>NC_138768.1:528678787-529368787 GCF_965119305.1 Pelophylax lessonae | reverse complement strand
TTAGGACTTTTGCCTTCACATTTTTTGCTTTATGTCTTTTTGTGGAATTGCTACAGAACCTCTACTCTTTTGCATTGCATAGAACACATATCTAAACTTTCTTCTGATAATTTAATTCTAGGCCCTTGACTCTGAGTTCGTACCCTCATTCAAATGAAACTAGGACCTTTGCTTAGGGATTCCACCTTCAGATGCTATAGAACATTCAAAAACAAACTGCATGCTTATTTCCTGTTTTAAGGAGAACTAAAGTATCTTTTTTTATGCGAGCACTCCGACATTTCAAATTACAAATTGGGTATGCATTAATATTTGCAAAACTGTTAGCATTTCCCATATTTCATATTTTCTAATTACCATCTTCTGCCTCCTCTGCAATAATGGTAGGTGACCAAGAGGTGCTACCATCTGATGAAGATTGCACAATCATGCCCTTTACCAGAAATTTTCTCTGTAAACTATTTTCATGTTTTTCCAGGAACTGGGCATGTAATAGGTTGGTTCTATCTCTACATCCAAGCCACTTGCTTTTTTATTGTACTAAATGCTGTTGTCAATCAAAAGGAGGGCAGAACACAGGTCAGGACTTGGGGGAGCCACATCGTTCTGTGCAGTGATAGTCTCTGCTTCTTATGCAAATGTAGAAGCATAATGACAAGCTTAAATTTAGTAGTGGAACACCTATGACTTTTGAGCTGATTAACCAGCAGAGCTGAAGCTAAGCGGTCATAGATAATCCCAGATCCTGCAACGTGCCTGCACAGCAGCTGGTAGACCTTCTGGAAAAGCCACAAGACACATAATTGCACAAGTGTGCATGCATGCACTATTTTTACCTTAGGATTTCAGAGTGCTTTCATACTTTATTTTTTCTTTAAATCCTCAATTAAGCAAATCATTTTGATTGTACAGCAAAACATTGGTCTTCCAAAATATGACCCATTATTTCTTATTTATACTTTTCTAAACATATCCTCTTTTGTTGTCAGCCTTTACCAATACAGCACAGAAATTGTTTTCAGCTCTATAGCACATTTGCTTGTCAATGCTGTAATTAAAATGTATATGCCATGAAAAGTTAAAATTGTTTTTCACATTTGTGAAAATCATCTGCAATTTTTGTGGTACCAATTGAAATGTAATACATGATTACAAAGAGCTAACTGTGAATTATTAATTATGTTTTCCTTCTAAGGACTGATTCTGGCATGTAGACTGTATTGGGCCAGAAATTCTGTTTATTAGTTTTATTTGAAAGAGTGTATAGTACTAGATGACTCATAATTATAAATATTTAAGCCTACCTAGTTATTCCTAAACATAGTTGTGATAATTGCATCACTAGGATTGTCGATGTGTTGACTTTAAGGTACAGATAGATTAATTGTTTTATAGAAATTTTAGCAGCTGCTATTACTCTGGTTGCAAAGTTTTAGGGATGGAAAAAGGTTTGAAACAATTCCAAAAAAAGAAAAGGAAGGAAAACAAATACATGGGGGTTTAATATATATCGACTATTTACTTATATAGTTTAGTGAACAAGATGATGCTGTGCTCACCTGACCATGCATAAGAAAAAAGGATCTTTGATTGTATCTTATTGGATTATTGCAGTGAACGCAGTTTCACCTTATTCATTAGGCAAAAGGAACATTTACTTTGCAAAGCAAATATTCACTTTGATAAGTGAACGGTCTTTATTGCTTTAGTATAGCAATGGTAATACATGAGCGTGTATAATTTATATGTGCTAAATAGTTCTGAGGTTAATAACAGATTATTTGTAGGTTAAATTACAGTATGTTCCTGTTAAATACAAGTTCTGTAATTTGCACCCACACAAGAATCCAGACAAGATTCTTTAAAGACAACAAATGTCAAGCTAAATGCTCAAAGGACATGTTCATGAAAGTCAAACATAAATCTTTGAATGTAAGCACAGGTTGTTCAAGTGAACAAGTCTCTTTACAAGGGACCCACTAGAATGGTTACCTAGGGTTGTTATACTTCCATAAATACTTTCTCAGTCGAAAAAAGGACACTTTAATCCAATTTTCACTAACTTCCTAACCTAAACTAACCTAACCCCCCCCCCCACCCAGCTGCTTACATACCTTAACAAGACAGCTGCAATCTAGTATGCTTTTTTATATATCCTTCTGATAAAGATCTTCGGTGCTGGCTGCACCATTGCAGTGAGCACTTATAGACTTAAATGGGGCTGTACTCCAAGACTTGAAATAGAGGGTGGACTAGTGAATTTTTTACTAAAATTGTACTTTTTCTTTAACCTATAATAAGCATGTATACATAAGGTGCAGGGGTGCTTATGTGCGCTTGAACTGGGTCAGTGATTTACTAAGTATTAAAGGACAATTCAACCTTTAGTAAAACTGTTTCTTAATAAGCCCACAAAGTGCAGTTCACCCGAGATATTACTTGTCTTCCTCCTCAAACCAATGATCTTTCTTCTCACAAGGTCTCAACCAGTTCTGTATACTGCACATATGCACCATGACCCATTAATTTTACGGGTAAGCAATACCAATGGCAGCCTCCAGCAGTCCCCCAAAGTACAGCTTACCCTTAGGAATGACTGTGGAATGTGGAATATGAAGATAAGCCAGTCAGGAGCTTGTTAGAGAAAAGACCGCTGTATAGGGGAGAATGGTATTATCCAAGGTGAACTGCGGTTGGGGGGATCAAAGCACAACTTCACTAAAGCTGTAAATGTGTCCTTTAAAGCAAAAATAAGGATACATTCTCAGAAGCCTATACCTTAGTAATCAGAAGCAGCTCACATATTTCTGCCCATTGGAAAGACAATTTAGTGGGCTGTCCTGAAATATGAAAATGAGATTCATGTCCTTTGAATATATGCTATCTTTGTGCAGAAGAAATTTAAAAAAAAAATTTGGTATCTTTTTAGGGAACCATTATAATAAAAATATCAGAGCTGTCATTGACTACTTGTTTTAAAGGGACTCTGTTGTTTTTTTTAAACAAAAATAAAAGCAATGCCTATAAAGAAAAAACAATTACTTAACTCTCTTGTATGAGCAGATGAAATAAAAAAAAAAATATAGCAGGAGACATAGTCTTGGCCTCTGTTAGAAATCATAGCTCCCTGTTCAGCCTAATTGACAGGGCTTCCCCATGTTTCCCCCCATTTCTCCACATTTTACTTCTCCATTCTGGGGTGCCCAGCTGGGAGTTGACTTTTCAGAACAAAGTCAATGGTGGGGTTTTTGTGTCACCACACCAGCTGTGCCTGTAATCCAAGGTGAGGCTAGAAGAAGAAGGTGCTGTGCTACAGTATATCAGCTTGCAGGCAGACCCTTCCTTGTAATTGTATGCCATTAGACATGATGATGGGGAAGGCTGTGTGCCTGGCTTCACCCCTTTTATAGCTTTCTCTCCAGTTGCCTCTCTCCCCTACATCCTGAAGCTCCTCCCAAGCCACGACATTGTGTATCCAGGGATTCCTTCCCTCCCCAGCAAACACAGCTCAAGACAGCGGTCAGTCAAGCAGTTCTAGCAGAATTTCATTGTTCACATCTCTCTTGCTGCTGTATGCAAAGCATGTGTGCTGTACATGCTGACCATGTCTAGGCACCCCTAGGACAACCCAGTATAGGAGGACTGGCTGCAAGCCCCTATGGTTGGCTCAAGACATAGGCATCCAACATACCTGGATATGTTCTGGATCCTGATAATTCTTCAGTAAAATTATCTCTTTTAGATGGTGGTGTTTGGTAGTGTGACAGCTTAGTATTTACCACTTTTTCAGGTTGGGCTTCCTCTTAGATCTTTTTAAAGTTCAGCATTAAGGACTACTGTTTTTATCTCTGCTTCACTACTTAAGCTGGCCAGCAGTCAGAATACAATAACACCCAGTGGGGAGGATTCCACCATCCACCTCACTTGTGTGGATGGGGGAACCTGTTCCGTTTTTTTCAATCAGCCCAGTGGTGCTGATTGAAATTAAGTGACAATTAACCTAATAATTCTGAAGCTTACACCATTAAAGAAAGAAGCATCCATATTACTAAATGTCAGCAAGTTGTTTAAAGGCACTCATATAGTGAGTGCAGCAATATAGCATGCAGTATTATCTAGATTGTTCATAGCCATATGATAGATATGAAAATATAATATAGTATTTTCATTATTTTTTAAACCCTGTAATTATTTGTTGGGCCTTTTATTGGGCTAGGGCTAGGAATAAGTAGTGACCAGAAGTGTTGAAATCTCATTTGACTGGTACATTTATAAATTACATAACAGTTGTAAGACTGAGGTTCTGGAATTTTACTTTACTTTGCAACTGATTGACCATCTATAATCCCATAATCCAATAATAGATCAATGAAGCCCTTAAAGTATTCTTTAGCTTAGTACAGGAGTTCAAAACCATAATAGGGCACTAGATGTAGCTTTTACCATGCATTGGCCGGCTTTTAGCATGCATCAATCTCTTTATTTCTGACTGGCGAAGATATAATTTGGGAAACATCTAAATATCTGTTATTCATTTACTCATTTGTTCTGGGAAAGTATTAATAATGCTTAATAAATGAAGGCCATCATGTTTGTAAATCAAACTTTTTATGTGTTCCCTTATAAACCATGTGTAAATGGTGAATATCATAGCAGCTACCTTATAGAATACCTTATACAAATTATGTTTAGCTCTTTATTATTTTTTTATGAAAATTATTAAATCATACACAATGCAGTTCACAGTGAATGTAACCTCAATGCTTATAGGATAATTTTACTAGCCATGTGTAATTTTAAGAGAATTAATTGTTTATTTTAAATGTATAAATTCTATTTCAATCTAGTGATTGACTCTGATTTAGTGATATCTGCTTTATTAGTCCAGATACTATTAGATACTCATCTTATATTTATTTTTGACAAATCCATGCAGTATTGACACCTGTCATGCCTTATCTCTGTGCTAAGTTTTAACACAGTAAATATGAAAATAATGACAGACATAACTTATTATATTTGTCATATAAGCACAGGTTTAATGAAAAAGAAAAATTATTCAAGGGTAGTAATTGCAACCAATAGCAGCTGATCAAAAACCATCACACCATGCTTTGACTACGATCATCTGCTCAAATCTGATTGGATGTTATAGCTTACTGTACATCATTTTTCTTAGTTCCAAGTTGTTAAAAGCATTTGCAGTATGTTAACAGGTGTTAGGTGGAGTGTACAATGTTTACAATATCTGAAATGTTAGTATAAAATTATAAGTACAGTCAGAGGCGAATCTGCCACCAAGAAAGAAGTGCTTGGACACTAATGATATATATATATATATATATATATATATATATATATATATATATATATATATATATATATATATATATATATATATATATATATATATACATACCTGCACAGATACAATGAGAACTAGTGACTTTTTTCAGTGTTGTGCTTTTACCTTGGAGTTATATAATGAAGGCTTCTCAGCTGCGGATTAAGTAGTGCTAGTGCTGCTAAGGTAGGGTTAGCATCACAAAGTTAGCATTACCAATGAAAGCAATTTCAACATTATTTCCATCTTTTGTATGGCTTCGTAATCTTCATTCACATGTGAAATTATGTTTAATCTCAGTGAACTTTTTAATTCATTAAATTGGGTTGATTCCTCAAAAGAGTACAGAATGTTCACCAAGTGAATAAAGTGAAAGTATATTCCATTAATTATCCAGTCTCACACTAAGACAACTCCTTAATGCTCATTTACAGTAAATCACTGTGGCAGGCAGCTGGAAAACAGAATTTAGTGGATATTCTCAAGACTTTGATTTTCCACAGATCACCAGGTGGCCACCAGGCTTTACATCCCTCATCTGACAGGTGGTCCCAAATCCTGGGGAACAAAATGCATGAAGGTCGCACCAGCCCAGTGCATTATTGATGTTACCATTTATTAGAATGTAAAACACAGACAATTATATTAAAAAAGCCAGATAAGTGTAAGGCACCTTACATAAACCAAAAAGCAGCTCCAAATGTAGCCTCTGTTTGTAGCTGTAGGCAAACATAAATGAAACCCATAGCAGAGCTGACTGAATTGTTTTGAGGGCAAATTCTCTTCCTCAGAGCTGAGGTTTAGAGCTCAGAGGAAGAGATTTACCCTAGAAACATGTCAGAGTCTGCTCTACATTGGGTGTTGTTGTGCCTATCTAGAGCTACAACTGGAGGCTACAGTTGGAGTTCCTTTTTGGTTTATGTAATGTGCCTTACACGTATCTGTCTTTTTGAGTATAATTGTCTGTGTTTTACATTCTAATAAATAGTACCATTGGTAATGCACTAGGCTGGTGCACCCCTATTGCTTTTTGTTGTCAAGAATCAAGTCTTGCATGTTTTTTTAAATACCCATGTGTATTTAAGGTGATCACCTTTTTTGCTAAAACAACATTCGTTAGTAAATCAATGTTAATATTCTGTATCTAAATAAAAAATAGACAAATATAGAATATTATAATTGTTTCTGTCACATAAGTAAGCAATTGCATTCAAATAATTTCTTACAGAGTAATACCCATGTTCACTGCTAGCATAATAAATGCACAGTCTTATATTTCTAAGGCTAACTTCACTCAAAAGTGATATTTTCAGCTACGCAGAGTTGCTGGCAAACTTTGTAAAATCCTAACTGCTGGCCTTGGTGCCAAGATATTCGAACCTGATTTCAAGTTCTAAGTGTAATGACTTTAATAGCTATGTCAAAAGATGGTGTCTTTCTTCCCCAGAGGAACCACCTTAATATTGAACAGTATTCCTCAAACCTGTGCACAAAATCAACAGTGTATGCTTTGTAGATTACTTCACATAAGCACAAATAGCTGGTGCCTCAGCAATACAGTATAACTACCTATAAGGTTATCTAAAAATCATAAACTGCTGGTTGGGGTTGAGGACATACTTTGGAAAAAATCTTAATGTTTAACAAACAAGTGATGGGCAAATAACGTTTTTTCAAGTCACTGCACCACTTCTGATGCCTAGAGCTGTTTATTTGGTTATAGGGTTAAGCCTGATAATTTAGTTACAGATAGAGCTCAATGAGCTGAGTCAGATTCTGGCTTCTAAATCTTGGATAGATCAACAGAGATATCTCACTGTTATAAGTCCCAAATCTGTCCCTGTGCACCACTGCATGTCTTATCTCTGGTTGGGACATTATTTATTTTATATAACAATTCCAGCAGGTCGAAATGTGAACCCTTATAATAAAAACAGCAAGTGTGCAGACCCAAGAACTCAAGCACAGAAATCAATCCGATCCAGTTCTGGAGATATGTAAGAAACTGCCATGTGGTTCATTTCTCAATCATCTACCAAAAATGAAACATCCATTTTGGCTCAAATGACTTTTTAAGTGTCTTTACCAGTCAGTGAAACCTGGAGCTGTAGAATGGTTATGTGTATTTACCAGCCTACAAATCTTTAAGTGGTAAATCCAGATAAGAACATTTACCCGTTCCTAAAATCTAGAGCTGTGAATCTGGATTTAATCTGAAGTAATATTTTCTACTTTTGTGCTTTGAGGCTTTTTTATTCCATTGTGAGAGATTTTAAACTACAAGTGATGTAGTTCCTTGGCATTTACTACGTCATTTACAGACTTAAACTGTTTACCTGTCACTGAACATAGAAATAGTCTATTGGAATCAACACAAGGTAACATGGTGGCAGTGTTATACAGGTAATGTGCCAGAAAAAAAAGCACAGGCACACAGAAAAAGTTTGTTACAAAAAAAATATATATATATATACATATACAGCAGCACTTTCTATGACTATAACCTAATTATCTGTGTACCTTTATTTAAACTGCTGGCCCATTCGACAGTACAATGGTTTATGAAGCATTCATTCAGTGATTGTCATTAAGTGCTAATTACAGGAAAGATATTCAAGCAGAAAATGCAGCAAAACAGCATGTGGTCAGTTACCGTGATAATTAGTCTTTCCTTTTTTTTCAGAAGCAATGCATTTGGCATTGTTAGATTCATTAATATTAGCCTAACAGGTGTACCTAAACATCATGATTTTGAAAGTATCAGTATTTCTTTAAATAGGTTGCTCTGTCCTGTATGTGGAAAGAGAACATTGATATGAGTTGGTATCATTTTATAGAGGCAGACAACAGGTATGTTGTTTGTTTGCCATAATGGACTTATGAGTCTTCCATTTGGTTGCTAACACAGTCTGCCCACTGGTAGATCTGTAGGTAACAAGAAAGTACCCATAGTGGATACATATTTTTTCCTCTAACTTAAAACAGTATTTACAGTAGACCCCTTTTCCCTCTTGTTATTTAATAGCAGCATTAATACATTTTCTTATAGCCTCCATAGTTTCCATAGCTCTGTCCACTCTATTCTATTATACCGCACAGCCATTTTAAATTCTTATATCATCTGTGGCCGGCTTCTACCTCCTTATTCTCTGGGTCTGCCCACAGACAACATCTACACCAGATCTCACATAGCTAGTGATTGTTTGACCACTGCTAAGTTTGTTAAGGAAGTAACTTAACTATAAGATTTTGCAAGATCTTGCTGTTTAATTCAGAGAAGCACTGGCTACAACACCAGTGCCTGGGAAAAAGTAGAAGAGGCATTAATGTAGGTGTATTTATCCTAAAACAAAATTACATAGTTTGGCAAAGGTTAGCTGTTTATCAATTTATGGGGAAAAAAAAAATCTTAGATGCAAATTTACCTTTTTTTTATAAAGGGGTAAAAAATGTACTTTCAATGGTGAAGTATTGGCTTAGTGAAACTAGTTTTGGCATAATTTTTTCTCTTAATTTTTTTCTAAAAACATGTCAGCACGCTATAAAATAGATACAGCTTACAAGTACATTGGGGTTGATTTGCTAAAGAAGTAGTGGCCTTTCACTTAGCAAAGTGTATGTTCACTGTTTACGATGGTGAACCTGTGCTCACTATGAATACCCAATCATGTACAAAAGCAAAAAAAGCAGGATTTTGCTAGCACATGATTGGTTGATCAAAGTAAAGCTTCATCTGGTTTGCTTTGTGAATATTTACTTTGAATAAATTCTCTTCTTTTAGTAAATTAACATTGTTAACATTTTATAAATCTTAACAGATTATTACAAGCGATGCTTGGCTTCTGGCTGGAACTAGACTTTTCGCATTACAACTACCAATATACAAGCACAAAATGAAAGACTGGTATAAAAAAAAAAAAACATTTATAAGATAAATACATTTTAACTATTCAGAAAGTGGTGATCATAAGCACACACCTATTTATGTAAAAGAAATAAAGGATTTTGATGCACTGGGACCTTCTTTAAAAAACACAGGACATTGTCAAGGGATGTGCAGTAACTCAAAGCAACCAATTACCTTTCTTCTTTGGTGACAGTAATGGCATTTTTAAATGGTTGCTGTGGCTTACTGGTTAGGACACACCATTGATCTTTGTAAGTGATTAAACAAAGGCATTTATATTTTAATGCTTCACTCTGATTATATAGATTTGTTTATAGGTAGAGTCTTTAATCATAAATCCATAACAGTGTGTGTAAATCGGTGTAAATGAAGCCCATGCTCTGTAACATGATATGTGCTAGCTATACTTTACTGTAATGAAAGTAAATGGGAGTTTAGCAGAACCAAGATTGTCCTCAATTTGTAAATAAGGCTGTGTGTCTCTTCAAAGCATTGCTGTTATTACCCCTTTTCTTTTCTCCTTTCCCTAAAGCTATGTGTGCATTTGGTTGTGTACATTTTTTTGTAGTGTAAGATATGAAATTTTATATTTTTTCAAAAAAATAAAAGCTTTCAATAACAAACTGAAGGTGTTGTGATTTCAATTAGTTTGCATATAACCAAACAATTAACATCAATGGGTACATAACCCAACATCAAAGGGCTTACTCAATACACGTAGAAGGTGAAAAATACAGTATCAATAGCAGCCTTCTTGAACAGGTCTAGCTTCAGTAATATGAATTCATATTGGTTGCTCTAGGTTATTCTATCTTAGATAGTAGTCAGATTTAACCTCTTTAGCCCCGGAAGGATTTGCCCCCTTCCTGACCAGGCCCTATTTTCCGATTCGGAACTGTGTTACTTTAACGGACAATTGTGCGGTCGTGCCACACTGTACCCAAACGAAATTTACGTCCTTTTTTTCCCACAAATAGAGTTTTCTTTTGGTGGTATTTGATCACCTGTGCAATTTTTTTTTGCGCTATAAACAAAAACAATTGTTTTTGTTTATAGCGCAAAAAAAAATTTTGAAAAATTTTGACAATTTTGAAAAAAAAAAAAAAACAATATTTTTCACATTCTTTTATAAGAAATTAAAAAAAATCTAAGTTTTTTAAAATTTTAGGTCAATTTGTTTTCTGCTACATATTTTTTGTAAAAAAAAATCGCAATAAGCGTATTCTGATTGGTTTGTGCAAAAGTTATTGCATCTACTAACTACGGGAAAGATTTATGTCATTTTTATTGTTTTCTTTTTTACTAGTAATGGCGGCAATCTGCGTTTTTTTTTGCGGGACTGCGACATTGTGGTGGACAGATCGGACCCCTAACTGATATTTTTGACACTTTTGGGGTAACCAGTGACATTACTACAGTAATCAGTGCTAAAAATATGCACTGTTCCTGTAATAATGACACTGGCAGGGAAGGGGTTAACACTGCTGGTGATCTAGGGGTTAAATGTAAGCCTAGGGGAGTATTTCTAACTGTGGGGGGGTGGGGGTTGGGCTTGTGAAATGATCACAGAGACATGCGATCCTATATAGCAGGATCACATAGCCTCTGTGATCATTGCAGGGAGAAGGATGGGCGGCTGTGTTTACATCAGCTGACCATCCTTCTCCCTCAGCGTGGAGAGATGGCCGGTGTTATGCGGCAATCGGAGCCGCCTGACACACGCGCCGGCTTCCCCGTGAACGAGCAGGGGCACGAGCACATTCACCCCCTAGTGGCCTTCAGGCGCCGTACGTGTACGGCGATTTGCCTGTAGGAGCCAGCCTGCCGCAATATATCTGCGACGGCTGGTGGGGAACCGGTTAAGGATGCACTGTTTACATAGGCTAATGCATCTTTTGTGAACAAACAAGCAAATCCTATACTTACGGAGTTTACTATGGACCTTTAGCATATATTCTGTATAATATATGAAATTTAATAACAAGTGTAGTTTTCTGTGGAATGCATGCTTCGGCATCCAAATGTATGCTAGTGGTATGCCTAAAAGTGATTTTCTCTAATGCTTTTGGATCTGTCTAATGACTGATTATATTTCTAAAAAAATGTACCATGTATGAATAAAGCCACATTCATGTGCATCATAATCAATAAAGAGACTGTCAAAACCTTCATTGATAAAGAGTCTCAGTAAACTGTACATGCCGTGCTGGGAGAAGGTTTCCTACCACACGAGGCAAGGATGCCAAAGTGTGCCACCCTCCCCATGTTCTTTCCCAAGCTCTTTACTTCATCATTACAAAAACGAAACTTTAAAATGTTTATAACTGTTAAAAAAAAAATGAGGAAAGCAAATCAAGTAGTTATAAAAAAATAATTATGAAAGCAAAAATGTAATTACACATTTTATGGTTAACTACAAGAATGAAAACGAAAACTAGGTTTGCTAAAAATGCAAAATGGTGCCACATCCTGAATCTGGAAAACACATTCTATTTATACATTAAACACTCTAAAGACACCCAGAAAACCAAAATAGTGTATAAAAAGTAGTATAAAAAAGTATTAATTTCATTAACAAGCATAAAAAATAAATTAAATGGCTGACATATTCTCCAAAAAATCGTTTATCTGAATATACACCAACATCTAACTACACTTCTATCCATATGTTTTAAGTTATCACTCTGATACTGTATATCAAATTTAACAAAAAATCACATGTGGAAACCTAACGCCTTTCAATCATCATAATCTTTTTCGGGGGTGGAGCAGTGACCTGTAACACAATATATGTTAATATAATAAACATGTGTAATCCCCCGCGCTACTATGTGTAAATGCATTACCCCCAAAAAAGTGTATAAAATGTATGTGGGGTCTTGCTGCCTTGCACCTATATTTGTTCCCACATCTATCCACATATAAATAAATGTAAAGAAGTGAAGCACTAGCCCTCTATAAGTAAATTGTGTGAAAATCAATTAATAATATAAGTAAAACAGTGCTATTAATCCAGCTGAGACAAATAAGATGAAATCTAGCAATATGGTGGTGACCCCCCCCCCCCCCCCCATGAAAATACAAATAATTCTCTAAAATTGAAGTGTCCAATCACTAAAATGACAACATAAACATATCCAATCTATGACCATAAGTGAAAAAAGCAAAATCAGAATGAATGATGATGGCAACCAGTGTATCAGTCATTCAGTCTGATTTTACTTTTTTGACCACTGTTGCTAGATTTAATCTTATTTGTCTCAGCTGGAATAAGAGCACCGTTTTACTTATATTATTTGATTTTCACACAATTTATAGAGGGTTAGTGTTTCACTTCTTTCATTTTATTTATATAATATATAACAGTGAAATACCATTACATGATGTCACCTTAAGATGTACGTAGTTTACAAAAGTAACTTACATAACATAGATGAGATACACATGTGAGGTCAGTCCATTCTTAAAACCAGGGTCCAATAAATTGCCATAGATCTTACCGGGGTAGACAAGTATAAGACAAAAGGATCTCCAGGAGTCCCCTACATACATACAGTTCATACACAGCTGACACACGCTGAATGTGTTAGTGAAGGAAATTGTTTGTTTGGACCAGCTTGGCCCAAATGAACTACAATATATTCAAAGTTCGATAAAATATATAGTTTGGCTTTGTTAAAAAAAAAAAAAAAAAAATCGACATTGTTTTAATTAAAAGAATGTCCATAGGATACCAAAGGCTCCACATTATGAACTGTAGTTTATCAATGGGATTCATATTGTTTTTGGTGGAGTTTAAATTTAAATAACCGTTTTCTATAAAGAGGACCTAAAGAATTGTTAAACATTTCATGATGTAATTATTGCTGCTAAGATTGTGTAGTGCTATGTTCCTATCCATACCCTGCAAGAGAAAACATCCTAATCATCTTTGAAGGCCGAACCTACTCACCGATATCAATAGCAGTTACACATGTTTAAATAACTCTTGCATCATAACGGTCTTGATTTTAGTACCTGAATCTGATGATAAGTGATTTAATTGTAAACTGCACTTGGTGAATGCATTTACATAGTACCACTCAAAATAATGGAGTCATTTACTGATGGAGTAGAGGCTGCTCACTTGGCAAAGTAAACTTCAGCTAGCTAAGTAAATAAGGTGGGGCTCAGGGCCTCACTGCCCATACGGCCAACTGTGGCAACCGCTTCCCTCCCTCCAGAAGTGGCCATTTTTTCTGCATGAGGTCTGCAGAAAAAAAATGGCTGTCCCCCATTTGCTTCCTCAATGGCCCTGGTGAAGCTAACCCCCCCCCCCAAAAAAAAAAAAAAACCCAAGATTGTCCCATTGCTCTCACACTTTTGAATTGGAGGGAACAGAGTTTTATCTCATTCACTAAGTAAAGTGAACAGTTAATTTAAAAAGTAATCATGCCTTATTACTTTGGTAATTAACCTCACAGTCTCAATGTTTTATATTCCTTAAAAAACAAAATTGATGATATCCCAATAGGAAGTCTATGTTACTAGACAGGTTCTGAAAATTGTAGCAGACAAAAACACTGATCATGCTGAAACACTTCATTCCAGAACAATTATCTCAATCAGGAGTATGGCTAAATCAAAATGTTTTGTCTGGTACCAGTAATAATTGAGTTTGAAAGACATCTGTCTAACACTATACAAATGAAAGAAAAAGAGTTATTACTATTAGAAAACCACAAAATCTTGTGAATGTTGATAAAAAATTATATAATTTAGTTTTTAAAAAACAAAGATCTTAGCACTGTATGTTTCCAGTAGACTGACTTATGATAGGCAACAGAGAAGGTTCACATAACAAAGTGAATTCTTAGCAAATAAGTACATATACTGCGGCAGGTTGGCTTTGTCCCACTAAACGAGAAAACTGTACTTCCCTTCGCGGGACCGAGAGCATTGTGCGCCCATTCACCACAGGGGAAGCTGATCTGAGAGTCCAGTGCCCGCGATTGCCGCCAGGCGCCCGCGATCGCTCCCCATGGAGACAGAACGGCAGTCTGCTCTTGTAAACATGGCAGACCACTGTTCTGTCAGCAATGAACACAGGGCACCTGTGTTCCTCCCATTTGGGAACACAGGACGCTGTGTTCATTCCATAAGTACATCCCACACACAGTTAGAAAACACCCCCATGGAACACATTTAACCCTTTGATCGTCCCTGGTGTTACCCCCTCCTGCTAGTGTTATTAGTACAGTAACAGTGCATATTTTTAGCTCTGATTACTGTAGTAATGTTACTGGTCCCCCCCAAAGTGTCAAAAATGTCAGTTAGGTGTCCGATCTGTCTGCCGCAATGTCAAAGTCCCACTAAAAATTGCTGATCGCCGCCATTACTGTTAAAACATAAATAAATAAAAATGACAATCTTTTCCCTAGTTTGTAGGTGCAATAACTTTTGCACAAACCAACCAATATACTGTTATTGGAATTTTTTTTTTACCAAAAATATGTAGCAGAATACATATTGCCCTAAAATGAGGAAAAAAATTTGATTTTTAAACTTTTTTGGGGGGGAATATTCTATAGTAAAAAATTAAAAATATTGTTTTTTTTTTTTTTTTTTCAGAATTGTCGCTTTTTTTTTGTTTATAGCGCACAAAATAAAAATCACAGAGGTGATCAAATACCACCAAAAGAAATCTCTATTTGTGGAAAAAAAAGGACATCAATTTGGGTACATGACCACGCAATTGTCAGTTAAAGTAACGCAGTAATCGCAAAAAATGGCCTGGTCATTAAGGGGGAAAATACTTCCAGAAGAGTTTAAATGACATATCATTTGCAAACAATAGAAAAAAAAAATCTTGCTCGTGATTAGATGATTGAAGTAAGCAGAGGTTCACCATCTTCACTAAGTGAATATTTACTTTACTAAGTGCAGGACTTCTTCCAAGTTTATAAACCCCTTTTTTTTTGCAAATAATTTTTATTCAAGATTTTGAACATAACAACAAAAAAAAAGAAGAACAGATGATTCTCAACAGATAATCATTATACAGTAACATCTCAAATGTGGGCATTAACTACATACAAATAGCATTGCTGTAGCCAACAGCCAGTAACAGTGTACAAGATACAGAGAAAGAAAGAAAAACATTACTGCAAATCATGGTATTGTCTCAGCCCAAAAGTTCCAATGAGCATCAAAAGACTGCAGTTGCAGTCTGTTGATCGCTAATGCTTTTTCGAAGTGGTAGTTCAATTTCAGGAGTTGAACCAGCTCTTCTAAATTAGGGGCCTCAGCCGTTTTCCACTTGCGAAGGATGATCGTCCTAGCAGCCAGTAACACGTGAGTAACCCAGGGCCTATATAAAACCGGTAGACGGTCTATTCCTATATGTAAAAGGGATAGCTCCGGTGATGGCTTCATTATGCACCCCGTATGAGTGGACATATAAGTAAATACCCTATTCCAGTAGCTCGTCAGTGTAGGGCAGTCCCACAGGATGTGTAGCAGAGTCCCCACCTGGGAACATTCCCTCCAGCAAAGTTGTGAGTAAGATTGAGAAAAACCTGCAAGGCGATAGGGGGTATAGTACCACCTGTTCAGGATTTTTTGGGTTATCTCCCAGTGATTTGCGCAGTGCGAGTATTTATATATGTTGGCGAGGGCCGAACGCCACTGTGAGATAGAAAATGCAGTACCAATTTCCCTGTCCCATTTAAACATGGAGGAAGTTTTATAAAATTTGGCATTGTCTAGCAATACTATATAATACTGCGATATCTTGGGATTCTTTGGGGCATCAAGTGTGAGTAGGTCCCATATGCCACCATCCACCAGGATAGGCCGTAACGGGTGAACCCGTAGGAAATGATTTACTCTTAGGAGATGGTAGAACATGTGCCCTGGAAGGCCGTACCTTTTGGTTATTTCTGCAATTGGGATAAGCAATCCGTTGTCATAAAAGGAATTGATAGAGGTCACCCCCGATCTAGTAAATAAGTGCACCGGGAGATCAGGTAGATGATTAGAGATGTATAGAACTGTTCGCCGGCGAACAGTTCCCGGCGAACTTCGCATGTTTGCGTTCGCCGCTGCGGGCGAACATATGCGATGTTCGGTCCGCCCCCCATAATACATCATTGAGGCAAACTTTGACCCTGAACCTCACAGTCAGCAGACACATTTCCAGCCAATCAGCATACCTCCCTCCCACACCCTCCCACCTCCTATAAATAAGCAAGGGCAGCATCCATCTTAGATCATTCTGAAGCAGTGTGTGTAGTGAGAGTAGGGAGAGCTGCTGCTGCTGCTGCTGCTGCTGTTAAGCTAGGGACAGTTAGTCAGTGCTCCTGGTCTTGCAGTGTTCTTGGTCCACTACTGCTGTAAGGACAGCACCCCAAAAAGCCCTTCTAAGGGCTGGTATTTGTGTAATTTTATATATATATATATATATATATATATATATATATATATCTAGCGTCCCCAAAAGCCCTTTTAAGGGCTGGTAATTGAGTTGTTTCTTCTTATATATATATATATATATATATCTATCTATCTAGTGTCCCCAAAAGCCCTTTTAAGGGCTGGTAATTGAGGTTTTTTTTTTTTATTTATATATATACATATATATATATTTAGCGTCCCCAAAAGCCCTTTTAAGGGCTGGTAAGGTAATAGAGTTTTTTCTATATATATATATATATATATATATATATATATTGTACACTGTGACTGCAGTTGCCTGCCCGCTGTGTGTGAGAGGCCACAGACCTACCACAGACTGTACTGTGTGCACACCACACTCATTTCGGGTGGCACAGGCACAGTACCTGGCATTTTAATTTTTTTTTTTTTTTTCCTCTGTCATAATTGCAGTGAGTGCTGTGTCAGGTCCACAGAGTGCACTGTACCCACTGCAGTGCACTGCCCACCACTGATATATATACGGTGGCACAGCATCTTGTTGCAATAAATTGAAAAAAATATATATTTTTTATTATTGCAGTTGCCTGGGCTGCCAGTGACTGTCAGGTCCACAGAGTGTACTGTGCCCACTGCAGTGCCACTGTGTGCCCACCCACCACTGATATATAAGGTGGCACAGCAGCTTGCAAAGTAAAAAAATATATATTTTTTTTTAAATTGCAGTTGCCTGGGTGCCAGTGACTGCTGTCAGGTCCACAGAGAGTGTACTGTGCCACTGCCCACCCACCACTGATATATAAGGTGGCACAGCAGCTTGCAAAGTAAAAAAAAATATATATTTTTTTAAATTGCAGTTGCCTGGGTGCCAGTGACTGCTGTCAGGTCCACAGAGAGTGTACTGTGCCACTGCCCACCCACCACTGATATATAAGGTGGCACAGCAGCTTGCAAAGTAAAAAAAAATATATATTTTTTTAAATTGCAGTTGCCTGGGTGCCAGTGACTGCTGTCAGGTCCACAGAGAGTGTACTGTGCCACTGCCCACCCACCACTGATATATAAGGTGGCACAGCAGCTTGCAAAGTAAAAAAAAATATATATATTTTTAAATTGCAGTTGCCTGGGTGCCAGTGACTGCTGTCAGGTCCACAGAGAGTGTACTGTGCCACTGCCCACCCACCACTGATATATAAGGTGGCACAGCAGCTTGCAAAGTAAAAAAATATATATATATATTTTTTAAATTGCAGTTGCCTGGGTGCCAGTGACTGCTGTCAGGTCCACAGAGAGTGTACTGTGCCACTGCCCACCCACCACTGATATATAAGGTGGCACAGCAGCTTGCACTCATAGTACAACAGTAACAACACATTAAAAAAAATGACAGGCAGAGGCAGGCCACCCCGCAAGGGCCGTCGTGGTCGTGGTGCTGTGATTTCCTTAGGCCCTAGAATAATGCCCAGTGTTCAGAGGCCACCACAGACCCTGAACTCAAAAAATTCTGAGGCCATAGTTGACTGGCTTACACAGGACACCCAATCGTCTACAGCTTCCACTCGGAAACCTTAATGCACCATCCTCCTCCAGCTCAGCTTCGGGCACCTCTCAATTTACCACTCGCCAGCCCGCCGGCACCACCACCAACACTAGCACCACAGCCGCTTCACTTGATCCGTCAGAGGAGTTATTTTCACATCAGTTGGAAGAAATAAGTGATGCGCAACTATTAGTGCCAGAGGATGTAGATAACGGGGATATGTCTCAGTCAGGCAGCATTATACACATGGACGTACATTGTGATGATGATGATGTTGTACCTGCTGCTGCTGCCTTTGCTGAGTTGTCAAGTGAAGCGGCTGATGATGACGATGTGTCTGTGGATGTCACCTGGGTGCCTGCTCGAAGAGCAGAAGAAGAGGGGGAAAGTTCAGATGGGGAGACAGAGAGGAGGAGGAGACGAGTTGGAAGCAGGGGGAGGAGGTCATCGCAAGGAGCTAGTGGCGCAGTCAGACAGCATGTAGATTCGGCACCCGGGGTCAGCCAGACAGCACGCCAATCAACGCAAGCTGTTGCCACCACCAGAATGCCGTCCTTGCAAAGCTCAGCAGTGTGGCATTTTTTTTGTGTGTCTGCCTCTGATATCAGCGATGCCCTTTGTAACCTGTGCCAAAAGAAACTGAGTCGTGGGAAGTCCAACACCCACCTAGGTACAACTGCTTTGCGAAGGCACATGATCTCACATCACAAACGCCTATGGGATCAACACATGAGTAAAAGCAGCACACAAAATGAAAGCCACCATCCTCCTCCTGGTCCAGCATCTTCAGCCACGTCAACCACTGCTGTCCTCCATGCCCCCTATCAACAACCCGCCCCTCCGCCTCTCACCTTCAGCAGTTCCTGCTCACCTGCCCACAGTCAGGTGTCTGTCAAGGAAATGTTTGAGCGTAAGAAGCCAATCTCACAGAGTCACCCCCTTGCCGGCGTCTGACAGCTGGCTTGTCGGAACTCTTAGCCCGCCAGCTTTTACCATACAAGCTGGTGGAGTCTGAGGCCTTCAAAAAATTTGTCGCTATTGGGACACCGCAGTGGAAGGTACCCGGCCGAAATTATTTTTCACAAAAGGCAATCCCCAACCTGTACTCTATTGTGGAAAAGGAAATCATGTCCCGTCTGGCACACAGTGTTGGGTCAAGGGTCCATCTGACCACTGATAGCTGGTCTGCAAAGCACGGTCAGGGCAGGTATATAACTTACACTGCGCATTGGGTAAACCTGCTGGCGGCTGCCAAGCATGGAATGCGTGGCTCTGCTGCAGAGGAGTTGGTGACACCGCCACGACTTGCAGGCAGGCCTGCTGCCACCTCCTCTACTCCTCCTACTCCATCCTCTTTGCTAACCTCCTCGGCTGAGTCCTCTTCTGCTGTTGCGTCTTGCTCCACACCAACTGCACCCCCCCAGCTCCCCAGGGGCTATTCCACATGCCGGATACGACAGTGTCACGCTGTCTTGGGGTTGACTTGCCTGAAAGCAGAGAGTCACACCGGACCAGCACTACTGTCCGCCCTGAACACACAGGTGGATCAGTGGCTGACCCCGCACCAACTGGAGATCGGCAAAGTGGTGTGTGACAACGGCAGCAATTTGTTGGCGGCATTGAATTTGGGCAAGTTGACACATGTGCCGTGCATGGCACATGTGTTGAATCTGATTGTGCAACGTTTTGTGCAGAAGTACCCAGGCTTACAGGACGTCCTCAAGCAGGCCAGGAAGGTGTGTGGCCATTTCAGGCGTTCCTACACGGCCATGGCGCACTTTGCAGATATTCAGCGGCGCTTGATTTGCGACAGCCCGACACGTTGGAATTCAACACTGCTAATGTTCGACCGCCTGCTCCAACAAGAAAAAGCGGTCAACGAGTATTTGTATGACCAGGGTGCTAGGACAGCCTCTGCGGAGCTGGGTATTTTTTTGCCACGTTACTGGACGCTCATGCGCAATGCCTGTAGGCTCATGCGTCCTTTTGAGGAGGTGACAAACCCAGTGAGTCGCACCGAAGGCACCATCAGCGACATCATCCCATATGTTTTTTTCCTGGAGCGTGCCCTGCGAAGAGTGCTGGATCAGGCCGTAGATGAGCGTGAAGAGGAAGAGTTGTGGTCACCATCACCACCACCAGAAACAGCCTTACCATCGATTGCTGGACCTGTGGCAACACTGGAAGAGGAGTGTGAGGAAGAGGAGTCAGAGGAGGAATGTGGCTTTGAGGAGGAGGAACACCAACCACAGCAGGCATCCCTGGGTGCTCGTTGTCACCTATCTGGTACCCGTGGTGTTGTACGTGGCTGGGGGGAAGAACACACCTTCAATGACATCAGTGAGGACGAGGAATTGGACATGAGTAGCTCGGCATCCAACCTTGTGCAAATGGGGTCTTTCATGCTGTCATGCCTGTTGAGGGACCCTCGTATAAAAAGGCTGAAGGAGAACGACCTGTACTGGGTGGCCACGCTACTAGACCCCCGGTATAAGCAGAAAGTCTGTGATATGTTACCCAATTACCGGCAGTCGCAAAGGATGCAGCAGCTACAAAATAAGTTAAAAAGTATGCTTTACACAGCATATAAGGGTGATGTCACAGCACAACGGGAATCCAACAGGGGAAGAGGTGAAAGTAATCCTCCTCCTACCACCACAACCACGCCGGCAAGGACAGGACGCTTTACAGACGTCTTGTTGATGGAGGACATGCGGAGCTTTTTTAGTCCTATGCATCGCCACAGCCCTTCGGGGTCCACCCTCAGAGAACGACTCGACCGACAGGTAGCAGACTACCTTGCCTTAACTGCAGATATCGACACTCTGAGGAGCGATGAACCCCTTGACTACTGGGTGTGCAGGCTTGACCTGTGGCCTGAGCTATCCCAATTTGCCATTGAACTTCTGGCCTGCCCCGCTTCAAGTGTGCTGTCAGAAAGGACCTTCAGAGCAGCAGGAGGTATTGTCACTGAGAAGAGAAGTCGCCTAGGTCAAAAAAGTCTTGATTACCTCACGTTTATTAAGATGAATGAGGCATGGATCCCGAAGGGACTGACAGTGGGGGATGCATTTGACTAAAAAAGGCCTGGTGATGACTGAGATGCCTTGGCCTAAAAATGGTCCACACGCTGCTGTCTTTAATCATTCTCTGCATGCCGGATGACTTACGTGACGTCTCCGCCACCAACTACGGTTCAAGCCGCAATGTTTTAGTGCACTTTCTGCCTTAAAACCTCAATTTTTCAGGCTGCTGCTACAGCAGCGGCTGCAACAATACCTGCTTTTTCATGCATGTGTACATGCCTAATTTTTCTGGCCTCTGGTGCTACACTGTGGCTGCAAAAAAACAAAAAACAAAAAAAAAGGCACATACGTGTGTCAATTCCCCTTCGTGATCGTTACCTTGTCGTGGTGAAGGGGCTTGCGTATCACAATGAAGCGATCACCTCTAGGATTGTGTTGGCACACCCCAGATGATAAGGTCGTTGCTTCATTGTGTACAGACCAAAAGCGATCCGCAGGATAATTTTTCATAGAAAAAACATTCATTTTCTTTCATTCTTTCTGCGAAGCTGGGTATTTTTTGGCCGCGTTACTGAATGCTCATGAACAATGGCTGTAGGCTCATGCGTCCTTTTGCGGAGGTGACAACCCTGGTGGTCAGTCGAACCCAAGGCAACATCATCGACCTCATCCCATATGCGTTTTTTCTGGAGCGTGCCCTGCGAAGAGTACTGGATCAGGCTGTAGATGAGCATGAAGAGGAAGAGTTGTGGTCCCCATCACCACCAGAAGCAGCCTTGTCGTTGTCAATTGCTGGACCTGTGGCAACGCAGAGAGAGGAGTCTGAAGAAGAGAAGTCAGAGGAGGAAGGTGGCTTTGAGGAGGTGGAATACCAGCCACAGCAGGCGTCCCAGGGGGCTTGTTGTCACCTTTCGGGGACCCTTGGTGTTGTACGTGGCTGGGTGGAGGAAGAGACCTTCAATGATGTCAGTGAGGACAAGGAACGGGACATGGCTAGCTTGGTATCCAACCTTGTGCAAATGGGGAGTTTGCGGTTGTGCAAATGGACTGACTGACTGACTGTTGTTAAACGGGGAGTTTGGTCTGTCAGAGTTTGGTCTGTCACTGTGAAGCGGGCGTAACCCTTACACTACTTGACCGATAAAACATCATACCTGATCGTATTCACACACTGGATGTTTTAAAGCACGTTATTCCAAACAATTTAGGAATGTTAGGTGATTTATGCCCTTTATGGATCAAAACCCGACTCTGCGTCAACTACGTAATTTTCCATGGGCGTTTTGCCATGGATCCCCCTCCGGCATGCCACAGTCCAGGTGTCCCTGCTCTACTGAAAAATTATCTTTTGTTTCTGGTTCTGGACATGCTACAGAGCTGAAACTTCACACAAAAAAAGTTCTTAAAAATTGTCATTTTTGATAGAGAGCCAATTATTGAAAAAAAAAAATTAAAAAAAAAAATTTCTTTGGATTTATTGTCTGGGGGGGTCTAAAAAGTGTACCTGTGAAGTTTCAGCTCTGTAGCATGTCCAGAACCAGAAAAAAAATAGAATTAGGGTTAGGGCTAGGGTTAGGGTCAGGGCTAAGGTTAGGGCTAGGGTTAGGGTCAGGGCTAAGGTTAGGGTTATTTTTAGTGCTTAGGGTTAGAGTTAGAGGGGTAGGGGTAGGGCTACTAACTCTAACCCTAAGTATCTCACCGTAACCCTAACCCTAGCCCCTAACACTAAACCTAACCCTAACCCTCTAACCATAACCCTAACCCTCTAACCTTAACCCTAACCCTCTAAGCCTAGCCATAAAAATAACCCAAACCCTAAACCTAACCCTAGCCCTAACCCTAACCCTAACCCTAACCCTAACCCTAATTCTATTTTTTTTTTCTGGTTCTGGACATGCTACAGAGCTGAAACTTCACAGGTACACTTTTTAGACCCCCCAGATGCTAAATCCAAAGAAATTTTTATTTTTATTTTTTTTTTAATTTTTCCAATAATTGGCTCTCTATCAAAAAATTACAATTTTTAAGAACTTTTTTTTGTGTGATCCCTCTCCGGCATGCCACAGTCCAGGTGTTTGTCCCCTTGAAACAACTTTTCCATTACTATTGTGGCCAGAAAGAGTCCCTGTGGGTTTTAAAATTCGCCTGCCTATTAAAGTCTATGGCGGTTCGCCCGGTTCGCCGGTTCGCGAACATTTGCCGATGTTCGCGTTTGCGAACGGCGAATTTTAGGTTCGCGACATCACTATAGATGATGCGTAAGCACCGTCAGGGGCATGGAGGCTGTCAGAGACTCAATACCCTGCGCAATGCTTCCTGAGCACACTGATGTGCTGTCATGAGTCTGCAACCTAAAGGGTTAACCTAGAGCAGACTAATTGCAATAATTGGCAAACAGGCTGCCTTATTTAAACAGCCCAGCAGCACTGCACTTTGCTGTGTTGTCTTCAGCTCTCCTGTATCCTGTGCCTGTTATATCTGCTGTTCCTGTTTACCTGACCCGGCTTGTCTTTGGATTACGATTGTTCCTGTTTACCTGACCCGGCTTGTCTTTGGATTCTGATTACCTGCTGCCCGCCCTGACCTTGGCTTGTCCTGACTATCCTCCTGTCTCGTCCTGATCTGTTTACCTGCTACCGGCTATTGGTCCTGGACCTGTTCCTGGCTCTCCCAGGGAATCCGGGGGACCGCGACCTGGTGTTAGCAAGCAGCCAAATCCATCCCCACCATCTGGGGCCCTGGTGAAAACCGGCTAACACTTAGACTCCGTGCCTCTGGTGAACCTGTGCCACGCCAGTTACCCGGTAAGCCACTCCTCTTATGTCAGGCTCTGCCACGTTACCCCGTGACAGAGGCGGTGGCGGTGATGTCTCTCGTGCTCGGTGAAACCGGAGATAGACGCCATACCCGCAGCGCCGCCTGTATAGTAGGCGGCAAAGGGGCAAGTCGCCACTCCATCCACCTATCGCCCCAGAGCATAGTTCGCAGATCCCTTGTCGGTGCCACATCTCTCTCCAGATCCACCCACATGGGCGATTCTTTGGTGATCAACCACTGTTTTAGCTGGGCCAGTAGTGTAGCCCTATAGTAAGTAGTAATGTCAGTAACTGCGGCTCCACCAAATTGTTTTTTCCAAACCAAAAGTGAAGAAGCACAACGAGGCCTTATGCCATCCCATAAAAAGGACGACATCTGTCTGGAGAATTTTTGGAGATGTGTTGCTGGGAAGTAGATTGGAAGTTCTCTGAAGAGATACAAGATCTGGGGGAGTATAAACATTTTATAGGCTGCTACTCTACCACTCCAGGAGAAGAAGGGTTTGCGCATATGGGAAATGTCAGTCGATATTTTGGTTAGCAGTCTATGGACATTAACAGACAGAAGTTTAAGAGGGTTGGCTGGAAGATCAATGCTAAATAGTGGATACTCAAAGAGGACCAGGGGATAGGGATGATCTGCTGGATGCTAGATTGGATTCGAGCTGGAACTCCCATGTTGAGAATAGTAGATTTAGATGCGTTGAGTTTGTAGAATGAAACTCTGCTATATGTTGTAAGCCTCTGGTAGGGATCTCTCGGGGCAAGTGAGCATCATGATTATATCACCAGCAAACAGGTTAATCTTGTGATGATATGTCGGTAAGTGGAATCCCATAATAAGAGGGTTAGATCTGATGGTTTCTGCTAGTGGCTCTATTACTAAGGTAAAAATCGTGGGGGACAGAGGACATCCTTGCCTAGTACCATTGGAGATGTGGAATTTTTTAGACAGTATGCCCGAGGTGTATACTTGTGCCGATGGGGATGAATAGAGGGCTAAGATAGCTGACAGAATGGGGCCTGCAAAGCCAAACTTTTGCAGAGTAGCCTTCATATAACCCCAATGGACCCTGTCAAATGCCTTAAAAGACTGTGCTTGGTGCATTATGCCCAGGATTCTCCGGGTGGCGTCCGACATCTGCCTTCCAGGGGTGAATCCCATTTGATCCCTGTGTATAAGCGTAGGTAAGATGGTTTGTATGCGTTTGGACAAGATACGGGCGTAGATTTTTGCGTCTGAGTTTAGCAGGGATATTGGGCGGAAATTGGAGGGTGTAGTGGGATCCTTACCGGGTTTGGGGAGAGTGACTATGTGGGCACTCAAAATATCTGGTGGGAGTGAGGAAACTGTCATAGTGGGGCTGAGATGTTGGGCAAACAATTGTTAAAATTCATTGGAGAATCCGTCAGGGCCAGGCGATTTGCCCTTCAGCAGGGAAGTAATACTAGATCGGACCTCTACGCTCGTGATCGGAGAGTTTAGGATACTTAGTTGGTGTTCAGATAGGGAGGGTAAAGATACCTTATGGAGGAAGTTATTAATGTCCGTTTCAGATGGTTGAATCTCAGATGGATTATCCTTGAGATTATATAGGGCATTGTAATACGCTGCAAATTCGTCCGCAATGGCTTGTGGGTGGGTGATTTTAGATGTTGTCTCGGGGCGGAATAGAAAGGGGATACGAGCTTTCGCTTGCTTGCGCCTAACCTGGGATGCCAGGAATTTACCCGCTTTGTTGGCTTGACAATAATACTTGTGTTTGAGATAATGGAAGTGTTTGTTGGAGAGTTCTAGAAGCATAAGGCGAAGGTCCTGTCTTAGTTTAATAATGGCTTGCGACCTTGTGTAAGTAGGGTTAGCCTTATTGGCGATGTCCAGAGTATGGATTTTTTGTGTCAGTAAGGAAATTTTATCCTTCCTCTGTCTCCGAAACCGCGCCTGCTGCTAGATGCACACCCCTCTCACGAAGGCCTTTAGTGCACCTCACAGCACCCACGGGTCGGAGACAGAGGCTTCATTAAATTGGAGGAATTCCTGCAGTTGCTGGGAAACATGGGCTTGGCGCTTCGCATCCTGCAACATGTGAGCATCACACCGCCAGACGTATGAGCTATTGCATTTTGCTGCGTCCTCTATTGTTAGTTCCACTGGTGCATGGTCAGACCTTGTCATGTCGCCAACAGCAGAGGAGGAAGCTTTGTCCAACAAGAATAAATCAACAAGGAACATATCTATACGGGAGTAGGAACAATGTCTAGAGGAGAAAAAGGAGTAGTCCCGCTCCGTAGAGTGGTGACATCTCCATACGTCAAATAACTTTTCCTCATGTATCACCCATGCCAAGGACTGCTGTCAGCTCCGGGGGGACGCGGAAGAGTCCAACCCGGGGTCGACAACAGCGTTAAAGTCCCCACAGATTAAAAGATGGCCATAAAGAAGATTTGAAACCTGTTTGAGGATCCTGCACAGGAAGCGCACTTGATGTGAGTTCGGAGCGTACAGGTTTACTAAAGTAAGTGGCAGGTCATTAACATCGCAAGTCACAATGATATACCTGCCCTCGGGGTCAAGGACCGTCTTATGTATACGCACCGTCAGTGTATCCCGAAAGGCTGGCATCACACCTCTCTTCTTTTCAGCACAAGACGCAAAAATGGTATGAGGGTAGCTCTTGTGACTACAGTTCGGTGAGGAATCCGCTTGAAAATGAGTTTCCTGAACCATTATTATGTCTGTCCTGCGAGTTAGGGCCTCCTTCCAAAGGGATCTCCTCTTGGCCAGGTGGTTCAAGCCGTTGGCATTTAGTGAAAGTAGCTTATTGGTCATGTCTCAGGCTAGGGATTGAGTTATAACCGATGTCACCTATGGAAAAGACTGCGTTGGTGTTCAAAAAGGTTGAGAAACTTAAATGAAAAACAGAAAAGAAAAACAAAAAAAGAGCCAGAAAGGGGCCTAAAAAAGGGCCGTCTCGGCAGCCCGAGAGCGAGATGACTCGCAAACATACTTGAGGAGGGCCAGTTGAAAGAGCGTCTTTCAGAGGCCGGGGACACATACGTTGGTCAGTTGCGACTGGGGCTGCGGTGAGCAGAAGAGGGCCGAGAAGACCTTTTGCGAGAAGCCACATTCCATTCGCTGTCCAGGGTGCGTAGGGGTGGAGAATCCGTAGTCGCAGCCTGGGTGCCGGGGAGGATGTTCCATCTCCTGAGCAGGGAGAGCCCTTCATCCAATGTCCTGACAGCCGTCGTAGAGCCCCCTTGCGTCACCAGAAGCGTCGCTGGATAGCGCCATTTAAGGTATATTTGATGGTTGCGCAGGGCTTTGGTGATGGTGGATAAGTTACGCCTTGACTGAAGCGTGTGTTTAGAGAGATCCGGTAGGAGCTGAATGTTGCTGTACGGTTCTGGCAGTGCCCCGTGTTGTCTTGAAGCCATCATAATCTGATCCTTGGCAGTGAAAAAATGGACTCTAAGCAATACATCCCTGGGAACATTCCCTTCCAGGAAGGCGGGCTTGGGCAGTCGGTAAATCCTATCAATAAGAAGCTCCGCATCGGATAGGGATGGAACCAACAGCTTGAAGAGAGAAGAGACATGTTGTTGTAATTGGTCAGGAGAGATCAATTCTGGTATACCCCTTAGCTTGATATTGTTTCGCCTGGAGCGATCCTCCAGGTCTGCCACTTTATTCTTTAGCCATGAAATTTCATCCGTATGAGAGTTCAACTTGTCTATCACAGAGTTAATGGTATCAGCGTGGGTATGAACAGAATGTTCCACTTGATCAATCCTGGACCCCAGAGCAGAGATCTCTGCAGTTATGCGATTTGTGTGCTGTTGCATATCAGCTTGCATGGAGGCTCTCAGGGAGAATAGCATGTCCCTCATGGAAGCTTCTGAGATGGGATTCCCCCCCTGGGTAGCTGCTCCTGAGGGGTCACTGCTAGGCAATAGGAGCTGCACTGGGGCTGATTGTTGAGGAGACACTTCCATACCTGTGTCTCCCAATGGTCTTGGTGGCGAGTCCCTCCTTTGCCTATGCTTGGCCGGGCTCCTCGATGATGGTGAGGGTGGCGAGGGCGATCCAGAAGATTGGCCACTGTCAGAGTTTCCGACGATCTTGCGCTGCTGAGGTGGCAGCTTAAGCTGAGGCAGCTTCGCGATCAGCCCTTCTCCCTGCCTGGAGCTGTGTGCCAGGTCCGTCCCGCCGGCGCCATTTTGGCGGAGTCCGTGTGCCTGTGAAATGAAGAAGCCGGACAGTTTATTAGCTTGTCCGGTCTCCTTCTTCCTGCGTGTCATCTTGTTGCAGACAGCGGGTGTTCGGGCAGCGGTCCCGCTTGTCAGCAAGTCGGTGTGCTGTCTAGTTGCGGCGTGTGTCCCGGGGTGGCTCACGGAGCAAGCTTACAGAGCAGCCATCTCCTGTGTCGGTAGCCACGCCCCCCCAAGTTTATAAACCCCTTTGAGAGGGATAGGAAAAGGTTTCCATTATCCCTAGAGTACAACTGGCAATAGGAAATACAATCTGATTGTACAATAAGCTTTAGATCTACCAACAAGTTGTAGAAGGACCTGACTAATTAAATACTAATTAAATGTACTGTTAAGGTAGGCCCTGTATATTTAGGGCAGGCATATTATATTGTTTTGGCAGATCAAAAGTAGATTGTACAGAAATTGTACAATAAGATTGTAACACATAATGCCAGCTTTATAGTTACTTTTATTCTTTATACCATTTTGCACCATAACTTTTGCACGATAACAATACTGTATTTATAAAGACCCTGTAACCAACTAAAAAAAATGCAGGTAAAATCACAGAAAAATCTAATATTATCAATGCTTACTCTCAATGCTTTTAATTTCAATAGATTGCTTTTAATTCATTTGCAATGTAAACTTGCTAGAATGTTTGACTACTCCAGAAGAGTCAATACCCTAAAACAGCCCCTTTGATTCTTGCACAACATAGCCCTCTCCTCTTCAGGAAGTGTCTAATTACTGTTTGCGCTGGCTCAGCTCCTCCACCCCTCCCTGCACCTTCCTGCACAAACTTTTAGATAGCTGCCAAGGCAGGGGTAAAGGGAAATACTATAGAGAGTCATTTGAGTAACAACTCTCACTCTGATGGGGTTGCTGACATCACATCCAAAGTCTGCCACATTTAGGATCAGGACTCGCACTGTCGTGGCACTATGCTCCACTTAATTACATTCACTTATGAAATGCAAGAGATTTAACTACTTTTGAAAGGCAAATGACAATCGGCAGAAGGGTGGATTTAAGCTTGACTTAAGCAGAACTTGGTGGCATGTACAATCTGGGCCTATGATTCACGGGGGCCCTGCAGTTGGTTATGACTAAGCGAATATGATTTCGTAAAACGCGTCAACTGTGTTTGTACCCTGTCTCTGATTCTTGTCACTATGGATTTTTTGAATCTTCAATAAACGGATTTTATTCATCTTAAACTCTCAAGTTGGAGTGCGGTTGCTTAACTTCTACCTGGCCCTGCAGTGACACAGTAATTGATTTGACATACGTAGGTATTTACAGACAACACAAGAACCCTGCATTTCAGAACTCTAAATTACCTTCCATTTATTTTAGGCCATGTTAGGATCACGGTAAAGCACTCTTAGTGCCAATTTATTGCTTACAGATCCTAATGAACTGAAGATGGCTTCTAGGACTTCAAGGAAGCTACTTGAAACTTGCTGTAAGCTTTCTAAATGTCTGTCATCAAAATAGCATTAATAAAATTAATTCACAGATATAATATCCATTTTTTCTTACAGTTGCAAAGTAGCAACTAACAAAATCAAACATACCTGTGTCAAAAACAATGTGTGTTTCCAAAGCCTGTACAGGTAAAAAGTAAGACAAGTCAGCAATACATGCTATTTGCAAATTTTCTGACTTTGCTGTCTTAAGACTAGCTTGTGTAGCAGAAAAAAACTAAAATATTAGCTTTAGGAGGTACCTGGCAGTCTAATCTCTCAGAACATACTTTTTTGCTTCAATTGTTGTTACTCCAGTATTGCATTGAGTTGCTCTATAGTGTCTCTACTTCCTCCTAATGAATGGGCACATCTGTTTCCCCCTGTCAGTAAAAGATGGGCATTTACTCTAACGTAGCAGCTGAAAAACTCAGGGCTTTTTAACTAGCAATACAACATTCTATAGGAGGGCTTGTATTTTGTCACTATAAACACAATGCTTCCCCATCTCATTTGCCAGCTAGTTCTTCATAGATGCATGTGCAGTACAACCCCACTCTTGTTATGCAGGGTTGGGCCAAGACAAAAGAGGCACATGCCTTGGGCCTGGGCTATGCAGCTCTGGTAAGAGTCCATGCTGTCTCTACATTGCCTGACCATCTACAGCATTGTGCAAGACTACACAGGGAGATCACGGCTCTGTATCAGGAGCTCTGTTTGCACATTCTTCAGGAATCAGGACTAAGCTATTAGTTTGACAGACCAGGTCCTGCCCTAGACTGTAGTAGTATTATGGACCTGGCGATGCTGTATATTAATGTCAATTGCCCAAATGGGAAGGAAAGAAGGCATCAGACTTGCCCATACTACCATAAATCAAGTTACATGTCTCCAGACCTAAACCCTATTGAGCATCTGTGGGACATCCTCAAATGGAAGGTGGAGGAGAACAAGGTCTCTAACATCCACCAGCTCCGTGATGTCGTCATGGAGGAGTGGAAGAGGACTCCAGTGGCAACCTGTGAAGCTCTGGTGAACTCTGTGCCCAAGAGGGTTACGGCCATGCTGGAAAATAATGGTGGCCACACAAAATATTGATGAGGGGTGTACTCACTTTTGTGAGATACTGTAGGTGATCTATTATAGGGTACAGCATATATCACATATGGGTTAGTCTTGTCGGTATCCTCCATGGCTCCAGCAAATGTCCCGCTGGGCCGCCGGCCTTATTTACCCCTCCCGTTTGGTTGGCATCTGACATCACCAGCCAAACACGGACACCAAGCTGAATCACTACGCATGCGCCCGCCAAGGCAAATTACATTAATATACAGCATCGCCAGGTCCATAATACTCCTTCTTTGGCTGTTTAAGTACCACCTTGAAACTCAAAAATCAGAACTGATAACAACTACAGTGTTAAATTAAAAGTAAGAACTGTTTATTTGTGGACAATGACTGACTGAGCGTACATATACGATTTGGGCAGCACTCCTCCAGAAGAAGCCATTGTCGGCGAAACATGTAGAGGAACAACAGTGTAGCCCATACGGAAGAAACAACTAACTGCTATGGTTTGCTGTATATATGGATAATGTATGTTTTACGTTTCAAGAATTTTTTTGATGTTTTCAAAGTGTAAAACGAAATACATATAACATAAAAGTAATAAAGGTGAACAAGTCTGATATGCAATTGAACATCACATGGAAAATTAATAAATTAGATATATGGAACATACAAAGTTCTCGATTAAACTTATGTATACAAAGGTGTATTAATCATAATGCTCACCTAACAGTAAAAGTGGTCTCCATCACACCTGGACACCCCCATGGGAACATACTGTGTCCTGGGGTGGGGGGCACCACGTCCAACCTCTACTTTGTATTTTGTGAGCTACAGTATGTTGAGTTTTACAAAGAGGTAACAAAAAACCAAAAAAGAATAACAGTGTATGAGTGGTGTAAAAGAGACCCTCCAAACTTATAGAGTCTAGTATTGGGTTACCTCTGATTCTTTAAGCTTAGCTTTCAGTTGTGTACTGAAGACCTAATTTGCTAATAGGAATAGTGTGGCATAGAGGGAAAAACTCACAGAAAACGTTAACAAAATAGCAATGCTGTTAGGTATTTTCCCAACTGGATCAAGTTACTTTGCAAAAGTACGGAGAGAGAGAAGAAGGTACCAAAGCCAGAAGCAGAAAGTAAGAGATACATTCATATTTGAGGATCAACAGGTATGTATCCATGCAAATATTAAGGAATAGGAAGTGGGGGAGATATAAGGAATATAGAGAGGGGTAGGAGCGTGAGAGAGGGAATGAGGGGTTTGAGACTGGGGAGTGTTTCCCCTAGGGTCCTATATGAAAATGGGAGAGTACAGAGAGCCTCATTGGTTCCATCTTCTTTGTGATTAGGGTAGATCACGAATTTGAGTTGTTGGTGATTTATCATTTCAGTGTTTAGTTATGATTAGGGTTGAGCGAACCCTGACTGTATTGTTTGGGTTTGTACCGGACTTTTGGGTATTCGGTACCCAGACCCGAACCAGAAAATTTCACTGTATGTTCGGGTACTGTCCGTTGTTCGATAACGTTATTTGATGTTTTGGCGCGGTTTTAATGGCGCGGTTGGTGCAAGGCAGTCAATCAGCAAGCGTTTAACTAGTGTGCCCTAGAAGCCATTACAGCCATGCCTACTAATGGCATGGCTATGTTTGGCCAGTGCAGCATGTGACCCAGAGTCTATATAAGCTGGAGTAATATAGCGCCGCGTGTCACTCTGCTATAACTATACTAGGGAGAGGTTCCTGCTGCTTCTGCTGAGAGGGAGATTACTGTAGGGTCAGGCTGGAGATTGCTTTGAGGGAAAGCATAGGAACAATCTTCTTTAATCAGACAGCGATCTACATTGATTTGATTGTGTGGGGGTTCAGTGCATGATCTTTTTGCCCAGAGGGAGAGATAGGAGATTACTGTAGGGTCAGGCTGGAGATTGCTTTGAGGGAAAGCATAGAAACAATCTTCTTTAATCAGACAGCGATCTACATTGATTGTATTGTGTGGGGGTGCAGTGCACGATCTTTACGCCCTGACCTGAGCCCAGTGAGGTGGAGAAAGGAGAAAAAAAACTTTTATCAGTCTGTTAGGCGTGCGGTGTTGCACATTTAATGCAAGCTCAGTGCATTTGTGTCTGCTTAATCTGCATTTAAAAAAGAAAAAAAAAATGTTTTCCTTCATATTTAACTTTGACATATAGTGTTTAGACAGACACTGCTTTTCTAACCTGCTCTTCAAAAAGCACCAATGTAAGGGGAAAATAATTATTTTTCAGTATTTAGGGGAAAAAAAATATTTTTCAGTTTTTCATTCAAATGGTTTTTTTTTTATTCAATAGCGGAATAGAACAACAACAGTATCCAACCTGTTAGGCGTGCGGTGTGTAGCGGCCATTTCCTGCAAGCGGAGTGCATATGTGTCTGCTTAATCTGCATTTAAAAAAAAAAACTTATTTCCTTCATATTTTACTGTGACTTACAGCATTTAGACAGACACTGCATTTCAAATTTGCTATTCAACAAGCACAAATTAAGGGGACCATTTTTTATCAGATTTTCATTCATAAGTTACAGTGCGATACACCCATTGCATGCTGTTGTTGTATTCCGCTTTGCAATAAAAACCCATTTAGGGGAAAAAAAAAAGATAATAGTGGCCCTGTCTGCATATGTTACAGTGAACTACACCCATTGCATACTGTTGTATTGCGCATTGCAATAAAAACCCATTTAGGGGAAGAAAAAGTTATTTGCGGCCCTGTCTGCATATGTTACAGTGAGATACACTCATTGCATACTGTTGTATTGCGCATTGCAATAAAAAAAAACATTTAGGGGCAAAAAAAGTTTATTGCGGCCCTGTCTGCATATGTTACAGTGAGCTACACCCATTGCATACAGTTGTATTGCGCGTTGCAATAAAAACCCATTTAGGGGAAAAAAAAGTTTATTGCGGCCCTGTCTGCTTATGTTACAGTGACATACACCCATTGCATACTATTGTATTGCGCATTGCAATAAAAAAAAACCCATTTAGGGGCAAAAAATGTAAATTGCGGCCTAGGCTGCATATGCTACAGTGAGATACACCCATTGCATACTGTTGTATTCCACTTATCAATAACAACCCATTTCGGGGAAGATCCAAAATTCGATAAATATGAGGAGAAGGTCAAATAAGGGACGTGGCCTGGGTCGTGGTGTTGCTGGTGGAGCTCCTGTTGCAAGGAGAGGATGTGGTCGATCTTTGTCAGCTACCCGCACAGGTGAAACACCTTTCTCAGCTGCGAGTAGGCAACAGAACCTGCAGCAGTATTTGGCAGGGCCTAATGTGCCTCTACAAATGTTGAGGCCAGAACAAGTACAGGTGATAGTAGATTGGGTTGCTGACAGTGCCTCCAGTTCCTTCACATTGTCTCCCACCCAGTCTTCTGCTGAAAGGACAGAGATGGCACCTGCAGCCGATGTTCATTAATCTTTCACCTCACCCCCTTGCAAATCAGCCAAGCAGTCTGATCCCCAGGTCATGCAGCAGTCTCTTCTTCTTTTTGATGACTCTGTTAGCATGGTTTCCCAGAGCCATCCACCTAACCCTGCCTCAGAAGTGGAAGAGATTGAGTGCACCGATGCCCAACCACTTATGTCTCCAGATGAGTACATGGGAGGACCATCGCAGCACGTCTCGGATGATGACGAAACACAGGTGCCAACTGCGGCGGAATTCCGAATTGTGGAGACCGACATGGAGGGCAGGGGTGAAGACTGGGTGGAAGACAATGTGGAGGACGATGAGGTCCTCGACCCCACATGGAATGGTGGAAGAGGCGGTGGTCGCACAGAGCCACCAGCACAGCAGAAGAGGGAGCAGGGTGCAAAAGAGGAGCAGCCGTGCCCTAGACATTACGCATGCTACTGCCAAACGCAGCAAGGGACTGAGCACACCAAAGCCAGCTCACAGGAGTTCCCTAACATGGCAGTTCTTCAGACAAATGTGATGATGACAGGACACAAGTGGTTTGCACGCTGTGCAATAAGAGCCTGAAGCGAGGCATAAACGTTCTCAACCTGAGCAGAACCTGCATTACTAGTCATCTAAGTGCAAAGCACGAGCTGCAGTGGAGTGCACAACTTAAAAACCAAGAAAGGTCTCTGACTCCTCCTGCTTCCTCTTCTGCTGCTGCAGTCTCGGCCTTTTCATCCACCTCTGTAGTGACAGTGGCACCTGCCACCCCGCAAACAGAGGATCCACCAGCAAGACCACCACCTGGGTCACCAACAACCATCTCCACAATGTCCCGTGGAAGCGCTCAGCTTTCTATCTCCCAAACACTGGAGCGGAAGAGAAAGTACCCCCCTACCCACCCGCGATCCCTGGCCCTGAATGCCAGCATTTCAAAATTCCTGGCCTTTGAAATGCTGTCATTCCGTCTGGTGGAGACGCAGAGTTTTAAAAACCTTATGGCAGTGGCTGTCCCACAGTACGGTGTGCCCAGCCGCCACTACTTTTCCAGGCAAGCCATCCCTTCCCTGCAACCAAGTGGGTGACAAAATCAGGTGTGCACTGCGCAACGCCATCCTGTGGCAAGGTCCACCTAACTACGGATACGTGAACCAGTAAGCACGGCCAGGGACGTTATACTGTATCTCCCTAAAAACACACTGGGTAAATGCAGTGGTGGCTGGGCCCGAGTTGAATAGCAGTTTGGCGCATGTCCTTCCACCACCGAGGATTGCAGGGTGCTTCAGTTTGCCTCCTGTTCCTAACTCCTCCTACTCCGCTTCCTCATCCTCTAACGCCTCCTCTTCCGGTCAGCGTAACACCTTCACCACCAACTTCAGCACAGCCAGGGGTAAACGACAGCAGGCAGTTTTAAAACTTGCCTGTTTGGGTGAAAAACCACACACCGCGCAAGAGTTGTGGAGGGGCATTGAACTGCAGACCGATGAGTGGTTGCTGCCAGTGAGCCTCAAGCCCGGCCTGGTGGTGTGCAATAACGTGCAAAATCTCGTAGCAGCTCTGGGCCTAGCCGGTTTGACACACACCCCTTGCCTGGCACATGTGCTGAATTTGGTGGTGCAGAAGTTCCTTAGAAATTACCCCGATATGTCAGAGCTGCTGCAGAAAGTGCGGACTGTCTGTGCGCACTTTCGGCGTTCTCACCCTGCTGCTGGGGGCCACCCCTGCTCATGGGATAGTCAGTGGACGGTTGTCAGCAGAGAGAGGTTGTTAGGGAGAGTACCCTGTCCAAAAAAAAAAGGGGTTCTACCATCTTAAGATAGAAAGGTATGCAAACCGGCATTGAGGATCCGGTAGGAACAAGGGATAATGCATAACTGGGAAACATTTAGGAATAGGAGTCCCTATTCCTAACCATTTAGGCCTCTTGAAATTTAGCTGATAGGAGACCATGAGTGAAATATTCGCAGTCCGTATAAATCATAGCATATTTTGTGACATCAGTATGGAGACTGATCTTGAGTAAAGTCAGAGGTGCTGTGTGCATGGTAGAATGTATTAGCATCCCTTGTTAAAGCCCTTCTAGTATGCATAGTATAACACAAGTAAAAAGGGGCTAGATACACCCAATATGTGGCTCAGTACCATAGTGGTAGAGAGTGTAATGGTGGGTAGAAAAAACAAACATAACCCAGTAATTTGGAGTTAGAATAGAGCACCAGCTATGATTAAATCCTGAGTGGGAACTAGGGACATGTGCAGAGCTCAAGAGTAGGTCTAGCATTCATCTAGCCCATCCATGTGATCTCCTGGCTAGCAGGCCCTCTAGAGTTTCAGAAACAACTCTTGCAGAGCGTAAGATTGATAAAATATATGGTATTAACAGTGCAGCAAGCTGGCTACAAAGGACCGTAAAGTTTAAGAGCATGGGAGAGCCCATGTCCCTTGTTTGCATCCTTAGATTCTACATCTTATAACAAATGAAAGACGAGTCATGCCCTTTCTCATACTGTATATTGCGGGTGGAGAACTTTTAAAAATGAGGATTGGATTGTAACAATTATATTACCAATATATCTTAGCCATGTAAGATCTCCCAGACAGAGGCATGTGTTGGAGTCTGAAAGGAAGATGCTGGTTAATCTGTAAAAGGCAGAGGTAGGTATAAGGTATATATAGAAACATAAGAAGAAAAATAAATAAATACAAATTTTAAATAACAGCATGGTCATGTTCAGGAACGAAGGCTGTCTCTATCAAAGTATGAAAAGCATAAAATCCATTTATTAAAGATCCAATAAGTCCATAGTGACAAAAATCAGAGACAGGGGACAAATACAGTTGACGCGTTCACAAAATTATATTCGCTTAGTCATAACTAGTGTTGAGCGAACACGGACTGTATTGTTCGGGTCCGTACCGGATAATTGGATTTTTGTTACCCGGACACGGACCCGAAAACTTTACTGTATGTCCGGGTTTAAAATCCGTGTTCGGTAATTTTATTTCCTGTATGTAATGGCGCGGTTTTAATGGCGGGCTTTCAACAGCCAATCAACAAGCGTTTAACTGGTGTGCCTTAAGCCATCCCAGCCATGCCTACTAATGTATTAGTAGCTTTGATTGGCCAGCTGAAGCATGTAACCCAGGTCTTTATAAGCTCGAGAGACACAGCGTGGTGCGTCAGTCTGCTGTAGTGTAGGGAGAGAGCACACATCAAAACGGTGCTGGCTGCTGCTGATTAGGGACAGACAGGGAAAAACAACATTGTGCCCGAAAAGAATGCAGGGACAGGTCGGAGTGTAGGCAGGGAAAGATATTTGAGCATTTTAGGGACAGGCTGGAGAGATTAGGCAGGGAGAGATTAGGAGACACAGGACAGAACAATCGTCCGTTAGCGATCTACATCGATTTTGCTGTGTGGGGGGTGGTGCAGTGAACGATCTTTTTGCCCTCACTTGAGACCACTGAGGAGGAGGGGGAGAAAAAAAAATATTTTTATCAGTCTGTTGTGTGCAGCATTCAGCTATATTTTACTACAGAGTGCAGTTCTAATCTGCTATTTAAAAATTACAAATTTAAAGGGGAATTTTTTTAAGAGCACTTGCCATGCTCTTAACTACATTTTGCTGCCATTTGCAGCACTCTAGCCCTTTCCATTGGTTTTTTAGATCCATTTTAGTGCCTGAAAGTTTGGCTTCAATGGGGTTCGGTGTCCGGGTAAAGTTCGGAAAAAGTCACAGACCCGGACATTTTTTTCAAGTTCGGCTGAACCCGCCGAACACGGACATCCAGGTGTCCGCTCAACTCTAGTCAAAACTACATGTATCCACACGGTTATGACTAAGCGAATATAATTTTGTGAAATGCGTCAACTGTATTTGTCCCCTGTCTCTGATTTTTGTCACTATGGACTTTTTGGATCTTTAACCTCCCTGGCGGTATGATTCTTTTGGATTTTATTTTGCATGTAATTCTTGTGAATGAGCAGCCCAAACCAACTGTATGTGTATGTGTGTATATATATATATATATATATATAAAAATATATATATATACTGTGTATGTATGTATATATATATATATATATATATATATATATATATATATATATATATATACATAAAAAGTACAGTAAAACTGCAGGAAAGGGCACTGGGGGGCAATGTAATGTGAATTTTTTTTATTTTGAATGGTATCAGTGTGTTTGGTGTGTTTTACATTTGAATTTGCCGCCGGTTCCACCCCCCGGCGGACGTCACGTCGCCGGAGACAGAAGCCGGGGGTCGCAGGCGAATACCGCCTGCATTCTTCGCTGGATCCCGGAGAAAAAGTAAGTAAAACCTCTACCAGGATCCAGCGATCTTCCTAGCGCTACCCCGAGTGTGGCTCGGGGTTACCGCTTTTGGCTCTAAAATCTAACCCCGAGTCACGCTCGGGAATACCGCTAGGAAGGTTAATAAATGGATTTTATGCATTTCATGCTTTCAATCCGGAGTGCGGTTGCCTACTTCTAATTTGTACAGCTGCCGGGATTGCGGACCTCACCAGCACCCTGTTTGATTGTCAGGATATTCACACACCGGGCGGTTTTTCTCTTCCTTCTATGTTTGGCGCTGTCTCTATCAAAGCCTGGAAATGCCTAGACTTCCGCCTCGGATGGAGAATTATTGAGTCCTGCAGCAAAGACCTGGCTAGTTGGATAGGTAAGACTGTAGCTATAGCTGTGTTCCAAAAACAGTATCTCTCCTGCGCTCAAGTGCTATGCAGGAAGGTGAGTGGTCTGAATGGTCTTTTTAGCACAGAAAAGGTGGTCTTGCTGCCCCCTCAGGACCAAGGGTATCCAAAAACACTGAAAGACAACAACAAGAGAAGGGCGCACCGACCTTGTGCATTACCACTAAAAAAAGTTTATTCAAATCCAAAAAGGGAGCATACAATATACTCACAAACGTAAGATCTATACATGCATGTAGGAAATAGGAACCAATCGCCTCCAGAACACTTCTCTACTGCTGGATGGCATGATGGCATCCACAATGACCTGGCTTACGCGTTTCAAGGGAGAACCCTCTTCCTCAGAGCCAAAATTGCCACTGCCATTTGGCATTTGCCATTATGGCAGTTTGGTTCTGAGCATAAAGTCAATGATTACATGTGGCTCTCTGATGTTGGTGGGTGGCACACCATGAGGGAAAAAGGTAAAAATATAAAAAGTAAAAACTTCCTGTGAGGTGGAGGCAACGCCCATCTTTCCCTCTGCCTCACTAGAAGTGATGTCTGGCTGTCCAGAAGCAGGAAGTGGAGCCCCACTGTGAGTCCCCCACCACCACAGCACCATCAGGCAGGCTGCCAGACAACAGCCTCCACGCACCACCGGCACCCCGCACCCTTGCTTTCCACAACGGTATCCAGGAGAAGAAGATGGATGATCCCATTCACCTACCGTACCAGCCTTTACTTACCTAAGAGTAAGTCACTACGTGTTTTTTGTATTAATAAACCTTATGCTTCACTAAGCTGGCATTGCTTTCTTTCTGTTTAATTTGGCTCTGAGGAAGAGGGTTCTCCCTCAAAACGCGTAAGCCAGGTCATTAGTTTACCTCCACCAAACACACTGTACATAAAAGACATTGACAACGATGTCACATGTAGTGAATGTCATGGGCTTGCAATAGTGTTTGGCAGCTTACCTGCTCCTTCATGTCTGCGTTGGAGGCCAGATTCCCCTTCTGGCTCATTTTTATCATCTCTCCTTCCTGTTTAGCCCCACCCCAGGCCATCACAGGAAGTCTATATTAACCAGTGCACTGCAGGTCTGCTTTGCTGTTCAACATTGTTTGTTAGATGTCTTCCTGTCTTCCGTGTGCTTGATCTACCTTTCTGTGTGCCGACTTTGGCTTGTCTCTGACTACTCCTGTTTGCCTGTGACCCTGATCTTTGGCCTGTCCCTTGGTTACCCTCGTCTGCCTGTTACCTCGGCTTACCCATCACTATCCCTTGTGTCCTGAGTGGTTGCTTCCCCTCTCTCCCTACGGAGCGAGACCCGGGGGATCCCAGGGGCTGCGACCTGGGCCCAGTTGCAGCTAAGTCCATCCTCACCACTAGAGGCTCTGGTGAACACCTGCTGGGTCTTAGACTCTGCACCCTGGGGAATCTTGGGCTCACGTTTCTGTCCATCCGCAGCAGTCTGCTATTGGGTTCACTACCTTGCGGTGCACCCCTGCCTCCAACAGGGTGCACTTTGTTAGACTTTCAGTACGAAATAGAAATACATTTTTATTACAGGTCAAGAAATGTGAACTTTGAGGCCTCAATTGACCTTGTTACAGTTTGAGCAAAACCCATTCAGTTTGAAACACACACTGCATCCATTGTTTTATTTACATGTACTTTGAGATGAGAAGCTATGTCATCTGCCCCAAGAGGTAATTGTGTTTGATAAACTTTTGAATACAATGCTCAGAAAGGCAGACAACTAAATTGCTTATCCCAGGTGGAACGGCCTTTGGGGGGAAGGTTTACATAAGACATTCTTCCCCTAGTCATGAAACAAGAAAAGCCAGAGAGATCATACAAACCTTATGTCCTAGCCATGAGACGTTTGTATCACACAATGGGCGAAACTCAAATTCAGGATAACACCTGTGTTCAACCCTCCACCAGCAGATAAACTATTGTCTAAATCGTGAGAGGACAAACAAATGGAAACGGACAAAGACTAGAATCTATCATTCATTTACCTACAAACCAACAGGGGGGTAGAGTTGTTGGAATCTACATGGGGTCAAATAAACATTGTCACTTAGACTGATGAGAACTGCAAATCTCAAATTAATTTCATATAATCATAAACTGATACAACATCTTTGCCCCATCATATACAAAAGGTGTTGTGGAACTATGATGTTATGACAATCTCCTATTGAGAAATACATTATATCTATCATATAGTAGTGTCAAATGGTCAGAAATTTCGCACCCATATTTTATAATCCAGTCCCAAATCATGAATGTACTGTTGTTAACATAATAACCCCTTAAGGGATAATATTCTGATCGGAAATAACCCATGTGTAGAAAAGTTTACATATACAAGCTGTTGTGTATCAATATATAACTGTATATGTATCTATATAATTCTTACTGCTACTAAATGTAAAGTATATGGGTAAATCAGTAATTTTCAATCAATATATATATTGTATTAGTAATATTCTTAATTCAATGGTATTACCAGGTCTAGTTACCAGGTCCAATCTTTACTTCATGGTGGATATTAGATGGGCACGTGGATGAGAGCATGGATAAATTATTATGTTGTTAGTTATGATAATCTTAAATGGAGAAATTATACAGATTTAATATCCCATATCTTGGTTAACTAGTAGAGGTGTCGCCCAATGACCTCGTCAGTTAAGGGTTAAGTAACCCCAACCAATAGGAATAATGTTCCTCCCACTGGGTTTGGCTTATGATAATTTTTACTGCCCTTTCGTTCAACACAGTATAAAAAGGAACCAGAGATGTAATAGGATACACAAGACACATCACATTTTGCCCAATATACATCACACTTACAACATACACACTACTACAACCATGCACAGACTCATCTACACAGACTCCATTTCGCACCACCATGTATCTGAACCTTTGAGGGACGCCAAGCGAAACTAATCCCTAATTGGCCACCATCTTGGAAAAGCAGCCATCTTAAGGAACCTGGTAACTACCATTTTAAGCTAGCCACCATCTTAAGTATGGTAAATATACCTTACTAATTATTTGATTGTTATTTACTATCATTTCTTTTCTTCCTTACATGTTTTATATTTCATATTCACGGGTAACAAGATTACAATCCCAGCCGTATTAACCATATGTAGATTTTTCTCTAAGAGATGATTTTTGCTTTTTATAACATTTTTATTAATATCAGATTAAGCGCATTATTGCGAATTTAGTCTTTCGTTTTGCATGGCTTATTCTCACTCCATCTGCAGTGGAATGACTTTCGGCCGTGTGATGCGCAGACAATTGTGGTCTGATTATATATAGAACATTCATTTATGGTTCATACTACATCTGGGAAAAACGTAACCTTGCTTTAGTTTCACTTTCATCGTTTAGCTAAATATCACATTGCATTTATCGTTTTAAGTTTGTATTTTATGCAAGGTTACCTCTTTGTGTCACTCAAGTCTGATCATTTATGGTGAAAATATGTCTTGGGAATAAATATTCTTATATATATATTCCCTACTGTAGACTGTTTCACTAAGATTGGTATATGCTTTTAAAAAGAAATTAATCGATCAAAAAGAACTCGGGAAAATTGCGTGATATACTACGAGTGTCTGAACAAAATTGATTGGGTTTTCTTAGCTATTAAATTATTTGGCGTAATCGGCTGGAGGCACTGCGTCATAATTCTATTGATAGTTCAGACATTGCCTTTTAGTAATAAATTTAAAATAATCAGAATAATATTCTCGAACGTATAAAATGCACAACAACTTGTCACCTGGCCACAGGTGACCTGACAGTGAAGTCCGGAATCTAGGGGGGCGTGGCAGGAAGATGGTGCCGTGAGGAGGCTCGCTGAGGAGCTCCGTGCTCTCCGCAACGGCGTCCGCCCGTAATCAGCGGTAGCCCGGCATATCCCTCCCCGGAAACCTCGCGAGACTTGCGGCTCACCTCGGAGCTCACACACCGCCTCTGAGCGAGGGGACAGCCGAAGCCGGACAGCGTACAGCTCCGCAAGCAGGGATACGAGTGGCGGCGGAGGTACGCTATTGAAGTCACGAGGGCAACCTCGCGCTAGTTCGGATCCTGACTCTGTGTCTGGAGTGGCGAGCGGAGGCGGTGGGGGCCTTACAGAGGATTGAGAGTCGCTGAACCTCCAGCATGCCGAAGGTGTATCTAGCTGTGGAGGAGTGAATGGTGGGGGATTTCCCTCAGAGGCGCAAGCAGAGGAGGACAATTGAATAGTGCTCGTGATCAGCTCATGCAAGCTGGAGAAGTGCCCGGTGTGAGGAGCCAAGGCCTGTCGGTCCGGAGCGTGGATATCTCCACATATTTTCTCCGGGGGTCTCGGAGTGGAGGGGTGGAAGAACGCGCTAGTATGGCGCCAAAGCGGCCGGCTGCAAACACCGAGATGGCGGCAAAAAAAGACGCTAAATGCTCAGGTAACAGTAAGGAAATCCAAGAACAACTTATAGGCGGAAAAAGGGATGAGATATCCACAGTTCGTGATGAATGGCCAACAGCACAGTCTCCATCACCTCAAGCCCTGCAAACGCAGCCAGAGAGTTGGAAGGAGATCCTAGCCATGATGCCTACTAAGAAGGACTTGATGGAAATAGCTGCAAACATAGTAAGTTCTTTAACTACTGAAATAACCTCCTTAAAGGGACAGATTAATAATTTGGAGGGCAGGATTGTGGTGGTAGAGAATGGTCAAAGTCAGTTAATGCAGAGAGTGGAACATATTGAGGCTGTGCAGAAATCAATGGCTAATAAATTTATCACGCTACAATTACAACAGGATGACGGGGAGAACAGACAACGTCGGAACAATATACGGCTCAGGGGTCTCTCTGAAGATATCTCAAGTACGGAATTAAGGGGTAAGCTCGGTGAAATATTCAATGGCCTACTGGAACGACCCCTTACAGAGGCCATTGAAATAGACAGAGTCCATAGAGTGAGAGCTCCCCGTAGTGTGGGGGCGGATTACCCCCGGGACGTATTAGCAAGGATTCATTTTTTTGCTCAAAAAGAACAAATTATGATGAAAGCCTGGGATAGGGGCCCCTTTGATTACGAAGGGTCAAAGATCAGGATCCTGCCAGACCTTTCTAAAAAGACATTAAGAATGCGTGCAGCGGTCAAGCCTTTGCTTGAAGAAATTCGGAAAGCAGGGGCAACGTACCATTGGGGACACCCATTCCACATAAGGATAAAGAAGGAGGACTCTATGTTTATTTTGAGATGGCCTGACCAGTTGCAAGGACTTTTTTCTTTCTTAAAAATACAGTCAATTGAGGTAGCAGACTGGTTAGATGTATTAATACCGTAGAACTAGCTCTCGAGGAATTAAGTAGCAGGAGGGAGAGGGTGGATAGACAGATGGGCCGAAGTCGGGATGTGTTGAATAATTAGCGGGCCAAGTTAATTTAAGTAGATGGGTAGACAGGCATCAGCTATTTGTTAAAGGTAATGGCCGTAATTACGGGGAGGGGGGCTTGCTGGACCATACATACAAGGGGTTGGGGTTAAGGGGTGGTGGGGGGTTGCCATAAGACGGGTCTGGAATTGATAAATCAATGGGTGTTGTGATATATGATAATGTGGTGAGTTGTGATATAATGTACTATTAATGCGCTGCATGATACCCATTTAGAACCCCCCAAATCCAAACCCACCCGATACAGTTGTGTGAGAAGGGCGGACGCCCGGGGACGCACGGACCCTCGGAGGTCTGTTGTCTTGATTTTTGTCCCTTGTTTTTTTTTTTTTTTGTGTGGATGTCGTGTTATTCGTAAAGGTAGTAAGAAGTCCTCCTCACGGCGCGCATCTTGATTGCCCGCCCAAATAGGACGCGTTGTGGTACGCAAGGTCAAGAGTAGACCAAAGTTAGTCAAACACACTGACACACCGGTAGTGGGGGGAGCGGAAGGCGGAGGGGAACGGGGAAGAGGTTAGGGGGGGGGGTCACTCCCCCCTATTTTTTTTTTCTTTTTCTTTCTCTTCCTTTTGCTTTCTCCTGATTTTTTCTTCTCCTGTCCCTTCCCTCTCTCTCTCCTTCCCCCCTCTCCCGCCCTAGTCCCCGCTGTACTATATAAGTGAAGTTTAGTGGGAAGGGAGTCGTGAGATTCCTGTCGGTTTAAGTAAGATAGGAATAAAAATAAGACAGGGAAGGACCAGGTAAGAAGGTGGTAGAATCCAAGGTACTAAAATTACGTCCTTAAATGTCAGGGGGCTTTCAACCCCCGAAAAAAGATCACGTTTGCTGCTGGACATGAGACGCAGCCGAACACAGATTGCATTTATTCAAGAAACATACTTTAAACATGAAAAAATTCCGAGGCTACATAATAAGAACTTCCCGTGGGCATACCATGCCCCATCTCCAATAGCAAAGTCAAAGGGAGTTAGCATTATTATAGCAAAAGAGGTTGCTTGGACCCATATCGACACGCGCTCAGATCCACAGGGAAGATATTTAATGTTAAAAGGCAAGATTGGGAATAAAATGATCACTCTGGTAAATACATACTTCCCCAACAGTAGCCAGCTGGCTTTTCTATTACTTTTGACACCAATAATCCTTGAATTCCAAGAGGGTTCACTAATTATGGGTGGGGATTTCAATTACGCGGCCGAGCCTATGTTGGATACGTCAGTGGGAACGTCACATTTACCATACGCTCGGTTGAAAAGACTCAGCAGGGAGTTGTCCCTGCTTAGTTTAATTGACCCCTGGAGAATTATGCATCCAGAGGAGAAAGACTATACGTATTTCTCCCCAATACATAATAGATATTCCAGGATTGATCGGATTCTGATTTCACAGACAGAGCTATCCAGAGTAGTGTCGTCCCAGATTGGATCTTTTTCCATGTCGGATCACTCACCTATCCATATCACAATAAATTTTGAAGCAGGCCCAAAAAGGCCACCGACATGGAGATTGAACGAAATCTTAGTACAATCAATAGAAACAAAAACAGAGATTCAGACAGAATTAGAAAGGTATTTCCAGGAAAACACGAGCGAGCAAGCGACGCCATCGAGCATTTGGGAGGCACACAAGTGTGTCATCAGAGGAGTGATGATACGGTTGGGTGCCAAACGCAAACGTGAAAAAGAGAGAGAGATTGCTGAGTTGTTGGCTCAGATAGAGACTTTGAGTTTAGTGCATAAAAAAACAGTAGCGAAGATACAACTGTCGCCCTTAACGAAGGCCAGGGAAAAACTCAATGAATTGCTATATGAGAGAGTTATGAGATCCTTAGTGGCACAAAAAAGACATTTCTATGAATACTCAGACAAACCGGGGGCGATGCTGGCCCGAGCCTTAAGGGGACCGCACAAACGAACGGTAATAAACCATATACGTGCAAAAGGGGGACAAAAAATATCTGGAATAGAAGAAATTGCAGAGGAATTTAGTAGATTTTATCAAGGATTATATGACATCGCCTCCTCGGAGCCAGCCAGAGTGGGGGGGGCTGGCTTAGACGAGGCGATCAAATATATCAAAAATTCGGACATGCGGACATTGGAACCGGACCAGGCGAGCGTGATGGAGGAGAGGATTTCAGAGGAAGAGCTTAAGTTGGCCTTGGCGCAGACAAAACCACACAAAGCCCCCGGTCCAGACGGTTTTTCCTTTGTATATTATAAGCAATTTTTTGAGATCCTGAAAGCTCCTCTACTAGCGCATTTGAATTATATTGGGGAGGGAGGAAGTATGCCAATAGATTCCCTACGGGCGTACATCACCCTTATCCACAAAGATGGGAAGGATGCAACGATATGTGGAAGTTACCGTCCAATCTCCCTGCTGAATTTGGATACCAAGTTATTCGCAAATATGATTGCGAACCGGATTCTGCCATACATACCGAGCCTAATCCATTATGATCAGGTGGGGTTTGTCCCTACAAGAGAGGCGAGGGACAACACCACCCGAGCAGTGGACCTAGTGTACAATGCGCAACGACGGAAAGTGCCAATGATGCTGTTGGCCATAGACGCCGAGAAGGCTTTTGACAGGGTGGCCTGGAACTTTATCAGGGCCACCCTGACGCACATTGGCCTAGGAGAAAGAATGTTGACTTACATTATGGCATTGTATTCTAGGCCCTCGGCGGCGGTCAGGGTAAATGGGTGGAATTCTGACTTCTTTCAGATTAAAAACGGCACTCGCCAGGGATGTCCTCTGTCCCCACTGATTTTTATTCTTGCGCTAGAGCCCCTTTTGTGGAATATACGTCAAAATGCGGAAATAGCGGGACTTAATGTGGCAAAGGGACAACACAAGGTGGCAGCGTATGCAGATGATCTACTATTTTTTGTGACAGAGCCCGAAAAAACACTCCCACAAATACTAGACGCTATTAGTAAATATGGAGAGGTATCCTTTTTCAAAATAAACATATCTAAATCATCGGCATTAAACGTCTCTATGCCTGCAGGAAAATATAAGAACTTGCGGCAATGTTTTCCTTTTCAGTGGAACAATCAATCAATAGAATACCTAGGAATAAATATCACTTCAAAACCTTCGGATTTGTTTGAGGTAAATTTCTCCCCACTTCTGAAGATATTGAGGACTGATGTACAGAAATGGCAGACATTGGTATTGTCATGGTTTGGCCGATGTAGTGCTTTAAAAATGAATGTGCTGCCCCGACTTCTGTACGTTATACAAGCTGTGCCAATTACAATACCAATGGCTTTCTTTGTTCAGGTTAAAAGTTTATTTCGAAATTTTATCTGGGCGAAAAAATCTCCCCGTATAGGGATGCAGATCTTAACCCTCCCGAAGGCAAAGGGAGGGGTGGGATTGCCTGACCTGTTACGGTACTATAGGGCGGCCCACCTTATGAGGGTGTATGACTGGCACTGCAACCAATCACACAAACAGTGGGCACATATGGAAAGAGAGATTATGAATTCTCCCACACCAGTTGCCCCATGGACTCCCATTCTGAAAACAGACAAAATACTCTCCCATCCGACAATAGGGGCAACGCTACATATAGCAACAATACTACAAAACCATCAAGCAGTAGCACCCTCGGTCTCACCCTTGACGCCGTTGGTAGGAAACGCCTCTTTTATCCCTGGGAATACCAATGGGAAAATTATAGAGCTAGCCAAGGCGGGTAGAGCACGTCTGAGGGACGTATGGACTCAAGGTGATCCACCAACTACTGAAGAGATAATGACATGGCCCGAAGGGAAGTTGGACATTTTTAGTGCATTCCAAATCAGACACTATTGTAAACAGCTACAAAATAGTGGGTATATCCCAAGGTCATTAACACAATTTGAGTCTTTATGTGAGGGTGGGGAGCGAATTCCGCATGTACTATCTTACATGTACTCGCTCCTAGGGGGTATACAGGACCTACACCGTCCGAGGTTTGTGCAGAAATGGGAGAAAGATCTTGCTGTCTCTTTCAATCAACAACAAGTAAATAAAATCCTGAGACTCGCTCATAAAGCATCAATTGCCAGCAGATATCAGGAGATTAGTTACAAAGTATTAACCAGATGGTATAGGGTGCCGAGGATCCTGCACAAAATGGATCGAAAACACTCGGACAAATGTTGGCGATGCGGAGAAGAGGGGGGGACTATGATACATATATTTTGGTCATGCCCAGCAATTGGGGAGTTTTGGAACGAGGTGGCCCGAATAATTGAGGAATTAACAACAATTAAGGTAAGAGAAGATCCGGCATTGTGCCTACTACATTGTACGAGTAATTCTATTAAAAGATATAGAAATTCTATTTTGATACATTTATTGAACGCAGCGAAGGCCTGTATACCAGCTATGTGGGGACAGACTCAGAGCCCAACAGTACGTTTGTGGCTCTCCAAAATAAGGGAGATTCAGAGGATGGAATCATTAACTGCAGCACGGTTAAGTATGGAAGAGCGGCATAGGGTACGATGGCAACCCTGGACGTTGTTCACATGCTCAGAGGAATACTTACAGACAGTAGGATAGGGGGGCGGGCGCGGGGGGGAGGGGGGGAGGTGGGTTGGAGAGGGCGGGAGAGAGGCTATTTTTATTCATTTTTTTTTAATTTTACTGCTTTCAAATTCTTTTTTTTTTTTTCCTTTCTTCTGCGATCTTCTGTCTTGCCCTCTCTATACCGGGTGTGACAGTGGAGGAGATAGATATGTGAGGTTTGACAATTAGGCGGGTTATCCGGAATATATGTTGTGTATGTCTTGTCTGGGAAGGGGATTTTTCTCCCCCCATCCCCCCCTTTTTTTTTTTTTTTTTCTTCTTCTTCCCTCCCGCTGTCAAGGACAGGGGGAGAGGAAAGGGGAGGACTTTCTTCCTTATGCCGAAGAGAAATGATTTCTGTGTCGGCGCTTGTGGGGTTTTTTTTCTTTTTTTTTTTCTTTTTTTTCTCACGGATGAGTTTGGATTTGTGTGGGCTGGCGAAATGGGGGGTTAATTAACGTGTTTTGGTGTGTGGTCTCACGAATTGAGTGAAATGCTCACGGTATATGACATGGGGGGGAGTAGGGAAGGGTTCCACCTCCCCTCCTCTTATGTTTTTGTTGTTTATATTTGTGTGTTATATTATGTTCCTATCCACGGGTGGGAGAGTACAAACTTCCTTCTCCCTGTTGGGTCGAAGGTCAAAGTGCACTAATGGATATTAAAGAAGGTATAAAGAAGTGTTTTTTTTTTTTTTTTTTGTGCAGAAGGCATAAGGGAATCACATGGTGTGTATCCTCCAAGGACGGGGTTTTTTTTTTTTTTTTTTGTTTGTGTGTTTTATCGTGTGTTTTGATTATTTCTTGCCGGGATGGGGGGAGGCTGGGTGAAGTGGCGATGTAAATGTTATCGATATATTGTAGATAAGTATGTAATGTATTTGAAAACAATAAAATGCTGAGTTAAAAAAAGTCCGGACTCTAGACTAGTAATGAGCCAAACACCCCCCTGTTCGATTCGCACAGAACATCTTGAACAGGGGAAATGCTCTTGCGAACATGCAAACTCCATTTAAGTCTATGGAACACGAACATGAAAAATCAAAAGTCCTAATTTTAATGATTAAATGCAAGTTATTGGCCCAAAAAAGTGTATGGGGACCCGGGTACTGCCCTGGGGGACATGAAACAATGCAAAAAAAATAAATAAATAAACAATCGTTTTTACAGGAGCAGTGATTTTTATAATGCTTAAAGTGAAACAATAAAAATGAAAAATTCCTTTAAATATTGTGCCTGGGGGGCCCTGTAAAGTGACACATTTGTGCAATGTTTCTAGCCTGCTGCAGCAATACTGACATTTCTAAAGGAAAAAATGTAATCTAAACTTGCTCATGGCTGTAATGTATTGTCGGCTGCTGGCAATACAGGTAAAAAAACTGAAAAAAGCGGTGTGGGGTCCCCCCAAAATCCATACCAGGCCCCTAGGGTCTGGTATAGATTTTAAGGAGAACCCCGCGGCAAAAAAAAAACGGCGTGGGGTTCCCCCTAAAATTCATACCGGACTCTTATCCGAGCACGCAGCCTGGCCAGGATAGGGGTGGGGGCGAGTGAGCGCCCCCCCTCCTGAACCATACCAGGCCACATGCCCTCAACATGGGGGGTGGGTGCTCTGCCCCCCCCCACCCTAAAGCACCTTGCCCTCATGTTGATGGGGACAGGGGTCTCTTCCCCACAACCCTGGGCTGTGGTTGTGGGGGTCTGTGGGGGGGAGGCTTATCGGAATCTGGAAGCCCCCTTTAACAAGGGGACCTCCAGATCCCGACCCCCCCTACGTGAATGGATATCGGGTATATCATACTCCTAACCATTCACCAAAAAAGTGTACAAAAAATAATGACAAAAGCCAGTTTTGGAAAAGTGGTTTATTAAAAAATAAAAAAATATTGTCCCCCGATGATCAGTCACCCGTCCGCCCGAAAAATAGAATAAAACAGGTGAAGACCTCGGGTGATTGAAAAAATGCCTAAGTTGGACGTAAGTCCAGAAGGGGGAAGGTGAAGTCACGTGTCTTGGCTTGTAATGTCTCATAGGAAATAAAAAACCCCTTGTGGAAGAAGTGTTCTGCGAAGACCTGGTCTTGGGGCCAGATGTCTTTTAAGAATTGGTGTGACAACCCTGGGGAAAAATCTGGGTTGTGCCTGACCTGGACCTGGGTGGGAAGAGAGATCACATAATGTGCAGGCTGTTCAAAAGCAATGCAGGGAGGGACCTATCAATGGGTGATCCTTACATTTGTTTGGTATATGCTGTATGGGTAATCAGGGAATCAGGTGAATTGGTATTACAGGATTTGCCTGTTCCAGCTGGACCTATGCTTTGACATTTTGAGAAGAGTTTCAATCTACGATCCTTGCTAAATGGCAAGCCATGTAATATTTGTAGATGGCCGGTAAGCCTATGTCCCCCGATGATCAGTCGCCTGTCCGCCCAAAAAATAGAAAAAAAAAAAAGAAGCTCCTGCTTCTCCATAAACTTCCCGCAGAATGAGCTGTTTTTATTTTTACAGCTCTTATATAGTGACCTGACCTCACCAGCCACCCCACATTGCACTGCTCAGGTGCGGTGAATAAATTACCGATGTCAGTCACGATCCAGATATGACGTCAGTCCAGATACGAATGGCTCAACTATGGACAATGGTCCAGTTTCGATAGTACTGGGGATCTGAGAGCACAGTTTATTGATGCAGCAAAGCCATAACGGTTATACAGACCGAATGTTTTCATGGTCACAAATGCTGGGTGATCCCAGAGTGATTACTCGCAAGTAAGCTCCATGCTGGAAAAACAATACGAGATGGTAAGTACCCATAGCTCAAAGTCCATGGTCTCAAATAGATCCAGTGGAAGGAGAAATCCAGAGCAAAGTGTCCGTACTACTCACTCATCTCAAGTCCTGCTACTTCCAATCCATAGGGTGGCAACTGATACAGGTGCCCATCTGGATTAGCCAGGTGTGTGGTATCAGGTTCACACTGACATATCAGGGCTTTAAGTTTAGACAGCTCAAATCAGCTCAAGTCACCAGCTGTGTCTGTTGACCAAATAGCTTGTAAATCTCAACTCTCCAAGCAGAGGGTTACCATGAGGTCAGTCTAGAGTCCTGGACCCCAAAAAAATTAAACTGCTTTTGACGTGTTTCGTCTGCTTGTGTGAATGCAAACTTCTTCAGGAAGATAAGATTAGGTAAGATTTGGGCATCCTGCACTGTTGTTGAAGATGCATTTCCTGGTGAGATGTAATGTCTTCTACTTCTTGTACCCATGTTGCAATGACCTAAATGTCTTGTTTAAGGTCATTAAGGGCAGCTGAGAATGCAGCAGATAGTGTGTCCTTTATGTCAGCTGCCACAGCATGAAGGTTCCATAGGCTGAGAGATGTTAATTGAGTGGCATTCAGTGGCTGGGGCTGCCTATTGGAACTGCTGCATGTGGGAGCTGTGAGGTGTGAGGGCACCTGTGTAGGTACCTGTGTGTTCATGGAGGAAGATTTCAGCACCATGTTGGAGGCTTGGGCATGGAAGATCTCCATTATTTGTCTGCTAAGCTGCATCCACCGTGAGCCCTGCTGAGTTGCTTCTGGAGGATCTCCCCATGGTGTGATCTCGCTGGGTCTCTGTGTTAGCCCGTCTGATGTCCCGCTTTTCGGCCAGAGCCAGAGCCTCGTCCTTAGGCGGCCATTCTCATCCTCAGTAGACACACCCAATAATGTATTTTTTTAAACATGTTTTTAAAGTGTGTAAAATAAAATTTCTATTTTTTTAAAGAAAAAATTGTGCAATATGCTTTGAATAGAATGAAGAACACAGGATATAGTTGGGGTGCACAAGGATTCTAGGACAGGGAGGATATGAATTGGTATGGGGGTGAACCCAGTCTCCCTGCTGTACAGTGAAAGGGCCGAAGTGCAGAGTTTAACGAATGACTTTTTTTCTCCAGAGTCCCTAAAGGTGGAGATGAGTCACACTGTAGAAGATTGCTAGTTTGCAGTTATTTGGCTTACCAAAGCAGGCAGCTACAGAGAACTAAAGGTTCATAAGCAGGTAAGAGTCCTTGGGGGGGGGTCATCTGATCACTACCTATTTTATGGCCTCCAAAAATAATGTGGCCCCAGGGAAGCTATATACCACCTATAATATAATTTTTAGTTTTGGGTCCAGAATTGTGTCATTCTCCCTCCCTTTTTTTGGGTTTTTTGTGTTTTGGCCTTTTTTTTATATTGGTGACAGTAACACAGTTCCACTTTATGTAGGTCAGGGTGGTTTATGCAGCATCCTTGAGGCCACATTCAGTTTGAAGGCCATAAAGGGAATTAGCGATTGGGTGACCCCTCATTTTGTTTTATATAACTAATAAATTATTACAATTTTTATATATGAATGTTTTTGAATGAGTTTATTCAGGTTTATCTACCAGCATGCCTGCTGGTCTTTTGGAATATTGGTAACAGATCAGCAGCCAAGCTGCAGATCTGTGACATCTGGATCCTGAGAGGACCCCACCAGTGGACAAACAATGTGAAGTGCAGGCATTAATGTGGATAGACGATAAAACACCCAACAGGAGGTAAATAGAAGAAGAGAGACCATGGCTTCATGTAAATGAAATTGTCATTTAGATGGCTAATATCCCAGAGTTCAGATTCATGATGAAGACAAATTACTGTTTTTTGTATATTTCAGTAGGGCACACAAAGAGAGCTACCTTTTGATAGTATTTAATCACCACTGTTTTTTTTTTTTTTTTTTTGCTAAATAAACAAAATAACACACAAAAAAACCTTTTTCTTAGTTTCTGTTATTAAATTTTGCAAATAAATATTCTTTCTTCCTAAATTTAGGCCAAAATGTATTCAGCTACATTTCTTTGATCAGTTCTGATGTCACAATCTCTGTTCTTGATGTCCTAAAGTGCCATAATAAGGACATATGCCCCCAAATTACCCCTTTTTGAAAAGTAGACAGTCAAGGTATTTAGTATTTGGCAAGTTTTTTGAAGTTGTATTTTTTTGTCACAATTTTTTGGAAAATGAAGAAATTGAAAAAACATTTTTTTACATACTGTTACCAGTGTAGTACGGTGTCTTTATACGACTGGTTTGGTGGTGATGAGGGATACTGACTAGTGACAGTATGTAAAAAATAAATACATAATTTTTTATTACATTTTCTAAAACATTTTTTCTTTTAATATTTTTTTCTTTTTTACTGAATGGGTTTCCATTCATGACAGCTTGCTTTGTGTTGACATGCGGTGATTGGCTACAGCTAATCACATGGTAAAGGATGTTGTGATTGGCTGTGATAGGTACCATGTGGTAGATGTGGGCCAATCACAGCATCACTGCAGAAAGCACAGCTGTTACAAACTCATTCATAACAATTGTGTATACATTATGATAACATAGCAATCACCTGATCCCCTGGCAGCTCAAAAAGTGGCCAGGTACCAAGAACTGTCATCTGCTGTGTCCGGGGGACACAGTGGTTATGGGAACGGCACACCAGTGCACATGTGTGAAGCAATATACTGTATATTTATGTTGCTGAGCCTGCCCATGCTGCCTGCCCACAGTAAAAGTACTGTGGGTGGTTTTAGAGCAGTTAAAGCCAAAACATTTTTTTTAATTTTGGAAAAAGTAGGCAGAGCTGATGTCAGATTTTTTTTCCATCTATGTCTTGTTTGTGAGATTTTCTTTTACTTCATGTTGAGTAGAATCAGGATATCTTTCCAATTTGAGCAAAATCCTTTCTGAGACATTTGTCACAGGAACAATTAGCTGGTCCGGCGGATGTGATGTCCGCCGGGAACCTGGCGGTGTTAATTATACAGTGACAGCGCATTTTTATTTACCACTGATCACTGTATTGGTGTCACTGGTCCCCAAAACATGTCACTTAGTGTCAGATTTGTCCACCACAATGTCGTAGTCACGCTAAAAATCGCCATCATTACTAGTAAAAAGTATTCACAAAATAGTCACTAAATCTATCCCAAAGTTTGCAGACGCTATAACTTTTGTGCAAACCAATCAATATACGCTTCTTGGGATTTTTTTTAACAAAAATATGTAGCAGATCAAATATTTGCCTAAATTTATGAAGAAATTAGATTTTTTACATGTTTTTATTATAAATTTTGTTTGTGTATTATAGTTTACTAGACATTAAGCCCGTTAAATTAACGGGCGCTAGAACATATGTGGTCAAACATTTGTAAAAACAGACTTGTTCTAGTAAGGCATACTTTGCTACTAAAGTCAGTTTGCTTATAAATGTCCCTTTAATAGCGTGTCTATTTTCTGCGATTTTTTTTATAGTAATGCACCTACAGTCGCAGATTTCATTCAGGCGTGTTTTGCGTCTGCAGTCTTTCTATTTGCAAATGTCCCATTCAAAACGTGTCTTTATTTTACATTTTTTTGTAAGGTTTCGCAACCACACTCGCAGATTTTCTGTAGGCGTACTTTGCTACTAAAGTCAGTTTGCTTAAATGTCCCTTTAATAGCGTGTCTATGTTTTGCGTTTTTTTTTTTTACAGTAATGCAATCTAGCAATCCAATCTAGTGTCCCCATCGGAGTGCCTCCTTACATCAGTGTCCCCATTGGAGTGCCTCCTTACATTAGTGTCCCCATCGGAATGCCTCCTTACATCAGTGTCCCCATCAGAGTGCCTCCTTACATTAGTGTCCCCATCGGAGTGCTCCCTTACATTAGTGTCCCCATCGGAGTGCCTCCTTACATCAGTGTCCCCATCGTAGTGCCTCCTTACATCAGTGTTCCCACTGGAGAGTGCTCCCTTACATCAGTGTCCCCATCGGAGTGCTCCCTTACATCAGTGTCCCCCATCGGAGTGCTCCCTTATATCAGTGTCCCCATCGGAGTGCTCCCTTACATCAGTGTCCCCATCAGAGTGCTCCCTTACATCAGTGTCCCCATCAGAGTGCCTCCTTACATCAGTGTTACCACTGGAGAGTGCTCCCTTACATCAGTGTTCCCACTGGAGAGTGCTCCCTTACATCAGTGTCCCCATCGGAGTGCTCACTTACATCAGTGTTCCCATCGGACTGCTCCCTCACATCAATGTCCCCATCTGAGTGCTCCCTCACATCAGTGTCCCCATCGGAGTGCCTCCTTACATCAGTGTCCCCATCGGAGTGCCTCCTTACATCAGTGTCCCCACTGGAGAGTGCTCCCTTACATCAGTGTCCCCATTGGAGAGTGTCCCTTACATCAGTGTCCCCATCGGAGTGCTCCCTTACATCAGTGTGCCCATCGGAGTGCCTCCTTACATCAGTGTCCCCATTGGAGTGCTCCCTTACATCAGTGTCCCCATCAGGGTGCCTCCTTACATCAGTGTCCCCATCGGAGTGCCTCCTTACATCAGTGTCCCTTTATGTGTCCGGGTCAGAGTTACCCTGTATGAGCCCCGGTTAAAGCGGAGTTCCACCCCGGTTATACTTTTTTAATAAAAATACCCCCGTCAGTCAGGGCTAGTACATTCCACAATGGCTAGCCTCTGATCTGTCCCGGGTTGCACTTACCTTTTAGGAGAAATACTTACCTTGAAAAAGTATTCTCCAGCGCTGCCATCTCAGGTGTGGGCAGCTTGAAGCCAGCGCGATCCTCTTCTGCATCCTCTTCCTTCTTCTTTGGTCCCAGGATGCACTGCACCGGCCCCGCCATCACTTCTGGTGCGTGCACATCATCCCTCCACAGCTTCTGGGCATGCCCAGAAGCTGTTTAGAAGGGAATGACGCGCGCGCACCGGAACTGACGTCGGGGCCGGTGCAGGCACATTGATTCCTGGGAGCGATGATGTTCAGCTCCCAGGAATCAATGCAAAAGCCAGGAAGAGACGAATGGCCGTGGCCGCCGAGGGGAGGAAGAAGGAAGTAAGGTGAGTATATTTTCTCTATAAGGTAAGTAAAAAAAAAATTGTGATTATCCATTTGTTTTTCAGGTGACCCGGAGCGAGAAGATGGAGGCAAGTATAAATTTAGGGTGGAACTCCACTTTAAAGTGCCCCTAGTCAGATTCCTCCTTTAAAAATGCGGTCAGAGTCCCCCTTTAATAATGCGGTCAGAGTCCCCCTTAATAATGCGGTCAGAGTCCCCCTTAATATTGCGGTCAGACTCCCCCTTAATAATGCGGTTGGACTCCCCCTTAATAATGCGGTCGAAGTCCCCCTTAATAATGCCGTCGGAGTCCCCCTTAATAGTGCCGTCTGAGTCCCCCTTAATAGTGCAGTCGGAGTCCCCCTTTAATAATGCGGTCGGAGTCCCCCTTAATAATGCGGTCAGAGTCCCCCTTTTGGGGGTAAAACCTTCCGGAGCTGAAGTGGTTAAGAGTACCCTAAAACTGGCTGCTTTAGATGAAGGATGCTGCAGCCATGGTGATAGAGCTTAAGCTAATGTCTATTCCTTATATAAATCTGGTATTTTCGGAGGTAAACAAGAAACTGCAGCAACTTATAATGACCATTCAGGAAAAAAAATTTTATTCTTTGACTTTAGAGATACGTAATTACAAATATATTGACTTGACTTTATATAATTTTACTCACATTACTTTCAGCATTTTTCTACTGAATACCATCATGCACTTAAATACTGAAAGCGATCATCATGGACAATTTTAGCTCAGCTCTAAGTGGAATTTCAATATAAAAAAATCAATTTTGTAGTTTAAAAGCTTGAAATGGTATCAGATCTGACAGTAATGTAATTTTTATGTAAATTCCTCAGGGGCCTTATGTAATTAGAAAAGACTTGTGTCTTCTGCTTCCCTTATTCTTAATGAATAAGAATAACTAACATTATTTATTGGTCTATTTCTACATTTTCACACAAGATTTACACAACATTCACCCAAGATTCACAAATTTTCCTAATTAGTTTAAATTGGAAAATATCTAAATCCTGGGTGAAAGTTGTATGAATCATGTTTGAAAATATTTAAACCCTGAAGTATATCGCAATCTTTGGTAATGTTGTATAAAGTAATGAAAAATACAGCAAAGTAAAGTAAAAAATTAAAGTCCCTTTTTTTTTTTTTGCTGTTGGTGTCACATTGGGAAGTATTCTCTTCAGTTCAGCCAAATGGTGAGATGCATTTTAAAAGGAAGCCATATTGTATCTAATTGGATACACATTGTTAACCACTTGCCGACTGCCACACGACTATATACGGCGGCAGTCAGCCCCTCACAGGCAAAGTGACGTAGGGGTACGTCACTAGCCTAAGAGGCTCTAGGGAGCGAGCGCGCGTCACCGGAGGCGCGCTCCCGCTCGCTCACGGACCCCCCGCGCGTGTGAGTGGCGGACCCGATGTCCGCCGCTCACTCGCGATCGTCGGTTACAGAGGGAGAAAGGCAGGCGTCTAATGTAAACACCTGTCATTCTCCCTTGTGTAACAGCAGAGATCATACGGTCCTGCTATGTAGGATCGTATATCTCTGCTGTTACATGAAAAGCCACATCCCACAACAGTAAGAAGCACGCCCCTAGGTATACACATAGCCACTGCATCTCTATTAAAGTTAACCCCTTCCCTGCCAGTGTCATTTTTACAGTAACAGTGCATATGTATAGCACTGATTACTGTAATAATGTCACTGGTACCCCCAAAAGTGTCAAAAATGTCAGTCAGGGGTCCGATCTGTCCGCCGCAATGTCGCAGTCCCGCAAAAAAAATTGCAGGTCCCCGCCATTACTCGTTAAAAAAAAGCCAATAACTTTTGCGCAAACCAATCAAAATGCGCTTATTGCGATTTTTTTTACCAAACATATGTAGCACAAAACAAATTGGCCAAAAATGTTAAAAAATTTTGATTTTTACAATTTTTTTGTGGAATTTCATATAAAAAATGTGAAAAATATTGTTATTTTTGCAAAATTGTCACTCTTTTTTTGTTTATAGCGCATGATCAAAAAATTGCACAGGTGATCAAATACCACCAAAAGAAAGCTATGTTTGTGGGAAAAAGGGACATCAATTTCATTTGGGTACAGCGTTGCACGACCGCGCAATTGTCCCTTAATGTCACGCAGTGCCGAATCGCAAAATAGGCCCTGGTCAGGAAGGGGGTAAAATCTTCCGGGGCTTAAGTGGTTAATATCACTCAGTTTAACTGACAGTAGTTTTTGTTGTGACTCACATTTTGCTTGCTTGTTGTTCCACATATTAGTGATTACAATTTTTGTCCTTTTGGCAAATTAGATAAATCTCCTTACTGAATAAATTGTGAAATAAAAATAAACTATAAGATACATTTCTTAGACATTTACTGTTGTCTATCAGTCTATGAAAACTTATAGTTGTGTACAATGAGAGAACAACACAATTCTGCATTATTAACCACTTCATGACCGCCCCATAACAGTTTTACTGCTACAGGGTGGCACTCCTGTGCAGAATCATGTGTATATATATATATATATATATATATATATACATACATATATATATATACGTGATTCTGCACTTCCTCCTGCAGAAGTCGTGCACAGCAGCGGGTGCGGGTGCGGTTTCCCGGCACTGAATGTCTACTGGCTGCCTGACGATCGTCAGTAAAATACACAGAACAGAGATCTGCCTATGTAAACAAGGCAGATCTGCATTCTGACAGGGGGGGTGGATTTTGTGTTCCTGCAAAGGGGACAAAATCCATCTCTTCCATTAGTAAAAGCACCTAACACAGTACACAAAAACATTGGCTAGGCACACAGTTAACTCTTTGATTGCCCTAGATGTTTAACCCCTTTCCAGCCAGTGTCATTAGTATAGTGACAGTGCATAGTTTTAGCACTGATAACTATATTAGTGTCACTGGTTCCCATAAAGTGTCAGTTAGTGCCAGATTGTCCGCCGCAATATTTCAGTCCCGCTATAAGTTGCTGATTGCCACCATTACTAGTATATAAATAAATTAAAATTCCATAAATATATACCATCGTTTGTAGATGCTATAATGTTTGTGTAAACCAATCAATAAACGATTCTTGGGGTTTTTTTTACCAAAAATATTATTATTATTATTATTATTATACATGATTTATATAGCTCCAACAGTTTTCACAGTGCTTTACAATATGATGGAAGACAATACAGTTACAATACAATTCAATACAGGAGGAATTGAAAGGCCCTGCTCGTTAGAGCTTACAATCTAGATGGGAGGGTTAAATGAAACAGAAAGCAATAACTGTGGGGGATGAGCTGATGGAGAAAATTCAAGTACGATTGTTAGGTGTGGGTAGGATAGGCTTCTCTGAAGAGGAGGGTTTTCAGGGATCGTCTAAAAGCTAATAGAGTAGAAGATAATGGGACAGATTGGGGTAAGGAGTTTCATAGGATTGGAGAGGCTCTGGAAAAGTCCTGGAGGTGAGCATGGGAGGAGGTGACGAGGGAGCTAGAGAGCAGGATGTTTTGAGAGGAACAAAGAGAAAAATTAGGTTGATATTTTGAGACTAGGCTAGTGATATAGCTGGGGGCTAAACTGTGGATGGCGTTGTAAGTAGTGTTGAGCGAACACGGACTGTATTATTCGTGTTCGTACCGAATAATTGGATTTTTGTTACCCGAACACGGACACGGACACTTTACTGTATGTTCGGGTAAAAAATCCGTGTTCGGTCGTTTTATTTCCGGGTTTTGCATGTTTTGGCGCTCTTTTCATGGCGGGCTTTCAACAGCCAATCAACAATCATTTAACTGGTGTGCCTTAAGCTATCCCAGCCATGCCTGCAAATGTATGAGTAGCTGTGATTGGCCGTCTGAAGCATGTGACCAAGTCTTTATAAGTTCGAGGCAGCCGCAGCGGCATCATTCTGCTGCTTAGCTCAGGGACAGAGCACACATACGTGCTGGCTGCTGATTAGGGAAAGACAGGCAGGGAAAACGAATTGGTGTCCGGATAGAATTTAGGGTCAGGTCGGAGTGTTTAGGCAGGGCGAGTTGTAGGCATTTTAGGGATAGAGTCTGCTGAATTATAGGGTCAGTGTGTTCTACAAACTACAATCGATATTGCTGTGTGGTGTGGGATAGGAGATAGGCAGGTGTCAGTGATCCACATCCATTTTTCTGTGTGTGGGCTGCAGTGTACACAATCTTTTTGGGGTGCAGTGAACACAATCCTTTTGGGGTGCAGTGAACAAAATCTTTGTGGGGTACAGTGAACACAATCTTTGTGGGGTGCAGTGAAGACAATCCTTGTGGGGTGCAGTGAAGACAATCCTTGTGGGGTACAGTGAACACAATCTTTGTGGGGTGCAGTGAAGACAATCCTTTTGGGGTGCAGTGAACACAATCTTTGTGGGGTGCAGTGAACAAAATCTTTGTGGGGTACAGTGAACACAATCTTTGTGGGGTACAGTGAACACAATCTTTGTGGGGTGCAGTGAAGACAATCCTTGTGGGGTGCAGTGAAGACAATCCTTGTGGGGTGCAGTGAACAAAATCTTTGGGGGGTACAGTGAACACAATCTTTGTGGGGTACAGTGAACACAATCTTTGTGGGGTGCAGTGAAGACAATCCTTGTGGGGTGCAGTGAACAAAATCTTTGGGGGGTACAGTGAACACAATCTTTGTGGGGTACAGTGAACACAATCTTTGTGGGGTGCAGTGAAGACAATCCTTGTGGGGTGCAGTGAAGACAATCCTTGTGGGGTGCAGTGAACAAAATCTTTGGGGGGTACAGTGAACACAATTTTTGTGGGGTACAGTGAACACAATCTTTGTGGGGTACAGTTAACACAATCTTTGTGGGGTGCAGTGAAGAAAACCCTTTTGGGGTGCAGTGAACACAATCTTTGTGGGGTACAGTGAACACAATCTTTGTGGGGTGCAGTGAAGACAATCCTTGTGGGGTGCAGTGAAGACAATCCTTGTGGGGTGCAGTGAACAAAATCTTTGTGGGGTACAGTGAACACAATCTTTGTGGATTACAGTGAACACAATCTTTGTGGGGTGCAGTGAAGACAATCCTTTTGGGGTGCAGTGAACACAATCTTTGTGGGGTACAGTGAACACAATCTTTGTGGGGTGCAGTGAAGACAAATCTTGTGGGGTGCAGTGAAGACAATCCTTGTGGGGTGCAGTGATCAAAATCTTTGTGGGGTACAGTGAACACAATCTTTGTGGGGTGCAGTGAACACAATCTTTGTGGGGTACAGTGAACACAATCTTTGTGGGGTGCAGTGAAGACAATCCTTTTGGGGTGCAGTGAACACAATCTTTGTGGGGTACAGTGAACACAATCTTTGTGGGGTGCAGTGAACAAAATCTTTGTGGGGTACAGTGAACACAATCTTTGTGGGGTACAGTGAACACAATCTTTGTGGGGTGCAGTGAAGACAATCCTTTTGTGGTGCAGTGAACACAATCTTTGTGGGGTACAGTGAACACAATCTTTGTGGGGTGCAGTGAAGACAATCCTTGTGGGGTGCAGTGAAGACAATCCTTGTGGGGTACAGTGAACACAATCTTTGTGGGGTGCAGTGAAGACAATCCATTTGGGGTGCAGTGAACACAATCTTTGTGGGGTACAGTGAACACAATCTTTGTGGGGTGCAGTGAAGACAATCCTTGTGGGGTGCAGTGAACAAAATCTTTGGGGGGTACAGTGAGCACAATCTTTGTGGGGTACAGTGAACACAATCTTTGTGGGGTGCAGTGAAGACAATCCTTTTGGGGTGCAGTGAACACAATCTTTGTGGGGTACAGTGAACACAATCTTTGTGGGGTGCAGTGAAGACAATCCTTGTGGGGTGCAGTGAAGACAATCCTTGTGGGGTGCAGTGAACAAAATCTTTGTGGGGTACAGTGAACACAATCTTTGTGGGGTGCAGTGAACAAAATCTTTGGGGGGTACAGTGAACACAATCTTTGTGGATTACAGTGAACACAATCTTTGTGGGGTGCAGTGAAGACAATCCTTTTGGGGTGCAGTGAACACAATCTTTGTGGGGTACAGTGAACACAATCTCATACTTCTGAAGATTTGAGGGTGCTGCCTGTTTCATCCTCCTCCTCCTCATCCATCCTTTTAGGGGTACAAACAATAGTAATTGGGGCCTAGTGTGCTTCTGTACGTGTGAAAAACATACACTTTTTTTTGATCATATTTCCTATTCCGCTATTCAATAAAAACCTTTGGGGATCAATTAAATTGCGGGATAGTCTGTGTCGGTACGTGTGAGATCCACCTTTCCAAGTTTTTGGGGTTCATCTCATACTTCTGAAGCTTTGAGGGTGCTGCCTGTTCCATACTCCTCCTCCTCCTCCTCCATCCTTTTAGGTGTACAAACAATAGTAATTGGGGCCTAGTGTGCTTCTGTACGTGTGAGATACATACACTTTTTTTGATCATATTTCCTATTCCGCTATTCAATAAAAACCTTTGGGGATCAATTAAATTGCGGAATAGTCTGTGTCGGTACGTGTGAGATCCACCTTTCCAAGTTTTTGGGGTTCATCTCATACTTCTGAAGCTTTGAGGGTGCTGCCTGTTCCATACTCCTCCTCCTCCTCATCCATCCTTTTAGGTGTACAAACAATAGTAATTGGGGCCTAGTGTGCTTCTGTACGTGTGAGATACATACACTTTTTTTGATCATATTTCCTATTCCGCTATTCAATAAAAACCTTTGGGGATCAATTAAATTGCGGAATAGTCTGTGTCGGTACGTGTGAGATCCACCTTTCCAAGTTTTTGGGGTTCATCTCATACTTCTGAAGCTTTGAGGGTGCTGCCTGTTCCATACTCCTCCTCCTCCTCCTCCTCCATCCTTTTAGGTGTACAAACAATAGTAATTGGGGCCTAGTGTGGTTCTGTACGTGTGAGATACATACACTTTTTTTGATCATATTTCCTATTCCGCTATTCAATAAAAACCTTTGGGGATCAATTAAATTGCAGAATAGTCTGTGTCGGTACGTGTGAGATCCACCTTTCCAAGTTTTTGGGATTCATCTCATACTTCTGAAGCTTTGAGGGTGCTGCCTGTTCCATACTCCTCCTCCTCCTCCTCCATCCTTTTAGGTGTACAAACAATAGTAATTGGGGCCTAGTGTACTTCTGTACGTGTGAGATACATACACGTTTTTTGATTATATTTCCCATTCCGCTATTCAATAAAAACCTTTGGGGATCAATTAAATTGCGGAATAGTCTGTGTCGGTACGTGTGAGATCCACCTTTCCAAGTTTTTGAGGTTCATCTCATACTTCTGAAGATTTGAGGGTGCTGCCTGTTCCATACTCCTCTTCCTCATCCTCCCTTTAGGGTAGGAAAAAATTTAATCGGGCCTAGTCTGTGTTTGTACGTGTGAGATACACAGTTTTTTATCCTATTCCGCTATTCAATACACACCCTTTTGGTGTAAAAAACATTAAATTGCGGCATAGTTTGCATATTTGACTGTGAGATACACCCGTGCGATACTGTTGTTCTTTTGTTCTGCTATTCAATAAAGACCTTTCTAGGGCAAGATCTTAAATTTCAGAAATATGAGGAGAGCGTCAAATAGGGGCCTTGGCCGGGGTCGTGGTGCTGCTGCTAGAGCTCCTGTTGCAAGGAGAGGACGTGGTCGATCTGTGCCAGCTACACGCACAAGTGAAACACCTTCCTCAAGTGTGAGTAGGCGACAGAACCTGCAGCAGTATTTGGTAGGGCATCATACGCCTCTAGAAGTGATGAGGCCAGAACACAGAGAGGCGATAGTAGATTGGTTTGCTGCTGACAGTGCCTCCAGTTCCTTCACATTGTCTCCCACCCAGTCTACTGCAGAAAGGTCAGAGTTGGCACCTGCAGCCAATGTCCAACCGTCTTTCACCTCACCCCCTTGCAAATCAGGCAAGCAGTCTGAGCCCCAAGCCATACAGCAGTCTCTTATTCTTTTTGAGGACTCTGTCAGCAGGGTTTCCCAGGGCCATCCACCTAGCCCTGCCCCAGAAGTGGAAGAGATTGAGTGCAGCGATGCCCAACCACTTATTTCTCAAGATGAGTACATGGAAGGACCATCACAGCACGTCTCCGATGATGACGAAACGCAGGTGCCAACTGCTGCGGCGTTCAGCATTGTGGAGACCGACAGGGAGGGCAGGGGTGAAGACTGGGTGGAAGATGATGTGGAGGACGATGTCCTTGACCCCACATGGAATGAAGGTCATGCAGGTGACCTGAGTATTTTGGAGGAAGAGGCGGTGGTCGCACAGAGCCACCAGCACAGCAGAAGAGGGAGCAGGGTGCAGAAGCGGAGCGGCTGTGCCCTAGACACTACGCCTGCTACTGCCCAACGCAGCAAGGGAACGAGCGCACCAAAGTCAGCTCAAAAGAGTTCTCTAGCGTGGAAGTTCTTTAGAAAATGTGCTGATGACAGGACATGAGTGGTTTGCACCCTGTGCAATCAGAGCCTGAAGCGAGGCATAAACCTTCTCAACCTGAGCACAACCTGCATGATCAGGCATGTAAGTGCAAAGCACGAGCTGCAGTGGAGTACACACCTTCAAAACCAAGAAACGTCTCTGGCTCATCCTGCTTCCTCTTCTGCTGCAGTCTCGGCCGCTCCAGCCACCTCTGTAGCCATACCGGCACCTGCCACCCCGCAAACAGACGATCTGTCAGCAACACCACCACCTGGGTCACCAACAACCATCTCCACAATGTCCCGTGGAAGTGTTCAGCTTTCCATCTCCCAAACACTTGAGAGGAAGAGGAAGTATCCCCCTACCCACCCGCGATCCCTGGCCCTGAATGCCAGCATTTCACAATTGTTGGCCTTTGAAATGCTGTCATTCCGTCTGGTGGAGACGCCCAGTTTTAAAAAGCTTATGTCGGTGGCTGTCCCACAGTACGTCGTGCCCAGCCGCCACTACTTTTCCAGGCAAGCCATCCCTTCCCTGCACAACCAAGTGGGGGAAAAAATCAGGTGTGCACTGCACAACGCCATCTGTGCCAAGGTCCACCTAACTACCGATACGTGGACCAGTAAGCACGGTCAGGGGCGTTATATCTCCCTAACGGCACACTGGGTAAATGCAGTGGCGGATGGGCCTGAGGCGGATAGCAATTTGGCGCATGTCCTTCCACCACCGAGGATTGCAGGGCGCTTCAGTTTGCCTCCTGTTCCTAACTCATCCTACTCCGCTACCTCATCCTCTACCGCCTCCTCATCCGGACAGCGTAATACCTTCACCACCAACTTCAGCACGGCCAGGGCTAAACGACAGCAGGCAGTTTTACAACTTGCCTGTTTGGGGGACAAACCACACACCGCGCATGAGTTGTGGAGGAGCATGGAACAGCAGACAAATGAGTGGTTGCTGCCAGCGAGCCTCAAGCCCGGCCTGGTGGTGTGCGATAATGGGCGAAATCTCATAGCAGCTCTGGGCCTAGCCGGTTTGACGCACATCCCTTGCCTGGCGCATGTGCTGAATTTGGTGGTGCAGAGGTTCCTTAAAAACTACCCCGATATGTCAGAGCTGCTGCAGAAAGTGCGGGCCGTCTGTGCGCACTTTCGGCGTTCTCACCCTGCTGCTGCTCGCCTGGCAGCGCTGCAGCGTAACTTCGGCCTTCCCGCTCACCGCCTCATATGTGACGTGCCCACAAGGTGGAACTCCACCTTGCACATGCTGCAAAGACTGTGCGAGCAGCAGCAGGCCATAGTGGAGTTTCAGCTGCAGCACGCACGCGTGAGTCGCTCTGCGGAACAGCACCACTTCACCACCAATAACTGGGCCTCCATGCGAGACCTGTGTGCCTTGTTACGCTGTTTTGAGTACTCCACCAACATGGCCAGTGGCAATGACGCCGTTCTCAGCTTAACTATCCCACTTCTATGCCTCCTTGAAAAAACAATTCGGGCGATGATGGAAGAGGATGTGGCACAGGATGAGGAGGAGGAGGATGAAGAGGTAACATTTCAAAGGCTTTCAGGGCAGTCATTCGCAAGGGGCTCCGAGGGTGGGTTCCTGCACACAAATGCCAGGGACACAATTGTCCAGCAGGGGCACAGTTCTGGAGGATGAGGAGGAGGAGGAGCTGGAGGAGGAGCTGGAGGAGGAGATGGAACCATGTTCACAGCAGGGTGGCACCCAGGCCAGCTCATGGCCATCACTGGTGCGTGGCTGGGGGGATACAGAGGACACGGACGATACACCTCCCACAGAGGACAGCCTTTCGTCGCCTCTGGGCAGCCTGGCACACATGAGCGATTACATGCTGCAGTGTCTCCACAACGACCGCCGAGTTGCCCACATTCTAACTTGTGCTGATTCCTGGGTGGCCACGCTGCTGGATCCCCGTTACAAGGACAACGTACCGTCCTTAATTCACTCACTGGAGCGCGATCGCAAGATGCACGAGTACAAGCGCACGCTGGTAGATGCGATGCTGCTGGCATTCCCATCTGACAGCGGGGCCACAGTGGAAGCACAAGGCAGAGGAGGAGGAGGAGGAGGAGGAGGAGGAGGAGGTCGCCAACGCAACCAGGGCACCGCCAGCACCTCAGAAGGCAGGGTTAGCATGGCCGAAATGTGGAAAAGCTTTGTCAGCACGCCACAACAAACAGCAGCACCAGCAGCTCAGATGGAACGTCTTAGCAGGAGGCAGCATTTTACCAACATGGTGGAGCAGTATGTGTGCACACGCCTACATGTAGTGAATGAGGGGTCTGCCCCCTTCAACTTCTGGGTCTCCAAATTGGGCACATGGCCTGAGCTTGCCCTTTACGCCTTGGAGGTGCTGGCGTGCCCTGCAGCCAGTGTATTATCTGAACGGGTATTTAGCACGGCTGGGGGCGTTATAACAGACAAGCGCAGCCGCCTGTCCAGAGACAATGTGGACAAGCTCACATTCATTAAAATGAACCAGGCATGGATCCCACGGGCCTTTTCCGTACCTTGTGCAGAATAGCAATGGATACCGACCTTACCCACCCATTGTTCCATTTTTGCTCTTTCTCACTCTTTCGGGGTGTACCCTCATTTAAAATTTGTGAAAAGAAGCAGTGTTGGCTACCTCGTCCTCCTCCTCAGGGCCAGATTAACGTAGGGGCTATTGGAGCTGCAGCTCCAGGCCCCTACCTTTTATATAGGCCCCGGGTTGGCCATATTCACTGTGACCGCTCTTCTGTCACTTGTAAACACAGAAGTCTGGCTTCTATGCTCGCTTCCCCAGGCAGCACCCTCAGAACCTCCCCACACAGCGCGAAGGCCTGACAAGGAGGGACAGTTGCCGATGCATGGATGTGTTTATGGGCTTCAGAGACAGCATCCCATGTTGAATTAGGCATGCATGGCTGCACCCTTCCTCCTCTGGGTGCATGCCAAGGCACGGCCCTTAAGGCCCTTCAAAATCCTCAGCACCAAGACCATGATGCTCTTAATCCGGCCCTGGTCCTCCTCCACCGCCGCTTCCACCTACACCGCCCATAGGTGTGCGCAGCCTATTGCATTAGGGTGTGCACCCCAAAGTTGAAATACACATGCATGTGTTTGCCTACATGTACATGGCCCCGATACATTACTCTCCCTGCTGGCAAAGAGAAATAGAGCAGAGCAGGTCCGAGGGAGATCTTTCCCATCTCCTCACTAGCAAACAGAGCGATAATGCTATGTGCCCTAGGTGATTAGGGTGTGCCCAGGTACACCCGGCACACCCTGTGCGCACGCCTATGACACCGCCACATCCACCACCACCTCAACCTCCCTCCTACTCCATATGGGCCTCGTCCTTCAGAGATGAAGAACATTGTTTTATTTTTCTGGTTTTTTTTGTTGTTTTAAGTTATTTCCCTATCCACATTTGTTTGCAGAGCACTTGCCATGCTCTTAACTACGTTTTGCTGCCATTTGCAGCACTCTAGCCCTTTCCATTGGTGTTTTAGAGCAATTTTAGTGCCTTAAAGTTCGGGTCCCCATTGACTTCAAAGGGGTTCGGTGTCCGGGAAAAGTTCGGTAAAAGTCCGGGACACGGACCCGGACTTTTTTTTAAAGTTCGGCCGAACCCGTCAAACACGGACATCTAGGTGTCCGCTCAACCCTAGTTGTAAGATGTTGTTAGTATTGTTAGTATTTTGAATTTAATTTGTTGGGTGAGCAGAAGCCAGTGGAGGGATTGACAGAGAGAAGCAGCAGACACTGAGCGATTGGTAAGGGGGATGAGTCTGGCAGCAGCATTCATGCTGGATTGAAGGGGGGATAGCCTATGTAGAGGTAAGCCAATGAGAAGGGAGTTGAAGGAATCGAGACGAGAGATGACCAGGGAGTGAACTAGAAGCTTTGTTGTGTCATTGGTTAGAAAGGGGTGTAATTTGGAGATGTTGCGGAGGTTGAGGCGGCAAGATTTGGACAGTGATTGGATGTGAGGCTTGAAAATATGTAGCAGAAAACTAATTGGTTCAAATTTATGAAAACATTTGATTTTTTTATATTTTTTTTATTGGATGTGTTTTATAGCAGAAAGTAAAAAATATTAATTATTCTTTCAAAATTGTCAGTCTTTTTTTGTTTATAGCGCAAAAAAAAATGTAGTGATGATTAAATACCACCAAAAGGAAACTATATTTGTGGGGAAAATGACTTAAATTTTACTTGGGTACAGTGTCGCATGACCACAAAATTATTAGTTAAATAAATGCAGTGTCATATCGCAAAAAATAGCCTGGTTATGACGGGGGGGGGGGGGTTAATCTTCTGGAGGCCAAGCAGTTAAACTGAAAGCACAGCATGTATGTAATAATATATCACCGTCCCTATGTACATCTATCATGAAGAAAAAAAAATAATAATTGGTGCAGGTTTTTTAAAGTGGTTTTAAACAATAAATAGATTATGTTGATCATCTGCACAAACTATAATACATTTAAAAAGAAAATAGTTTCTCTTTAAATGTATAGATTTAGAAATCTCTTCAAGCAAGGGAAGGTGCCCTCTTAGGGCTCTTTCACACGGGCGTTCCGTATGTCCGTTTTTCATCCCATCCGTTTGCGGATGAAAAACAGACATAATGTATCTCTATGTAAATACGGATGTCATCGGATGATCATCCTCTGACATCCGTTTTTTGTCAGTTCAGTTCAGTTCAGTTCAGTTTTTTTGAACGGAGGAGAACCCTATTTTTTCTTCCTTTCAAAAAACGGAACGGAAGCAAAAACGGATGTCAGTGGTGTCATCCGCAGACATCCGTATTTACATAGACATGCATTATGTCAGTTTTTCATCCGCAAACGGATGGGATGAAAAACGGACATACGGACCGGATGACACAAGTGTCATCCGTGTCCGTTACAAAAAAAAAAAAAAGGACCTGATCGGGCAAAAAAAAAAGGAACGCGCGTGTGAAAGAGCCCTTAGACAGTTGTCTCAAGTGTCTTTATTGGAAAAAATACCTTCAACTCCTACTTTGGGGACAACTGTAAAATGTTGGATTTCTTGATATGCATTTTACCTCCCTTGGGTATGTGAGTTGCCAGTGCCACCCAAGACACAGAAACATTTCTTTGACAGCAGAGAAAGACCAAGTTGGCCATCAAGTCTGCTTCCTTTCATTTTAATTATTTGAGGTTTATTTATTAACTTTTTTGTGTGAGTATAGACCTTTGCTTATCCCCAGCATGTTTAAATTCACTTACTGTTGATTAAGTCACCAGTCTAGCTAGAAATAAGTTCCAAACATTCATTACTCTTTTAGTAAACTAAAAGTATCTAATGCTAGTTTTGAAATTTTCTCCTGCTACTTTGAGCTCATGTGCTGATCTCAACTTCAGACTGGATTATCTCAATGATGATCACCAACTTGCAGTAATTGCATAGTGCAGTGGTCCTCAACCCTGGCCTACAGGGCCCACTAACAGGCCAGATTTGCAAGATAACTGAAATACATCCCAGGTGATATCATTTGCTGCTCAGTGATTGCAGTACTCTAGTCTGCATCTCCCCAAGGTAATACTTAAAATCTGGCCTGTTAGTGGGCCCTGAGGACCGGAGTTGAGGACCACTGGCATAGTGTGTCCAGAAGCTCTATGAACTCAAACTTATGATCTAGTGTTTATGCATTTAAAAATGTAAAATATAACTTTTTGTTTATTTGGAGGAAAGGCCTTACACATTGATAAAGGGATTTTACCTAACAGTAACACCTTGGTCCGTAATCCTCTAGATTGAAGATTACCAGATTTGTCCAAAATCATAAGAAATTCCCTATATTATCATTCAATTTTCTCCCAAAGATAAAAAAGTATTACACGCAACGGCATTTAAATATTTTCTATGAGAAAAAAAAAAAACTTCCCTAGATCATTACTCTAGTTAGCATCCTCTTCAGGGAATCCAATCACACCTCTACCTAAGAACTGAACTTTGACTTTCTTCAACAACACATTCCTCACAGTTATCTTTTGTACCACTTCCCCATTCCTACTAGTTTGTAGGCTCTCATGAGTAGGGCCCTTCTCACCCTCTTGTATAAACCACTTCAGCTCCGGAAAGGTTTTACCTCTTCATGACCAGGCTATTTTTTTGCTATTTAGCACTGGGTTACTTTAACTGGTAATTGCATTGTCATGCAATACAGTACCCAAACAAAATGTACATATTTTTTCACACATAGAGCTTTCTTTTCGTGGTATTTGATCACCACTTGTGTATATATAATGTGTAGCGCTAACACTAAAAATATGAAATAAATCATCAATTTGTGTGAAATTAATACAGATAGATACTGTGCAAACAAATACACAATCAATAACTGTGAATTGGGTGAAGTGATAATAGCGTCCGAAACTCCAAACAAAATCAGTGAGTGATAAATAAAGTAAGAGTCCGTGAGACCAAGAAGAGTTCTGAAGCACCCTAAACACCACAGCGCTGGAAAGGAACCACAGGTCCCAGCAGAGGTATGGAAGGAGGCCTCTTCCCGGCTGTAACAGAAATAGTATCACCCGTGAGCAAACAACATAAGGATGGCTGCTTACCAGAAACACAGGACCACCAAACCTAATGGGTTGGCCATGCACACTTTAGGGGAAGCAAACCAGCTGATAGAAGATCACCAGACTACAAATCCTCATAGTTTCGGCACCTTCAGAATTAATAGAGCATGGTTGTGGGGATGAAATAGGAGAGACACACATAGCATAATACTGTCTTGAAAATTAAACCCATTTATTAAAAGTTACACTTACGTAGTTAAAAGGAGACAGGCATATCATGGCAGAAATGTCAGAGTAAAAGCCGCGGCGTCCCGCGATCACATACAAAGGCGATGTTCAGGGGGCGTGGTGACGTCACGTCTGGTACCGCCCCACCTCAGGTACCGTCATAGGTTGACATCGTCTGGGGCCCCAGACGATGTCAACCTATGACAAAATGCGCCGGGCGGTACCAGACGTGACGTCATCACGCCCCCTGAATGCCAGCTTTGTATGTGATTAGGGTTGAGCGGACACCTAGATGTCCGTGTTCGACGGGTTCGGCCGAACTTTAAAAAAAAGTCCGGGTCCGTGTCCCGGACTTTTACCGAACTTTTCCCGGACACCGAACCCCATTGAAGTCAATGGGGACCCGAACTTTAAGGCACTAAAATGGCTCTAAAACACCAAAGGAAAGGGCTAGAGTGCTGCAAATGGCAGCAAAACGTAATTAAGAGCATGGCAAGTGCTCTGCAAACAAATGTGGATAGGGAAATAACTTAAAACAACAAAAAAAAAACAGAAAAATAAAACAATGTTCTTCTTCATCTCTGAAGGACGAGGCCCATATGGAGTAGGAGGGAGGTTGAGGTGGTGGTGGATGTGGCGGTGACATAGGCGTGCGCACAGGGTGTGCTGGGTGTGCCTGGGCACACCCTAATCACCTAGGGCACATAGCATTGCCAGTGAGGAGATGGGAAAGATCTCCCTGGGACCTGCTCTGCTCTATTTCTCCTTGCCTACAGGTACATGGCCCCGATACATTACTCTCCCTGCTGGCAAACACATGCATGTGTATTTCAACTTTGGGGTGCACACCTTAATGCAATAGGCTGCGCACACCTATGGGCGGAGTAGGTGGAAGCGGCGGTGGAGGAGGACCAGGGCCGGATTAACAGCATCATGGGCTTGGTGCTGAGGATTTTGAAGGGCCTTAAGGGCCGTGCCTTGCCATGCACCCAGAGGAGGAAGGGTGCAGCCATGCATGCCTAATTCAACATGGGATGCTGTCTCTGAAGCCCATAAACACATCCATGCATCGCCAACTGTCCCTCCTTGTCCGGCCTTCACGCTGTGTGGGGAGGTTCTGAGGGTGCTGCCTGGGGAAGCGAGCATAGAAGCCAGACTTCTGTGTTTACAAGTGACAGAAGAGCGGTAACAGTGAATATGGCCAACCCGGGGCCTATATAAAAGGTAGGGGCCTGGAGCTGCAGCTCCAATAGCCCCTACATTAATCTGGCCCTGAGGAGGAGGACGAGGTAGCCAACACTGCTTCTTTTCAAAAATTTTAAATGAGGGTACACCCCAAAAGAGTGAGAAAGAGCAAAAATGGAACAATGGGTGGGTAAGGTCGGTATCCATTGCTATTCTGCATAAGGTACGGAAAAGTCCCGTGGGATCCATGCCTGGTTCATTTTAATGAACGTGAGCTTGTCCACATTGTCTCTGGACAGGCGGCTGCGCTTGTCTGTTATAACGCCCCCAGCCGTGCTAAATACCCGTTCAGATAATACACTGGCTGCAGGGCACGCCAGCACCTCCAAGGCGTAAAGGGCAAGCTCAGGCCATGTGCCCAATTTGGAGACCCAGAAGTTGAAGGGGGCAGACCCGTCATTCACTACATGTAGGCGTGTGCACACATACTGCTCCACCATGTTGGTAAAATGCTGCCTCCTGCTAAGACGTTCCATCTGAGCTGCTGGTGCTGCTGTTTGTTGTGGCGTGCTGACAAAGCTTTTCCACATTTCGGCCATGCTAACCCTGCCTTCTGAGGTGCTGGCGGTGCCCTGGTTGCGTTGGCGACCTCCTCCTCCTCCTCCTCTGCCTTGTGCTTCCACTGTGGCCCCGCTGTCAGATGGGAATGCCAGCAGCATGGCGTCTACCAGCGTGCGCTTGTACTCGCGCATCTTGCGATCGCGCTCCAGTGAGTGAATTAAGGACGGTACGTTGTCCTTGTAACGGGGATCCAGCAGCGTGGCCACCCAGTAATCAGCACAAGTTAGAATGTGGGCAACTCGGCGGTCGTTGTGGAGACACTGCAGCATGTAATCGCTCATGTGTGCCAGGCTGCCCAGAGGCGACGAAAGGCTGTCCTCTGTGGGAGGTGTATCGTCCGTGTCCTCTGTATCCCCCCAGCCACGCACCAGTGATGGCCATGAGCTGGCCTGGGTGCCACCCTGCTGTGAACATGGTTCCATCTCCTCCTCCAGCTCCTCCTCCTCCTCATCCTCCTCATCCTCCAGAACTGTGCCCCTGCTGGACAATTGCGTCCCTGGCGTTTGCGTGTGCAGGAACCCACAATCGGAGCCCCTTGCGAATGACTGCCCTGAAAGCCTTGGAAATGTTACCTCTTCATCCTCCTCCTCCTCCTCATCCTGTGCCACATCCTCTTCCATCATCGCCCGAATTGTTTTTTCAAGGAGGCATAGAAGTGGGATAGTTAAGCTGAGAACGGCGTCATTGCCACTGGCCATGTTGGTGGAGTACTCAAAACAGCGCAACAAGGCACACAGGTCTCGCATGGAGGCCCAGTTATTGGTGGTGAAGTGGTGCTGTTCCGCAGAGCGACTCACGCGTGCGTGCTGCAGCTGAAACTCCACTATGGCCTGCTGCTGCTCGCACAGTCTTTCCAGCATGTGCAAGGTGGAGTTCCACCTTGTGGGCACGTCACATATGAGGCGGTGAGCGGGAAGGCCGAAGTTACGCTGCAGCGCTGCCAGGCGAGCAGCAGCAGGGTGAGAACGCCGAAAGTGCGCACAAACGGCCCGCACTTTCTGCAGCAGCTCTGACATATCGGGGTAGTTTTTAAGGAACCTCTGCACCACCAAATTCAGCACATGCGCCAGGCAAGGGATGTGCGTCAAACCGGCTAGGCCCAGAGCTGCTATGAGATTTCGCCCGTTATCGCACACCACCAGGCCGGGCTTGAGGCTCGCTGGCAGCAACCACTCATTTGTCTGCTGTTCCATGCTCCTCCACAACTCCTGCGCGGTGTGTGGTTTGTCCCCCAAACAGGCAAGTTGTAAAACTGCCTGCTGTCGTTTACCCCTGGCCGTGCTGAAGTTGGTGGTGAAGGTGTTACGCTGTCCGGATGAGGAGGCGGTAGAGGATGAGGAAGCGGAGTAGGAGGAGTTAGGAACAGGAGGCAAACTGAAGCGCCCTGCAATCCTCGGTGGTGGAAGGACATGCGCCAAATTGCTATCCGCCTCAGGCCCATCCGCCACTGCATTTACCCAGTGTGCCGTTAGGGAGATATAACGCCCCTGACCGTGCTTACTGGTCCACGTATCCGTAGTTAGGTGGACCTTGGCACAGATGGCGTTGCGCAGTGCACACCTGATATTTTCCCCCACTTGGTTGTGCAGGGAAGGGATGGCTTGCCTGGAAAAGTAGTGGCGGCTGGGCACGACGTACTGTGGGACAGCCACCGACATAAGGTTTTTAAAACTGTGCGTCTCCACCAGACGGAATGACAGCATTTCAAAGGCCAATAATTTTGAAATGCTGGCATTCAGGGCCAGGGATCGCGGGTGGGTAGGGGGGTACTTCCTCTTCCTCTCAAGTGTTTGGGAGATGGAAAGCTGAACGCTTCCACGGGACATTGTGGAGATGGTTGTTGGTGACCCAGGTGGTGGTGTTGCTGACAGATCGTCTGTTTGCGGGGTGGCAGGTGCCGGTATCACTACAGATGTGGCTGGAGCGGCCGAGACTGCAGCAGAAGAGGAAGCAGGATGAGCCAGAGACGTTTCTTGGTTTTGAAGGTGTGTACTCCACTGCAGCTCGTGCTTTGCACTTAGATGCCTGATCATGCAGGTTGTGCTCAGGTTGAGAAGGTTTATGCCTCGCTTCAAGCTCTGATTGCACAGGGTGCAAACCACTCGTGTCCTGTCATCAGCACATTTTCTAAAGAACTTCCACGCTAGAGAACTCCTTTGAGCTGACTTTGGTGCGCTCGTTCCCTTGCTGCGTTGGGCAGTAGCGGGCGTAGTGTCTAGGGCACGGCCGCTCCGCTTCTGCACCCTGCTCCCTCTTCTGCTGTGCTGGTGGCTCTGTGCGACCACCGCCTCTTCCTCCAAACTACTCAGGTCACCTGCATGACGTTCATTCCATGTGGGGTCGAGGACCTCATCGTCCTCCACATCATCTTCCACCCAGTCTTCACCCCTGCCCTCCTTGTCGGTCTCCACAATGCTGAACGCCGCAGCAGTTGGCACCTGCGTTTCGTCATCATCGGAGACGTGCTGCGATGATCCTTGCATGTACTCATCTTGAGAAATAAGTGGTTGGGCATCGCTGCACTCAATCTCTTCCACTTCTGGGGCAGGGCTAGGTGGATGGCCCTGGGAAACCCTGCTGACAGAGTCCTCAAAAAGAATAAGAGACTGCTGTATGGCTTGGGGCTCAGACTGCTGGCCTGATTTGCAAGGGGGTGAGGTGAAAGACGGTTGGACATTGGCTGCAGGTGCCAACTCTGACCTTTCTGCAGTAGACTGGGTGGGAGACAATGTGAAGGAACTGGAGGCACTGTCAGCAGCAAACCAATCTACTATCGCCTCAACTTGTTCTGGCCTCATCACTTCTAGGGGCGTTTGATGCCCTACCAAATACTGATGCAGGTTCTGTCGCCTACTCACACTTGAGGAAGGTGTTTCACTTGTGCGTGTAGCTGGCACAGATCGACCACGTCCTCTCCTTGCAACAGGAGCTCTACCAGCAGCACCACGACCCAGGCCACGGCCCTTATTTGACGGTCTCCTCATATTTCTGTAATTTAAGATCTTGCCCTAGAAAGGTTTTTATTGAATAGCGGAATAGGAAATATGATCCAAAAAAGTGTATGTATCTCGCACGTACAAAACCACACTAGGCCCCAATTACTATTGTTTCTACCCCTAAAAGGATGGATGAGGAGTAGGAGGAGTATGGAACAGACAGCACCCTCAAATCTTCAGAAGTATGAGATGAACCCCAAAAACTTGGAAAGGTGGATCTCACACGTACCGACACAGACTATCCCGCAATTCAATTGATCCTCAAAGGTTTTTATTGAATAGCGGAATAGGAAATATGATCAAAAAAAGTGTATGTATCTCGCACGTACACAACCACACTAGGCCCCAATTACTATTGTTTGTACCCCTAAAAGGATGGATGAGGAGTAGGAGGAGGAGTATGGAACAGGCAGCACCCTCAAATCTTCAGAAGTATGAGATGAACCCCAAAAACTTGGAAAGGTGGATCTCACACGTACCGACACAGACTATCCCGCAATTCAATTGATCCTCAAAGGTTTTTATTGAATAGCGGAATAGGAAATATGATCAAAAAAAGTGTATGTATCTCGCACGTACACAACCACACTAGGCCCCAATTACTATTGTTTGTACCCCTAAAAGGATGGTTGAGCAGTAGGAGCAGGAGTATGGAACAGGCAGCACCCTCAAATCTTCAGAAGTATGAGATGAACCCCAACAACTTGGAAAGGTGGATCTCACACGTACCGACACAGACTATCTCGCAATTGAATTGATCCCCAAAGGTTTTAATTGAATAGCGGAATAGAAAATATGATCAAAAAGAAAGTGTATGTATCTCGCACGTACACCACCACACTAGGCCCCAACTACTATTGTTTGTACCCCTAAAAGGATGGTTGAGCAGTAGGAGGAGGAGTATGGAACAGGCAGCACCCTCAAATCTTCAGAAGTATGAGATGAACCCCAAAAACTTGGAAAGGTGGATCTCTCTCACACGTACCAACACAGACTATCCCCCAATTTAACTGATCCCCAAAGGTTTTTGATTAAATAGCGGAATAGAAAATATGATCCAAAAAAAGTGTATGTATATCACACGTACACAACCACACTAGGCCCCAATTACTATTGTTTGTACCCCTAAAAGGCTAGATGAGGAGTAGGGGGAGTATGGAACAGGCAGCACCCTCAAACCTTCAGAAGTATGAGATGAACCCCAACAACTTGGAAAGGTGGATCTCTCTCACACGTACCAACACAGACTATCCCCCAATTTAACTGATCCCCAAAGGTTTTTGATTAAATAGCGGAATAGAAAATATGATCCAAAAAAAGTGTATGTATATCACACGTACACAACCACACTAGGCCCCAATTACTATTGTTTGTACCCCTAAAAGGCTAGATGAGGAGTAGGGGGGTATGGAACAGGCAGCACCCTCAAACCTTCAGAAGTATGAGATGAACCCCAACAACTTGGAAAGGTGGATCTCTCTCACACGTACCAACACAGACTATCCCCCAATTTAACTGATCCCCAAAGGTTTTTGATTAAATAGCGGAATAGAAAATATGATCCAAAAAAAGGGTATGTATATAACACGTACACAACCACACTAGGCCCCAATTACTATTGTTTGTACCCCTAAAAGGCTAGATGAGGAGTAGGGGGGGTATGGAACAGGCAGCACCCTCAAACCTTCAGAAGTATGAGATGAACCCCAACAACTTGGAAAGGTGGATCTCTCTCACACGTACCAACACAGACTATCCCCCAATTTAACTGATCCCCAAAGGTTTTTGATTAAATAGCGGAATAGAAAATATGATCCAAAAAAAGTGTATGTATATCACACGTACACAACCACACTGGGCCCCAATTACTATTGTTTGTACCCCTAAAAGGCTAGATGAGGAGTAGGGGGGGTATGGAACAGGCAGCACCCTCAAACCTTCAGAAGTATGAGATGAACCCCAACAACTTGGAAAGGTGGATCTCTCTCACACGTACCAACACAGACTATCCCCCAATTTAACTGATCCCCAAAGGTTTTTGATTAAATAGCGGAATAGAAAATATGATCCAAAAAAAGTGTATGTATATCACACGTACACAACCACACTAGGCCCCAATTACTATTGTTTGTACCCCTAAAAGGCTAGATGAGGAGTAGGGGGGGTATGGAACAGGCAGCACCCTCAAACCTTCAGAAGTATGAGATGAACCCCAACAACTTGGAAAGGTGGATCTCTCTCACACGTACCAACACAGACTATCCCCCAATTTAACTGATCCCCAAAGGTTTTTGATTAAATAGCGGAATAGAAAATATGATCCAAAAAAAGTGTATGTATATCACACGTACACAACCACACTAGGCCCCAATTACTATTGTTTGTACCCCTAAAAGGCTAGATGAGGAGTAGGGGGGGTATGGAACAGGCAGCACCCTCAAACCTTCAGAAGTATGAGATGAACCCCAACAACTTGGAAAGGTGGATCTCTCTCACACGTACCAACACAGACTATCCCCCAATTTAACTGATCCCCAAAGGTTTTTGATTAAATAGCGGAATAGAAAATATGATCCAAAAAAAGTGTATGTATATCACACGTACACAACCACACTAGGCCCCAATTACTATTGTTTGTACCCCTAAAAGGCTAGGAGTAGGGGGAGTATGGAACAGGCAGCACCCTCAAACCTTCAGAAGTTTGAGATGAACCCCAACAACTTGGAAAGGTGGATCTCTCTCACACGTACCAACACAGACTATCCCCCAATTTAACTGATCCCCAAAGGTTTTTGATTAAATAGCGGAATAGAAAATATGATCCAAAAAAAGTGTATGTATATCACACGTACACAACCACACTGGGCCCCAATTACTATTGTTTGTACCCCTAAAAGGCTAGATGAGGAGTAGGGGGAGTATGGAACAGGCAGCACCCTCAAACCTTCAGAAGTATGAGATGAACCCCAACAACTTGGAAAGGTGGATCTCTCTCACACGTACCAACACAGACTATCCCCCAATTTAACTGATCCCCAAAGGTTTTTGATTAAATAGCGGAATAGAAAATATGATCCAAAAAAAGTGTATGTATATCACACGTACACAACCACACTAGGCCCCAATTACTATTGTTTGTACCCCTAAAAGGCTAGATGAGGAGTAGGGGGGGTATGGAACAGGCAGCACCCTCAAACCTTCAGAAGTATGAGATGAACCCCAACAACTTGGAAAGGTGGATCTCTCTCACACGTACCAACACAGACTATCCCCCAATTTAACTGATCCCCAAAGGTTTTTGATTAAATAGCGGAATAGAAAATATGATCCAAAAAAAGTGTATGTATATCACACGTACACAACCACACTAGGCCCCAATTACTATTGTTTGTACCCCTAAAAGGCTAGATGAGGAGTAGGGGGGGTATGGAACAGGCAGCACCCTCAAACCTTCAGAAGTATGAGATGAACCCCAACAACTTGGAAAGGTGGATCTCTCTCACACGTACCAACACAGACTATCCCCCAATTTAACTGATCCCCAAAGGTTTTTGATTAAATAGCGGAATAGAAAATATGATCCAAAAAAAGTGTATGTATATCACACGTACACAACCACACTAGGCCCCAATTACTATTGTTTGTACCCCTAAAAGGCTAGGAGTAGGGGGAGTATGGAACAGGCAGCACCCTCAAACCTTCAGAAGTATGAGATGAACCCCAACAACTTGGAAAGGTGGATCTCTCTCACACGTACCAACACAGACTATCCCCCAATTTAACTGATCCCCAAAGGTTTTTGATTAAATAGCGGAATAGAAAATATGATCCAAAAAAAGTGTATGTATATCACACGTACACAACCACACTGGGCCCCAATTACTATTGTTTGTACCCCTAAAAGGCTAGATGAGGAGTAGGGGGAGTATGGAACAGGCAGCACCCTCAAACCTTCAGAAGTATGAGATGAACCCCAACAACTTGGAAAGGTGGATCTCTCTCACATGTACCAACACAGACTATCCCCCAATTTAACTGATCCCCAAAGGTTTTTGATTAAATAGCGGAATAGAAAATATGATCCAAAAAAAGTGTATGTATATCACACGTACACAACCACACTAGGCCCCAATTACTATTGTTTGTACCCCTAAAAGGCTAGGAGTAGGGGGAGTATGGAACAGGCAGCACCCTCAAACCTTCAGAAGTATGAGATGAACCCCAACAACTTGGAAAGGTGGATCTCTCTCACACGTACCAACACAGACTATCCCCCAATTTAACTGATCCCCAAAGGTTTTTGATTAAATAGCGGAATAGAAAATATGATCCAAAAAAAGTGTATGTATATCACACGTACACAACCACACTGGGCCCCAATTACTATTGTTTGTACCCCTAAAAGGCTAGATGAGGAGTAGGGGGAGTATGGAACAGGCAGCACCCTCAAACCTTCAGAAGTATGAGATGAACCCCAACAACTTGGAAAGGTGGATCTCTCTCACACGTACCAACACAGACTATCCCCCAATTTAACTGATCCCCAAAGGTTTTTGATTAAATAGCGGAATAGAAAATATGATCCAAAAAAAGTGTATGTATATCACACGTACACAACCACACTAGGCCCCAATTACTATTGTTTGTACCCCTAAAAGGCTAGATGAGGAGTAGGGGGGGTATGGAACAGGCAGCACCCTCAAACCTTCAGAAGTATGAGATGAACCCCAACAACTTGGAAAGGTGGATCTCTCTCACACGTACCAACACAGACTATCCCCCAATTTAACTGATCCCCAAAGGTTTTTGATTAAATAGCGGAATAGAAAATATGATCCAAAAAAAGTGTATGTATATCACACGTACACAACCACACTAGGCCCCAATTACTATTGTTTGTACCCCTAAAAGGCTAGATGAGGAGTAGGGGGGGTATGGAACAGGCAGCACCCTCAAACCTTCAGAAGTATGAGATGAACCCCAACAACTTGGAAAGGTGGATCTCTCTCACACGTACCAACACAGACTATCCCCCAATTTAACTGATCCCCAAAGGTTTTTGATTAAATAGCGGAATAGAAAATATGATCCAAAAAAAGTGTATGTATATCACACGTACACAACCACACTAGGCCCCAATTACTATTGTTTGTACCCCTAAAAGGCTAGATGAGGAGTAGGGGGGGTATGGAACAGGCAGCACCCTCAAACCTTCAGAAGTATGAGATGAACCCCAACAACTTGGAAAGGTGGATCTCTCTCACACGTACCAACACAGACTATCCCCCAATTTAACTGATCCCCAAAGGTTTTTGATTAAATAGCGGAATAGAAAATATGATCCAAAAAAAGTGTATGTATATCACACGTACACAACCACACTAGGCCCCAATTACTATTGTTTGTACCCCTAAAAGGCTAGGAGTAGGGGGAGTATGGAACAGGCAGCACCCTCAAACCTTCAGAAGTATGAGATGAACCCCAACAACTTGGAAAGGTGGATCTCTCTCACACGTACCAACACAGACTATCCCCCAATTTAACTGATCCCCAAAGGTTTTTGATTAAATAGCGGAATAGAAAATATGATCCAAAAAAAGTGTATGTATATCACACGTACACAACCACACTGGGCCCCAATTACTATTGTTTGTACCCCTAAAAGGCTAGATGAGGAGTAGGGGGAGTATGGAACAGGCAGCACCCTCAAACCTTCAGAAGTATGAGATGAACCCCAACAACTTGGAAAGGTGGATCTCTCTCACACGTACCAACACAGACTATCCCCCAATTTAACTGATCCCCAAAGGTTTTTGATTAAATAGCGGAATAGAAAATATGATCCAAAAAAAGTGTATGTATATCACACGTACACAACCACACTAGGCCCCAATTACTATTGTTTGTACCCCTAAAAGGCTAGATGAGGAGTAGGGGGGGTATGGAACAGGCAGCACCCTCAAACCTTCAGAAGTATGAGATGAACCCCAACAACTTGGAAAGGTGGATCTCTCTCACACGTACCAACACAGACTATCCCCCAATTTAACTGATCCCCAAAGGTTTTTGATTAAATAGCGGAATAGAAAATATGATCCAAAAAAAGTGTATGTATATCACACGTACACAACCACACTAGGCCCCAATTACTATTGTTTGTACCCCTAAAAGGCTAGATGAGGAGTAGGGGGGGTATGGAACAGGCAGCACCCTCAAACCTTCAGAAGTATGAGATGAACCCCAACAACTTGGAAAGGTGGATCTCTCTCACACGTACCAACACAGACTATCCCCCAATTTAACTGATCCCCAAAGGTTTTTGATTAAATAGCGGAATAGAAAATATGATCCAAAAAAAGTGTATGTATATCACACGTACACAACCACACTAGGCCCCAATTACTATTGTTTGTACCCCTAAAAGGCTAGATGAGGAGTAGGGGGGGTATGGAACAGGCAGCACCCTCAAACCTTCAGAAGTATGAGATGAACCCCAACAACTTGGAAAGGTGGATCTCTCTCACACGTACCAACACAGACTATCCCCCAATTTAACTGATCCCCAAAGGTTTTTGATTAAATAGCGGAATAGAAAATATGATCCAAAAAAAGTGTATGTATATCACACGTACACAACCACACTAGGCCCCAATTACTATTGTTTGTACCCCTAAAAGGCTAGATGAGGAGTAGGGGGGGTATGGAACAGGCAGCACCCTCAAACCTTCAGAAGTATGAGATGAACCCCAACAACTTGGAAAGGTGGATCTCTCTCACACGTACCAACACAGACTATCCCCCAATTTAACTGATCCCCAAAGGTTTTTGATTAAATAGCGGAATAGAAAATATGATCCAAAAAAAGTGTATGTATATCACACGTACACAACCACACTAGGCCCCAATTACTATTGTTTGTACCCCTAAAAGGCTAGATGAGGAGTAGGGGGGGTATGGAACAGGCAGCACCCTCAAACCTTCAGAAGTATGAGATGAACCCCAACAACTTGGAAAGGTGGATCTCTCTCACACGTACCAACACAGACTATCCCCCAATTTAACTGATCCCCAAAGGTTTTTGATTAAATAGCGGAATAGAAAATATGATCCAAAAAAAGTGTATGTATATCACACGTACACAACCACACTAGGCCCCAATTACTATTGTTTGTACCCCTAAAAGGCTAGATGAGGAGTAGGGGGGGTATGGAACAGGCAGCACCCTCAAACCTTCAGAAGTATGAGATGAACCCCAACAACTTGGAAAGGTGGATCTCTCTCACACGTACCAACACAGACTATCCCCCAATTTAACTGATCCCCAAAGGTTTTTGATTAAATAGCGGAATAGAAAATATGATCCAAAAAAAGTGTATGTATATCACACGTACACAACCACACTAGGCCCCAATTACTATTGTTTGTACCCCTAAAAGGCTAGGAGTAGGGGGAGTATGGAACAGGCAGCACCCTCAAACCTTCAGAAGTATGAGATGAACCCCAACAACTTGGAAAGGTGGATCTCTCTCACACGTACCAACACAGACTATCCCCCAATTTAACTGATCCCCAAAGGTTTTTGATTAAATAGCGGAATAGAAAATATGATCCAAAAAAAGTGTATGTATATCACACGTACACAACCACACTGGGCCCCAATTACTATTGTTTGTACCCCTAAAAGGCTAGGAGTAGGGGGAGTATGGAACAGGCAGCACCCTCAAACCTTCAGAAGTATGAGATGAACCCCAACAACTTGGAAAGGTGGATCTCTCTCACACGTACCAACACAGACTATCCCCCAATTTAACTGATCCCCAAAGGTTTTTGATTAAATAGCGGAATAGAAAATATGATCCAAAAAAAGTGTATGTATATCACACGTACACAACCACACTGGGCCCCAATTACTATTGTTTGTACCCCTAAAAGGCTAGATGAGGAGTAGGGGGAGTATGGAACAGGCAGCACCCTCAAACCTTCAGAAGTATGAGATGAACCCCAACAACTTGGAAAGGTGGATCTCTCTCACACGTACCAACACAGACTATCCCCCAATTTAACTGATCCCCAAAGGTTTTTGATTAAATAGCGGAATAGAAAATATGATCCAAAAAAAGTGTATGTATATCACACGTACACAACCACACTAGGCCCCAATTACTATTGTTTGTACCCCTAAAAGACTAGATGAGGAGTAGGGGGGGTATGGAACAGGCAGCACCCTCAAACCTTCAGAAGTATGAGATGAACCCCAACAACTTGGAAAGGTGGATCTCTCTCACACGTACCAACACAGACTATCTCCCAATTTAACTGATCCCCAAAGGTTTTTGATTAAATAGCGGAATAGAAAATATGATCCAAAAAAAGTGTATGTATATCACACGTACACAACCACACTAGGCCCCAATTACTATTGTTTGTACCCCTAAAAGGCTAGGAGTAGGGGGAGTATGGAACAGGCAGCACCCTCAAACCTTCAGAAGTATGAGATGAACCCCAACAACTTGGAAAGGTGGATCTCTCTCACACGTACCAACACAGACTATCCCCCAATTTAACTGATCCCCAAAGGTTTTTGATTAAATAGCGGAATAGAAAATATGATCCAAAAAAAGTGTATGTATATCACACGTACACAACCACACTAGGCCCCAATTACTATTGTTTGTACCCCTAAAAGGCTAGATGAGGAGTAGGGGGAGTATGGAACAGGCAGCACCCTCAAATCTTCAGAAGTATGAGATTGTGTTCACTGTACCCCACAAAGATTGAGTTCACTGCACCCCACAATGATTGTGTTCACTGCACCCCACAAAGATTGTGTTCACTGCACCTCACAAAGATTGTGTTCACTGTACCCCCCAAAGATTGTGTTCACTGCACCCCACAAAGATTCTGTTCACTGTACCCCACAAAGATTGTGTTCACTGCACCCTAAAAGGATGTTGTTCACTGCACCCCACAAAGATTGTGTTCACTGCACCCTAAAAGGATGTTGTTCACTGCACCCCAAAAAGATTGTGTTCACTGTACCCCCCCAAAGATTGTGTTCACTGCACCCCACAAAGATTGTGTTCACTGCACCCCAAAAAGATTGTGTTCACTGTACCCCCCAAAGATTGTGTTCACTGCACCCCAAAAAGATTGTGTTCACTGTACCCCCCAAAGATTGTGTTCACTGCACCCCACAAAGATTCTGTTCACTGTACCCCACAAAGATTGTGTTCACTGCACCCCAAAAAGATTGTGTTCACTGTACCCCCCCAAAGATTGTGTTCACTGCACCCCACAAAGATTCTGTTCACTGCACCCCACAAAGGATTTTGTTCACTGCACCCCAAAAACATTGTGTTCACTGCACCCCAAAAAGGATTTTGATCACTGCACCCCAAAAAGGATGTTGTTCACTGCACCCCAAAAATGATTTTGTTCACTCCACCCCAAAAAGATTGTGTTCACTGCACCCCACAAAGATTGTGTTCACTGCACCCCAAAAAGATTGTGTTCACTGTACCCCCCAAAGATTGTGTTCACTGCACCCCACAAAGATTCTGTTCACTGTACCCCACAAAGATTGTGTTCACTGCACCCCAAAAAAGATTGTGTTCACTGCACCCCAAAAAGGATGTTGTTCACTGCACCCCAAAAAGGATGTTGTTCACTCCACCCCAAAAAGATTGTGTTCACTGCACCCCACAAAGATTGTGTTCACTGCACCCCAAAAAGATTGTGTTCACTGCACCCCAAAAATGATTTTGTTCACTGCACCCCAAAAAGGATTTTGTTCACTGCACCCCAAAAAGGATGTTGTTCACTCCACCCCAAAAAGATTGTGTTCACTGCACCCCAAAAAGATTGTGTTCACTGCACCCCACAAAGGATTTTGTTCACTGCACCCCAAAAAGATTGTGTTCACTGCACCCCAAAAAGGATGTTGTTCACTGCACCCCAAAAAGGATTTTGTTCACTGCACCCCAAAAAGATTGTGTTCACTGCACCCCACAAAGGATTTTGTTCACTGCACCCCACAAAGATTGTGTTCACTGCACACCAAAAAGGATTGTGTTCACTGCACCCCAAAAAGATTTTGTTCACTGCACCCCAAAAAGATTGTGTTCACTGCAGCCCAAAAAGATTGTGTTCACTGCAGCCCAAAAAGATTGTGTTCACTGCAGCCCAAAAAGATTGTGTTCACTGCAGCCCAAAAAGATTGTGTTCACTGCAGCTCACACACAGAAAAATGGATGTGGATCACTGACACCTGCCTATCTCCAATCCCACACCACACAGCAATATCGATTGTAGTTTGTAGAACACAGTTTCCCTAAAATTCAGCAGACTCTGTCCCTAACAGGATTGAGAAGAGATCGTAGATCAGGATTGAGTGCAGATTCACCCCACCCCCCACACAGCAATATCGATTGTAGTTTGTAGAAGACACTGACCCTATAATTCAGCAGACTCTATCCCTAAAATGCCTACAACTCGCCCTGCCTAAACACTCCGACCTGTCCCTCAATTCTATCCGGACACAAATGTTTTTTTCCTGCCTATCTGTCCCTAATCAGCAGCCAGCACATTGATGTGTGCTCTGTCCCTTAGCTAAGCAGCAGAATGACGCTGCTGCGGCGGCTGCCTCGAACTTATAAAGACTTGGTCACATGCTTCAGACGGCCAATCACAGCTACTAAGACATTTGCAGGCATGGCTGGGATGGCTTAAGGCACACCAGTTAAACGATTGTTGATTGGCTGTTGAAAGCCCGCCATGAAAAGAGCGCCAAAGCATGCAAAACCCGGAAATAAAACGACCGAACACGGATTTTTACCCGAACATACAGTAAAGTGTCCGTGTCCGTGTTCGGGTAAAAAAAATCCAATTATTCGGTACGAACACGAATAATACAGTCCGTGTTCGCTCAACACTATATGTGATGTGTGTATGCTGCGGCTTTTACTCAGACATTTCTGCCATGATATGCCTGTCGCCTTTTAACTATGTAAGTGTAACTTTTAATAAATGTGTTTAATTTTCAAGACAGTATTACGCTATGTGTGTCTTTCCTATTTCATTCCGCAACCATGCTCTATTAATTCTGATGGTGCCGATACTATTAGGATTTGTAGTCTGGTGATCTTCTATCAGCTGGTTTGCTTCCCCTAAAGTGTGCATGGCCAACCCATTAGGTTTGGGGGCCCTGTGTTTCCGGTAAGCAGCCATCCTTATGTTGTTTGCTCACGGGTGATACTACTTCTGTTACAGCTGGGAAGAGGCCTCCTTCCATACCTCTGCTGGGACCTGTGGTTCCTTTCCAGCGTTGTGGTGTTTAGGGTGCTTCAGAACTCTTCTTGGTCTCACGGACTCTTACTTTATTTATCAATCTCTGATTTTGTTTGGAGTTTCGGACTTTATTATCACTTCACCCAGTTCACATTTATTGATTGTGTATTTGTTTGCACAGTATCTACCTGTATTTATTTCACACAAATTGATGATTTATTTCATATTTTTAGGGTTAGCGCTACACGTATATACACTTGTTGATTGTTTTTTTCTATAGATCAGTGTATCGCAGCTTTCAATTATACATATTTTCATTATTCTTAGCGCAGAAAATCCCTGTTTTGTTATTTGATCACAACTGGGTGGCCAAATGAAACAAAGTAGAAGTCTTATATTGTCACGGAACCATGAACCAGACGTACAACAGATAAGTGAAAATAAGAAAGCTTTATTGAAAAACAAGCTGTAAAGCAAAAGTCCAAACGGATGGCGAAACTGATGCAGAGTCTTTTGCGAAGCCAGGGGTCAGGAACCAGCAGGGTAGTCAGAAGAAGCCAGGATCAGGAACCAGCAGGGTAGTCAGACGAAGCCAGGATCAGGAACCAGCAGGGTAGTCAGACGAAGCCAGGAACAGCAACCAGGAGCAGCAGCAGTCTTAGAAGCATGTGAACACAGGAGGACCAAGCAGGGAACTGAAGCCACAGACCTCCTATATATATGAGCTAGGCATCCAGCTCCTCCCAGTGGGAAGGAGGAGCCGCAGGGTGGGAGGCTACAAGAAACCCAGAAACCAAGATGGCCGCCAGCACATGTCAAACGAAGGAGAACAGCAAGAAGGTAAGACCATGACATATATTTAAATACAGCTTTGTACAATAGTACATGAATATATTTGGTGGACTTTTGATATCATTTTTGGACTTTGTGGCATTTGGAACTATGCTTATACTCTTATTAATCATATATAAAATTAGATATGTGCTAGTAAGTGATATGTTTCGTGCTTAAAAAATAAAATGTCCAAACAGTGGAAATAAGCCACCGGGTGGTAATCATAAGTGCAGCATGAATCCAAATAGTGACCCCAAATAAAAATGAACAGTCAAATAACAGCTGGGTTATCCAGTATATCTTAAGGATGCCTCCAATAGTAAGAATGGAGTATCAAAACACTCCCCAGACATCAACCAAGTAACAGCATTGAAAACAAGGGACAATATACCCAGAGTGTTGTCAGATGCTTCTTCACAGTGATCTACCTCCACCAATCTATTCACTCACCAGAGGATGAAATAAGATGTGCCTTGTACTGCTGTTAAGCAGTATTGTGGAGATGTAGTCTGCTTAGTTGGTTCTACGATCACTCCAATGGGATATGCACTGTGTAAAAAAGCCTATAGCGGGAGCCAGAGTAGTGCTCATATAGTGTAGTATTTATTGAGTAAAAGAAAGTTACATGTACATATACATAAAAATGGCCATAAAAAACTCACAGAGAAAACCACAGCTCCTACTATGAGGGTGCGACGGCAATGACGTCAGCGCGTAGGCCCCTCCCAATGCATTGCATGCTCAAATACATTGTCAAGGGATCCACCTATCACTGACGTCTTGTTAGCGATGTTTAAATAACCACAGATCCGGAGATCGCGGAACGCCCTGGGCGTTTTCGGTATCCATATACAGTACATATGGTTGTTTTTAACAAATTATGTATTAGTTTATAGGAATCAATAATCAACATCCTGTATATTGTTTACAAAAGTTTTTTGGTGGCCTGCTATATCCATCAACATGGAGCAGTATTTACGGCTGCTCTGTATAGAAGATGCTCATGTTTTCTCCCAGTCTCCAATAATATGGCAGCCATTAATGTATTCAACTAATACTTTAGATTATTTGTGATATGAGATCTCTTAGATTTACAGACTGAAGCACTTCCAGTCCTCGAGAACATGGCGGCCGGTGACATCTGGAATGAAAGTCCACGATTTCGGGGTCTGTGGTTATTTAAACAAGGCACTAACAAGACGTCACTGATAGGCCCCTCCAAATTTGTTTTGTGCTCAAACACATTGCCAAGGGATCCGCCTACGCGCTGTTGTCATTGTTGCCTTGTCCGAGTGATAGGAGCGGGGGTTTGCTTTGTGAGTTGTTTTATGGCCATTGGCCATTTATGGCCATGTATATGTACATGTACCTTTCTTTTACTCAATGAATACTACACTATATGAGCACTACTCTGGTTCCCACTGGTGAGCTTTTTTACACAGTGCATATCCATCCCATTTGAAGTAATCGCAGAACCAACACAGCGGACCACATCTCCACCATACCGCTTAACAGCAGTAAAAGGCTCATCTTTTTTCATCTGCTGGTGAGTGCATAGATTGGTGGAGGTAGATCACTGTGGAGAAGTATCTGACAACATTCTGGGTGTATTGTCCCTTGTTTTCAATGCCTTTACTTGGTTGATGTCTGGTGAGTATTTTGACACTCCACGCTTACCATTGAAGGAGTCCTTTAGATATACTGGGTAATCAAGCTGTTATTTGACTGTTAATTTTCATTTGGGGTCACTATTTGGACTTTATGTTAACAGTGATTCATGCTGCACTTATGATTCCCACCCCAGTGGCTTATTTCCACTGTTTGGAGATTTTATTTGTTTAAGCACTAAACATATAACTTACTAGTGCTGCACATATCTTTTTTATATTGTTTTCTGAGGGTTGTATATTCACATTTTTTGTGCCAGCTGCCATATACACCAATTTATCCAGCGCTCACTTTACTTTGGATTTTATAACTCATATGTTTCATGTTTACTTTGTGATTGCATTTAAATAAGATATGCGCACTAATTTTTGTTTTATTTAAAATATATTGTAACTTTATTGTCCTCCTATACATTAATAATTATAATGAAACTAACTCAGTGGCATTTGACAAATGTTCTACAGCAATCCCAAAACATAAAAGTCAAGAGTGAACATAAAAATATGGAAGTCTTCCTGTTATAATCAGTTTAATCAGTGAATGAAATATATGTTTTCCAACATACTGAGTGTTAAATACCAAAACAAACCCATTTTACTACAATAGCTATGTTGTTATAATATACAGTACATATAGTATAGCATAATAAAGGACCATGAAACACTTGGAAACTATCACCAAAAATGTTTATTTTTTTTTTTCTTTAAATGTCAGCGCACAAAGCTATCAGCCTAAACTGATCCTGATGCTATGTTTCATTGTTATAGGGATCCAGGCTCCACTGGAACAGGGTTTGATGGGACTGAATTTGGGTCTAAATGTAATATTTGAAACTATCTAAATAAATAAAATAAATTAATATATGTGAAAACTATTTAACTAAATACAAAAAAAAAAAAAAACAAGCAAATTCTCAAATATGGTTTAAAGAAAATAGAAATGAGAGTGTTTCAGAATGACATAAGATTCAGAATGGTGGTTCTCGTATCACCCATGTCAATAAATAAACAAGAAAAGCCATGAGAAGAATTATAGATGCTGTGACATTAACTTGACATTAAAAAAAGTCAATCTCATTCTGTAGCCTTCCCTTTGATATATGAAAGTAGTTTGTAACGCTAACTGTTTTGCTCTTTGATGTGCTCTAGTGTCACTTACTCATTTTTATATTTGCTATTGAATTCTCCTAATAAGAAAGTCTTTTTTTAAACAATTTTAACACTGCACTTGAACTGAACTGTAAAGGACAGGAATATAGCAATGCATCTCTTACATGGGCATTTCAAAAGCTTTGTGGATAGCAAATCCAGCATTGATTTACATTGTCCATGCATTTTTTTTTTTTTTTTTTTGCAGTGTCAAGTTCAATTCAATATTATTTTAAATAATACATTTAATAAACATTTAAATGTTAGATTTAAAACTTACATCTGGGCAGATATAAAACTTGCAAAATAATAGTTCTGCAATCATTATTATATCAATAAAAGATATATTTGCAGTGTAAGTACCTGTGTTAGGCCTGATATCACCCTACTGCAGCCCCTGTACTGCAGATCTAGAGTGTGAGAGGAAGAAACAGTATAAGGAGTCAATCTTTTTGTGTGCTGACAGGAAGCATGCTGATAGGAAGAAAAAGCAGAGTAACAGAGCGATTAAAGTGGAGTTCCACCCTAAATTTATACTTACCTCCATCTTCTCGCTCCGGGTCACCTGAAAAACAAATGGATAATCGCAATTTTTTTTTTTTTACTTACCTTGTAGAGAAAATATACTTACCTTACTTCCTTCTTCCTCCCCTCGGCGGCCACGGTGATTCGTCACTTCCTGGCTTTTGCTTCTGGGCATGCCCAGAAGCTGTGGAGGGATGACGCGCGTGCACCGGAAGTGAAGGCGGGGCCGGTGGAGTGCATCGTGGGACCGAAGAAGAAGGAAGAGGACGCAGAAGAGGATCGCGCTGGCTTCAAGCTGCCCACACCTGAGATGGCAGCGCTGGAGAATACTTTTTCAAGGTAAGTATTTCTCCTAAAAGGTAAGTGCAACCCGGGACAGATCAGAGGCTAGCCATTGTGGAATGTACTAGCCCTGACTGTCCCGGGGGTATTTTTATTAAAAAATGTATTCCCAGGGTGGAACTCCGCTTTAACTAATCACTGTGCTGCTTCTCATTTCACTGTCACATTTCACAGGTTTGGAAGGTACAAGACTACTTGGACTATGAGGAAGAGGAAGTGGGTGGCCGGGTCTACTTCCCCCTTGCAGAACGGGTAACATTCAAGCGGAATAGCAAATCCAAAGAGCGTACAAGTACACAGGTCATACCGCGCTCCTAGGAGAAGTGCATAGTCCCTTGGTCTGTTGGAACTTTCATCTGTATCTATAGTCCATCAACAGGGTAGAGGTATGGATGAGGCAACTGGATGGATGGATCAATGAACAGGAGAAGGGACCGAGACTGGAACCTCTGCAGCTCCCGCAGAAGATCTGGGTGGGATCACCTCAAAATGGAAGAAAATGAATAGCAGGGCGCTGAGGTCCATATCAAATTAAAAACACTTCATTAAAATAAGCAGCACAATTACATAGAAGTTAGCATGAAACAGCATAGATAGGGAACACCTGGGACCAAGCAGCCGTAATCAGTGTAAGGCTGTAGACATCACTGAGCAAAACAGAGAGGATGACAGGAGTGTCATTTGAAGACGAGGGCAAGCCCCTGGAAACGCGTCATGCACACCCCCTCCCCTGACATCCATCAGGCATTTTCACAGCATTCCATTCAGACATGAAGGCGGGACCCAGCCCCACCCCCTTTCTCTCCTCATTGGCTAACTGACTTTGATTGACATCAGTGGGAGCCAATGATGACACAGCTCAGTTCCAGGCAGCCGAGACACTCCTGCAACATTGCTGGATTTAGATTGGCCACAGGTAAGTATTAGAGGGGCAGAAAGGGGCTGCTACACACAGAAGCATAGAATGCATTTCCACTTCATTTTGGGGATTGGGATTATATTTGTGAGAGCGCTCAAGTGCTGGGGGGGGGGGGGGTGTAGCAGGAGCAATGTACAGCGGTCCTCCATGCTGTGAAGCCACTAGGCATCTCCCTCTGGGACAGAGCAGAGGAACTAGGCATACATTTGGCTTTGCAGCCAAGCCACGTCCCTGGTTATTTGATCTTTTAATGGCCTATTCATTTTAAATCCTGTTTTTTTGGCTCAAGTTTACTTTAACTTATGCTTTGTGTTTATAAACACTGCTATTTAGGGATACAGGGCTTCAAATGCACATGAGACAAAAGATACTGGCAGAATAATGCCTCTAGAATGTTACTACACTAGGGTACCAATTCCAACCAATTTGTCTCTGTTTTTGTATTGGATAGAGTGGAGTAGAGTCTTTAGATTCTATCCAATATGTAGAGCTGTTATTAGCTGAATTGTTAAGGAATTCTTTATCAGCTCTCTTAATAGTTTCTAATAGGGATGATGCTTTGCAATTACTGTATTTCTGTGCTTTTATTTATTTATTTGATTTGATTTTTTTAGATTTTTCAAAAGTAAAGGTAAACCAAAACCAAACAGACAACCCAACCCTTTTCTCTGCTACATACCTAGTACATACAGTATATAGATAACACATTCACAAAACATAAATAATTACATGGCCGAGGGCACATACAAAATAAAGCTGCATCAAACTGCTACAAAGAATTTGTTATACCTCGTTTGGATTAAGCTCAGCAGAAGTACTGATGATTACTGCTAAGTGCTAACATCAGAGGCATAAATTGGAAAACACAAAACAATAAGAGCCAATTATGAACAAACCTGTCAGTCGTGTATCTTCAAGTCTACTGTTTATGTACGGTAATTGCTGATTTATATTTTACTGACTTGTCTAAAATGTGTCAAAGAGCCTTACTGGACCTGGTACTTCTGTATTTATTTGAGTGGATAATTTATCAACAGGCCTCATTAGGTAATGTTACATTAAAGCAATCTTAAGAGACCAAGGAAGATTAAGGGAAAGGGTATAAAACCTAGAACATATAACTCTGGGTCATAGAGTTTATTACATTTTTGTAGACAACCCTAGTGTTAAAACACTATTTTTTCTCTGATTAAATCAAGATTAACTTGGTTCTTCTGTTCCTCAAATGTATATGGGTTGGAGGACAACCACTTTTTGGCTGTCCACTTCCTTGCCATGAATATAAATCTGACAACAGGGATGAATACCTTTGGGTATTTTGTCTCCTCATCCAGAGAAACTAGTAAACAAATGGGAAGTTAATGTTCTTCAGGTATGGAAAGCATCAGTAATAGCATTCACAACTTCTTTCTAGTAATGGAAAAGTTTAGAACAGTGCCCCAACATATGCTGGACCCCTAATACATTTATGGTTAAATATATATTTATTGTCTTATCAAGGTTTTCAAGAAACGGTACAGGTAAACCAATACAAGGATATAGATTATAACTAGTGTTGAGCGAACACGGACTGTATTATTCGTGTTCGTACCGAATAATTGGATTTTTTGTACCCGAACACGGACACGGACACTTTACTGTATGTTCGGGTAAAAATCCGTGTTCGGTCGTTTTATTTCCGGGTTTTGCATGCTTTGGCGCTCTTTTCATGGCGGGCTTTCAACAGCCAATCAACAATCGTTTAACTGGTGTGCCTTAAGCCATCCCAGCCATGCCTGCAAATGTCTCAGTAGCTGTGATTGGCCGTCTGAAGCATGTGACCAAGTCTTTATAAGTTCGAGGCAGCCGCAGCGGCGTCATTATGCTGCTTAGATTCAGGGACAGAGCACACATCAACGTGCTGGCTGCTGATTAGGGAAAGATAGGCAGGAAAAAACCATTTGTGTCCGGATAGAATTGAGGGACAGGTCGGAGTGTTTAGGCAGGGCGAGTTGTAGGCATTTTAGGGATAGAGTCTGCTGAATTATAGGGTCAGTGTCTTCTACAAACTACAATCGATATTGCTGTGTGGGGGGTGGGGTGAATCTGCACTCAATCCTGATCTACAATCTCTTCTCAATCCTGTTAGGGACAGAGTCTGCTGAATTTTAGGGAAACTGTGTTCTACAAACTACAATCGATATTGCTGTGTGGTGTGGGATTGGAGATAGGCAGGTGTCAGTGATCCACATCCATTTTTCTGTGTGTGAGCTGCAGTGAACACAATCTTTTTGGGCTGCAGTGAACACAATCTTTTTGGGCTGCAGTGAACACAATCTTTTTGGGCTGCAGTGAACACAATCTTTTTGGGGTGCAGTGAACAAAATCTTTTTGGGGTGCAGTGAACACAATCCTTTTTGGTGTGCAGTGAACACAATCTTTGTGGGGTGCAGTGAACAAAATCCTTTGTGGGGTGCAGTGAACACAATCTTTTTGGGGTGCAGTGAACAAAATCCTTTTTGGGGTGCAGTGAACAACATCCTTTTTGGGGTGCAGTGAACACAATCTTTTTGGGGTGCAGTGAACAAAATCCTTTGTGGGGTGCAGTGAACACAATCTTTTTGGGGTGCAGTGAACACAATCTTTTTGGGGTGGAGTGAACAACATCCTTTTTGGGGTGCAGTGAACAAAATCCTTTTTGGGGTGCAGTGAACAAAATCATTTTTGGGGTGCAGTGAACACAATCTTTTTGGGGTGCAGTGAACACAATCTTTGTGGGGTGCAGTGAACACAATCTTTTTGGGGTGGAGTGAACAACATCCTTTTTGGGGTGCAGTGAACAACATCCTTTTTGGGGTGCAGTGAACACAATCTTTTTGGGGTGCAGTGAACACAATCTTTGTGGGGTACAGTGAACAGAATCTTTGTGGGGTGCAGTGAACACAATCTTTGGGGGGTACAGTGAACACAATCTTTGTGAGGTGCAGTGAACACAATCTTTGTGGGGTGCAGTGAACACAATCATTGTGGGGTGCAGTGAACTCAATCTTTGTGGGGTACAGTGAACACAATCTCATACTTCTGAAGGTTTGAGGGTGCTGCCTGTTCCATACTCCCCCTACTCCTCATCTAGCCTTTTAGGGGTACAAACAATAGTAATTGGGGCCTAGTGTGGTTGTGTACGTGTGATATACATACACTTTTTTGGGATCATATTTTCTATTCCGCTATTTAATCAAAAACCTTTGGGGATCAGTTAAATTGGGGGATAGTCTGTGTTGGTACGTGTGAGAGAGATCCACCTTTCCAAGTTGTTGGGGTTCATCTCATACTTCTGAAGGTTTGAGGGTGCTGCCTGTTCCATACTCCCCCTACTCCTAGCCTTTTAGGGGTACAAACAATAGTAATTGGGGCCTAGTGTGGTTGTGTACGTGTGATATACATACACTTTTTTGGGATCATATTTTCTATTCCGCTATTTAATCAAAAACCTTTGGGGATCAGTTAAATTGGGGGATAGTCTGTGTTGGTACGTGTGAGAGAGATCCACCTTTCCAAGTTGTTGGGGTTCATCTCATACTTCTGAAGGTTTGAGGGTGCTGCCTGTTCCATACTCCCCCTACTCCTAGCCTTTTAGGGGTACAAACAATAGTAATTGGGGCCTAGTGTGGTTGTGTACGTGTGATATACATACACTTTTTTGGGATCATATTTTCTATTCCGCTATTTAATCAAAAACCTTTGGGGATCAGTTAAATTGGGGGATAGTCTGTGTTGGTACGTGTGAGAGAGATCCACCTTTCCAAGTTGTTGGGGTTCATCTCATACTTCTGAAGGTTTGAGGGTGCTGCCTGTTCCATACTCCCCCCTACTCCTAGCCTTTTAGGGGTACAAACAATAGTAATTGGGGCCTAGTGTGGTTGTGTACGTGTGATATACATACACTTTTTTGGGATCATATTTTCTATTCCGCTATTTAATCAAAAACCTTTGGGGATCAGTTAAATTGGGGGATAGTCTGTGTTGGTACGTGTGAGAGAGATCCACCTTTCCAAGTTGTTGGGGTTCATCTCATACTTCTGAAGGTTTGAGGGTGCTGCCTGTTCCATACTCCCCCTACTCCTAGCCTTTTAGGGGTACAAACAATAGTAATTGGGGCCTAGTGTGGTTGTGTACGTGTGATATACATACACTTTTTTGGGATCATATTTTCTATTCCGCTATTTAATCAAAAACCTTTGGGGATCAGTTAAATTGGGGGATAGTCTGTGTTGGTACGTGTGAGAGAGATCCACCTTTCCAAGTTGTTGGGGTTCATCTCATACTTCTGAAGGTTTGAGGGTGCTGCCTGTTCCATACTCCCCCTACTCCTAGCCTTTTAGGGGTACAAACAATAGTAATTGGGGCCTAGTGTGGTTGTGTACGTGTGATATACATACACTTTTTTGGGATCATATTTTCTATTCCGCTATTTAATCAAAAACCTTTGGGGATCAGTTAAATTGGGGGATAGTCTGTGTTGGTACGTGTGAGAGAGATCCACCTTTCCAAGTTGTTGGGGTTCATCTCATACTTCTGAAGGTTTGAGGGTGCTGCCTGTTCCATACTCCCCCTACTCCTAGCCTTTTAGGGGTACAAACAATAGTAATTGGGGCCTAGTGTGGTTGTGTACGTGTGATATACATACACTTTTTTGGGATCATATTTTCTATTCCGCTATTTAATCAAAAACCTTTGGGGATCAGTTAAATTGGGGGATAGTCTGTGTTGGTACGTGTGAGAGAGATCCACCTTTCCAAGTTGTTGGGGTTCATCTCATACTTCTGAAGGTTTGAGGGTGCTGCCTGTTCCATACTCCCCCTACTCCTAGCCTTTTAGGGGTACAAACAATAGTAATTGGGGCCTAGTGTGGTTGTGTACGTGTGATATACATACACTTTTTTTGGATCATATTTTCTATTCCGCTATTTAATCAAAAACCTTTGGGGATCAGTTAAATTGGGGGATAGTCTGTGTTGGTACGTGTGAGAGAGATCCACCTTTCCAAGTTGTTGGGGTTCATCTCATACTTCTGAAGGTTTGAGGGTGCTGCCTGTTCCATACTCCCCCTACTCCTAGCCTTTTAGGGGTACAAACAATAGTAATTGGGGCCTAGTGTGGTTGTGTACGTGTGATATACATACACTTTTTTGGGATCATATTTTCTATTCCGCTATTTAATCAAAAACCTTTGGGGATCAGTTAAATTGGGGGATAGTCTGTGTTGGTACGTGTGAGAGAGATCCACCTTTCCAAGTTGTTGGGGTTCATCTCATACTTCTGAAGGTTTGAGGGTGCTGCCTGTTCCATACCCCCCCTACTCCTCATCTAGCCTTTTAGGGGTACAAACAATAGTAATTGGGGCCTAGTGTGGTTGTGTACGTGTGATATACATACACTTTTTTTGGATCATATTTTCTATTCCGCTATTTAATCAAAAACCTTTGGGGATCAGTTAAATTGGGGGATAGTCTGTGTTGGTACGTGTGAGAGAGATCCACCTTTCCAAGTTGTTGGGGTTCATCTCATACTTCTGAAGGTTTGAGGGTGCTGCCTGTTCCATACCCCCCCTACTCCTCATCTAGCCTTTTAGGGGTACAAACAATAGTAATTGGGGCCTAGTGTGGTTGTGTACGTGTGATATACATACACTTTTTTTTGATCATATTTCCTATTCCGCTATTCAATAAAAACCTTTGAGGATCAATTGAATTGCGGGATAGTCTGTGTCGGTACGTGTGAGAGAGATCCACCTTTCCAAGTTGTTGGGGTTCATCTCATACTTCTGAAGGTTTGAGGGTGCTGCCTGTTCCATACTCCCCCTACTCCTCATCTAGCCTTTTAGGGGTACAAACAATAGTAATTGGGGCCCAGTGTGGTTGTGTACGTGTGATATACATACACTTTTTTGGGATCATATTTTCTATTCCGCTATTTAATCAAAAACCTTTGGGGATCAGTTAAATTGGGGGATAGTCTGTGTCGGTACGTGTGAGAGAGATCCACCTTTCCAAGTTGTTGGGGTTCATCTCATACTTCTGAAGGTTTGAGGGTGCTGCCTGTTCCATACCCCCCCTACTCCTCATCTAGCCTTTTAGGGGTACAAACAATAGTAATTGGGGCCTAGTGTGGTTGTGTACGTGCGAGATACATACACTTTTTTTGATCATATTTCCTATTCCGCTATTCAATAAAAACCTTTGAGGATCAATTGAATTGCGGGATAGTCTGTGTCGGTACGTGTGAGAGAGATCCACCTTTCCAAGTTGTTGGGGTTCATCTCATACTTCTGAAGGTTTGAGGGTGCTGCCTGTTCCATACTACCCCTACTCCTCATCTAGCCTTTTAGGGGTACAAACAATAGTAATTGGGGCCCAGTGTGGTTGTGTACGTGTGATATACATACACTTTTTTTGGATCATATTTTCTATTCCGCTATTTAATTTAACTGGGCCTCCATGCGAGACCTGTGTGCCTTGTTGCGCTGTTTTGAGTACTCCACCAACATGGCCAGTGGCAATGACGCCGTTCTCAGCTTAACTATCCCACTTCTATGCCTCCTTGAAAAAACAATTCGGGCGATGATGGAAGAGGATGTGGCACAGGATGAGGAGGAGGAGGAGGATGAAGAGGTAACATTTCCAAGGCTTTCAGGGCAGTCATTCGCAAGGGGCTCCGAGGGTGGGTTCCTGCACACGCAAACGCCAGGGACGCAATTGTCCAGCAGGGGCACAGTTCTGGAGGATGAGGAGGATGAGGAGGAGGAGGAGCTGGAGGAGGAGATGGAACCATGTTCACAGCAGGGTGGCACCCAGGCCAGCTCATGGCCATCACTGGTGCGTGGCTGGGGGGATACAGAGGACACGGACGATACACCTCCCACAGAGGACAGCCTTTCGTTGCCTCTGGGCAGCCTGGCACACATGAGCGATTACATGCTGCAGTGTCTCCACAACGACCGCCGAGTTGCCCACATTCTAACTTGTGCTGATTACTGGGTGGCCACGCTGCTGGATCCCCGTTACAAGGACAACGTACCGTCCTTAATTCACTCACTGGAGCGCGATCGCAAGATGCGCGAGTACAAGCGCACGCTGGTAGACGCCATGCTGCTGGCATTCCCATCTGACAGCGGGGCCACAGTGGAAGCACAAGGCAGAGGAGGAGGAGGAGGAGGTCGCCAACGCAACCAGGGCACCGCCAGCACCTCAGAAGGCAGGGTTAGCATGGCCGAAATGTGGAAAAGCTTTGTCAGCACGCCACAACAAACAGCAGCACCAGCAGCTCAGATGGAACGTCTTAGCAGGAGGCAGCATTTTACCAACATGGTGGAGCAGTATGTGTGCACACGCCTACATGTAGTGAATGACGGGTCTGCCCCCTTCAACTTCTGGGTCTCCAAATTGGGCACATGGCTTGAGCTTGCCCTTTACGCCTTGGAGGTGCTGGCGTGCCCTGCAGCCAGTGTATTATCTGAACGGGTATTTAGCACGGCTGGGGGCGTTATAACAGACAAGCGCAGCCGCCTGTCCAGAGACAATGTGGACAAGCTCACGTTCATTAAAATGAACCAGGCATGGATCCCACGGGACTTTTCCGTACCTTATGCAGAATAGCAATGGATACCGACCTTACCCACCCATTGTTCCATTTTTGCTCTTTCTCACTCTTTTGGGGTGTACCCTCATTTAAAATTTTTGAAAAGAAGCAGTGTTGGCTACCTCGTCCTCCTCCTCAGGGCCAGATTAATGTAGGGGCTATTGGAGCTGCAGCTCCAGGCCCCTACCTTTTATATAGGCCCCGGGTTGGCCATATTCACTGTTACCGCTCTTCTGTCACTTGTAAACACAGAAGTCTGGCTTCTATGCTCGCTTCCCCAGGCAGCACCCTCAGAACCTCCCCACACAGCGTGAAGGCCGGACAAGGAGGGACAGTTGGCGATGCATGGATGTGTTTATGGGCTTCAGAGACAGCATCCCATGTTGAATTAGGCATGCATGGCTGCACCCTTCCTCCTCTGGGTGCATGGCAAGGCACGGCCCTTAAGGCCCTTCAAAATCCTCAGCACCAAGCCCATGATGCTGTTAATCCGGCCCTGGTCCTCCTCCACCGCCGCTTCCACCTACACCGCCCATAGGTGTGCGCAGCCTATTGCATTAAGGTGTGCACCCCAAAGTTGAAATACACATGCATGTGTTTGCCAGCAGGGAGAGTAATGTATCGGGGCCATGTACCTGTAGGCAAGGAGAAATAGAGCAGAGCAGGTCCCAGGGAGATCTTTCCCATCTCCTCACTGGCAATGCTATGTGCCCTAGGTGATTAGGGTGTGCCCAGGCACACCCAGCACACCCTGTGCGCACGCCTATGTCACCGCCACATCCACCACCACCTCAACCTCCCTCCTACTCCATATGGGCCTCGTCCTTCAGAGATGAAGAAGAACATTGTTTTATTTTTCTGTTTTTTTTTTGTTGTTTTAAGTTATTTCCCTATCCACATTTGTTTGCAGAGCACTTGCCATGCTCTTAATTACGTTTTGCTGCCATTTGCAGCACTCTAGCCCTTTCCTTTGGTGTTTTAGAGCCATTTTAGTGCCTTAAAGTTCGGGTCCCCATTGACTTCAATGGGGTTCGGTGTCCGGGAAAAGTTCGGTAAAAGTCCGGGACACGGACCCGGACTTTTTTTTAAAGTTCGGCCGAACCCGTCGAACACGGACATCTAGGTGTTCGCTCAACCCTAATTATAACATATGTTTTAACAAATATGAGTCCGTGGACCTTAGGGATATTGTCGTTGTCATGGTATGGAAAAAACATGTACATCATAAAAAGTATAAAAATATAAAAGTCTCTCGTGTCTCCATGAAAAATATAAACAGTATAACACTGAATTTGTAATAAAACTTCTCAGTGTCCAGGGGTATTGGTAACCGGAATAGAAAAAAGATCTTTGGTTATCTTGAAAAGAGACAGAGAAAGAAAGAAAGAAAGAAAGAAAGAAAGAAAGAAAGAAAGAAAGAAAGAAAGAAAGAAAGAAAGAAAGAAAGAAAGAAAGAAAGAAAGAAAGAAAGAAAGAAAGAAAGAAAGAGAGGTGCCAGGTGGGGGAGAGGGAGGGAAGGTATGAGGATAGGCGATTCTGTGGAAGATGAGAGTGGTAGCCCTCAATCGTGGGCATGAGCTCTATAGGTTTCTTGGTTTTTGATTGGGTGATGTAGAGAATCCAAGGAGGTGTATTGCAGCCATATCCCCCACGTTTCAATAAAATGTTCCCATTTATCTAGTTCCCTGGCCTGAAATTCCTCCATAAGCATGATATCATTTACCTCACTTACCCAAGACACAAGAGATGGTGCTGATGGGTTTTTCCAGTATCTGGAGATCAACTGTCTAGCTGCTGACAGAAAAAATCTTAATAAAGTATGTTTTTGGATAGTAGGGCTACCTGGGGGGTAGGGATGAGGGATATACCATATACCTTGGTGTATGTTTTAAAGATTCAAGACCAAAAAAGGCGGATGCCCGGGGAGACCCACCAGATGTGCCTATACGTTCCTCTCCCCGATTGACAGCACTAACATGTCTCTGAGGAGGCGGGGAAGATCTGATGATCTAGATATTGATTTGAAATTTTTCTCTTGGGCATAATCTGACGTAGAAGACTTATATGTAAAATGAAAAGCGACATTCCAATCTTCAGTGGAGACCTTCGACCCCAGCTCCTCCGACCATTTGTTCGTAAATTTAGGGAGTGTGTCATGAGTGTGGGACAGAATGGATTGATATATCACTGACGGAGTGTGGCGGGGTGTCTCTGATAGAAGGCACAAACGTTTAAAGTCCATTAAGGGTCTTTGTATTTGCCCTGAAGCCAACAGCATCTTACAGTAAGTTGACAATTAAAAATTGGTCAACCAGTTAATCGGATTTGAGGTCAATGTAGGTGAGGTCACAAAGGACCAGTGTATAGGGTCTACAAAGGAACTGGCGGTGGGCCGGGATTGTCGATCATAAGTACTGAAGGAGGGTGCTCCATTTCCTCTAAGAAGTTTTGAAATGTCGAAGAGTGGGGTTAACGGGCCTGGATAAGAGGTAAGTGAGTAAGTCTCCCTCCGACGGTACCACACTTGAAGAGCAGCTCTGGTCAGTGGGGAAAGATTGGTGATGGAGTTATACAGAGAGTCATAGCCCCATAGTAAAGCACGGAGATCAAGAGGGGACATATCTTGTTCTTAAAGTGTAATCGCTTTGGAGAGTGGTCTGGGAAACCAGTCTAGCAATCTGGATGTAATAGCAGAAGCGTAGTAAATCTGAAAGTCTGGGGAGCCCACTCCTCCTCGCGATTTAGGATAGCAGAGTAGCCTGTATTTAAGTCTAGGGCATCCTCCATGCTAGAATAGTGTGAATGGAACAGTTTGGAATAAATATAGTAATTTAACCACTTTACCACCGGAGGATTTTCCTGCTGTACGTCCAGGCCACTTTTTGCGATTCGGCACTGTGCGACTTTAACTGACAATTGCGCAGTCATGCAACGCCGTACCCAAACAAAATTTACGTCTTTTTCTTTCCCACAAACAGAGCTTTATTTTGGTGGCATTTGATCACCTCTGCGCTTTTCATTTTTTGCGATATTAATAACAATATTTTTCTACTTTGACAGTTAAAAAATATCCAATATATTACATTTTTGTCATGTATTTAGGCCAAAATGTATTTAGCTACATGTCTTTGACAAACAAATTCTCAATGAGCGTATTTTTAACCGCTTTAAGACCAGAAGATTTTACCCCATTCCTGACCAGGCCATATTTTGCGATTCGGCACTGCATTACTTTAACGGACAATTGCGCAGTCGTGCGATGCTGTACCCAAATTGATTAATTTTTTTCCCCACAAATAGAGCTTTCTTTTGGTGGTATTTGATCACACGTGCGATTTTTACTTTTTGCGCTATAAACAAAAAAAGAGCGACAATTTTGAAAAAATAACAACATTTTTCACATTTTTTATATGAAATCCCCCCCCCCCCCCCAAAAAAAAATATAAAAATCTAAATTTTTAACATTTTAGGCCAATTTGTTTTCTGCTAAATATTTTTGGTAAAAAAAATTGCAATAAGCGTATTTTGATTGGTTTGCGCAAAAGTTATCGCAGCTACTAACTACGAAAAATTTATGTCATTTTTATTGTTTTTTTTTTTAACTAGTATTGGTGGCGATCTGGCGGTGATATGCTATTTTTTTTGCGGGACTGCAACATTGCAGTGGACAAATCGGACCCTTGACTGACATTTTTGACACTTTTGGGGGTACCAGTGACATTACTACAGTAATCAGTGCTAAAAGTATGCACTGTTACTGTAAAAATGACACTGGCAGGGATGTTTATTGGTGATCAAGGGGTTAATGTATGCCTGGTGCTTACTTACGTGTGTGGGGGGAGGGGACTGTGTGACACAGGCACAGATCGCAGGTTCAGCTATGCTGAATCCTGCAATCTGTCCCTGCCTGTCACTTAGGAGATCCGCCCTCTTTGTTTACACAAGCGGGCGGATCTCCACACTCGATCCCCGACGATCGGGGAAGAGCGGCAGTGATCACCGCCGCTCCTCCCCTGGCCCAACTCCCGCTGTGAATGAATACAGCGGAAGCGAGACTCCGGCAAGGGGAGGAGTCCAGCGACGTAGGTCTACGTCGCTGGATGATAGCTAACCACTTTGCCGCAGTAGGCTCAATGTGAGCAGTAGGCAAGTGGTTAAGGGGTATGTCTATTGTTATTGTATTGATCCGACCGAACCAGGATGCACAAATGTCATGCCAAGATTTGACCAATCTTCTTATTTTAGTGAGAAGAGGGCTATAATTGAGGGCATATAAGTCTGCATAATGCGTCGGGATCACTGTACCAAGATAGGTAAGGGCCTTTCGTTGCCTGCGGAATGGGAAGTTTGATTTAATTACGGAGAGGGTGTTTTAAAGTAGAAAGATGTTCAAGGCTTCCGTCTTGGAAAGATTCAGTTTATAATTACTGTGTATTCCAAATTTTTGGATCTCAGTTAAAATAGAAGGGATGCTAATGTGAGTTTGTGTGGCATATAATAGTGCCAGGGTACCAGGAAACCAGACCACACGAAGATGCAAGTAAAATAAAGTGATTTATAAATGCAACAATGATAATCGCACACCGAAATCAGGAACAGCCGGGGTCAAGGTTGGAAGTGGGTAGTCATCCAAGCCGGTATCGAGTCCGGGAACGGGTAGTCACCCAAACCAAGATAGAGTCCAGAAGCAGGTAGTCTGCTGAAGCTGGGTCATCAACAGATGCAGGGTCATCTGCCAATGCGGAATCAAGAGCCAGGAAGGCCGTCAGCCAAGCCAAATCATGCACGGAGAAACCACAGAGACCAGAGGACTGCTAGCAGTGATGCACCTTGGAGCACAAACGCAAGGGCAAGGTCTGAAAGCCATACGGTGATATATATAGTCAGGTGTGCAACATTATCACTGAGCGACACCCAGGCAGACAAGTGATGATGCAAACAAAGTTTATAAGAGCCAGCAGTCTGCACATGTCCAAGATGGCTGCCAACAGGAAGGCAAGGTAAGACCTTGACAAATAGAAGGTCATCCGCAAAAAAGGGACAGCTTACAATGTGAAGAAGGAGTGTGTATACCTTGGATGGAGGGATTTGATCTTATGGCTTGTGCTAGGTGTTCTATCACAATGGCAAATAATAAAGGGAACAAAGGACAAACCTGTCTGGTGCCGTTAGATATTCTAAAATGTCTGGAGTTGATGCCGTTAACTTGTACCGAGGTGGAGGGGTTAGAGTACAGTGCCATGAAACGGGAAAACATCTTAGGTCCCAATCCAATCTGGAGGAGTGCATGGCGAAGGAAAGACCAATTTACCATATTAAAGGGCTTTTGCCGCATCACAGGAAATGAGGCAGGCTGGGATGGTATTGCGTTGGGTGAACGTCACCAGGTTAATCGTCTTATTGGTGTTATCTTTAGCTTCTGGTCCGGGGACAAAGCCCACCTGGTGTATAATTGTTGGGAGTATGGGAGACAAACGGGTTGCCAGGACTTTGGCATAAATCTTCAGATCTACAGTACATTTAATAAGGAGATTGTTCGATAATTACTACAAAGTGCCAGGTCTTACCCTGGCTTGGGGATCCCAGCTATCTGGGCTTGTAAAATCAGTTCGGGCCCGGGCTTTTCCCATTCTTGAGGCCGTTAATCAACTGTAGTAATTCCACATCTGCCATTGGGGTTCCAATGTCTCAGTCGTGGTTACATAAGAGAGAGCTGTATCATAAAAATAGGAGAACATATCGGAGTCACCGGGGGAGGAGGGAGGGTCAGTAGGTGGAAATAAGTTATAAAGGGAGGCATAATATTGTCTGAATTCTTTGGCGATTTCCGTATTTGTGTGTTTTTTGGTGTTTGAGGGGGAGTGAATGAATGGAATTGACTGTCTGAGTTGTTTAGGGTGTAAAAGAGAGGCGAGGTGTTTACCAGATTTTTTAGCCTGAAAATAATGGATATATCCTCCCTTGTCTCTGGCAATCAAAGAGCAAGCAGAGAACAGACGTAAAAGATTGCATCGTGCGTGTGAGAGTTCCACTAACGTTGGTGCAGCTAAAGTGCGTTTATGTGTAAATTCAAGGTCAGAAATTTTATCTAAAAGACAAGTGATTTCGGACTGTCGGTCCTTTTTGAGTCTGGACCCATGTTGAATGTAGATGCCCCTAAGTATGCACTTCAAGGCCTCCCAATTGGTCAAAGGGTTAGTCTGATCATGAGCATGGTCCTTGACAATGTTAGTAATAGCTTGTGAGATGTCTTGGGCGCATAGAGAGTCTAATAAAAGGTTGTCATTAAGACACCAGGAATAATCTTGTCTGGGAGAGGGTATATACGCCCTAGCGTTAAGTGTACCGGTGCGTGGCCTGACCATAATCTCAGGCCATTCGCTGGGGAGGAGGTTTGAGTCTAGAAGTGACTGAGAGATCAAAAGGTATTCAATCCAGCTGTAAGATGAGTGAGCTGGGGAGAAGTAAGTATAGTCTATCTGTAAGATTTAGTATCCTCCACACATCTATCAGCGACAATTTGGCAAAGAGTAAGCGTATTTTTGGCAGATGTGATTGAGGACTTACCTGATGAGGAGTCAAGTCGTGGAACTACAGGGGTGTTGAGGTTTCCATCGAAGATCACGTTAACAGCATTGAATGTTTCCAAGCGAGACACAACCGAGGAGAGGAAGCGCAACTGGTACTGTTTAGGACACTACACAGTAGAGACCACAAATACTGTTTGCTTGTATTTTTGTTTTAAGAAAATAAAATGACCTAAGGGATCAATGAGGAAGTCCAGCACTTCTGGAGAGTGATAGAATGCTATGGAAACCCCCTTGGAATTAGTGGAGGGATTTGTGCTGTGAAACCATTTGGGGTAGTGCTTATTGCTAAATTGGGGAAGTTTATCTGAGCAAAAATGAGTTTCCTGCAGCAGGAGGATTTGTGTGTGGGCCTTATGAAAGTGATAAAGAACCTATTTCCTCTTCTCAGGAACATTAAAGCCTCTGCAGTTAAATGAGGAAATTTGTTAAGGATACCGGGGTAGCCATGTTTTGTATAACAAAAGGTCATATGAGGTATATATTAGGAAAGAGCCCATGTCCACTCGAAGGCACCAGGGGAATGGGAGGGAGACAGGAGGAGGGAGGGAGAAACAGAATTGAGAAATAGAGAAACATGAGAAAAATTATGATTCAGTGAAATTAGGGTGTTACACGCTCTAGTGGTGTACACTATACTAATGAAGAGAAAAGGTATCCATGGCACATAATGCCAGGTAAAAAGTACTACAATGCATTGTAAAATCAGTGCCTCTGAGGACACTGAAAACCCTATAGCGGAGTCTGTGTTAAGCACATAAGGTGGCCCATACACCACGGGCCTAAATAAATTGATAACTGGGCGGCTCCAGGGACCCTAAATATAAGGCCACGAGCCTGTCAATGATAATAACAATCAAAAGTAACATCAATAAAACATTCAATAAAGGGCTCATAACCAGCAAGTAAACAGAATGTTCTGGCAAGGAGAAATAAAAGGGAAGGGGAGATATATATATGGGTAGACAGTAATGTCTTACGACTCCAGAAACGTAAAGAATTTAAACAGGGAGATGTCCAGTATAAAGCAACCGGTGGTTTAAAAAATGGAGCAATTAAAAAGGGAGTATTCATCCTCCAGAGGATTTGGAGGTGGTTGATCTGGATCGTTTCCAGATCAATTGCCATCCAGTAGAGATAGGTAGACCCGGGGTCACCGATTCAAGGGGCCAGTCCTGAATAGATATTTGTAGCAGTTCAAAAGTCCCAAGAAATGCAGGTAGGTCTCCTAAAGTGTGGAAGCCTGCAGATTTGCCTTCACGAGAGGCAGAGAGTTGAAAAGAAAACCCCCATCCATATTTAATACGTTTTGCTTGGAGTGCTCCTGTTAAGGGTTTCAGGGCTCGGCGCATATCCAAAGTTAGCTTAGATAGGTCAGGTAATAGCAGAACTGAGGTCCCATTAAATGGATGGTTTCCTGCAAGCGTGCTGCTTGCATAATGTCAGCTTTAATCCTGTAAAATTGCACCCTGCATATCACATCCCTGGGAAACGCAGGGTTTGGATTTTTTGAGCCTAGAGCTTGTTGAGCGCAATCTAGTTCCAGCGGCGTGTCTTTAGGCTTTTGCAATAACTATTTGAAAATCACTGTCGCAGCAGCATTCAAATCTTTATTTTCAATCATTTCTGGTAGGCCTCGGATGCGAATATTATTTCGCCTGTTTCTGTTTTCCTGATCATCATGCAAATAAAAAAGTTGCTGTATTTGTGCAGTATGCTCCTGCAAGATAGCTTCATGACTGTTTAAGGTGCTGACCGTGTCTTCTACAGTGTGTTCATCATCTTCCATTCTGCCTGTAAAATCTCTACGGAGAACAGCCATCTCCTTCTTATAGGAAAATTCAAGTCTTTTAACATAGGCCTCAAAATCATGTCTGGTGGGGAGGGCTTTTATGTAAGTATCCATGTCCCAGCCCTCAGTGGAGTGTTGTGAGGTGCGAGAAGGACAATCTGACTACAGTTACCTGCGATCGGACTCCTGTGGGGATCTAGTGCGGTGCCTGGTTCTTACCTGGGATGTTGTTTGCTGTCCTGAGGAGCTGGCCGGTGCCATCTTGGATCCCAGGGTGCCGTGCTGTGCAGTCCCAGATCAGGTAAAAAAATATTAAATTTCTCCTTCTTTGTGTGAGCCAGGTGTTCCATGGCTCTCACTGAGACTTCTTCTCCTCATATCAGCCTTTAAAAGGTGTGGATTGATGTGGATAGTTGCTGGGAGCCGTGTTATAGCCCTGTATGTGCAGAAGCAGAGGCCACGCCCCCGACCCCTCATACATTTAGAACAGTCTGAGGTTCTCTATGGGTTCTTTATGTTTCCAGTCAAATTGCTTTTGAGGGTATGGTACATTTGATGATCTAAGGATCTAAGTCTTCCTCCCACCCCTTTTATATGACAATGCAGTTTTTGCATTTATCCCCTGAATTTGTAACATGTATAGGTGTAATATAAGCCCTTATGTTTATTCCAGTCTCAGCCAGGGGGGTTACAAAGAGCATATCTGTCAACAAAAGTTTCTGTGTGCAGGCCTTGTTCCCCAGTGAATGTCTCAGTTGTAGGTATTGGTAAAATTGTGGTTTGGAAGGTAAAACTCCTCCTATAGCATTTGGAAGTTTTTAAACACCATATCCTTATACAGGTGATGTTTATACCATAGTCTATGGGTAAAATACTACTCAAACCCTTATAGTTTGTTTATCAGGCTTGTGCAGGCCTGGATCGCCAGCGCAAGTCTCAGTTGTAGGTATCGGTAAAATATGTGCTTTAGATGGTAAAACTCCTCCTGCAGCATTCTGAAGTTTTTGAACACTAAATCTGCATTTAGATGATGTTTATAACATCATTTATAGGTATAACAGTAATCAAGTCCTTGTAGTTTATTTAGCCTCTTGTAGCGGGTGTTTTTCCGGATTGGGTTTTATCAGTTATTTTCCTCATACTTAATAGAAAATTTCATTACACTTCATATTTTGTTTAAGACGAAGAGAGTGGGGCACTGAGCATATTTGGAAAATAAGGAAATATTTGGGGAGGAGCGATAATCTATTTTTCTTCCGATTTTTGGCACTGTATGTAAAGTAGATCCTATGGTTGTATTCTGTGTCATCTTAAAGGAAAAGTAGGGCCAAAGCTCATTTGACCCTACTTCTCTTGTGGGTCACAGGAGTGCACAGAGTTCTGCACTCCTGTGACCCATATTCAGGTGACAGTGGGCTAAAGTCTGCTTACTATAAAACAAATCTATACAAAAAGACAAATTAACATTTTTCTCTCCTGCTGCCTGCTCCACCAACAACTACTTCAATGCTGAGTAATCCCAAGCTGGACTCCCCTTAAAGACCAACACTTCAGGTGGTCCTGATCTCCTTGGTCCCCCACAGCACTTAGTGTTCTCTCTCCCTGACCTCCCCTCCACATCATGACTGCATTCTCTAGTGAGTGAAAATCAGCCAGCAGCAGAAGAGGTCAGTGTTCTTTTCTTTTTTGTATGCATGACATTTTTAAAAAATTCTTTGATTACATGACAAAGTCACTGTAACCCCTTCACACTGACGGAATGCAAAATATGCAGCCTCGGCTTCAGGGGGTTGTACCGGGTAGATGCACTGCACCAGTACGGGTCTCCTGTCCCACCGGGAGGCCTGAGCGACCAGCCGGCATGTCCGCCAGATGGCCGAGGACCCTAACAAAGCCGGATTCGACTTTGATCAGATCTCCAATGTAAAAACCCGGAAGCTATGTTATGACATCACTTTCAGGTACTGGAGCCTTAACCACTTAACGACCGGCGCACGACGATCTACGTCGGCACTCAGCCCCGGCCAGGCAAACTGACGTAGGCCTACGTCAGCACTTTTTGCCGGCCCTGTGCGCGCTCCCGCGCCCCGCCGCCGCCGCCGATGACTCGATTGGGTTCAGAACCGATCAGTCATCAGGTCCAGGCCAATCATTTTTGGTCTGGACCTGTTGATCGGTCCTGCCCAATCAGATCATCCTCTAAGCCTGTGAAATGTAAACACAGGCTTAGAGGAGATGTGCCCTCTCCCCACAACGGTCTTTTTGGATTCAGCGTGAGAGGAGAGCACATCTTACTGTGAGTATTGCACCAAGCACACCCACACACAGTTAGATAGGCACATTTCACCCCCGATCGCCCCCCCAATTAACCCCTACAGCACCTGACACAACACACACTATATACAGCATATAGCATATACCTATATACCTGTATAAGTGTGATTTGTGAACAGGTGTAGCCCTTGCGACCCCCCCTTTTCCACTCAAATTACCCCCCACCCCCCCCTAATAAAGATTTAACCCACTGATCCCCCCTGAACCCCCCCTGATCACCGCCGTTAACCCCTACACCCTCTGTCACATCAGCACTAATACAAACGCAATATACGGTGTTATTGTATTTTTGTATTAGTGTCATTGTGATCAGAATTAGCGCAGGCGACTAAGTTTCTGTCCCAAGAAGGTTTAGGGTCCCCGCCACCCGACCAATAAAGATTTAAGCCCCTGACCCCCCCCTGATCACCCCTACACCCCCTGCCATAACACACACCGTATACAGTATATAGCATTTTGCTATATACCCGTATAAGTGTGATTTGTGGTCAGGTCTAGCGCTTGCGACCCCCCCTTTTCCACTTGAATTACCCGCCACCCCCCCCCTAATAAAGATTTGAGCCCCTGATCCCCCCTGATCCCCTCCTGATCACCGCTAGTTAACCCCTACACCCTCTGTCACATCAGCACTAATACAAACGTAATATACTGTGTTTTTGTATTTTTGTATTAGTGTGATTGTGATCAGAATTAGCGCAGGCGACTAAGTTTGTGTCCCAAGCAGGTTTAGGGTCCCCCCCACCCGCCCAATAAAGATTTAATCCCCTGATCCCCCCCTGATCACCCCTACACCCCCTGCCACAACGCACACTGTATACAGTATATAGCATTTTCTATATACCCGTATAAGTGTGACTTGTGACCAGGTTTAGCGCTTGCCACCGTTCCTTTTATCCTTAGGATACCCGCCAGCCCCTTCCAATAAAGATTTAAACCCCTGATCCCCCCCTGATCACATCCCGTTAACCCCTACACCCTCTGTCACATTAGCACTAATACACACATAATATACTGTTTTTACTGTATTTTGTATTGGTGTCATTGTGACTTGAGGTTGTGCTAGCTAGCTAGTTTCTTTCCCAAAGGAGGTTTAGGGTCCCCGCCACCCCCCCCCAGATCCCCAGCGCATAGTTTAGAAATAACCCCTTGATTGCCACACACACACGCACGCACGCACATACACTTCCATTTCTAGTATAGTGTTTGAACAGATCAATATCTGATCTGATCAGAACTATACTAGCGCCCCCATAGTTTAGGGTTCCCAAAACGCAGTGTTTGCACGATCAGCACTGATTCCTGCCAGCACCTGCGTTTAACCCTTTCACCCAGGTAAGTGTAGTAATCAACAGATTACTGTCACTTACAAAAAAACACAAGACACAAAACCGCTGTGTTAGCAGAGTCAGGCCTGATCCCTGCTAGCATTAGCAGTTTTTTTGGTAGCGCTTGAAATAATCTTCGACAACCAGGTGCTTTTATTACCTGTGAGTCGCATCACTGTACGGGTAAATTTAGTTACCAAAATGTCTAAACGTTCGTACAGTGATGAAGCTATTTACAGTATAATGACCATGTCAGGTGAGAGCGATGGGGAAGCCTCACCGGCAGAATCAGGGTCAGTATACGAACCAAATGACAGCAGCGGCTCCCTGACAGATAGCTCCGACGACAGATGGGTCCCTGTTAGACCCAGGCGTACCCGACCCCATTCTGGTGTTGTTGAGATGCAGGAATCGCAGGGTGCTCGTATGGAGCAGAGTGTGGGTACTAGTGCCGCTCATCCTTCTGGCGACCTGGCAAGCGCCAGCGGCCTAGTACACCCTGGACCTAGTACAACCAGCACTGCAGTAAGACCTGGTGACGTGGCGAGTCCCCTAAGTGCAGTTGAAGCTGGTGCGGTGGCTAGCACAAGTAGTGGCCCGCAGCCACCGCGTATTCGAAGACAGGCCCGTAGAGCCCATAGTGCCCTCCCTGATGCGCTGGCATTTCCTAATTGGCAACCCACTGATACTACAGCGCCAGTACTTCCCCCATTCACCGCCCAACCTGGAATCCACGTGGAGACAGCTGGTTTTACGCCCCTGAACTTTTTTGAGCTGTTCTTCACGGAAGATCTTTTCAGATCTATTGTGGATCAATCAAATTTATATGCTCAACAATTTATCGCCGCCAACCCAAATTCGCCCCTTGCCAGACAATTCGGCTGGAAACCTTTAACGGTTTCCGAATTTAAGATCTTTCTGGGCCTTTCCCTCCACATGGGCATAACTAAACAGAGTGAATTGCGGCTATATTGGTCCACTAGCCCACTTCACCATATGCGCATGTACTCTGCCTCCATGTCCAGGGCGAGATATGAGCAAATTCTGCGATTTATGCATTTCAGCGACAATGAAATCTGTCGTCCTCGGGGAGACCCTGCATACGATCGGCTCCACAAAATTCGGCCCCTCATAGACCACTTCAATCAGCGGTTTGCAGCCTTGTTTACCCCCGAACAAGTTGTCTGCGTTGACGAGTCCCTGATTAAATTTACTGGCCGCCTTGCTATGAAACAGTACCTCCCCAGCAAGCGTGCCAGATACGGGGTCAAACTGTATAAATTGTGTGACAGGGCCACAGGCTATACAGTTAGTTTCCGGGTCTATGAGGGAAAAGATAGCTGTGTGGAGCCCCCCAACTGCCCAGACTACATAGGGAGCAGCGGTAAGATCGTTTGGGACTTGGTGTCACCCTTATCCGGAAAGGGGTACCATTTGTACGTGGACAACTTTTATACAAGCGTGCCACTATTTAGTCACCTGCTCGAATTACAAATTGGCGCATGTGGCACCGTGCGACCTAATCGCCGGGGCTTCCCCCAACGGCTTGTAGATTCCCGTCTTAGTCGGGGGGCGAGAGCCTGCTTGAAAACGGACAAATTGCTTGCGGTGAAGTGGAAGGATACACGGGATGTTTATGTTCTGTCCTCCCTTCACGCAGACACGACAGTCCAAATCCCTACGGCAACTGGCGTTGTGGAGAAACCCCTCTGTGTCCACGAATATAACCTTAACATGGGAGGGGTGGACCTTAACGACCAGATTTTGGCGCCGTATTTAGTTGCCCGTAAAGCCAGACGCTGGTACAAAAAAGTGTCTGTTTATTTATTCCAATTGGCGATGCTGAACGCCTTTGTCCTATACAAGGCGTCAGGACGAACTGGATCTTTCCGGGAATTCCAGGAAGAGATCATCCTTGCCTACCTGTACCCAGGAGGCATGCCTGCCCAACTTCCCCTTCCAGATGCAGTGAGCCGGCTGCATGAGAGGCATTTTCCTTATGCCCTCCCGAGTACCCCTACCCAAAGATGGCCCCAAAGAAGATGTCGTGTCTGTCGCAGGCGCGGATTTAGGCGTGACACCCGTTATTATTGTCCCAAATGTCCTGACCAACCTGGTCTCTGCATCGGGGAATGTTTTGAGCGCTACCATACACTAGTGGAGTATTAGTGTAGGGTACAGCACGACACAGTGTAGGGCACACAAACACAGGGTCTCGAAGGATGTTGGATGTCCATCGACATTTTGAGAGACCCAAGCTGGAAGAGAAGATCGCAGAAGATCGCAGTCCCAAATCAAGACATGAAGAAACAGTTAGAAAGAAAAATAAAAGGATCCAAAAACTGTTGTTGTGTCAGTCATTTTATATGTCCTTCTACTCTTCTTACTGTACATTTAAATGTCCTTTGTTTGTTTTTTCATTCTTTTGTGACCTGTTTCTCCTGCAGGTACTCGTCGGCTACCACGCATTGATTTTATATATTCTGACACAAACAGTGTTTGCGCTCAGCATATATGGATACCTTTGCTGATAGCAGCTGTGGTGATTTTCTGATTTCAGCACTGCAGTTAAAATCCTATTTTGGTATACGTGGATAGCGCCGTGTATACCCATCATTAAATTCAGTGGGTGGTTGTTTGGGCGGTTAATGATGAGAATCCAAAAACTTTTGTTGTTGTCAGTCATTTTATATGTCCTACTCTTCCTAATGTACTTTTTTTTAATGTACTTTGTTTTTTCATTCTTTTGTGACCTGTTTCTCTTGCAGGTACTTGTCGGCTACCACGCATTGATTTTATATATTCTGACACAAACAGTGTTTGCGCTCAGCATATATGGATACCTTTGCTGATAGCAGCTGTGGTGATTTTCTGATTTCAGCACTGCAGTTAAAATCCTATTTTGGTATACGTGGATAGCGCCGTGTATACCCATCATTAAATTCAGTGGGTGGTTGTTTGGGCGGTTAATGATGAGAATCCAAAAACTTTTGTTGTTGTCAGTCATTTTATATGTCCTACTCTTCCTAATGTACTTTTTTTTAATGTACTTTGTTTTTTCATTCTTTTGTGACCTGTTTCTCTTGCAGGTACTTGTCGGCTACCACGCATTGATTTTATATATTCTGACACAAACAGTGTTTGCGCTCAGCATATATGGATACCTTTGCTGATAGCAGCTGTGGTGATTTTCTGATTTCAGCACTGCAGTTAAAATCCTATTTTGGTATACGTGGATAGTGCCGTGTATACCCATCATTAAATTCAGTGGGTGGTTGTTTGGGCGGTTAATGATGAGTAATACTACGCATTATTCCTGTGCTGATTTCTGATAGGTTCTCTTTTTTTCCGTTCAGCCCACAGGCTGCATGAAAAAAAAAAAAACCTATATGCCAAACAAGGACTAGCAATGTACTGGTACGTTGCTGGACTTTGAGTGGTTATACCAGGATGATGCCTGCAGATTTAGGCATCATCTTGGTATCGTTTTTTACAGCCAGCGGTCGGCTTACATGTAAAAGCAATCCTAGCAGGTAATTGGCCGCTAGACTTCTTTTACATGCAGTGGGAGGGGCCTCCCCCCCCCCCCCACCGCCGCCTTCCGCAGCCTTCCGTGGTTTTTCTCGGGCTCTCCTGTCCCACCGGTTAACCCGAGAGTGCAGCCGGTGGTTCAGTTATCTAACCATAGAGCTAATTGAAGATTAGAATGGCTCCAATCATCTCTATGGCCTAAGATGCCGGAGGCTACGAGCATTTCATGACTTCTTTTTCGCCAGAAATAAACAGGGCCATTGGGAAATTGGGAAAGTATTTTATCACACCAATTTTGGCGTGGTCAGAAGCATTAAGGTCAGAGGAGAGATCTAGAGTATAAAAGACCCCAATTTTTAAAAAAAAGAGTACCTGTCACTACCGATTGCTATCATAGGGGATATCTAAATTCACTGTGATAGCAATAAAAATGATTTAAAAAAAAAAAAAATTAAAGGAAAGGTGTCAAAATAACATAAAAGAGCAAAAAAAAAAAAAAATCGAGCTCCGCCCCCTTTCCCCCGTGCTTGCGCGCAATGGCACACGCAAGCGTTGGTCTAGTGTCATATGTAAACCGCAATTTCAGCATGCATGTGAGGTATCGCCGCGATCGCCAGATCGAGTGCAGGAATTCTTGCAGTAGACCTCCTCTGTAAGTCTAAAGTGGTAACCTGTAGAGACTTTTAAATGTTTTTAAAAATGTACGTACGTTTTTGCCGCTGCGCAGGTGTGCGCAATTTTTAAAGCATGTCATGTCAGGTGTCTATGAACTCGGCATAAGATCATCTTTTAAATTTTACCAAACAAATTGGAATTATATAGTGTATTTGTGCAATAAATTTAAAAAAAATGTATTTTTTTCGCAAAAATTGCGTTTGGAAAATCTGTGCGCAAATACCGTGTGACAAAAAAAATTGCAACATCCACCATTTTATTCTATAGGGCCTCTGCTTTAAAGAAATATATAATGTTTGGGGGTTCAAAGTAATTTTCTAGTAAAAAAAAAATATTTTTTCATGTAAACAAAAAGGCACAGAAAAGGCTTGGTTTTCAAGTGGTTAGAAGAGTGGGTGATGTGTGGCTAAGATTGAGCGTAAAATGCCGGGACTGTTCAAACACCCCCCAAATGACCCCTTTTTGAAAAGTAGACACCCAAAGCTATTTGCTGAGAGGCATGGTGAGTCCATGGAATATTTTATATTTTGCTACAAGTGTCGGGAAAATTATTATTTCTTTTTTTTTTGTTGTTTTTTTACAGAAAGTTGTCACTAAATGATATATTGCTCACACATGCCATGTGTATATGTGAAATGACACCCCAAAATACATTCTGCTGCTTATCCTGAGTACAGGGATACCCCATGTGTGAAACTTTTTTGCAGTCTAGCCGAGTACAGGTCCCCGAAAACCAGTCCCCACTTTCAGGCTTTCCAAAGGCGTAAATTGTTGATTTCACTCCTGACTACCTATCACAGTTTCGGAGGCCCTAAAATTCCAAGATAGCACAAAACCCCCCCAAATGACCCCATTTTGGAAAGTAGACACCCCAAGCTGTTTGCTGAGAGGCATGGTGAGTCCATGGAATATTTTATATTTTGCCACAAGTTCCGGGAAATATATATATATATATATATTTTTTTTTTTTTACACAAAGCTGTCAGTAAATGATATATTGCTCACACATGCCATGGGTATATGTGAAATGACACCCCAAAATACATTCTGCTGCTTCTCCTGAGTACAGGGATACCCCATGTGTGAGACTTTTTTGCAGTCTAGCAAAAAGGACCCCGAAATCCAACCTCCACTTTCAGGCTTTCCAAGGGCGTAAATTGTTGATTTCACTCCTGACTACCTATCACAGTTTCGGAGGCCCTAAAATTCTAAGATAGCACAAAACCCCCCCAAATGACCCCATTTTGGAAAGTAGACACCCCAAGCTGTTTGCTGAGAGGCATGGTGAGTCCATGGAATATTTTATATTTTACCACAAGTTCCGGGAAATATATATATATATATATATATATTTTTTTTTTTTTACACAAAGCTGTCAGTAAATGATATATTGCTCACACATGCCACGGGTATATGTGAAATGACACCCCAAAATACATTCTGCTGCTTCTCCTGAGTACAGGGATACCCCATGTGTGAGACTTTTTTGCAGTCTAGCCGAGTACAGGACCCCGAAATCCAACCTCCACTTTCAGGCTTTCCAAGGGCGTAAATTGTTGATTTCACTCCTGACTACCTATCACAGTTTCGGAGGCCCTAAAATTCTAAGATAGCACAAAACCCCCCCAAATGACCCCATTTTGGAAAGTAGACACCCCAAGCTGTTTGCTGAGAGGCATGGTGAGTCCATGGAATATTTTATATTTTACCACAAGTTCCGGGAAATATATATATATATATATATATATATATATATATATATATATTTTTTTTTTACACAAAGCTGTCAGTTAATGATATATTGCTCACACATGCCACGGGTATATGTGAAATGACACCCCAAAATACATTCTGCTGCTTCTCCTGAGTACAGGGATACCCCATGTGTGAGACTTTTTTGCAGTCTAGCCGAGTACAGGACCCTGAAAACCAACCTCCACTTTCAGGCTTTCCAAGGGCGTAAATTGTTGATTTCACTCCTGACTACCTATCACAGTTTCGGAGGCCCTAAAATTCCAAGATAGCACAAAACCCCCCCAAATGACCCCATTTTGGAAAGTAGACACCCTGAGCTATTTGCAGAGAGGCATGTTGAGTGTTTTGCAGATCTCACTTTTTGTCACAAAGTTTTGGAAATTGAAAAAAGAGGAAAAAAAATGCATTTTCCTGTTTTTTCTTCATTTTCCCAAAAAAATGAGAGCTGCAAAATACTCACCATGCCTCTCAGCAAATAGATTGGAGTGTCTACTTTGCAAAATGGGGTCATTTGGGGGGGTTTTGTGCCATCTTGGCCTTTTATGGACTTCAAAAGTGTGATAGGTAGTAAGGAGTGAGATCAACAATTTACGCCCTTAGAAAGCCAGAAGGTGCAGATTGGTTTTCCGGGTCCTGTACGCGGCTAGACTGCAAAAAAGTCTCACACATGGGGTATCCTTGTACTCAGGAGAAGCAGCAGAATGTATTTTGGGGTGTCATTTCACATATACCCATGGCATGTGTGAGCAATATATCATTTACTGACAACTTTGTGTAAAAAAAAAAAAATATATATATATATATATGTATTTCCCGGAACTTGTGGCAAAATATAAAATATTCCATAGACTCACCATGCCTCTCAGCAAATAGCTTGGGGTGTCTACTTTGCAAAATGGGGTCATTTGGGGGGGTTTTGTGCTATTTTGGAATTTTAGGGCCTCCGAAACTGCGACAGGTAGTGCAGAGGTGACATGAACAATTTACGCCATTAGAAAACCTGAGAGTGTTGATTGGTTTTCGCGGTCCTGTACACAGCTAGGCTCCCAAAAAGTCTCACACATGGGGCATCCCCATACTCAGGAGAAGTGGCATAATGTATTTTGGGGTGTCATTCCACATATACCCATGTCATGTGTGAGAAATTTATCTTTTAGTGACAACGTTGTGTAAAAAAAAAAAATTAAAAAAAAAAATTGTAATTTTCCCGAAACTTGTGGCAAAATATAAAATATTCCATGGACTCACCATGCCTCTCAGCAAACAGCTTGGGGTGTCTACTTTCCAAAATGGGGTCATTTGGGGGGGTTTTGTGGTATCTTGACTTTTCAGGGCCTCCAAAACCGTTATAGGTAGTGAGAAAATGCAATGAAAAATGTACGCCCTTTGAAATTCTGATGGTGGTGATTTGTTTTCCGGCTCCCGTACACAGGTACGCTCCCAAAAAGTCTCACATATGTGGTATCCCTGTACTCAGGAGAAGCAGCAGAATATATTTTGGGGTGTAATTACACATATACCCATGGCATGTGTGAGCAATATATCATTTCAATGACAACTTTGTGTAAAAAAAAAAAAAAAAATTATTTTTGTCATTTTTCAAACACCTGTGACAAAAAAATAAAATATTCAATGAGCTCAACATGCCCCTCAGAACATTCCTTAGGATGTCTACTTTCCAAAAAGTGGTAGTTTGGGGGGGTTTTGTACTGCCCCGCCATTTTAGCACTTCATGAAATGAGATAGGCAGTCAGAAATTAAAGCTTCGTAAATTTCAGTATTTACACCATAGTTTGTAGACGCTATAACTTTTGCGCGAACCAATAAAAATACGCTCATTGATTTTTTTTTTGTCAAAGACATGTAGCTAAATATATTTTGGCCAAAAAAAATGACATAAATTGAGTATATTGGATGTTTTTTAAAAGACAAAGTTGAAAATGTCATTTTTTTGCAAAATATTCGCTCTTTTTTTATTAATATCGCAAAAAATAAAAAGCGCAGAGGTGATCAAATACCACCAAAAGAAAGCTCTGTTTGTGGGAAAAAAAGGACGTAAATTTCGTTTAGGTACTGCATTGCATGACCGCGCAATTATCAGTTAAAGTCACGAAGTGCCAAGTTGAAAAAAGGGGTCTGGACCTTTAGCAGCCAAATCCTCCGGGGCTTAAGTGGTTAAAGGCACCAGATTAAAAAAAAAAAAAAATGACAGCATTTAAAACAGTCAAGCTTGGCGTTAAGTGTAGAGGAGGAGTTTAGGGTCTTTTAGACCCCAGATCCCTCCATTAAGGGTACCTGTCACTGCTTTTTACTGTCACAAGGGATGTTTACATTCCTTATGACAGCAATAAAAGTAATCAAAGCAAAACTTTTTGGACAGTGTAAAAAAAAAAATAATAAAATTAAGAAAAAAAAATATTAAATGCGGCCTGTCCCTCTGCGCTCGCCTGCAGAAGCGAACGCATACACAAGTCGCGCCCGCATATGTAAACGAGGTTCAAGCCACACATGTGAAGTATCGACGCAATCGTTAGAGCAAGAGCAATAATTCTAGCACACTAAACAAGTAACCGTTAAACTTTTTTTAAAGTGTCGCCTATGGAGATTTTTAATTTCAATATTTCTTTATTGATATATAAGGTATAAACATTACAAAAGGAATAGAGAAAAAGGTCATTTGGGATGACATTGATTATGCATAGATGGTATACAGTGGTGTACATACAGAAGGCAGTCGGTATTTTTATGTCAGATGAGACCATTTCTAAGTCTATAAGGTATATCTTCATATGTCTTTGAACAAATTTAGGATTTATAATTGGCATTAGGGTGTAAGAGAACTAAGTGCAAGACAGCTGTGTTCCAAAACAAACAGAACATATGGACAAAACATCACAGTCATAGGTTTATGTAGAATTTCCGCCTTTGTAAATGGCTAATTTATTTAGTAGAGAGAATTTTATACCAATCAATCCATACTTTCCACTGAGATTTAGCAGTTTGATATCTGCCCCGAGAGGAGGAGAATAGCATCTCGTATGTGGCATGCGTGTGGGTTGTCTCTATCACTTGGCGAATAGAAGGATCTGTAAAATCTTTTCAATGGCATACTAGAACTAATCTTGCACTTAGTAGAATGTGGGTGGCTATGTCTCTAATATCTATTGGTATTGTTTCTATACCTATGGACAGAATAGCCAGTTCTGGCGATAGGGGTGCAATTATCCCCAGAATTTGTGTGAGCAATCGTAAGATCACTGTCCAAAAGGTGGCTATAACAGGGCATGTCCAAAGTATGTGCTATAGTGTACCTATTGCTCCACAATTCCTCTAACACGTAGATAAGCTTGAGGAGAAAATCTGTATATCCTATATAGAGTTAAGTACCACCTAAATAAAATTTTTTGAGTCAATTCCCACAGGTTAATGCTTTTTGTTGTCGCATATGTGACGCTGAGCGCCTTTTGCCATTGTACAGGAGTGTAACAGATACTTAAATCTTTTTCCAATGCTTGGATAGGAGAGGTTTTAAGGAATACGTTTTTATTGTTGAGCAAATTATAAAATAGGGAGATACGCCTAATCATGGTATTAGACATAGAGTAATATTGGGCAACATTCCATGACAGAGAAATGAAGGTGTTTGGATTGGCACGGATAAAATGCTTGATCTCTAGGTGGGCGGAGTGGTCGGAGTTGGACAAGCCATATTCAATCTGCAGGGATCTAAAAGTTTAGGGTGCTGGACCTATCATTAGTTCATCTATCTCTTTAATTCCTTTGGTCACCCATTGAGTGACTTTTAAGTCACTGATGATAAATGATAGTGGGCAAACTGAGTAGAGGCAGAGGGAGCAAGGTAGCAACGGAATCTTGGAAGGGTGTGACTAGTATGATACGCCAAGCTTGAAGTGAAGCTAGAACAGTAGGGAACAATGCTGCAGCTTGATAAGTGTAATACAGTATTGGCTAGCTAATAGAAAGTTATAAAGGTTATGTCCCTGTGTTTTAAAATGTTCTACTTCCTCCCACCTGGTGCTTTATGGCCTGAGAGAACCAAGTTTTAAGTTGTGCAAGGACTGAGGTAATATAATAATCCTTAAGTATTACCAGTCCCACCCCTCCTGCTTCCCTAGTTGTAACCAATTTACTAAATGCACATCTCGCCTTTTTACCTAGCCACAAGTGTCGGTTTATCATAGATTGGGCTGTTACAAAAAAGGAGTTAGGTACAGGTATAGGTAGTGTTCCAAATAAGTGCAGGAATTGGGGGAGGAGGACGGACCATCTTGAAAGCTGCCCGACGGCTTGACCAAGAAGGTTAAACCTTAGCTATATCCTGAAGTTAAAAGTAGTTTGTCTAGAAATTGGATATGGTTAGCTTTGAACAATTCTCCAACTTTTGGTGTTAGTGTAATATCCAAGTAGTTTATCCCTGTATCACTCCATGCGTAAGGAAATTATGCACTAAGTTTCTGCTTCATGGGTGGAGGGATGTCTAGCCCTAGGACATATGATTTTGACTCGTTCACCTTGTAATAGGAAATGCGGTTAAACAGTTTTAAAGCAGAGTGTACCGAAGCCAAGGAATTTTCTACATCTGTGAGCATTAATATGATATCATCAGTAAAGAAGCTGATGTTATGTGATAAATTTTGGGCTTGAAAACCTGTAATGTGGGGGTGGTTGCGAATATAAGTTGACAAGGGTTCCAAAAGTAAATTAAAGATTAGTGGGGAGAGTGGGCACCCCTGGCGGGTCCCATTCATAATAATGAAAGGAGTACAGAGGACACCAGAAGTGTATACCTGAGCTGAGGGCTTGGTGTATAAGGCCATAATGGCTGAGTATATCGGGTCTGCAATACTTTAGCTAGATAGCCACAATGAATTGGTCAAAAGCTAGAAGCAGAGAAGGCGACCCTCATAGGTTAGCACAGTGGATGATATTTATTAGGTGTTGTGTCGTGTCTGTGGTCTGGCGTCCCTTGGTGAACCCTGATTGGTCCGGGTGTATAAGCAGTGGGAGAAAATCTATTAGACGTAGGGCAATAAGCTTGGCATATAGTTTTAGGTCATTGTGTTAAGATGTGATATAGGCCTAAAATTTTGAGGAGTAGATAGATCCTTCCCAGGCTTGTGTAGGGTTAATATTAGGGCATAAGCATCTCTGGGGGGAAAGATGAAGAGGCAGTAGCAATGTTGAAGATGCAAACCAAATAGGGGGCGTTAAAACCTGTTTGAAAGTTTTATAATATTCCCCTATGAAGCCATCCGGCCCAGGAGATTTTTTGATTGTGTTGTGTGTCTATTGTTTTGTGAATTTCCTGTGGGTCAAAGGGCAAATTTAGCATCTGCAGTTGTTCTGGGGTCAACTGGGGAAGGGTTAGTTTGTTTAAAAAGTTGGAAAACATAGAGAAAAAGAACAGAGGGCAACGGGACTTTTATGAGGGTACCGTCATTGGACCAATAATTGTAGGTGAAACCGTATAAATATAAAAATCAATCAAAAATACTTTATTAGCATATTTCAAGGTTAAAAAGATTATTCTCACAGTATTCACAGGAGATAATCAAACATATAATAGAAACAATTGACAATTGAAAACAGACATGAGCGGCATTATAACATGATAATGCAGGGACAATTGTTGGAACAAAAACCTAGCTCACTGATATCGCTGGGATAGAATCAAACAGGAAAAGTAGCAGCAAGTGTGCCCATGATGCCCGACATGTTTCGCTTCTTCAGGGGGAGCTGGATTAACATACAATCATCAATACTAATAAATATAAAGAAAGACAGAAAAAATCAATTGTTTAAAAAGTTGTTAATCAAATCAGGGGTTGGTTGGAATGTTTCTGGATTCTAGGGGCTAACTTTACTGCTGTTTTTTTTAATTCATGAAAGCGTATTTCTTCCCAAAAAATTGCATTTGAAAGACTGCAGCGCAAATACCGTGTGACATAAAATATTGCAACAATCGCCATTTTTTTCTCTAGGGTCTCTACTAATATATATATATGTCTAATGTTTGGGGGTTCTAAATAAATTTCTAGCAAAAAACACTGTTTTTAACTTGTAAGCAACATACTGTATGTTAGAAAAAGGCTTAGGCTCCAAGGCTTTAAATTTAATACCCAGCATTGAAACGTACAAATTTTTCCTTTAAAGATCAAAACCATAAAGTTCATAGACATGCATTAACATTTTGCAAATTATTCAGCGGATTGATAAGAGCCAGCTGGAACTGAATCTGGCCTTAACAGCGAAGGCGGAAAAAAGTTTACGTTGGGCCTCTACTAAATTCTACATGCACAAAAACAAAATAGGGACACTTCTAGCACATAAACTGAATTCACACATATAAGTCGATAAAGACAGGTTCTGCTTCGGGGGCAGATGGCCTTCTATTCAGCTTTATTTTACTGCAAGTTTCAGGATCTTTTGGTCCCTCGTCTGGCTCAGTATTTTAATGTTCTGCGGGATGGGGCGACACTAGACCCCACCTCCCATATGGCATGTATATCTGTTATTCCAAAGCTTAAAAAGATACAGGGGAGGTTGAAAACTACCGTTCCATCTCACTAATCGATAATGACCTTAATCTGTTTACAAAAGTGCTGGCTAATAGACTGTCACCCTTTATCAATTCATATGTACTGTACATAGGGATCAGGTGGTCTTCATCCCGGGTCGCCAGGGACCAGATCAGATTAGCAAAGCAGTGGATATTATCATGCTTCTGTGGTCAGGATGGGCTGGGGGCCCCTCTCACGAGGGTCTTCTCCTATCCTTAGACTTGCAGAAAGCTTTTGAGTCCATGTTTTGGACGTACATGTTTCAGGTCTTTGAGACTTGGGGCTTTGGTCCTCTCATATGTATCCTCTGATCGCTCTATTATTTCCCACAAGCTAGGGTTAAATTAATGAGACATCATTCTGACCCCATCATCGTTGAACGCGGTACGCGAAAGAGGTGCCCATTGTCCCTTGACTATTGTGATCGGAACTGTAGCCGTGGTGATTCGTAATGACCCGAATTTAAAAGAAGTGCTATGTGGTCTCCATACACATAAATGTGTATTATTTGCAGAGTGTATGCTGCTATTCATAACCTCCCTCCTCACCTCCCTCCTCACCTCTCGGGAGTCTAGGGGGTGAATGCGTGCCGCCGCCGGCGCGCTCCCGCCCCCAATCATCAGCGGGGAAGCTGATGCGTGTGTCAGGTGGCTCCGATTGCCACCTGACACCCGCGATCGTTCCCCGCTGAGAGAGAAGGACGCCCGGCTGTTGTAAACACAGCCGTCCGGCCTTCTCCCTGGGATGATCACAGAGCTCATGTGATCCTGCTATATAGGGTCACATGTCTCTATGGTCATCTCAGAAGCCACACCCTCATAGTTAGAATTACTCCCCTAGGCTCACATTTACCCCTTGATCACTCACAGGATTAACCCCTTCCCTGCCAATGGCAATATTACAGTAACAGTGCATATTTTTAGCACTGATTACTGTAGTAATGTCACTGGTACCCCCAAAAGTGTCAAAAATGTCAGTTAGGGGTCAGATCTGTCCGCCACAATGTCACAGTCCCGAAAAAAATCGCAGATCGCCGCCATTACTAGTAAAAAAAAAAAAACAATAAAAATAACATAAATCTTTCCCGTAGTTAATAGATGGGATAACTTTTGCGCAAACCAAACAAAATACACTTATTGCGATTTTTTTACCAAAAATATGTAGCAGAAAACAAATTGGCCGAAAATGTTAAAAAATTTTGATTTTTAATTTTTTTTTTGGAAATGTCATATATCAAAATTGTCGCCATTTTTTAGTTTATAGTGCAACAAATAAAAATTGCACAGGTGACCAAATACCACCAAAAGAAAGCTCTATTTATGGGAAAAAAAAGGACATACATTTTGTTTGGGTACAGCGTTGCACAACCGTGCAATTGTCCGTTAAAATAACCCAGTGCCGGAGGAGTGCACATGCGCGGGAGCTCCGAGATGGCGGCTTAGTCCCGGAGCTCCGCGCCTCTCCGGTCAGCAGCGGGCCCCTGCTCCGGCATCCATATCGCTTTCGCCCCACCACTGACACCACTGATACAGCGGCACTTACCGACCCAGTCCTGCATGTCGGCGGACTCCCGGAAAGAGGTCTCCCGCCGGCTTTCCTCACCACAGAGGGACCTGGCCAAGATGGCGGCCGCCCCTGCTTTCTCCTCAGATGTCCGAGGCAACAAGGAGGTAGGGGACATTACAGCTGCCACGCTCTATATACAACCGGCCCTGGCCCTCCCCAGCAACCCCCATTAAAGATATATAGGCTCAGTTTGCCTCTCCTGCCTCCACAGCATCCCTGATAAGCAGAGATATGGAGCAGACCCCTGTGTTGCCTGATATGATGTCACCTGAGACCCTATCTCAACAGCATCTACTAAGCCCACAATCTCAGAGCCACTTCCCTGACATTTCCCTCCTCATGAACAAGTTTTCTGAGATGCTGGCTGCAGGATTGGCACATACTGCCTCACAGATCACAGGCTCTATCAAAGCTGATCTGCAAAATATAGGCACCAGGATTGACGCCATTGAGAATACTCTTGACCACACTGTGACAAGAACCAATCAGAATACTGCTTGTATTCAGACTCTTCAGGAACAATTGGACACTGCACTATCCAAATTGGATGATTTGGAGAACAGGAGTCGCCGTCTAAATTTCAGAATTAGGGGGATCCCTGAGTCTATTAAAGATGTTCCCAATATGTTCAAAATTTTTACTAAGGATATTATACCAGACATTCCGGACCACCGCCTTGAGCTCGATAGAGCGCACAGAGCCCTCCAATCACCCCGTAAGGACAGCCTTCCCAGAGATGTGATTGTTAAAACTCACTACTATGGAGTTAAGGAGGAGATCATGAGGAAGAGCAGGGGCAAGGACGACCTCTCCATTCAAGGTCACAAAATTCAAATCTTTGCAGACCTCTCTCCTATGACCATTCAGCGTCGCAGATCCCTGAAACCATTGTTATCACTGCTCTCCACTAAATCCTTGAAATATTGGTCCTTTCCTTTCAGACTGAACTTTCTCTTCCAGAACAAAACCCATGGATTTTCGTCCTTTCAAGATGGTGAACGTCTGCTTCTTCATCTTGGACTCATTTCCAGGGATCCTTCCCCTTCCTCCTCTAACTCGAGACGGGAATCCTCCAAGCGACCTCCACAGATCAGCCCATTATCTTCAGTCTGGAACATGCAACAATCAAAACGCCACCGTGATGTCAAGCCTCCCTGATTTTCCTGATCGATCCAGTGTGTCACTCCACTCATTCCTTATGGATGCATCTCCCTCACCTGGAACGGGTTAACCGTTAACCCTCCCACCCTTTTTTTTTAATCTTTTTTTTTCCTTTTTGATGTTTTTGAACTGGACATTATCTGTCTTAACATATGCTTTAAATCTGATTTGCCTTTTTGATTTATCATACTGTTTGGGGCACCGGTTCATGTTTTTCTACTGACCGGTCCCAAGTCTTTGTGCTGAGATCACATAGTTTGACTTAACACTGCCTTCTGATGTACTGCAGTAGCAGAAGCCTCCCCTTCCATACTTGTCTTTCCTTGTCCCTCCCTTCCCTTTTCCCCCTTTTTCCTTACTCCCTCCCACCCTCCTCATACACTTCTACATTATATCGGGGCGTTCACAAAATTTGTTTCCCTTTTTTGACCGGGCTGGGGCCCCATGCCCGGAGAGGTTTTAATGCGCACATTCCCGTAGGCGCTTGGAAGATCTTCCTTTTCCTTGTTCCTAAGTGACTGCACCCTATCTGGTATAGGGTGCCACTACAATCCTGGTTAGGGGGCATGGGTCTTATCCCCTGCCTTCCTGACACCTAGCCAGGCTTTGTCCTTGCATGTTTCTTGTTTTTCTCTCCCACCCTTGCTCTCCCTTTTCCTTCCTCTCTAACTCTCTTTTTCTTTTACAGCATCCCATGGTCCAATCCACTTTCCGATTTGAGTCCTCAGTTTTTCTCACGTCCTTCTAGACTCCTGCTCGAGTTCCTCATACCCTGCCTCAATATCGTACATTACAGCGCACACTCCTTGTTTCTACGATGATGGCAACCGTGAGTACTGATTTCTCTCTGCAGGTGGCATCACACAATGTCCAGGGTCTCAATTCTCCATTGAAGAGGCGAAAGGCATTCCAACATTATCACTCCCAGGGACTTGAGGATTTTCTGCTTCAGGAGACCCACTTCCCAGAGTCATATAGGCCTAAATACGTCCACCACAAATATCCAGTCTTTTTTCTAGCCAATGCACCCTCTAAACAGAAGGGCGTAGCAATTTTTTTCTCAAAAAGGTATCTTTCTCTCACACCCATACAGTGACGGACCCCCAGGGAAGGTACATTTTGGTTAAGGGTTATATTGGTGGCGTTTTATATACCTTTGTTTCATTTTACGCTCCTAACAAGGGTCAGGCGGCTTTCTTTTCCAGGGTTCTCCCTCTTCTCTCCACCCATTTTGAGGGTAAGCTAATTGTTGGAGGTGATTCTAATTTGGCTTTTGACAACGCTTTAGATAAATCCAGGAGTGGACCCCACCGCTTGCGGAGACCCCCTAGACAAAGCCTTCGAGTGGCCAAGCTTCTCCATTCCTTGGATCTAGTTGACATTTGGCGAGAACTTAATCCCTCCACCCGGGATTATACTCACTTTTCAGTTCCTCACAACACACTAGCCAGAATTGATCATATTTTTGTCCCTACCACGGACATCCCCTCAGCACTACAGTCAGTTATCAGAGACATACCATGGTCTGACCATTCTTTAGTGTTCCTTAAAATCAAAAGCACTCCCTCACGGACGGGCCCGTCTCCATGGCGTATAAATTAATCTCTCCTGAACGAACCGGTGTGGAAATCCACAATAGAAAAACTGATCCAAGAGTACTTCTCCCTAAATGACTCCCAAGACTTAACCCCCTCCTCACTATGGGGGGCCCACAAAGCAATCATCAGAGGCCATATTATTCAATTAGGGGCTAAACCTAAGCGCGAATGACAGTTTGAAATTAGTAATCTGGAAATGGAATACAAGAGATTGAGCATGGCGCATAAGCGTAACCCAACCTCGGATTCCGTGGTTAAACTTGATGCGGTCAAGCTTTCCCTTAATTGGCGCTAACTACCAAGGCAGCAAAGAATTTACAGTGGCAAAATGCACGCCTGATGGCTACTCACGATAAAATAGGACCTAGGCTTGCTTCTAAATTAACACCAAAATACAGGATTGTATCTATGCCCAAAATCAAGGATCGGATGGGGGTGCTCACGAGGAATCCTTCCTCAATTATGGCTACCTTCCAATCCTTTTATTCTACCCTTTACGCTGACCCTAAGCCTTCCCATGCACAAGATATTGAGGCCTTTCTGGGACGGGTCCCCCTCCCCCAACTCAGTAGAAAATCGCGCTCCCTCCTAGAAGAGCCCTTTTCCGAGCAAGAAATCCTGGTTGCGATTAAAGCTTTACGCACCAAACTCTACGCCGGGCCCCGACGGCTTCTCTAACCTATATTACAAGTCCTATGCTGACACACTCGCCCTTACCTAGCCAGGTTCTTTAATTCCCTTAGAGACACGGAACCTCTGGACCACTCCATGAATGTGGCCTTTATATCCGTTATCCCGAAACCGGGTAAGGACCACTCAGAAGTTAGCAATTACAGGCCCATTTCTCTTATTAATAATGATCTTAAGCTCCTAACAAAAATTTTAGCTACTCGCCTCTCCAGCTTCATTCATTCTTATATTCACAAGGACCAGGTAGGCTTCATCCCAGGCCGACAAGGGACCGACCAGATTAGAAGGGTGATCGACGCGGCTACTCTCTTGCGTTCGGGCTGGGATGGAGCCCCTTCCCAAGAGGGCTTCCTCCTATCCTTAGACCTACACAAGGCCTTTGATTTGCTCTCTTGGCCATTTCTCTTCTCCACATTGGAGAAATGGGGCTTTGGCCCCTCCTTTTTGGCCATTCTCCGGGCTTTGTACTCCCACCCTTCGGCCCGAGTCAGAATGCAAGGTCTTTACTCTGATCCCTTTACTATTCACAGGGGTACACGGCAGGGATGTCCCCTCTCACCCCTAATTTTTGCTATCGCCTTAGAGTCCCTTAGAGCTATTGCCATACATCACCATCCTGATATACGCGGGATACAATGCGGCAACACGATGCATAAATGCGGTTTATTCGCTGATGACATCATGCTATTTGTCACCTCCCCCCTCATCTCACTCCCTAACATCGTATCACTCCTTAATAGCTTTGCAGCAGTCTCGGGCCTGAGGGTGAATATGAGCAAGTCCCTGGCTCTGAACATCAACCTTCCACATTCCTTGGTCTCTTGCCTTAAAGAACACTTCCCTTTTTCATGGCATTCTGATTCTATCCCCTACTTGGGAGTGCGTATCACAGCTTTGATTTCCGATCTGCATTCCGCCAACTATCCTCCGCTTATTAATAAACTGAAAAAGGATTTAGAGGCCTGGTCAAAATATAATATTTCTTGGCTGGGAAGAATCAACGCGGTCAAGATGACCCTGCTCTCGTGCATTTTATACCTATTTCGCGCTCTCCCCATCACGATTATAAAGTCACAAATTGAATCCCTGCAATCTCACGTTATCAGATTTATTTGGGGTAAGAAGGGTCATAGAATCAACAAATCCACACTTTTTAGATCACGTAAGCATGGGGGTCTCGGGGTTCCGGACATTTGGAAGTATTACTTAGCGGCCCAACTGACGCAATTTTCAGTTATATATTTAAAAGGTGAAAAACCTGACTGGTATTGTATGGAAAGACAGGCTGTCCCTTTCCATACTGTGGATTTCTTGCTTTGGAGCCCCCCTGCCTATCGTCCCCCAATCCTGGCTCCTACTCTATCACATTCCTTTGCCCTTTGTGACCTTGTTCATAAATCCAATAAGATTTCCTTGCCCTGGGGTCCGCTTAAACATATTTTTCAAAATCCTGACTTCCCTCCTGGAACTAATATTAAGGCTTTCAAATGGTGGACGGATAAAGGCCTCTATAGAATTGGACACTTTTTTGATGTTAGGGGTCCCCTCTCTTACTCACATTGTATAACTAATCTGAAGATGCCACCTGCGGAGCGATTTCGCTTCTCTCAGATCTCACACTTTTTGCACACGCTCCAGGCGGGGTTTTCAGGCCCCCTCGCGGTAACCCCTTACGAGCAATGGTGCTCCAGAATTCAAGATATCAAGGGGGGGGATATCCCTCATTTATGCCTCACTGACGGCTCCTGTGGATAAAACCTCATATATGTTAAGATGGGAACAGGACCTGAATACAGACTGGGACCTGGATGTTTGGCACTCCCGTGCTGCAAGTGCCTTTCGTGGGCTCCACAATGTGGGTCTCATGGAGGCCAATGCAAAAGTTTTAATGCGATGGTACATGGTACCCTCTCGCTTGGCTACGATTTTCCCTAACTCTTCCCCGGTCTGCTTCAGGGGCTGTGACCTTCTGGGTAGCCACTTACATATTTTCTGGGGATGCCCCAGGATCCGTAGTTTTTGGAATTGAATGTTCCGGACAGTGTGATGCGTTAGTGGTTGAAAAATCACCTGCATATGCCCTTCTGGGCAGTCGTTTCCCCAAGGTCCCTAGGCATACCCAGGCTCTCATTTCCTATATATTTCTAGGAGCTAAAATTACAATAGCTAAACAGTGGAAACAACCTATGGTCTCCTTCCTTACTGCGAAACGTAAAATCTCCTGGATAACGACCCAGGAAAAGATGTACAGTATCTTGAACGACTCCAAGGCACAGTTCGAGGCAATCTGGGAACCCTGGGCTACTTTTGTAAATGTAACCCTCTGAGGTAGGCGCGGACGGACGGACTCTTTTATTTTAGTTGTTTTTTTTTTGTTTTTTTTTGAGTGGGGTGAGATCGGACCATGGGCTTCTTCTTTTACTCGCTATCTTCTCCCTCTTAGCCCTTCTTCTCCTCCTTCCCCTCATGGTGTGTCTCCTCTTTTCCTATCGCCTTTTTCCTACTACTTCTATCCTGCTCCCTGTTAAGTTTATAGGCAAGGCATATGTGGTTTTTCTTACAGTCACTGTTTTGGTAGTTCTTGGATAATGCACATTTATTACATATGTCTGACGGAATTGATTACACTCCCTTTAGACTTTCAGTGACCTAGACTGTTTTCCTCCTTGTTCTCACTTCGCCTCCTTATGCCGCTTCTCTCTGGGGCACAGTATGAGCACATTAGGGGTGCCCCGGTGCCATCGGCTTCCACTTTTTTCGGATTTCAGACATCCTTGGTTTATTCTTTTTATTATTTTCTTATTTTTAGCGCCTTATTTCACATCTGTTGGACTTGTTTACCTGCTAAGACTATATTTGCTAAATTGTCTTGAACAACAATTCCTATGTATGTTTGCTATGCACTTGTCTTGTTTATTATTGTTCTTCGTTTATCTTTTTGCAAAATTTCAATAAAAACTATTGAACAGAAAATAACCCAGTGCCGAATCGCAAAATAGGGCCTGGTCGGCAAGGGGGCAATTCCTTCCGGTCTTAAAGTGGTTAATTTGCCAAATATCAAACACCCCAGTTCCAAATGGAGTATGGAGGATTAACACATCAATTCTACATAACAACCCGCTACCAGGAACGGATCGGTGAGAAACTAAACGGTTATTTCCAATCTAATGTTGGGTCCAATGACAATATTCAATCCTTGTGGTCCGCCCATGAAGCATATATGAGAGGATTTTTTTAAGGCTGGGTGCTCAGGAGAAATGCCTACGGACACAGAAATTAACAGAATTAAAAGAATTCCTAAACAAAACTCAAATCTCCGCTGACAGGAGCTGGCAACTTAAGGATTTACATCATCAAATTTCTCAACTCTTCATTGTCCAACATGATTTTCTTCTAAAACAACTTAAATAAATCACTACACAGTGGGTAATAAAGTTGGCTCATATTATGCAAAGCAAACTAAAAAGAAGTCACCCAAAAATCACATAGCATTAGAGATGTACCGAGCTGTTCGCCGGTGGACAGTTCCCGGCGAACTTAGCATGTTCGCGTTCGCCGCTGCGGTCCGCCCCCTATAATACATCATTGAGGCAAACTTTGACCCTGAACTTCACAGTCAGCAGGCACATTTCCAGCCAATCAGCATACCTCCCTCCCACACCCTCCCACCTCCTATAAATAAGCAAGGGCAGCATCCATCTTAGATCATTCTGAAGCAGTGTGTTAGTGAGAGCAGTAGGAGTGTTGCTGTGTAACGTTCATGCGTTTTTGTTAGTGGATGGATTTACAGCTGCAGAATTATTACACTCAGTAGCCTTGTAGAGATTCTGTTGAACAAACATATCCAACTCTCAGGACTTCATCACCGTGCACAGCCTGTTATATACCATATATATACTTAATTAGATGTTTAATGGAGGGATAGAATATATGAGGATGTATAGATGAGAGACAGGCTATTGTATGGTGAGCACTAGAAGTAGTATTAGGAGAGTTGCAGGTGATGGTAAAGCAGATAGGTTCTGATGTCAAGTATAGTGCAGATGGTAAGAGGACACAGATGGAGTATACTTAGACAGAGTAACCTAGTGCAAGGATAGTTGAAGGTAGTCCCAAGAGCTAACAGTCTATGCAGATGATAGTGAATAGATAGATACAGATAGTCTTGGTAATTGCAGTAGATGACAGTAGGAGATTTGTTAGTAAGAATCCCCTGTGGGGTACTTATCACTTAGATAGGTTAGTAGTAACAGTGTCCATTAGAGAGAGGTGATCCCGTAGCGAGATACGGATCACCAGCGAGGTTCCGGCTTCAGTTCAGCAAGGGAAAATGTCAGCAGCTCCGACTTCACAGGAGTAGGTGCGGTGAACATGTGGTGAAGGTGAAAACAGCATGCCAGGGGTGATCGGGTGGCGAGACACAGGATCCGAAAACAGGTTCAGGTAGCGAGATACAGGAACGTATAGATCTGGTATGCTGACTTCAGAGAGCAGGATGCTCCAACCATGGCGGTTGAACGAGCGATGAGTGAGAGCAAGCCGGCGATTGAAATAGCCGCTCATAGCGGCGCTCGGCAATGATGTCATCCGGTCTTAAAGGTATATGCGTCTCTTGTTACACAAGATGGGACGCAGTTAGCAGAGGAGAAATGTGGAAACAAGGGTACCAGAGGTACCAGAACATTACATGCTGCTGCTGCTGCTGTTAATAGCTAGGGACAGTTGTTAGTCAGTGTTCCTGGTCTTGCTAGTCAGTGTTCTTGGTCCACTACTGCTGTAAGGACAGCATCCTGACAGCACCCCAAAAAGCCCTTCTAAGGGCTGGTATTTGTGTAATTTATATATATATATATATATATATATATATATAGTGTCCCCAAAAGGCCTTCTAAGGGCTGGTAATTGAGTATTTTTTTTATTTATATATATATATCTAGTGTCCCCAAAAGCCCTTTTTAGGGCTGGTAATTGAGTATTTTATATATATATATATATATATATATATATATATATATATATATATATATATCTATTGTATACTGCAGTTGCCTGCCCGCTGTGTGTGAGAGGCCACAGACCCACCACAGACTGTACTGTGTGCACACCACACTCATTTCGGGTGGCACAGGCACAGTACCTTGCATTTTAAAAAATATTTTTTTTTTCCTCTGTCATAATTGCAGTGAGTGCTGTGTCAGGTCCACAGAGTGCACTGTACCCACTGCAGTGCACTGCCCACCACTGATATATATACGGTGGCACAGTATCTTGTTGCAAATTGAAAAAAAAAAATATTTTTTATTATTGCAGTTGCCTGGGCTGCCAGTGACTGTCAGGTCCACAGAGTGTACTGTGCCCACTGCAGTGCCACTGCCCACCCACCACTGATATATACGGTGGCAGGCATGACTTTTTTTGGATTAGTGTCTGGGGGGGTCTAAAAAGCGTACCTGTGAAGTTTCAGCTCTGTAGCATGTCCAGAACCAGAAAAAAAAGATCATATAGGTGTAAAAGGGGTTCCCACCATCCCTGCTCTACTGAAAAATTATATTTTTTTCTGGTTCTGGACATGCTACAGAGCTGAAACTTCACAGGTACACTCTTCACAGGTACACTTTTTAGACCCCTAGACACTAAATCACACAAAAAAGTTCTTAAAAATTGTCATTTTTGATAGAGAGCCAATTATTGGAAAAATTTAAAAAAAAAAAAAAACTTAAAAAAAAAAAAATGTCTTTGTATTTATTGTCTGGGGGGTCTAAAAAGCGTACCTGTGAAGTTTCAGCTCTGTAGCATGTCCAGAACCAGAAAAAAAAATTAGAATTAGGGTTAGGGCTAGGGTTAGGGTTAGGGCTAGGGTTAGGGTTATTTTTAGTGCTTAGGGTTAGACGGTTAGGTTTAGAGGCATAGGGGTAGGGTTACTAACTCTAACCCTAAGTATCTCACCGTAACCCTAACCCTAGCCCCTAACACTAAACCTAACCCTAACCCTAACCCTAACCCTTAAAGCCCAGTTCCTGTCCCATTTTGGTCGGTTCTGGTCTGTTTGCGGTTGTTTGCGGTGCGTTAAACGGGGAGTTTGGTCTGTCACTGTGAAGCGGGCGTAACCCTTACACTACCTGATCTATACAACATCATACCTGATCGTATACACACACTGGATGTTTTAAAGCACGTTATTCCAAACAATTTAGGAATGTTAGGTGATTTATGCCCTTTATGGAATAAAACCCGACTCTGCGTCAACTACGTAATTTTCCATGGGAGTTTTGCCATGGACCCCCCTCCGGCATGCCACAAAACCTGTGGGTTTTAAAATTCGCCTGCCTATTAAAGTCTATGGCGGTTCGCAATGTTCGCCGGTTCGCGAACATTCGCCGATGTTCGCGTTCGCCGTTCGCGAACGGCGAATTTTATGTTCGCGACATCACTACATAGCATTCCTTCTAGACTCTAACAACAACCGAGTAACTAACCTGGCGCATATCGCCAACAAATTTGCTGAGTTTTATTCTAACCTCTACAATATAAATTTAGATAACCCATTAAAATCCCCTACTGATGCACCGATTTAACAGTTTATTTTGTTCCTTAACCACTTACCGCCCGCCCGCCGTCATATGATGGCGGGACGGTGTGGCTATTATCCTGGGCGGACGTCATATGACGTGACCCAGGAAATGCACGGCAGGCGCGCGATCGCGGGCGCGCCGCAGTGCACTGCCGGTGTCGGGGTGTCCCCGGGACACCCCCGTCACCGGCAGGGGGGAAACAGCCACTGGGCGTGGCTGTTTCCCACGTGATCGGCTGTGTTCCAATGACACAGCCGATCACAATGGAGGCGGCCGGGAGATGACCGCGCATGCGCGATCGGGAGCGCGCAGCGCGGTCATGTCGGTGGCACTGTGTTCCGTAGGAACACAGCTGTCACCGGCAGTAGTAAACAGTCACTGATAGTGACTGTTTACTATGTGATCGGCTGTGAATCCATTCACAGCCGATCAGAAAATGTAAACAAAGAGCAGTAACTCAGTGTTACTAGCTCTTCTCTCCTCATACAGTTTCCAGTGTGAGGGGAGAAGAACTAGAAACAGTGAGTTACTGCTCTGTGTACCTGCAAAAGTAAAATCACAGTAATAAAGGTCCCCCCACACAGTCCTCAGCCCCCCCCAATGTCACCTGTCACCCAACAGTCACCTCATCAGTGCCCAGAAATTGACACCCATAACGTTCACATGTGAGCGCAGCGATTGCGGGTAGAATCACCGCGATTCTGCCCGCAATCCGGAAATCATTGCAAATTGCGGGACGCCTGTGCGTTGCCCGTTTTTTGCAATAGCACCCCAAACGCTGTGCGATGTTGCCACCATTTCCGCCTGCCGAATCGCGGTAACATCGCGCAAACATCGCATGACGCCCAAAAAAGGTACAAGAGCTTCTTTGGGGCGTCATGCGTTGTTTGCGTGTTGTTACCTCGATTCGACAGGCGGAAATTGCAGCAACATCGCACAGCACTTGGGGTGCTATTGCAAATCACGGGCAACGCACAGGCGTCCCGCAATTTGCAATGATTTCTGGATCACGGGCAGAATCGCAGTGATTCTGCCTGCGATCGCTACGCTCACATGTGAACGTAGCCTAAAATTCACCGGTCACCAGAGACTGCCATCAGTACCGCCGTGCACCATCGCCCGTCACCTGTCACCCATCAGTGACCATTGCCCGTCACCTGTCACCCCATCAATCACCGTCACCTGTCACCCCATCAGTCATCGTCACCTGTCACCCCATCAGTCACCGTCATCTGTCACCCTATCAATCATCGTCACTTGACACCCCATCAGTGATCGTCACTTGTCACCCCATCAATCATCGTCACATGTCACCCCGTCAGTGATTGTCATCTGTCACCCCATCAATCATCGTCACTTGTCACCTCATCAATCATCGTCACCTGTCACCTCATCAGTCATCGTCACCTGTCACCCCATCAGTCATCGTCACCTGTCACCCCATCAGTCATCGTCACCTGTCACCCCATCAGTCATTGTCACCTGTCACCCCATCAGTCATCGTCACCTGTCACCCCATCAGTCATCGTCACCTGTTTGCCATATGCATGCAATCACTTACTGACCGCCTAACGACTATATGCGTCGGCCATTAAAAGCTAAATACTGGGGTTATGGCAGCAGATAGCCCCCATAACCCCGGTATTTTTTGAAACGGCGGGCGGTCGGCTTTCAGATAAGGGTGGTCCCAGTGGCAGATTCGCCGCGGAATTACCCTTACGGTGCAGGGGAAGAGGTGCCCCCCCCCCTATTGCCGCGTCCCAGACGTTTTCCCAGCTTACCGGACCCGCCGGCAGCGGGGAAAACTATCCGGTCCCGGATCCTCAGAGACAGGAAGTCAAGTGAGGGCAAGATGGCCCTCACTCAACTCTATGGTCTTGGAGGACCGGAGCTACGTCAAAAGACATTGCCTAGCAACCGGTTTAAAGGGCCGCTTTTTTTTTTTCTTTTTTTTTTTTCCTCTTTCAAAAATTTTTTTTTTCTTTTCTTTTTTAGGGTAGTTGTGAGGTGTGAGGTCTTTTTGACCCCAGATCTCACAATAAAGAGGACCTGTCATGCCTATTTCTATTACAAGGGATGTTTACATTCCTTGTAATAGGAATAAAAATGATCAAAACATTTTTTTTTTTAAACTGTGTAAAAATAAAAAAATAATAAATAAAATAAATAGGAACAAAAAAAAAAAAAAAAAATTAAAGCGCCCTGTCCCCGTTAGCTCGCGCGCAGAAGCAAACGCATACGCAAGTCCCGCCCACATATGTAAACGGTGTTGAAACCATACATGTGAGGTATCGCCGCGATCGTTAGAGCGAGAGCAAAAATTTGAGCCCTAGAGCTCCTCTGTAACTCTAAGCTAGTAACCTGCAGAAATTTTTAAAATGTTGCCTATGGGGATTTTTAAGTACCAATGTTTGGCGCCATTCTGTGAGCATGCGCAATTTTGAAGCATGACATGTTGGGTATCTAATTACTCGGCGTAACATTATCTTTCACATTATGGAAAAAAATTGTGCTAAATTTACTGTTTTCTTATTTTTTAGTTCAAAAAAGTGAATTTTTTTCAAAAAAATCGCATCTGGAAGACTGCTGCGCAAATATGGTGTGATAAAAAATATTGCAACGATCTCCATTTTATTCTCTAGGGTCTCTGCTAAAAAAAAATATATAATGTTTGGGGGTTCCAAGTAATTTTCTAGCAAAAAAAATGATTTTAGCTTGTAAACACCAAGTGTCAAAAATAGGCTCAGTCTTAAAGTGGCTAAATGGACAACTTTGTGTAAAGCGCTACTTGGATGTTAGGCCTATGTATGTGGCCAGGCTGTGAAAAAGTGTTACACATGTGGTATCGCCATACTCAGGAGGAATAGCAGAATGTATTTTGGGGTGCAATTTTTGCTATGTACATGCTATGTGTTAGAAATATTGCATAAATGGACAGCTTTGTGTAAAAAAAAATGTGTTTTCATTTTCTTTCCACATTTTCCAAAAACTTGTGGAAAAAAATGACATATTCAAAAGACTCATTATGCCTCAAAAATTATACGTTGGGCTGTTTGCTTTCCAAAATGGGGTCATTTTATGGGGGTTTCCATTGTCCTGGTGCTCCAGGGCCTTCAAAAGTGCGATAGGTTGTCAGGAAATTATATGTGTAATTTGTGCTCCTAGAATGCCGGACGCTGCTACTTGGATGTTAGGCCTCTGTATGTGGCCAGGCTGTGAAAAAGTCTCACACATGTGGTATCTCCATACTCAGGAGGAGTAGTAGAATGTGTTTTGGGGTGTAGTTGCAAGTATACATGTGCTGTGTGAGAGAAATAACCTGTTAATATGGCAATTTGTAAAAAAAAAAAAAAAAAAAAAATCTTAATTTTGCAAAGAGTTGTGGGAAAAAATTACAACTTCAAAAAACTCTCCATGCCCCTTATTAAATACCTTGGAATGTCTACTTTCCAAAAAGGGGTCATTTGGGGGGTATTTGTACTTTCCTGACTTTTTAGTGTCTCAAGAAATGAGATAGGCCTTCAGTACATCAGGTGTGATCAAGTGTGATCAATTTTCAATGATTCGCACCATAGCTTGTGGACTCTATAACTTTCACAAAGACCAAATAATATACACTTACTTAGGTTATTTTTACCAAGGATAAGTAGCAGTATAAATTTTGGCCAAAATTTGTGAAGAAAAATGACTAATTTGCAAAATTTTATGACAGAAACAAAGAAAAATGCGTTTTTTCACGATATTTTCAGTCTTTTTTTATTTATAGCACAAAAAATAAAAAACCCAGTATTGATCAAATACCATCAAAAGAAAGCTCTATTTGTGTGAAAAAAAGGACACAATTTTTGTATGGGTACAGTGTTGCATGACTGAGTAATTCTCAGTCAAAGTGTGAGAGCGCTGAAAGCTGAAAATCGGTCTGGGCAGGAAGGGGGTGAAAGTGCACTGTAGGCAAGTGGTTAAACTCCTTAAGATATCTCAGGAGCATCTCAATAAACTTTCTGCACCATTTACTATACCTAAGATTCAGAAAATCATTCGAAAACTACCTCTACACAAATCCCTGAGCTCAGACAGATTTGGGAAAGAGTATTACAGATCCTTCTCACACCTTCTGTCCCCCTACCTACAACAGATGTATGATCAGGCAGCCACCCAAGCGTCTTTCCATAGAGAAGGATTTGAAGCACTCCTAGTAACCCTGCAAAAACCAGACAAATCACCAACATCCCCAGCCAATTACAGGCTGCTTTCTTTATTGAATTCCAATATCAAAATCTACGCCAAACTAATCGCATTTAGACTAGATAGCATTCTTCCCCTCCTGATCCACACAGACCAATTAGGTTTCGCAAAGGGCCTGCCAAACATCTGATGGCACACATTGAACCTTCTTCAATGGGCAGAGCAGAACAAAATGCCTTCTCTGCTCCTCTCTCTGGACGCAGAGAAGGCGTTTGACCATGTCCACTGGCGCTATCTGTATGTAGTGCTGGACACCTTTGGATTGTCGGGTTGCATAAATAGTTACATAGTTACATAATTACACAATTACACAATTAGTTCAACCTATGATGTGTGTGTGTTTGATGGTGCCATTAGGGCTCTATATTCTAATACATCTGCCAGGGTACTTGCTTCATTAGTCCTTTCCAACCCTTTTTCTGTATCCAACGGCACAAGGCAAGGATACCGTCTCTTCCCGATAATCTTTGCGCTAGTCATGGAACCCCTTGCTCAGACTGTTCTCACCCAAACATACGGGGATTCCAAATAGGGTATATTGAATACAAAATAGGACTATATGCAGACGACATTGTCGTTTCCCTCTCCCTTTAACCTCCCTAAAGTCCCTTATGTCAGTCCCAGAACACTTTAGTTTGGTCTCATGATACAAAGTGAACATCTCCAAGTCACATATGATTCCTACAACACTAACTGAAAACCTTAAAAAAAATCTCTGTATTTTCCGGCTTCTCTTGGGCCCCTCACTCTACAATCAAATACCTGGGAATTAAGTTCACATCCCCAAGCTCCTCCATATATCGAATGAATTATGACGTGGCAATCCTATCACTGAAGCAATAAATTAGTGAATTACAGATATCCCACCTATCATGGACCGGTAGAGTAGCTGTAGGCAAAATGTCAGTACTTCCCTCAATACTATACCTCTTCATGACTCTTCCGATCCCGCTCTCATCCTCTTATCTCCAAAAAATCAATCCACTGTTAACTATTTTATTTAGAATGGGAAGAAACCTAGATACGAATCCTCAATTCTCTACAGACCGAAAACAGAAGCAGGAATGGGAGTTCCTAACCTAAAAAGTTATCATCAAGCAGTTATTCTTGATGAACTAAAATCCTGGTGGTCCCCATTACAGGATCATGTATGGCAGGGCTCAAAATTTGAATTCAGGAGCTACTAGCCAGGCCTTAAGAGTTACTCGCCACTTGTTGCCCCACCCAAACCCTACCCTGCTCCGCCCCTAAACACGCCCTCGTAAAATATCTCATAAAATTACACTGTTAAATGTTTTATTCAGAATTAAGTTACAAAAAAAAAATTAACAACAACAACAACTTTAGAGTGCCCACATCATGCCCCCTTAAATGCAGAGTGACCACAGTGTGCCCCCTTTCAATGCAGAGTGCCCACAGAATGCCCCCTTCAATGCAGAGTGACCACAGTGTGCCCCCTTTCAATGCAGAGTGCCCATAGTGTGCCCCCTTAAATGCAGAGTGACCACAGCGTGCCCCCTTTCAATGCAGAGTGACCACAGTGTGCCCCTTCAATGCAAGGTGACCACAGCATGCCCCCTTTCAATGCAGAGTGCCCACAGCATGTCCCCTTTCAATGCAAAGTGACCACAGCGTGCCCCCTTAAATGCAGAATGACCACAGCGTGCCCCCTTTCAATGCAGAGTGCCCACAGTGTGCCCCTTTAAATGCAGAGTGACCACAGTGTGCCCCCTTTAAATGCAGAGTGCCCACAGCGTGCCCCCTTAAATGCAGAGTGACCACAGCGTGCAGAGAGACCAGCGTGCACTTACCTGATGCAGCGGTGGCTTCTCCTCAATCCTCTGTGTCTCCCGAGTCCTCCTCCTTCTCCTTGGCCAATGGCAATTTTTTGCCTTTCGGGTCAATCAGGAGACGGGTCTCGGACCCGCTTCCTGATTGGCCAGGAGGAGGATCAGGAGGAGGATCCATTTGACAATAGCGAATATTCATTCGCTATTGTCACACAATAGGTGGGCTCAGGGCGCACTGCTCTGCGCCCCGGGTCCACCCTTTTCTTACAGCACAGCCCTTACTCGCCATCCTCATCATTCCACTCACAAAATGCGAGCAGGTGAGTGGAATTTTGGAGGGCTGATGTATGGTGTTCATTGAACATTAGTGAGGGGCTTCGTGTTTGAGACTAGCCTACCTAAGTTTGACTCGAACACTGCGTGTTCGCCGAATAGGGAACAAACGGTCTTCTTCACGGGAACTTTGAGTTCCCGCATCCATAATTAACCACTTAAGCCCCGGAGGATTTTACCCCCTTCCTGACCAGGGCCTATTTTGCGATTCGGCACTGCGTTGTTTTAACGGACAATTGCGCGGTCGTGCGAAGCAGTACCTAAACTAATTTTGCGTCCTTTTTTTCCCACAAACAGAGCTTTCTTTTGGTGGTATTTGATCACCAGTGCAATTTTTTGATCATGCGCTATAAACAAAAAAAGAGCGTCAATTTTGCAAAAATAACAATATTTTTCACATTTATTTATATGAAATTCCCCCAAAAAATGTAAAAATCAAAATGCTTTAACATTTTAGGCCAATTTGTTTTCTGCTACATATGTTTGGTAAAAAAAACGCAAAAAGCATATTTTGATTGGTTTGCGCAAAAGTTATTGCGTTTACTAACTAAGGGAAAGATTTTGGTCATTTTTGTTGTTTTTTTTTTTTTTAAACGAGTAATGGCGGCAATCTGCGATTTTTTTTGCGGGACTGCGACACTGTGGCGGACAGATCGGACCCTTGACTGACATTTTTGACACTTTTGGGGTTACCAGTGACATTACTACAGTAATCAGTGCTATACATATGCACTGTTACTGTAAAAATGACACTGGGAGGGAAGGGGTTAACTTTATTGGAGAGGGAGGGGTTAAGTGTGTCCATAGGGGCGTGTTTCTAGAAAATATCAAATGGGATAAAACCCTGGGAACAAAGAACACGGAGGAAAAATGGGAGTGCTTCAAGAGCATACTTAACAGGGGGATTGGCCAGTGCATTCCAAAGGGAAATAAATTTAAAAGAGCAAAACTAAACCCTGGGTGGCTAAACTCCAACATAAAAATGTATATTAGTGCTAAAGAAAAGGCCTTCAAAAAATACAAGACTGAGGGGTCATTGGCAGCATTTAAGCATTACAAAGAGTGCAATAAGAAATGTAAAGATGAAATCAGGGCGGCTAAAATAGAACACGAGAGACATATAGCGGAGGAGAGTAAAAAGAACCCCAAGAAGTTCTTTAAGTATATAAACAGTAGGAAAGCGAGGCCAGAACACATTGGCCCCATAAAAGATGATAAAGGAAATATGGCCACTGAGGACAGGGAAAAGGCGGAAGTGTTAAATAATTTCTTCTCTTCAGTCTTCACAAAAGAATCGGGGGGCTACACGAACCTTGCTTGTAAGGCCGAACTAAATAATACACCCCAGGAAGTGCCGCCATGGCTAACAGAAGATAGACTTAGAGCTAAACTAGAGAAACTTAACATAAATAAATCCCCAGGACCGGATGGCTTGCACCCGAGGGTTCTTAATGAGCTCAGCCAGGTGATTGCCAGACCATTATTCTTGATCTTTAAGGATAGTTTACAGACGGGTATGGTGCCAGCTGATTGGAAAAAAGCCAACGTGGTACCAATATTTAAAAAGGGGCTGAGATATATCCCGGGTAACTATAGGTCGGTCAGCCTAACATCAGTAGTCTGCAAAATTTTGGAGGGGATGTTAAGGGACCACATACAAGACGTTAGTAATGAAAACGGTATTATAAGTAGAAATCAGCATGGATTCATGAAAAATCGTTCGTGCCAAACCAATCTATTAACCTTCTACGATGAAGTGAGCTGCCACCTAGATAAAGGAAAGCCTGTGGATGTGGTGTATCTGGACTTTGCAAAGGCCTTTGACACCGTTCCCCACAAACGCTTACTGTACAAACTAAGGAAGGTAGGTATGGACCATAAGGTGAGTACCTGGATAGAGAACTGGCTCCAGGGGAGAGTACAGAGGGTGGTGATTAATGGGGAGTACTCGGATTGGGCGGGTGTGGAAAGTGGGGTCCCCCAGGGTTCTGTCCTGGGACCAATCCTGTTTAATTTATTCATAAATGATCTAGAGGAGGGGATATCTAGTACAATCTCAGTATTTGCAGATGATACTAAACTGGGCTTGCCAATATCTTCTATGCAGGATGTGGAAACCTTGCAAGCGGACCTGAACAAAATAACGGGGTGGGCAACTACATGGCAGATGAGATTTAATGTTGAAAAATGTAAAGTAATGCACTTGGGGGCCAGAAACCAGAAAGCAAGCTACTTACTAGGGGGGGAACCTCTGGGTGAGTCTAGGATGGAAAAGGACTTGGGGGTACTGGTAGACAACAAGCTTGGCAGTGGCATGCAATGCCAAGCCGCCGCAAGCAAAGCCAACAGAATACTGGGATGTATAAAAAAGGGGATTCACTCCAGAAATAAAGAGATTATTCTCCCACTCTACAAGACTCTGGTCCGGCCACATCTGGAGTATGCTGTCCAGTTCTGGGCACTGGTCCTCAGGAAGGATGTGCTGGAACTGGAGAAAGTCCAGAGAAGGGCAACAAAAATAATTAGGGGAATGGAGGACATCAGCTATGAGGAAAGACTACAAGCACTGAACCTATTCTCTCTGGAGAAGAGACGATTGAGGGGGGATATGATATCAATGTACAAATACTGTACTGGTGACCCGAGCATAAGGAACAAACTATTCAGAGAAAGGAGGTACAATAAGACACGTGGCCACTCACTAAAACTAGAGGAAAGGCGGTTTAACCTTAAAGTGCGTAAGAGGTTCTTCACTGTAAGAGCGGTAAGGATGTGGAATTCTCTTCCACAAGCAGTCGTATCAGCAGGGAGCATTGATAGTTTCAAAAAACTATTAGATGGACACCTTAAAGACCACAACATACAGGGGTATACAATGTACGGTTAAAAGCGGACACACACACACATCATAGGTTGAACTGGATGGACTGATGTCTTTTTTCAACCTCACTAACTATGTAACTATGTTTCTAACTGTGATTGGATGTGGCTTGATGTGTAAGAACAGAGATCAACCGTATGATCTTCATTCATACACAGGGGAGAATGACTGGCAGCTGTATTTACATTAGCCGCCTGCCTTTCTCCCGCTCTAACGGATGATCGTGAGTGCCCGGCGGACAGAGGCTCCCCAGAGCCTCACAGGCTAGCGACGTAGACCTACGTTGTTTTGCCTGTGAGGGGCTGACTGCCGCAGTAAATATACTGACGACAGTCGGCAAGTGGTTAATAGGTAAACTATTAATCACCCGCTGGCCAAGGGAATCAAATCCACAACCTCTCAATTGCAAGCCCGGTATTCTACCACCTATGCCACCATCAAACCTGCTGATTAACTTAACACTCTCCCTACCTAACTAACTTCTATCTCGCCCTACACACAATTCCACATTCCTTCAGGGAGAGTGTAGTGAGTTACACAGTTTATCAGATAGTGTAGTGTAGTATAGTTAATATATTGCTTAGCAGGGAGAGAGATTTGTGTTTTTTACAGTTTGTTGTCAGTTCTGTATATAGCACCAGGGCAGTATACACCATAAATTTATATATATAAAAATAAAAAAAAAATGGGTTCCCCCTAAAATCCATACCAGACCCTTATCTGATCACACAGCATGGCTGGACAGGATGGGAGTGGGGACAAGTGAGCGCCCTTCCCCTCCTGCACCATATCAGGCCACATGCCCTCAACATGGGGGGTGGGTTCTTTGAGGCAGGGGGGGCTCTGCCCCCACCCCAAAGCACCTTGCCCCCATGTTGATGGGGACAGGGGTCTCTTCCAGACAACCATGGGCTTTGATTGTGGGGATCTGTGGTGGGGAGGCTTATCGGAATATGGAAGCCCCCGCCCCCCATGTGAATGGATATTGGGTACATCATACTCCTACCCATTTACCAAAAAAATGTACAAAAAAAAGACAAACGACAAAAGCCAGTTTTGGACAAGTCCTTTATTAAAAAAATTAAATAATAAAAAAATTGTGTCCCCCAATGATCACGTCGCCCGCCCGCAACCAGAAAAATAGAAAAAAAGAAAGAAAAAAAAAGAAGCTCCTGCTTCTCAAGACGCCTCCCGCGCTCATGCTCTTTTATATGGAACTGACGTCACGAGCGGCCCCATAATCCACTGCTCAGGTGCAGTGAATAAATGACATGACGTTATTCAATTATTCTGCTTATATCTTTAAAAAAAAAAAAGAAAGATTAAAAAAGAAAGAAAAGATCGCAGGGATTATTATGATCAAAGTAAGTTGCTTGACAAGACCTGGGAGCCTTGGATGACCTATATACATGAACTCCTGTCTTTGACACCCGATACAGTATAAACCGTCGGATCCATCTCCTTCCACGTTAATCTTCTCTACAACCTAGGTGTCCTTGTGTCTTCTGGATTCTCATTTTTCCTGATTTTCTTTTTCCTTCTTTCTTTTCTTTCTTCCCTTTTTGGACCCCTTGTTGTCCTCTTTTCATATCCATCATCTTATTTTTGTTGCTGTGATATTGATAATGACCTATGGTATTTTGCACCAAGTGCCTTACAAATAACTTGTGTAGCATGCTCTGTATTCTTACCAAGGCCCTTATATACGCTCACATTTTTGGGTTCTAGCTATTGGTTCTTGGTATTAAATATTAGTTCCCCTATCTTATGTTTGTATTTTTGCAACTACAACCTTTGTATTATGGAATTATGATACGTGTGTCATTTTCGACCACGTGATATTGTTGCCATGTTGCTGTTTTTCCTATTCTGAAATTAATTTTGAACATACAATTTTGCAAATTTGATCATTAAGCTACATTGCAAGCTCCATTTATGTTCTCTTCACTCCTTGAACACTTCTGTCTCCAGAACTGGGGATAGCTTTTGTAAGCTCTGGGTCATGATGAATTGGTGCTTACAATGGCTTGAGGACTTTTATTGCACCCCTATGTGACATTTCTGCTAGCCTTAATGGCCAGCTTTCTGTCATTTTCCTCACTTCCAACCATGGAGCTCCACAGCCTGGACGAAGTGACCATGCTGCAAATTGTCTCTACTCTCCCATCTTCTGATTAACAGGCCACTGGGAACGAGAAGGGAGATGATGACAAGACTGGCAGTATTGCTGGCCCAAAAAAGTTAACTTTGAGCCAGGCTCATGTGGCTGGGAAATAAGGCTGTGTTGACCACCAGGAAAAGAGGGAGTTGGACAGCCCCCTCTACACAGAGACAGAGAGAGAGAAAGAGAGACTGACATCCAGGTCTTTCTTTCTCAGAGAATAGGTACAGAAACTCCCCTTAAACCAGTTAACCCTTGTCTCCACCCATCTACCTTCTAGCACCATTCCTTGATTTCACTCCTACCCACCTCCTAGTACCACCCCTTTTGAAGAATACACAAAATGACACCAAGTATCATTTTGTGGTGCTAAATAATTTGTATGAAACTTGTTAATGATAATCAGAAAAGCAGTAAAAACAGATCCCCTGCAATCAGCAACAATAGACCTACCCCAGCAACAACAAACCACCCAGCAACAGTAGATCCCCCATACAACAACAAACCTCCCCAGCAACTATGGACACCACCCCAATAACAATAGAACCACCCAGCAACAACAGACTCCACTCCAGCAGCAATAGATCCCACAGCAACAATAGTCACCACCTAACAATAAACCCCACCCTAGCAACAATAGTCCCCCCAGCAACAATAGACCCCCACCCAGCAATGACCCCCCACAACAAAATACCACCAGCAACAAAAGATCCACCCCAGCAACATTAGACTCCTCTTCCCCACAGCAGAAACAACATATCTCCCAGTGGCCAGAAACAATAGACCTCTCCCAGCAATAATTGACCCCGCAGCAGCAAAAGACCCCAAAGAAACAATAGACCTCCCTAGCAACCAGAGACCCCCACATAAAAACGATCCCCAGCAGCCACCATTAATAGACCCTCCAGCATCCCCATCACCCCTTGCCATTACATACATTTAATGCTGGAGGTGTCTGAATTGCGCTACCCTGCATTCCCTGCAGAAATCTATTTGGCTTTTCTCTGCTTTAAAAAAAGTTTCATTATTGCGATTGGGGTGTATTGTGGGATCCATTTGCGGGGCAGATCATCACTGGGAAAAAGGTAAGGGACCCAACATTTCCAGCAACGCCTTCTGGGGTCATGGCTACATCAGCTTAATTCACTATCATATAGTGACATTTTTAGTGAAAGCTCACCTTGTTCCTTTAAGGCAAGTGACTGATAAGAATTGTTGTAATATTCTTTGTAAGGCACTGGGGTATTTGTTAGAGACAAATAAATCAATAGGGAAGCTCCCTTGGTATGAAATCATGCAAATAGTTCAATATTTCATGTAAATTCTGAAGAATATCTTGATCAATTTAAAGCTGCCTTTTTGGAAAAAAAACATTTAGACTGGAAACTAAGAGGCCAAAATTTAGAAGATTGGCAGGCTGTGTAATTTTGTTATTTAAATATAGGATCAATTCACTAAGCCATAACAATTATTTGCAGCAATGAGAGATGAAAATACCAATCTTATCGCTGAAAATAATGATTGTTATAAGGACTTCATTTCCATCACCTTCCGCTGCTCCAAGTTACAGCTGTCAGCTAAAATTACCATATTTCACAGCAAGCTTGGCAATATTTGACAATGTGTTAATAAATTTATGTGAGAATATTGTACATCTGCATAGCTGGTAACTATACATAGGAAAGGCATCTCTTTGTTTCTGTTGCCTTTAGAACAAGCCTACTGTGTTTAATGATAAATAGTAACACATGCTATAGTTATCAATGCTTAAATAATATTTTAACAGTTTTTTTTAAGAATTATGAAGAATAAATTCCCGCCAAAAATATTTAATGCTTTGAATAAAGTAGTGACCAGTTAAATAGTCAGGTTTTAACAGATAAACTTAAGCCAAACAGCCAAATATGCACATCATATACATACAGTCAGGGTTTTTTTTTTCAGCAGGAACGTGGGGGAATGCAGTTCTGGCACCTCCAACACTGAATGTATGTAATGGCACGGAGTTCAGGGTCTACTGATGCTAGCTTCTGGGGGATCTATTGTTGAGGAAGGGGATCTATTTTTGCAGGGGGAGCTATTGTTGCTAAGGGGGTCTATTGTTTCTGATAGGGGATCAACTGTTGCTGGGGATGGGTCTTATGTTGCTGGAGGTCAGTTGTTGCTTTGGAAGGATCTAGTGATGCTGGCAGTAGAGAAATCTGTTGTTGCTGCTGATGGTCTATTGTTGCTGAAGGAGGGGGAATTTTGTTGTGGGCGATACATTGTTGCCGGGAGTCTATTGTTGCTGGCTGCTGGAGAGTCTATTGGTGCTGGCTGAAGAGAGATCTGTTATTGCTGCTGGGAATCTTTTCTTGCTGGGGAGGGGGTATTTTTGTTGCAGGTGGTCCATTGTTGCTGGGGGGATCTATTGTTGCTGGCTACTTACTTGTTATTAACAAATTCCATACACATTAATTAGCACAACACTTGTTGCTTGGTTCTGTATTCTCTAAAGAGGCAGTACTAGGAGGTGGGTAGGGGGTGGAACCTAGAAATGGTGCAAGAGGTGGGTAGGGGGTGGAGACTAGGGATGATCGAACTTTTGAAAAGTTTGGTTCGGCCAGAACATCCGAACTTCCCGAAAGTTCGGCCCGGATTTCAGAACCCCATTGAAATCAATGGGACCCGAACTTCGGTAATCAAAAAAAACACAATTTTTAAGCCCTAAAACCCAATAAATGCCCCTAAAAAGTCCCTAGGGTTCTGGGTCATGCCCTATTAACTATTAATCACACAAAAAAAAGTTCTTAAAAATTGTCATTTTTGATAAAAAAGCCAATTGAAAAAAAAAAAAGAGATTTTGACTTTGGATTTAGTATCTGGGGGGTCTAAAAAGTGTACATGTGAAGTTTCAGCTCTGTAGCATGTCCAGAACCATAAAAAAAAAGATAATTTTTCAGTAGAACAGGGATGTGGGACCCTCCTTTTACACCTATATGATCTTTTTTTTCTGGTTCTGGACATGCTACAGAGCTGAAACTTCACAGGTACACCTTTTAGACCCCCCAGACACAAAATCACACAAAAAAAAGTTCTTAAAAATTGTCATTTTTGATAAAAAAGCCAATTATTGAAAAATTACAAAAAAAAAAGAGATTTTTTGATGTTTACTTTGGATTTCGTATCTGGGGGGGTCTAAAAAGTGTACATGTGAAGTTTCAGCTCTGTAGCATGTCCAGAACCATAAAAAAAAAAAGATTGTTTGTATTAGAACACTTTCAGCACAGTTTTCACACCTTGCCGGTTTAATAGCAGGCATTTTTTTGGGTTCTTTGCAGTCAGGAAAAACATCTGAACTTTTGTATAGTGGTGTATATACACACATACATACATTTATATACACACCTAGACATATATAGGTGTGATAGTAGCAGAAATATATGCTTGCGCTAATGAAATCATTTACAGTAATATATTTCTGCTACTATCACACCTATATATGGCAGGTGTCTATATACATATAATTATGTGTGTATATATACCACTATACACAAGTTCAGATGTTTTGCCTGCCTCAAAAGAACCCCAAAAAATGCCAAAAAAATGCTAGCGTCAAAAAAAAAATGCCCAGGTGGGTTTTTGCTGGCATTTTTTGGGAGTTTTTGGAGGCAGGCAAAACATTAGAACTTGTGCACAGTACCACTATACACAAGTTCAGATGTTTTTCCTGACTGCAAAGAACCCAAAAAAATGCCTGCTATTAAACCGGCAAGGTGTGAAAACCGAGAAGCCAACCCCCTGTGCTGAAAGTGTTCTAATACAAACAATCTTTTTTTTTTATGGTTCTGGACATACTACAGAGCTGAAACTTCACATGTACACTTTTTAGACCCCCCAGATACGAAATCCAAAGTAAAAATCAAAAAATCTCTTTTTTTTTTTTTTTTTATTTTTTCAATAATTGGCTTTTTTATCAAAAATGACAATTTTTAAGAACTTTTTGTGTGATTTTGTATCTGGGGGGTCTAAAAGGTGTACCTGTGAAGTTCTTCTCGGTTTTCACACCTTGCCGGTTTAATAGCAGGCATTTTTTTGGGTTCTTTGCAGTCAGGAAAAACATCTGAACTTGTGTATAGTGGTACTGTGCACAAGTTCTAATGTTTTGCCTGCCTCCAAAAACTCCCAAAAAATGCCAGCAAAAACACACCTGGGCATTTTTTTTTTTTTTTACGCTAGCGTTTTTTTGGCATTTTTTGGGGTTCTTTTGTATACTTTTGTGTATATAGACACCTAGCCATATATAGGTGTGATAGTAGCAGAAATATATTACTGTAAATGATTTCATTAGCGCAAGCATATATTTCTGCTACTATCACACCTATATATGTCTAGGTGTGTATATAAATATATGTATGTGTGTATATACACCACTATACACAAGTTCAGATGTTTTGCCTGCCTCCAAAACCCCCCAAAAAATGCCAGCAAAAACACACCTGGGCATTTTTTTTTGACGCTAGCATTTTTTGGCATTTTTTTGGGTTCTTTTGAGGCAGGCAAAACATCTGAACTTGTGTATAGTGGTATATATACACACATAATTATATGTATATATAGACACTTAGCCATATATAGGTGTGATAGTAGCAGAAATATATTACTGTAAATGATTTCATTAGCACAAGCATATATTTCTGCTACTATCACACCTATATATGTCTAGGGGTATATATACAGACATATATGTGTATATATACCCCCTATACACATGTTCAGATGTCATGTCTGACATCAAACATGTCCTCAAAAAAGCACTGGCAGTGGCAACCCCTGCAGCATGAAAAATGCTTGGTTGGTGAGAAGCCATATTCCTGACCCGAAGCAACTCAGAGAAATGATCATTTCTCTATAGCGGTCACCCTGCTATGGAAGGGTTTTGTCACCCTTCCATAGCAGTCACTGTCAGTTAACCCTACACTACACTACGGTCCCCTTACACTTAACACTTTCCCTACAGAAACTAAATTTTTGAAGCTAACTTAAGTGTAAAGGAGCACTCTAACTACACTAGATATCCCTTTCCTCAAACTAATAAATGCTAAATGACACTTTTAAAGTAAAATTAACAGAACTGCTTCCACTCTCTTCCATGTCCAGTATAACAATGCTAGGAATATGGCGGGGGCTATCTTATATACTGGGGGGCGTATTCACTTATATACTGATTGGTCTAGAGACCCCCTAGTCACTCCAATCACATTCCTAGCATTCTCCTGCCCCCTCAATTGGCTTTTGCTAATGGTTCTGGTCCAATCACGGGCTTTTAAAGCCCATTTCCTGAAGCATTGCATTTTGGTCGGTTCTGGTTGCAGAATTCCGAACTTTTTGGGCAAAAAGTTCTAAATTCGGCCGAACCTCGAACACCCAATGTTCGGGCCGAACCGATGGTGGACCCGAACCGTTCGATCATCCCTAGTGGAGACAAGGGGTGACTCGCAAAGGGGGAGTTCCTGTACCTATTGTCTGAGAAAAAAAGCCCTGCATTCAGTATACGCAAGCTGTTTTACCTGCCATAGGATTTGTACATCTGTCCATCCAGTTTTTAGATTTACACAGCTGTTCCATATAGTACAGCTCTATCTAGCAGACAGACCCGATTTTTCTCTGCTGCAGTAAAGTAATAATTACAGGATTTGTCCCTCCTCCGACTGGACAGTGAATGGAGAAGCAGCAAAACAATGCGCTTATCTCTCTCTTACTCTTCTGCCTTCATATTAGCATGTCCAATGTTAACACAAGTTCTCCTACAAGTGGTCAAACCTTAACTCTGCAGAGGGCTGCAAGAAACTGGTGCCAGGTTAAATGGAGTTACTTACACTTCTTGTATTTAAAAAAACTTTTTTTTTTTAATTTTTTTATAAAGTGGAGAGAGAACACCTGTCAGGTTATTACTGTCTGTCCTCTGTTGTTTAGCATTATCACCGAGAATAAAAGTGAAAGAAAACCCCAATTGTTGGGTTGTCACCAGAATTGAAACAGATTGGTGACCCTGGTGATATCTAATGATTCCTCCCATTTGGAGAGGTTTGCTGTCCCTTCCGGTTTTGGAAATGGGACAGGAAGTGAGGGGAGATATTATGGGACACAGATGGGGGGAAGAAAAAAAAATAGGCAAAGGTTCTAACCCTCTCTCAAAAATAAAAAAGACAAAACAATTTTGCCATTAGTTCTACTTTAATTAATACAAAGCTGTATTAATGTGTGTTTTTTACATCTGACTGGAGTTCGGCTTCAACCACCTCCCACCCACCATAATTTATTCTTTACTATCCCCTCTCGTTTTTAGGAAGACATCATCGACGTTGCCTCAGTCTCAACACTCTTGTGTGGTCCGAGCCCAATCTTTGTAAAGAGCCAACGACACGGCTCTTTATCTATGTGATCCGCTGTGTCCAATCACAGCCGATCACATGTAAACACGAAAGTGCCAGTAATCGGATCTCCTCACCTCACACTGACAGATTGTGAGAAGAGGAGAGTCAATCAGTGCCATCTCCTCGCAGGGGAGACCTATACAGGTAATCAGAGTACTGATCATCAGTGCCCTGATTATCAACGCAGCCCCAAAAAGTGCCCAGGAGTGATGTCATTCAGTGACTATTTGTGATGCCAATATGTACCCATCAATGGTGTCAATTTGTGCCCATCAGTGATGCCAATCTGTGCCCATCAGTGATGCCAGTCAGTGCTGCCTTTCAGTGCCCATCAGTGCCTGCTCATCAGAGCCACCTATCTGTGATGGCTATCATTGGCGATAAGTGGCACCTATCAGTGCCGCCTATCAGTGCTCATCAGTTCCGCTGTCTGTATCAGGGCTGCATATTACTGCCACCTCATCAGTGCCCTTCAGTGCGTCTCATCAGTGCCCATAAGTACCGTCTCAGTGCCGCCTCATAAGCACACATTAGTGAAAGAGAAAAATTATTTATTTACAACATTTTCTGACAGAAATTTTTTTCAAAATTGTCGATCTTTTTGTTATTTTAGCAAATAAAAAAAACAGTGGTGATAAAATACCACCAAAAGAAAGCTCTATTTGTGTGAAAAAAAAAAGATAAAATCTCATTTGGGTACAAATATGGCCGGGGCAGGAAAGGGGTAAAAGTGCCAAATATTAGGTTAGAAATATTACAGTTTCTCAGACGAATACGGTAAGTATTTTACTTCTTTCCTATCTACCCTTGCAATGAAGGGTGGTGGTGGGGGGTACTGCAAGTTGACGTTTTTCCCTAACCCACCACAAAATTCTGTTATTTTGCTATGAAAATAAAGAAACAGGTTAAATCCTAAACTGGAAAAAGAATCAAGATTTATACTAAGTTAATGCAAAAAGTATTATGGCTGTTTCAAAATATAATATACAGTAGTATTATAGATATATATTTTTATCCCTTCATACAACTGAACTATTTTTTTGATTGAATTACACTGGTAGCTGGTATTTCACCATGCCATCTGTGCATTGATTTAAATCCTATAAATCCTAAATTTTACAAAATCCGTACAACTGTCTCTCTTCTATATATATGTTTTTTGTCAAATTGCCAGGCATTTTACTGAAAACCTTCTGGAAATTCCATATAAGGATTTTTTTTGTGCTCACCAACAAGAGTGTTATTTGCATATAAATTATAGTGGGAAGACTGAGAGATATCAGTATTGAAGTCAATCATCTGTTATAGAAAGAAAAAACTTTTCTTGGAAGTTTTGCTGGATTGATAGAATTTCATTTTCTTTTTACATTGACCACCTGCACCATTCCAAGGAAGAGATGTATTTCAGACAAGTCAGCAGATGAAAAATATAATGGAATCAGCGACAAGTAAGAGAAAAAAAAGAGTTATTTGTAAATGTTGCTTTGTATTAGTTTACTGATAAGATTGGAGACCATCTCAATTTAAATGATAAAAGAACTCCCACCATATAGTTCAAGATGTATGTGAGTTCTTTAGAAAAGCTAGATTTCCCCAAAGAAAAATATGGCTTTTTATATCCTATTGGAACTAAGAATTTGAGGAAGAAATCTTATTTCAAATCTAAAATATAAAAGCAATAGTTATTTGTGGGTTGTACAATGTATAATAAGGCTGGAAGGCAAGCTAAATTTAGAAACAGAACAGGGTTTTACCCCATCATATTGCTGTTGTAGCGTATATATTTAAAACTGAATACATTTTAATTTCTTAGAACATTAAAATAGGGGGTAGTGATGACTGAGCTCCAACATGCCAGCTTAATCCAGGAGCCCTGCTCAACCGCCTGGGGGAATCCGCCTGCATCGTGTAACGCTCCTGCGTTTTACGTATGATGTGGATTTTCAGCTGCAGAAATATTCCACTTCAGTAGTCATGTAGAGAAACGCTGAGACACCATTCCCAACTCTCAATGACTCATCATGTGTGGATGATCTCAATTCAGCAAGTAAATACACACACTCAATAAGATGTTTCCTAGAGTGACTTATGTATATAGTAACACAGTGATGATAGGCTGAAGAGACAGGTTGGGTAGAGATGGTAGATGACAGACACTTGAAAGGAAATGTTTCTTGAAATTAAGATAGTAGCAGATGGGATGCAGATAGGTTTAGCAATCATGTATGGTAGCAGATGACAGAGTAGCAGGTGGACATACAAGAGAGATCAACCCAGTGCAAGAACAGGTGGTAGTAGGCTCAAGAGCTAGCAATCTTAGATAATTCAGATGTAGTAATAGTCCTTAGTATGCAGCGCTAGATAGTGTAAGCTTTAGTATAAAGGTTATAGAGGTTTCCCCTGTGGGGTACTTATCACTAATAGCAATGTAGCAGAGGAGAGGTTCGGCAAGAGCGGATGATCCGGTAGCGGGATACAGGGATCAGCGCAGCGTGGTTCCGACAGCGAGGTATGCTTGCAAGCATGAGAGCTTCAAGACAGGTTAGCATCAAGGCACAAAGCAGTTTGAACAAACACATGTGAGTGAGAGCCGGCGATTTAAATAGCCATCCAGTCTAGGCGCTCAGTGATGACAGCATCAGTCTTAAAGGTGTATGCGCACCTTACCAAAAGAGAATGGTGGGGCGCATACACTTATGAAAGAGTAATTAGGGTACCCAAAGGTACCAGAACATTACAGTACCCCCCCCCCCTTAAGGCCGGCTCCTGAAGGCCTCTGGAGCTGGTTTGTCTGGGTACTTCGCATGAAAATTGCGGATTAATCTAGAGGCATGTATGTCAGAGGTGTTTAGCCAGGTGTCGTCTTGGGGCCCATAGTTCTTCCATCGAACCAAGTACTGAAGTCTTCCTCTGTGGATACGAGAATCCAGAATCTCTTTTATCTCGTATTCTTCTCCACCTTCAACTTGTACAGGAGGAGGAGGTGGGATAGTAGGCCTTATTCCTTGGTCAGGAACATGGGGCTTCAGTAGCGACACATGGAAAATGGGATGTATTTTGAGGTCTATTGGCAATGTAAGCTGTACTGCAGCTTTTCCAATAAATTTCTTGATTGGGAAAGGTCCCAAGAACAGAGGTCCAAGCTTTTTGCTAGGGATTTTCAGTCTTAAATTTTTTGTTGAGAGCCAAACGAGGTCCCCGATAGCGTACTGAGGAGAAGGTCTTCTGCGAAGATCATAGTACTTCTTTTGTTGACTATGAGCGTGTGCAATGGTAGTATTAAGCAAACCCAGAGAGTCCTTTATTTGGGTAAGATAGTCTGAAGCTACTGGGTTATTTGAAGGAAGGATGCGTGGTGGAAGAATAGAGGGATGAAACCCATAGTTCAAGTAGAACGGACTCTGCTTGGTCGTACTGTGGGTTGCGTTGTTGTAGGCAAATTCTGCCAGAGGGAGAAGATCCACCCAATCATCCTGTTGGTAAGAAGTGTAACAACGTAAATATTGCTCGATGCATTGGTTGACTCTTTCAGTCTGTCCGTTGGTCTGCGGATGGTAAGGAGAAGTGAGCTTCCGCTCGATCCGTAGTATGTGACATAGTTCTTGCCAGAACTTGGAAATAAATTGTGATCCACGGTCAGACAGAAGAGTTTTTGGGATACCATGTAACTTAAAGACATGTTTCATCAGGAGTTCTGCCGTTTGTTTGGACGAAGGTAGTCTGCGAATAGCAATGAAATGTGCCATTTTTGTCAGATGGTCCACTGACACTAAGATGGTATTAAATCCTTTGGAAGGAGGCAATTCCACTATAAAGTCCAAGGACACAACTTCCCATGGAGTTTGGGGTATTGGTAGACTGCATAGTAGACCGGATGGTCTCGTAGTGTCAATTTTGGACCTGGCACAGACATTGCATGAAGAGACGAATTTTTGTATAGATGTTTTCATGTCAGGCCACCAGAATTGCCTGGTAATCAGATTAAGAGTCTTTGCCATACCCATATGTCCTGCCATAGGCACATCATGCGATAATTCCAAGATCTTGGTGCGTATGGTAGGTGGTATGTAAAGTTTGTCGTTGTAGTAGAGGAAGCCTTCTGCATCAGTATTTAGTTGTGGTGGGGGTGTATCCAAACTTATACCATGCAAAACCTCTTCCTTCAAGGAACGGACAACTCCAATAATGCGTTTGTGAGGTATTATAGGAACGGAAGGGATTTCGAAGTAGTTTTCTTCAGTTAGTCGTGATAGTGCATCCGCCTTTTTGTTCTTATCTGCAGGTGTGTAGGTCACTAGGAAGTTAAACCTTAGAAAGAATAGTGACCATCGTACCTGTCGGTGCGAGAGAGTTTTGTTAGTCTGAAGATATTGGAGATTTTTATGGTCCGTTTATATAAGTATTGGTAATTGGGTGCCTTCGAGCAGATGTCGCCAATTCTCCAGAGCCAATTTTATAGCAAGCAGTTCCTTTTCACCCACGGGGTAATTTATCTCTGGACTGCTTAGGGATTTAGAAAAAAAGGCGACTGGATGAAGTGGTGAAGTGTGAGTTGGTCGTTGGGAGAGTATTGCTCCTACTGCCATGTTTGACGCATCTACTTCCAGAATGTATTGGAGGGATGGGTCTGGATGGCGTAGTATGGGAGCAGAAGTAAACCTTGTCTTTAACAGGTGAAAAGCTTTATTTGCTTCATCTGACCATTTGAATGGTTTTTTAATGCTAGTGAGCTGTGTGAGGGGTCTGACAATGGCAGAGAAGTTTCTAATGAACTTCCTGTAGAAATTTGAAAATCCAAGGAATCGCTGTAGCGCCTTGCGTGTGGTTGGTGTAGGCCAATCCTGAATGCAGGATATCTTACTCATGTCCATCTCGATTCCTGTTTTGGATATGATGTAGCCTAGAAACAGTACCTCTTCTTTATGAAACAAGCATTTTTTCAGTTTCACATAAAGGTTGTGTGCAAGCAATCTCGATAATACTAGTCTTACATGTCTTATGTGTTCAGACAGGGATCGTGAATATATAAGTATATCGTCCAGATATACCACAACACAGACATCTAGTAAGTCTCTGAAAATATCGTTTATAAATCGTTGAAAAACTGCAGGGGCGTTGCATAGCCCGAATGGCATTACAAGATATTCGAACAATCCGTATCTGGTTCTGAATGCAGTCTTCCACTCGTGTCCATCACGGATTCAAATGAGATTGTATGCTCCTTTCAGGTCCAATTTTGAAAAATAGGTAGCTCCACGCACCTGCTCAATGAGCTCAGGGATAAGCGGTAGAGGATAGCGATCTTTTATTGTAATAGCATTCAATTGCCTATAGTCGATGATAGGCCTGAGACTTGAGTCCTTATTGCGGACAAAAAAGAGTCCTGCTGCTGTGGAAGAAGTGGAAGGTCTAATAAAACCTTTTTCCAAATTCTCATCCAAATAGTCTTTGAGATGGGAAAGTTCATCCTGTGAAAGAGGATAAACATGACCGAACGGCAATTTGCTATTTGGGAGTAGATCAATGCTACAATCATAGTCTCGATGGGGAGGTAGTGCTTGAGCATTTTTCTCAAGAAAAACCTCAGAGAGATCCTGATAACATAGTGGTGCAATCTCATCTGTCACCACAGACAGGATCTTCCCGAAAGACGGGAGGTTACACGCACCCTCGCAATAGCAAGAGAGGAAGGTCAGGGTCCGTTCCTTCCAATCTATGGTTGGTTGATGTGTGTGCAACCAGGGAAGTCCCAAAACAATGGGAAAGTGGGGTGAAGGTATTAGATCGAAGGTAGTGGTCTCCATATGAGACCTGTTAGTAGTGACTAGGAGTGCCTGTGTCTGATCAGTGATCGGACCAGAGAATAAAGGAACACCGTTAATAAGACTTACTGAGACAGGTTTAAGTTTAGAAATAATAGGAACTTTATTTAAAGCAGCAAAACTTATGTCAATATAATTTCCACAAGATCCTGTGTCAATCATGGCCTTTGTAGTAATCCTGTTCTGGTCCCACTGTAATGTTAAGCAAACAGAAAGGTAAGGGTTAGTGATTGAAGTTGTCAATCCCCCTAGGAGGGCATGTGAACACTCACCCTTCTTTTTGTAGACTAGGGGACAGACGTTTATCTTGTGATCCGGGGATGCACAGTACAAGCAGAGATTACCAGATCGTCTTCTGGCTCTTTCCATAGTTGATAGCGGTGGGCGTATGGTTCCTACCTCCATAGGAACGGGGTCAACGGCCGAGATCCGAGAAGAACTGGATAATGGCATTCCCATTTTCTCAGCCTTTCTTTCTCGTAGTCTTCTATCTATGGTGATACTGAGTTGTATCAATGCATCCAGGGTTTTTGGCAGATCCGCTCGGGCGAGCTCGTCTTTAACGGCCTCTGATAGGCCAAGCCTAAATTGGGATTTCAGAGATGCATCATTCCATTCTGAATCAAGGGTCCATCTCTTGAATTCTGCGACAAAGTCTTCTACAGGTCTCCCACCTTGTTTCAAGGATCTTAATTGAAGATCGGCAGTACTCTGCCTATTGGGATCATCATATAGGCTAGTGAGTTCTGCTAGGAACAAGGCAAAGGAGTTGAGAAGCTGGTCGCTTTTCTCAAAAAGAGAGTCTGCCCAGGCCCGAGGATCGCCTGTTAGGTAAGAAATAATAGTACAAACCTTAATGTGATCAGTAAGGTAGGTACGGGGTTTTAGCAAGAAAAGTAACTCACATGCGTTTTTAAATTCGTGAAATTTTTTGCGATCGCCTGTAAACACCAAAGGAGGATTTATTTTGGGTTCAGGGGACTGAGCAGTGGTAAGTTGTGTCAGTCTAATTACCTGCTGCGACAGAGCCTGATTGTCTTCTTTTAATTCAGCAAGTGCGTGTATTAACGCAGTTACTTGCTGTTTTAATTGTGTCATCTGAGTGGTTATTTCTGCTGAATCCATTTGTGGTTCGTTCAATCTGTAACGCTCCTGCGTTTTACGTATGATGTGGATTTTCAGCTGCAGAAATATTCCACTTCAGTAGTCATGTAGAGAAACGCTGAGACACCATTCCCAACTCTCAATGACTCATCATGTGTGGATGATCTCAATTCAGCAAGTAAATACACACACTCAATAAGATGTTTCCTAGAGTGACTTATGTATATAGTAACACAGTGATGATAGGCTGAAGAGACAGGTTGGGTAGAGATGGTAGATGACAGACACTTGAAAGGAAATGTTTCTTGAAAGTAAGATAGTAGCAGATGGGATGCAGATAGGTTTAGCAATCATGTATGGTAGCAGATGACAGAGTAGCAGGTGGACATACAAGAGAGATCAATCCAGTGCAAGAACAGGTGGTAGTAGGCTCAAGAGCTAGCAATCTTAGATAATGCAGATGTAGTAATAGTCCTTAGTATGCAGCGCTAGATAGTGTAAGCTTTAGTATAAAGGTTATAGAGGTTTCCCCTGTGGGGTACTTATCACTAATAGCAATGTAGCAGAGGAGAAGTTCGGCAAGAGCGGATGATCCGGTAGCGGGATACAGGGATCAGCGCAGCGTGGTTCCGACAGCGAGGTATGCTTGCAAGCATGAGAGCTTCAAGACAGGTTAGCATCAAGGCACAAAGCAGTTTGAACGAACACATGTGAGTGAGAGTCGGCGATTTAAATAGCCATCCAGTCCAGGCGCTCAGTGATGACAGCATCAGTCTTAAAGGTGTATGCGCACCTTACCAAAAGAGAATGGTGGGGCGCATACACTTATGAAAGAGTAATTAGGGTACCCAAAGGTACCAGAACATTACACATCGGCGCCTACACCGCTGCCACAGCTCCAACCCCAGCATCCATGGCCTCAGGGAACATCCTCCATGCCAAGGTGAAGGAAAGAACCCCCGCAGCCTCACAAGCTGTTGAGTTTCTTCCCAGCAGTATCTAGCGGTCCATGACAAAATGGTGGCGATAAAGAGCAAACAAGGAGCCGCACTTCTGGTTGGAGATGTAGAGTATAAAAATCAAAATTTATTAAGTCCAAAGGATAAAAACATATCAGAACATGACCACAACAGCCAGAGACATGGAAAAAAGTGCAAGGCGGTTAACGCGTTTCACGGAAACGTCCGCTTAGTCGTAACCATGCTAAAACATAACAAAACACTGCTTTAAATAGAGATGACCATATCCTGTGTTCCTCCTAGATCACAACTGATTGAGCACACAGCTGAAGGTATTCATCTTTAATTGAAAGCAAACAGCAAAAAAAGCAAAAAAAATCCAGCAGGGATTGTTAGTATAGATAGACTTCCCCCCAAACCAAAAAGAACTATATATATGTGGCAAAGCATACCAACTTAATTCCAGTGAATGCAAAAAAGGTGGCAAAGGGTGAAGTCCAATAAAAAAGAACAAAACAAGAAAAAAAAAAAAAGGAAAGAAAAAAAAGAAGAAAAGGGAAAAAAAGAGAGAAAGAAGAGAAAAGGAAAAAGAAAAAGAAAAAAAGGGGGGGCACAAGGAACCAACTTGAACAGTCCACACCCCGGAAAACAAAATAACAGCAGTGAGGCCTCCTCAGGCACATGTATAGGGTCCGAATCATAAAGCTTCGCAAAGAACCTCTCCATGATGAAATTCATTTCTTTAGGGTCGGAGGAGAATTTACCTGCAGGGTCTTTAAAGGCGTGAAAATGGGTCAGGGTGAGCGGTCCTTTGCACTAATGGGCCAAAAGTTTGCCTGATTTATTCCCAAACTTGTGGTAACGAAGGTCAGTTAGTGAGTGATGAAGGAGTTCTTGTGTCATCGCCCACAAGTCAAAATGGGACTTCGCCTCCTTCCATTTAAGTCTATTGGATGGGGAGTTTTGCTGTGAGAGGTAGGTTTGCACCAGACGAAGGACTTTGCTAGCTGCTTGATATTGAGCATCCGCATTCCTTTGGTAGACCGCAAAAAAGGCGATAATTTTACCACTTAGTACAGCCTTCCCGAGCTCCCACAGCAAACTCAGGTTATTGGAATGTGAGGCGTTGTTAGCCAGGAATTCCGTCCAGGTTTCTTTGAGGGTGTTCAGGGTTATTGGCAAGGTATGAAGGGAATCGGCATGATCTGGATGAGGTTTGGGCAGTGAAGTCAGTCAGAGTGATGGAGATCGGAGCATGGTCAGAGATTACTATATCCGCAATATGAGGGTCTATCGTATAACATAAGAGAGGGGGATTACAGAATAAATAGTCAATCCTAGAGAGAGTGTCGTGAGGAGCCGAGTAAAAGGTATATTCCTTTCCTATGGGGTTGGCAGAGCGCCAAATATCAATGAGCTGGAGGCTATCGGTGAACTGTGCTAGTAGAGTGTGCGTGGGCTTCACGGGTGATGAGAGGGATGGCCTAGAGTTGGACTTATCTTCCAGGGGGTTCATTAATGCGTTGATATTGCCTCCTACCAACATGGGGAGGTGGGCGTAGGGAGCTAAACGTGAGATTAGGAATTGGAAAAAAGTTTTAGTAAGAGGGGTGGGGGCATATATGTTGGAGAGGACCACTTCATTGGAGTTAATTCTCAATTTGATGATAATTAGATGGCCGTCTTGGTCTACCGAAAGAAGTTCACAGGGGAAGTTTTTATGAATAAGGGCAAGTACTCCAGCTTTCCCTTTGGGGGAGGCCGAGCCAAAAACTCGACCCACCCAAAGCTTGCACATGGGATGAAAGTCTGCTGAGGAAAGGTGGGTTTCTTGGAGTAACACAACATCTGCTTTAAGGCGCTTTAAGTGTCTAAGGATGGCCATACATTTATGAGAAGACCTTAGGCCCTTGACATTCCAGGAAATGACTTTCATATCAAGGTGGGGTTGGGGGGGGGGGTTTACAGGAGTGGTGAATTCATGGAAATAAAGGGAGGATGATGTCGCCTGGATGTAGTGCCCCATGGGAAGATTACAAGAAAGGGTGTGCTTAGATCTCAATTTAGTGGGTATGGAGTGGTTACTAGCTCAACAGTGTAAAATAAGGGTGACGGTAAGCAATAAAAAATAACATACCACAACTTGGTAAGACTTCACTTTTTTCCTCATGAGAAACTCTATGTCCGACAGCATTACTGGAGATGTTGCAAGGCCCGCTCGCAGGGTCTGGCATAGAAGAAGGCTTCCTGATGGTACCAGTAATAGGCATCCCGAAGAACTTGGATCTGATTTTCAGCGAGGTTGAACGACCTGGGGTCTCCGTTAAGGCTGTGAGAGAAATAAACAATAAACATATGGCACCATTAACCCCAGATTTAGGTAATTTCATCCAATGCTGAGGGAATTACAAGAGGTGGTGAGTTTAGATAAGCATATTGAAAGATTTTAAAACAACAGAACTAGAAAAAATAAATAAAATGGACCGGGGAGAAGAATGCTCTCTTGCCAGTAACTGACATGAAAGGGGTTACACGGACCCAGGTGTACGGGCTTTAACAAGGTTTGTCATATTTAGGCTTGTTGGAGAGTCTAGCCCTCTTCGGAGAGTCTTTCCTAGGGCTGCGGAGATCCCTGGTGCCGCGTGAGAGGGAGGGAGGGAGCAGCAGGTGGGTGAATGTCCATAGAGACATGGAGGTAGGTCTGGATGTAATCTGCGGCTTCATCAGGGTGAGAAAAGGATTTTGATTTGCCAGAGTGATCCGTGAACCCGAGGATGACTAGATAAGCTAGTGTAAACGTAATGCCTTTGTGAAATAGGGCATTGCAGGAAGGTTGAAAAGGCAAAGAGAAGAAGTTTATGGCCATCGAGCTGGAGCGTTTTAGCATTTCTGAAGGATTTCAGGATGGTGGTTCTGTCAGTATAATTAAGATATCGCACAATCACTGGGCGTGGGGAGCAGTGGTCATTTAAAGGGGATCCAAGGCGATGAGCCCATTCAATTGTACATGGCGCTGTGATACCCAGGGCCTGCAGGATGCGTTCAAATCTGCAAATATCTGTCAGAATGCCTGCATTGAATGATTCAGGGAGCCCAATACTACTAAGATTGTTCCTGCGTTATATATTTTCCAGATCTTCTAATTTCTCTAGAATGTATTGCTGTGTCTGGCTAGCTTTTCTTTCGCTGACATGGGATGACTGCATCTCATCTTCAAGGTCTTTTTTTTTTTTCAAGGTAAGTGGAAATCACAAGAGTCTCTGAAGATTTCTGAGGTTCTGAGCATAGTTTAACAAAACTATACATTTGAACACCTGTTAGCCATTAACTCCTTTACTAAAGCAGCCTTTGGTCGTAACTGGGCAATATGGTCACAAACCTATGTCTCTAAGACAAAATGAAAACTTTTCTTGCCCTACCTCTACTCTCCATCATGTTACAAACTAATAAATAGCCTATATGATATGACATGTTTCATGTATATATCAATGCAGTCGACAAAACTGGTGTACCTACCCTTTTCGCTTACTTGTTTGTCTATCTACCTTTCAGTTTATCAAACTCGCTTAATCGTCCTAAATATACATAGATGACTTATACAAATATATCAATCCACATTTGTAATAAATGTACCATACTATTGTACCTGCATTTATGTTTAATAAAAAACATTGAAAGAAAGAAAAAAAATAAATAAAATAGAAGTAAATCCTATATGATAATGTTGCACCCTACAGGTATGTGCTAGGTAAATATATAGTGGGCTTTGTCTGCCTAACAGCAGAGCCATGTTTTCTTTTGTGCAGGTAGGTTGTCATGGCTACCAAGTGTGTCTGCTGAGAGGGGAGTCTCCTCACTGGCTCTGTGAGAGGCTTCTCATTGGGCGGTCAGGGAAACCCAATCATGGGACACATCCAAGCTTGTAACTACCCCAGAAGGCAGATTATGCTGCAAAGGATTCTGGGAGTGGGTATAAGTTTGGGGGAAGTGCGTGACATGTTGTCTTTGGCGGGAGCAGAGTCCCAGGAAGGAGAGTGCGGCTGTCTCTCCTCCTGTCTGAGGAAGGTGGATGTCTCGATGTGTTGCCTGAGTGTCCAGAGAGTGCTGAGTTGAGCTGAGGGGATCCGGTGTCCCGAGAGCCAGCGGAGAGAGAGAGGGGCCCAGTCCCAGGAAAGCCTACACAGGTCGTGAGTACTGAGGATTGCCCCTGGGGGTTCGCCTGAAGTTAGAGGGGACCACTCCGGAAGAGGTTCTGGGATCCAGTGTCAGCTAGCTGTAAAGGGGGTAACTAGGTAGAGGACCCTGAAGTTGTAAAGGGGGTACCGGCAGTCTGGGCCCTGAATTGTACAGAGAGTGTCAGTGAAGCGACAGTTACACAAAGTTCTACAAGATACTACTTCAAGCTGCACCAAGCAGGAGACAGTATTTAGTGACTTCCACAGCACAGCAGTGTCAGGAGTCTATGGCTCTCAGTCTTGGATCTACAGGACTATAAGTCGGAGATTCAACACTTCTTTGGTTACACAGAGAGTTCTCAGAGTCAGTAAGCATTGGCTGGTGCTGGCTGCTGTCAAGGAAGCGCCAACGGGCATTAGTCCCACGTGTAATTAGTTTAAGCCGCAAGGAGTATCCCACTCATTCCCTTCTCCCATCCCCTTTAAAAAAAAAAAAAACACAAACAAAGATGCCGAAGTTGTCACTGCTTCAGTTATCACATCCAGGGCCGCAGCTCACATGGGCTGGAGAGAGTACCAGTTCTAATGGCAGACCCACATCAGGCCACAGGCCTGGAAACCTTGCTAGAATATTTACCATTTCAAAAGTTGTTTTCATTATTTTTAAACCTGCTGCTTTTATTAAAATGATGCCTGTTGCTTCTGCTATAAAGGTCAATTTTCAGGTATTTCCTATTATAGGCTGACAATTGACCTCCAATTGTACTCCTACGTTGTCATCCTGCTAAATGCCTCCCTGTCGGAGACTACAAGCAGCTATGCCAACAAACCTTGCACAGGCATTGTACACTGTTATCATTGTCAGGAAGCCAACCCATAGCAATGATATGTAGGTGATGCTGAAGTTAGACTTTAGATCAGCTTTAAGCAAGGAAAGCTATATAACTAATGTACACACAAATAATAATGTGCTTCTTGTTACAAGACAAAAAAAAATAATTATTTGCAGTACTAAAATAGTACCTACAATCAATCAAGCAGTGAATTAAATAGTCCATAGAGATAATTATTTAATGCCAACAGCAAATGAAAAAAAAAAGGTGTGGTATGAGTATTCCTAATTACTCTTAAGATAATGATGCATTCCACCAGATATTACGCCCTGTGAAAAGTTGAAAAAGTACACCATACACAAGTGCCCTTCATCGTATTAAGGCCTCTTACCAAATGGTCATGATCTCCAATTAGAGATCAAGTATGCATAAGAAGTAACAGACCCCTCCTGGTGTTTCTAAGTAAGGTAAGTATGGTCAACTGGGTTCCCACATATAACGTTCACTGATAAAGCCTTCACAACCACAATACCGACTCACATAGGAGGCACAGAGCGTGAGGACTGCTATTACATGAATATTATTAAAACCACCAACAAAGGTAATCACATGGTTTAGGTATATAATAAGCAGTCAAAAACAATCACATATCACGAAGCCTCCCTGACAGTCGGCATAGGAGGGTGTGATGTTGTCACAAATACACGGACCGGCCCAATGGGTTTTGGGGATAGGGACACAAGATAAGGATAAGAAACAAACTACAATACCCTCCTTCCAAACCTCTCCGCGCTGACACAGAATATGAAAGAACCATCAGTGATAATAGGTCCGGAAAAAGTCCCAAAAAATATATAATGAATAAATATTGCTGAATCAACAAAAAAGTCCAAAACTTCAACCAAAAATCCACAGGTGCAAACAATGAGTGTAATTACTGCTTACCAGATGCAGCAGTGTAATGTGAAATTATTCCATTCATTTGGGATTCTATAGATTGATCTGCCTATTGTACTTTTATTCTGGTAAGCTGCCTGTGATGGTGGTGGTTTCTATCAGCACTTTCTTTTCCTGACACACACGGGAGTGGTTATTGCATACTTTCAATATACAGTATCACGCTATGTTTTTGTGTTTGTTTTTTACTCCAATATCCACCAATTTGTGCTCCTGGGTTGGCTATCGTTGGTGAGGAATCCCCCATAGATTTTCATCCAGCTTGGCCATATATGCTCAAGGCTCATTACACTGCTGCATCTGGTAAGCAGTAATTACACTCATTGTTTGCACCTGTGGAATTTTTGGTTGAAGTTTTGGACTTTTTTGTTGATTCAGCAATATTTATTCATTATATATTTTTTGGGACTTTTTCCGGACCTATTATCACTGATGGTTCTTGTCATTTAGCGCAGCTTCCCTCACATATTGTTTTCCTGGATGTTTGACACATATTAAGTTGCTGCTATTTTTTTTCCTGATATTTAGCGCAGTTTTCCCCTTTTTCCACTTCTACAGAATATGAAAGTAATGACATATATGTGGAAATTGTACAAGCAAAAAAAATAAAAATTATTATATGCATACATACTGTACATCCATACAGTAGTAGATAACTATAGGGACATACCTGAAAGAATCCTGTAACATAATTATCTTTTGTAGAGCAGTTAACCTCTTAGGGCACAGATCACTTGTTCATTTCAAAGGGAACTGCTGCTCAAAGCCCTCAGTCAGGTTTCAGGTGCAGGCCAGTAAAACTCTTTAATGCTCACCGCATGGCATGAAGGAAGAAGTTGGCTGTATTCCAATGACATCAGCTCTCACAAAGCTCTATTATTCCAGGGCTAGAACACAGAGGAATCCACCCAGACCAATTTTTTCTCTGACATGTTTACCCAAAAATGTTTTAATTACATACTGTATAACTTGTTCTCTTCCCTTTTAGGGACATCTTGAACACTAGGCTCTCCCATTCACACAAGTCACTGGGAGGGAGCTCCAGAGCCTAATGGTGGCTTTGCATTATTTCTAAGTTCAAGAACCAGAGATCTAACGTTCCAAAACACTTGTGAGAGAAGCAGTTGGGTGTGCAGAATATCAGGCTTGACAGAGCCAGATTAATCAGCTACCCTACAGAGCCCCAAAACTTTTTAACAGGTCATGTCCTCTTTCCCCCATACACAAGTTCTTCCACCAAGAGAATTCCCCAGTAAAAAAAAATGTACCATTACAAGGTTTAACTACCAGTCAAAAGAAGCTGTTTTTTTCACAGACATTTTGGATATTCACCCTCGCTCATCGCATGTCCAAAAGGAGAAACTTAATGTTCACATAGTTCCAAAGAATGAATCCCAGTGGAATTTTTCCAAGAAAGGGGTAATGCTTCCTGTCTCTCCTGTCTCCACCAAAAGAAGCAGTCATGACGATCCCCTGAAGAGGAGCACACAGCCCAGTACCTTAGGTACTCGAATTTTGGTTCTATCAGTGAGCTCTAAATGAGTGGGGTCCCCCTTTATCTTACCTTCTGTGAAGAACCATCCACCTGAACCACCCAGCTCTACCCACCTGTTCCTAAACCCCCCCCCCAAATAAACAAGGGTGATTGACAAAAAAGGCTGCCCAGCAACCATCTGGGGAGGACCCCCAGTTAAAAAGCTCAAAAATCCTCAACAAGCCTAAAGACAATCGCTATAGCCAATGACAGACTTTTTACAATTATGATCAGGGGTTCATTGGTCATGAGAAGAAAGAAAATAAGGTTACAATGAGATGCTTCAGTATGTTCCAGTATACAAAAACAAATGTTCAAAAATATGCTCACCTAACACTTTGTAAATTCTGCTCCAATGATTCTGTTATTCAAGGTCAGATCTACTGATATGCCTTTTGTCTTTTGATTTTGTTAATAAAAAGTACCCCTTAACAAAATGTCAGTTTATAGTTCAAGATATTCACTGTGAATCTCATCTATCCCCCAAACTCCAATAAAATATTTAACAACCTAAACTAAATTTATCGGGCTATTTGATCATTTATTGAATTATCATCCTATTGACTATATTCAAATTTGTGTAACAAGAATTTGTATTTATATAAAAATCCAAACCAAGGCACTACCTGCCTGGAGTTTGTATGTTCTGCCTGTGCTTGTGTGGGTTTTCTCCGGGTACTCTGTTTTCCTCCCACACTCCAAAGACATGCTGGTAGGTTAAATGGCTCATTTCTAAATTGTCCCTAGCATGTATATATGAATATGAGTTAGGGACCTTAGATTGTAGGCTCCTCGAGGGCAGGGGCTGATGTGAATGTATAATAAATATATGTGTAAAGAGCTATGTAAATTTATGGCACTATACAAATACCTGTAATAAAAAAATAAATAACAAATACTCGCACATACACCAGTACTTTATTTTTAAAAATGTATTTGGGAGTAAAGAATTCCATAAAGCTAATTTTTCAATTCCTATCAATTACCACACTCCATAACCTTACTCTTATCTCTAGATACACTATATTACCTAAAGTATCGGTACGCCTGCCCTTACACGCACATGAAATGTAATGGCATCCCAGTCTTAGTCAGTAAGATTCAAAATTGAGTTGGCCCACCCTTTGCAGCTATAACAGCTTCATCTCTTCTGGGAAGGCTGTCCACAAGATTTAGGAGTGTGCCTAAGGCAGGGGTGTCCAAACTTTTTTCAAAGAGGGCCAGATTTGATGAAGTGAACATGCGTGAGGGCCGACCATTTTGGCTGACATTCTTTGGACCATTAAAATTAATTGCAAATTAACTATTTTATGCAAAGTTTATTGCAAATGGCATACTTTTCATTTCGCCACATGGATGACAAATCTAAGCAGTTGTTAAATCACTCTTTCTTTCATATCTGAAGGCCGGATGAAAAAAAAAATCCAGGAAGCTGAAATATAGGTAAGGAACATTGTAAAGTACATTACATATCATTGGTAATAAAGGTGGTCTGTCAACTTTTATTTAAAATAAAATATGAACAGGAACATAACACCAAGTATACATGTTGTGTCCAAATATATGTATAACTGATTTAGATCAACTGACATTTTTTTTCCCAAAATCAACTGACATTAACTGAGATATTACAATGTATTCATCTCAATTGGGAGCGTGCATGCTCCCTAATCAGTCACACAAGGGTTAACCACATATAAGCGCTATATGAACCCACCGATGATGATTAATAATGGCAGCAAGAATAGTCATGAATGATGCCAGTGTAGTAATTAGAACATTGAAAAGTGTTATTCAAAATCAGTTCCATGTATGTATAAAACAGCATTACACCTTGTACAATGACCCCCGCTGGATCTGTAATGGTGAAGCCAAAATAAGGGGTTAAAAACTCACAGCTTGGTGACCATCCAGTGTGTGTGAAGGCATAAAACCAGCCAGGAACAATGCAGCAGCGTGGACAGTTGTGCCTTGCTCGGGCTGTGAGGAGATGATAACGGAATGCCTCAATCCTCGACAGGGAAGGGTGGAAAAAGGGTCACACGATACCCGGTATAGGAGGCAAGAAGGATCGCCGTCTGTGGCCGCTCCAATCACCCACAATATGTGCCGACCAGGAAGGGGACTCAGACGTGACGACAGACTCTGGGGGAAACAGGACCAAAACGAGGCTTGAACCGCTATAGAGCCGCTAGTGGTGAGCGGCATGTGTGGTGACCCAATGCAGGGGAGCGTGAGGCATGCCTGCTTCTCACATGGTTGTCCTGACAACTTTTCAATGTTCTATTTACTACATTGGCCTCATTCATGACTATTATTGCTGCCATCAGTAATCATCATCAGTGGGTTCATATAGGGCTTATATGTGGTTAACCCTTGTGTGACTGATACTTTTGAATATCCCTCCCGGTGTGTTTTGTTCCCACACAGCTGCTACTTGACCCCCAGGTGTTAAGCCAATTATCATGGAGAGGGTGCTGGGCCTGTCATACTAGCCCTGGATTTGTGTTTTTTAGTGCTCCCTAATTAGGCTAAGTCCGAGGCCATATTGAGCAAGACATATAAAGCTAGTGGGGGCAGGCGGTGGGTGTTAACAATAGTGTATTCACAAATATAGTGCCTTGCAAAAGTATTCGGCCCCCTTGAACTTTTCGACCTTTTGCCACATTTCAGGCTTCAAACATAAAGATATAAAACTGTAATTTTTGTGAAGAATCAACAACAAGTGGGGCACAATCATGAAGTAGAATGAAATTTATTGGATATTTCAAACTTTTTTAACAAATAAAAAACTGAAAAATTGGGCGTGCAAATTTATTCAGCCCCCTTAAGTTAATACTTTGTAGCGCCACCTTTTGCTGCGATTACAGCTGTAAGTCGCTTAGGGTATGTCTCTATCAGTTTTGCACATCAAGAGACTGAAATTTGAAAACTGAAAAGTGAGGTTGGATGGAGAGCGTTTGTGAACAGCAGTTTTCAGTTCTTTCCACAGATTCTCGATTGGATTCAGGTCTGGACTTTGACTTGGCCATTCTAACACCTGGATATGTTTATTTGTGAACCATTCCATTGTAGATTTTGCTTTATGTTTTGGATCATTGTCTTGTTGGAAGACAAATCTCCGTCCCAGTCTCAGGTCTTTTGCAGACTCCATCAGGTTTTCTTCCAGAATGGTCCCGTATTTGGCTCCATCCATCTTCCCATCAATTTTAACCATCTTCCCTGTCCCTGCTGAAGAAAAGCAGGCCCAAACCCTGATGCTGCCACCACCATGTTTGACAGTGGGGATGGTGTGTTCAGGGTGATGAGCTGTGTTGCTTTTACGCCAAACATAACGTTTTGCATTCTTGCCAAAAAGTTTGATTTTGGTTTCATCTGACCAGAGCACCTTCTTCCACATGTTTGGTGTGTCTCCCAGGTGGCTTGTGGCAAACTTTAAACAACACTTTTTATGGATATCTTTAAAAAATGGCTTTCTTCTTGCCAGTCTTCCATAAAGGCCAGATTTGTGCAGTATACGACTGATTGTTGTCCTATGGACAGAGTCTCCCACCTCAGCTGTATATCTCTGCAGTTCATCCAGAGTGATCATGGGCCTCTTGGCTGCATCTCTGATGAGTCTTCTCCTTGTATGAACTGAAAGTTTAGAGGGACAGCCAGGTCTTTGTAGATTTGCAGTGGTCTGATACTCCTTCCATTTCAATATTATCACTTGCACAGTGCTCCTTGGGATGTTTAAAGCTTGGGAAATCTTTTTGTATCCAAATCCAGCTTTAAACTTCTCCACAACAGTATCTTGGAACTGCCTGGTGTGTTCCTTGTTCTTCATGATGCTCTCTGCGCTTTAAACTGACCTCTGAGACAATCACAGTGCAGGTGCATTTATACGGAGACTTGATTACACACAGGTGGATTCTATTTATCATCATTAGTCATTTAGGTCAACATTGGATCATTCAGAGATCCTCACTGAACTTCTGGAGAGAGTTGGCTGCACTGAAAGTAAAGGGGCTGAATAATTTTGCACGCCCAATTTTTCAGTTTTTTATTTGTTAACAAAGTTTGAAATATCCAATAAATTTCGTTCCACTTCATGATTGTGTCCCACTTGTTGTTGATTCTTCTCAAAAAATTCCAGTTTTATATCTTTATGTTTGAAGCCTGAAATGTGGCAAAAGGTTGCAAAGTTCAAGGGGGGGGCGAATACTTTCACAAGGCACTGTAACAGGGAAAAACCGGAGTTGGATGCATCGGGCCGGGATGGACCATCATTTTGATTATAAGTAATTTAAAATAGTAGCATATTTAAGAGGATGTATAAGATTATTGGTAAAAGAACTAATATGGCATACATGCAGTCCCACGGCATTGAAAGATCCGTACATGCCAGGGGTCCTAAGGATTCACAGGGGCCACAACAATAAATGTTTCCAAATTACCTGTGGGGCCGTATTAAAGCAGCCCACATGCCGTACTTTAGGCATGCCTGGTCTATGGGAATGTTTGACCTTTCTTCCAGAAACAACTTTGTGATGTCAGGCACTGATGTTAGACGAGAAGGCGTGGCTTGCAGGCTCCACTCTAGTTCATCCCAAAGGTGTTCTATCGGGTTGAGGTCAGGACTCTGTGTAGGCCAGTCATGTTCATCCACCCCAAACTCGCTCATTCATGTCTTTATGGACCTTGCTTTGTGCACTAGTCCAAATAATTTGGTAGAGGAGGGATTATGGTGTGGAGTTGTTTTTCAGGGGTTGGGCTTGGCTCCTTAGTTCCAGTAAAGGGAACTCTTAAGGCGTCAGCATACCAAGACATTTTGGACAATTTAATGCTCCCAACTTTGTGGAAACAGTTTGAGGATGGCCCCTTCTTGTTCCAACATGACTGCGCACCAGTGCACAAAGCAAGGTCCATAAAGACATGGATGAGCAAGTTTGGGGTGGAGGAACTTGACTGGCCTGCACAGAATCCTGACCTCAACCTGATAGAACACCTATGGGATGAAATAGAGCAGAGACTGCGAGCCAGACCTTCACATCAGTGCCTGACCCTCACAAATGTACATCTGGAAGAATGGTCAAACATTCCCATAGACAACCTCTTAAACCTTGGGGTCAGCCTTTCCAGAAGAGTTGAAGCTGTTCTAGCTGCAAAGGGTGGGCCAACTCAATATTAAACCCTATGGACTAAGACTGGGAGGCCATTAAAGTTCATGTGCGTATAAAGGCAGGTGTCCCAATACTTTTGGTAATATAGTGTAGATCTAGATTCAGTCAAACTTTTCCTTCAAAAAGCACAGTTAGTATAAGACAAGTCAGCTGTGAATGCAGAATTTTTTAGCTGGTCTTTTAGTTGGGGCTACTTTTTCATCCACTGGACAATTTCTCTGAGGAGCAGTACTTCCTTTTCCCGGTCCCAACCACCTGATGACATCACCAATTTATTCCCATAATAAAAAGCAGGGGTAGGTAGGTTATGATGACGATCAAGCTCTCAATAGGTTCCTGTGAGGCTAGAAGAGCAGATTGTTACTAGCCACTGTAACATGTGATAAAGTGCTCAGCTGCTGCTAGAAATTACAATTGTCATATTAAACTGTGAACTCTTCTCCAGAGTATGCATTTTACTTGCCTGTAAGTTCTGCTATACAGTACTATCTCTTACTCTCTTCCATTATTTTCCTATGATGTACTCCCACTGTTGCTATGTTAAAAATGCCACCTCACTTTACTTTTGCTTTTCCGTCTCTCTTTACATATCTATGTCATTTTTTCAAAGTTGAACTACTGTATATTCCATTAGGTCACATGAATATAAATTATCAATTAAATGTATTTTGCATAGTTCCTGCATAGGTACCTGACTCGATCCTGATATCAGCCTCTTGTTATTGCATTCATAGAAGCACCTACACTATAAGAAGGTGGAAGAGCATGCTTAGCCAAACAGTGCATTTAGCATTGAACGATGGTGTCAGTAATCAGCTTGAACTTGATTACAGGAGAAAAGAGCAGATGGATAACCTCATCAGTGCTTTATCTTCATTGTCCATTCTAGAGGCAAGTTGGAGACCAAGCTGTATTGCTTGTATGCAGTAGAAAAAAATAGTATGGCTCTATTGTGAGGCAGTGATTCCTGCATCACAAGGCTTGCTGAACAGAATATTTACTGTACCGTAAATTTTCATTACTATAAGTGTAAGTGTATTTAACTGTCTGCCTTGAGTTTAGATAAAATAATATCTTTTGAAAGAAAGAAGATACACGATAGGAAAATATTGTAGACATAAAGCATAAAGGCCAAAGATGACACAGAGACTCCTAAATATATTGTGACAACGTGCAGCAATCTCAGAAAAGTTGGATTTTTAGCCCTGTAAACAGAACAGATGGTTCCTCAAATCTGTAAGAGATAATGAAATCTATTAAAGAAAGAATGTGTGTACATGCAGGAAAATATACAGTATCTGTTGACAGAGTGCAGCTACAGCACAGGAAAGCGTGGCTGTGTTCCAGGGCATATGTTGACAATTGACTTTAAATTTAGAAACAGAAGAAATATTCTCTTCAGTAATAAAAAAAAAAAAAAAAGAATTTTTAAAGTTGAAATCGTGTACAAGGAATCGTCTTCAATTAGCTGATATGATTGGTTAAAGTGACTCCATGCTAAAATAATAAAAAAAAAAATAAAAAAAAAAAAAAAAAAAAAAGGAACCTCTGCAAAGAAGATGGTATATATTTACCTATCCAGCAGCCTACACAATATTGGATGCATTGAAGAGAAACCTCTGACGGAAGAATCTCAAGAATCTGACAGTTTAGAATGGTCAATTATCTTGTACACTGCTGTGCATAGAGGTTCAAACTACTGGCCACTGCAACTCCACTATGTCCTGTAGTGATGTAGTGGGCATGGAAGCACTAAGCACAGGAAATCCCTACTTCTGGAAGTGTTGGAACTTCTGTCAGAAGTTTCTCTTCAAAACAGTGAAGAATTTCAATAGAAGATTGTTGGGAAGGGGATGGGATGGAATGGGATGGGTTTGTAATTTTATTATCATGGCAGAGTCACTTTAGACCCCTTGTTTCTGACTAAAACATCTGTTACTGCCTCAAGTATTTCTCAGTGCCTTCAGTAGGTCACTAATAAATGTTGCCTATGTCCTTGAAGGTTTGCAGTTTCTTCTGTTTATAGCAAATCGAAAAGACCCTCTCACTAAGTTAAGAAAATGCACTTAAAAGCACAGAAAGAAATCAATAATGTGTACTTGTATTGTTTCTTCTTTCTAAAAAACAAAAAAAGCAACTTTTAATCTGTCAGGGTGCCAGGAAACCAGAGATGTTCAAGGCTTCCATCTTGGAAAGATTCAGTTTGAAATTACTGTGTATTCCAAATTTTTGGATCTCAGTTAAAAAAGAAGGGATGCTAATGTGAGTTTGGGTGACATATAACAGGGTACCAGGAAACCAGACCACACAAAGATAAAAAAAATAAAGCAATTTATTTATACAACAATAATAATTGCACAGCAAGAGGGAGGAGCAAAATCAAGAACAGCCGGGGTCAAGTTCGGAAGCGGGTAGTTGTCCAAGCCAGAATCGAGTCCAGAAACAGGTAGTCATCCAAGTCGAGATAGAGTCCAGAGGCGGGTAGTCTGCCGAAGCCGGGTCGTTGTCTGATGCGGGGTCGTCTGTCAATGCGGGATCCAGAGCCAGGAAGGTCATCAGCCAAGTCATGTGCGGAGAAAACACAGAGACCAGAGGACTGTTAGCAGTGATGCACCAAATGCAAGGGCAAGGTCTGAAAGCCATCAGGTGATATATATTGTCCTGTGTGCAACATCATAACTGAGCGACACCCAGGCAGCAGACAAGTGATGATGCAAACACAGAGTTTATAAGAGACAGCAGTCTGCACATGTCCAAGATGGCTGCCAACAAGAAGGCAAGGTAAGACCTTGACATAGTCACTTGCAATGTGCCTTTAAACTTGCTAGAAAATGTGATCACTCTAGGGAAAGTCAACTGTCTAGCACAGCCCCTCTCTCTTCTTGCACATCATAGCTGTCCCCTCTTCTGGGAGTCTTCTGTCTGTGCTGGCAGCTCCTCTGCCTCTCTCTTTACCACCCTACATTACTGTTTATGTAGCAGATAGGAGAGGAGCACAGGTAAATACTATTGAGTACTGAGTTAATACTTGGGTAACAGCTTTGAGTATGCCGGGGCAGCAGACATTACTGTACATCCAAGATGGTGGCACCCAGCATTCTCAGGGCTTTTGGATGTCTTCACAATGGAGGCTTTTACATGTAAATAACATGCCTAAAATACAAAAAATGCACATACAGTATAAGCGTATGGGAAGATTGTTGTTGAGGTGAATGGTCTGACAACAAGGTTTATTCAAACACTCTCCTAGTTGTATATGACAAAAAAGTCCCATTATTTCTTTCACAGACTTAAAGTGTAAGTTCAACTTTTTAGGAACCCTCCCCATCCCACCCGGTCCCACTCTACCAGATTGCTGCAATCCCCCACTGTCAGACACCACAAAAGCGCAGGTAAAGGGATTTGAAACCTCCTTAATCTTGTGTCCATATTTGTTAGCCAGTTCAGATTACAGGGGTTCTAATTGGTCAGCACCGTCACATGGACTAGCCCATACTATCAGCATGGTGAGGAGAGGAGAGAAAGCCGCTGAGACTTCAAATCCCCAGTTAGGGATTGCAGCAACCTGGTACCAGGCTACCGGGTGGGATGGGAAGTGAGGTCATCTACATCTTTTTCTAAAGGTGAACTTACACTTTAAATACAGGCATGTTTTCTTTTTTTATAATGTACTTGTACAACATCCACAAGAAGGAATCCCTTTAATAAGGAAACTATACATATCAAGTTTTTATCTGTATTTGTAATTTGATTTATTTTAATCCTAGGAGTACAATTCCTTTCCTGACCTTTATTTTTTACAAGATTAGGAGAGTCTAGATTAGGATGAGCAGCAAAAATATAGAACTTTTTTTTAATTTTTTTTCCCATGTTTGTACCAGATCATCGTTTGTATATTTCTGCCATTTGCACTGTACACCTCAGCACTTATCAGCTGTGGGTGTCTAGCAGCTTTTAAGACCAGTTTCCTTCCACACATATTCTTTGCAATGGTTACCATTCCATGAGATATTTAGTTCCACCTAGCTGCATCTTTCCCTGGCCATTGCTCTTTCTGTAGAGCCAAGTCTTGGAGATGTTTTGTAATTGGGGATTAAAACATTAGTGAAACAACTGACTTCACTGTAATGTTGAAAACGTACATGGTTATTGGAATTTTAGATGTCAACATAAAAATGATTATGCTGTATCCTGCTAGGACCAGCATGCAACTATTTTCTACTGCCATTTTCGTTTCCCTTTTATGAGCTCATCTACTGTATACTTTAGGCCTCAAAGAGTTCCTTGCATGTTTTTAGATTTAGGAAATGTGAAAGTCTTCTTCAACAGCACAGTACCTTCCTTTTCAAGTCTTGTTAACTGTTATAGATTCATCATTACTACTGGAAGAATAACACATTTTATAACATCACGTGCTTCATGCTGACACTAATCTTTCCCACCTCTACATTTGCAATAGGAGCTGCCACCACCACCACTGAGGCCAATAACAACTATTTGTATTGCAATGCTCTTCTCAGTATGTCCCTTTTCTAATTCTAACCGATCATTACTTTCCAAAACATTTTCATATAACTTATCATTCCCCTTAGGTTTCTTAAATTTGGGGTACATCGTCCCTCTGCCACAATCAGAGCTATCTATGCTACAGAAGCAGTGCGGCTAAAGGCTACTTGAGAATAAGTCTAAGCCTGAGATAAGGGTATATTCAGATAAAAAGCTGTTGAGAGAGATGAGGTGGAAGGAGCATATTGTGGCTGAAAGTCACAGAATAATAATTCTGTTGCAATTGGGAGGACAAAGAATTCAGTCAATAATATCAGTCACTTAGCTTAGATAAATATAAAGCCTGACTTCTGGACTTCAAAACAAAATATGGACCTCCTGGTTCATGTAAAACAGGTACCATGGTGCATTTATTAGTATGTCAGATTTACGAACGCCTACTTCAATGAGATACATTTTCACAATCAACATTCAACATTATCTTGTATATATATATCTGCCAGAGCAATCTTCAATATTGTTCAGATCCATACAAATGATAATCACACCTATGTCTTTGGCAGCATCCTAAATAATGGTTTGGTAAACAGAAGGGCTAACACAGGCACTATTAGTGCCAAAAAACTGTAATGTACACAGTCACGGGTATTATTTCTCACCCATCAAAAAAAAAAAAAAAAAAAAGAAATGCAATAAAAATTGTTTTATTTTCTTAACCACTTGCCGACTGCCTAACGCCGATCTACGTCGGCAGTCAGCCCCTCACAGGCAAAGTGACGTAGGGCTACGTCACTAGCTTGTGAGGGTCTAGGGAGCAAGCGCGCGCCCCCGGAGGCGCGCTCCCGCGTGGTCACGGACCCCCCCGCGCGTGTGACCAGCGGACCCGATGTCCGCCGGTCACTCGGCGATCGGCGGGGGAGAGGGAGAATGTCAGGCAGCTTGTGTAAACAAGCCACCTGTCATTCTCCTCGCTGTAAAGACACTGATCACAAGGATCTAGTATGTAGATCCGTTGATCAGTGTCCTTACAGCTCAAGCCACAGCCAATCACAGTAGAAAGCACGCCCCTAGGGATACACACAGCCCCTCCCTCCCAAATAAAGTTAACCCCTTCACTACCAGTGTATTTTTACAGTAACAGTGCATATGTATAGCACTGATTACTGTAGAAATGTCACTGGTAACCCCAAAAGTGTCACAAATGTCAGTCAAGGGCCCGATCTGTCCGCCCCAATGTCGCAGTACCGCAAAAAAAAAATCGCAGATCGCCGCCATTACGCGTTATAAAAAAAAACAACAAAAATGACAAAAATCTTTCCCTTTGTTAGTAAACGCGATAACTTTTGCGCAAACCAATCAAAATACGCTTTTTGCGATTTTTTTTACCAAACATAGGTAGCATAAAACAAATTGGCCGAAAATGTTAAAAAATTTTGATTTTTACATTTTTTTGGGGGGGAATTTAATATAAAAAAATTTGAAAAATATTGCTATTTTTGCAAAATTGACGCTCTTTTTTTGTTTATAGCGCGTGATCAAAAAATCACACAGGTGATCAAATACCACCAAAAGAAAGCTCTGTTTGTGGGAAAAAAAGGACGCCAAATTTGTTTAGGTACAGTGTCGCACGACCGCGCAATTGTCCGTTAAAGTCACGCAGTGCCGAATCACAAAATACCCCCTGGTCGGAATGGGGGTAAAATCTTCCGGGGCTTAAGTGGTTAAATTACCAGTAGAAAAGTGTACTTTGCATTTAAATGTGTTTAGTTTGATACACTGCAAGGAAAATACTTTAATTTATATTACTGTACCTAAACACTGGTGGTCAAATTCAACATGCAGAGGAAATACTTTTTGCAAAAAAGTAACATCTCGGTTGATATTTCTCTTCCACTAACTAATTTTTTTTAAAAAACTGATAAACGATTAAATAAGTCAGTTGAATTGCAGTATATGTGGATATTGGTCAACCAATAGCATTAACTCTGTCTTAAAATATGCATATTTAAACCGAACAATGTTCTCCTAAAAATGAAAATTGACATCTTCCACTTATTTTTCAGAATTCTAGAACCAATTTTCTATCTATCACTTCCAATTTCAATCCTGTCCCTACTTTAGCCCTTGTTAACTAACAGACTTTAAGTGTGCCTCTGTTTAAATCAATTTCTAAATCCAAGTCAGGGAAATTGATAAATTAGTGACAGCTAGCACTGCCAATTAAATCACAATAGAAAAAATTGCTATTGTGATTTAATTGTAACAGTATGGCAAATACAAGATTAAATCTGAATGCTTCTACAGGTTCTGGCCAGCACTGCTGAAAAACAGAGAACAATGTCAAATATAAGGGAAAACCTAATGTTCAAAATAATGGCAACATCTGATGTACTAGGTTTAAAAATGATGAAGATGAAGAATATGAAAAGTAAATTGACTAGTGAAGGATCTATTTTTCACAAAGGTTTGTTGAGCTCAGTATGCAGACATCCACTGACAAGCATTCCTTATTTAAATAATTTTATACAGGAGGCATAAGCAACAACAAAACTTGACAAAGGTTTCTATTCCTAAATACTTTATCAAAAACTACAAAAGTAGTGTAGCACCCCCTCCCTTGAATAGATGTGGAGGACTACCAGGCAGCTCAGTGGGCTAGCTTTTTAACTCTTAAAGTGGAATCCTTGACTTTTTGTGGAGTGAAAGGCATAGGTACATTACAATTTATTAAAGCTTCTCCTAGCTATGTGCCTTTAGGCTGAGGTCGTCAATCCATAATTATAGACAAATCAGGTAGAACTCAAACTTAGAATTCCCCACAGAATTTTGACAGGAGTTGGCCTTTAACTGTCTACTCTCCAAAAGTCTCTACTACTCTAAAGTGTATGTCAAGCCAAAAACATTTTTTAGCATAAGATAGAATTAGGAAAGATCAGAACCTCTGTTGGGTTTTGCTGCTGTCCGGGACAGATTTTCCTCACTGTCTTTTCTGGGGACAACAGTTTTACCAGGCAGGAAGTAAGGGAAAACCTATAACAATGACACAAACAGAAATAATAATCTGATTGTTTTAATCTGATCCCTTTTATTATGTTATGTGCTGCTTCTTGTCTGATAAAATGCTGTCAGCATGACTGGAAGTAAGGGAGAATCTCTCCTGACTGGGTTTCAATCATTATCTACTCAATCCAAAAGTAGAAAGAACTTTTACTGGACACATCTAGTTTAATGCAACACTAAACCCTTTCAGATCTTTCTTCAACATAACCCCCACATTTAGCCTTTAGTTATATTAAAATGTCTGTTGCTTCAAATATATTTAGCTTGAACTCTTCCAAAAAGTGTATTATTTAGTTGAACTTCTGTATTCTTTCATTTTTAGTGTATTCCTTGCATTTAAGACCAGACATATTACTTCAAAATGCTGTTCCAATATATCCATAGAAACATGTAGGACGCAAGACAGCCCAATTCTAAATGACATTCAGTAGAGCACCTAGGCTCCATGAAGTGTATCTGTTGTCCATATTTCTGGGTGACAGCTTTGGATTAAGTTAAAGCTTAAGTTGAGTTAAATATACTGTATTTTAATCATGTACATATACAATGTCTTGCAAAAGTATTCAGCCCCCTTGAACTTTTCGACCTTTTGCCACATTTCAGGCTTCAAACATAAAGATATAAAACTGTAATTTTTTGTGAAGAATCAACAACAAGTGGGACAAAATCATGAAGTGGAACGAAATTTATTGGATATTTCAAACTTTTTTATCAAATAAAAAACTGAAAAATTGGGCGTGCAAAATTATTCAGCTCCCTTAAGGTAATACTTTGTAGCGCCACCTTTTGCTGCGATTATAGCTGTAAGTCGCTTGGGGTATGTCTCTATCAGTTTTGCACATCGAGAGACTAAAATTTTTGCCCATGCCTCCTTGCAAAACAGCTCGAGCTCAGTGAGGTTGGATGGAGAGCATTGGTGAACAGCAGTTTTCAGTTCTTTCCACAGATTCTTGATTGGATTCAGGTCTGGACTTTGACTTGGCCATTCTAACACCTGGATATGTTTATTTGTGAACCATTCCATCCTAGATTTTGCTTTATGTTTTGGATCATTGTCTTGTTGGAAGACAAATCTCCGTCCCAGTCTCAGGTCTTTTGCAGACTCCATCAGGTTTTCTTCCAAAATGGTCCTGTATTTGGCTTCATCCATCTTCCCATCAATTTTAACCATCTTCCCTGTCCCTGCTGAAAAAAAGCAGGCCCAAACCATGATGCTGCCACCACCATGTTTGACAGTGGGGATGGTGTGTTCAGGGTGATGAGCTGTGTTGCTTTTACGCCAAACATAACTTTTGCATTGTTGCCAAAAAGTTTGATTTTGGTTTCATCTAACCAGAGCACCTTCTTCCACATGTTTGGTGTGTCTCCCAGGTGGCTTGTGGCAAACTTTAAACAACACTTTTATAGATATCTTTAAGAAATGGCTTTCTTCTTGCCACTCTTCCATAAAGGTCAGATTTGTGCAGTATACGACTGATTGTTGTCCTATGGACAGAGTCTCCCACCTCAGTTGTAGATCTCTGCAGTTCATCCAGAGTGATCATGGGCCTCTTGGCTGCATCTCTGATGAGTCTTCTCCTTGTATGAACTGAAAGTTTAGAGGGACGGCCAGGTCTTCGTAGATTTTCAGTAGTCTGATACTCCTTCCATTTCAATATTATCACTTGCACAGTGCTCCTTGGGATGTTTAAAGCTTGGGAAATCTTTTTGTATCCAAATCTGGCTTTAAACTTCTCCACAACAGTATCTCGGACCTGCCTGGTGTGTTCCTTGTTCTTCATGATGCTCTCTGCGCTTTAAACGGACCTCTGAGACTATAACAGTGCAGGTGCATTTATACGGAGACTTGATTACACACAGGTGGATTCTATTTATCATTATTAGTCATTTAGGTCAACATTGGATCATTCAGAGATCCTCACTGAACTTCTGGAGAGAGTTTGCTGCACTGAAAGTAAAGGGGCTGAATAATTTTGCACGCCCAATTTTTCAGCTTTTTATTTGTTAACAAAGTTTGAAATATCCAATAAATTTCATTCCACTTCATGATTGTGTCCCACTTGTTGTTGATTCTTCACCAAAAATTACAGTTTTATATCTTTATGTTTGAAGCCTGAAATGTGGCAAAAGGTCGCAAAGTTCAAGGGGGCCGAATACTTTCGCAAGGCACTGTACGTGTTTATTCACAGCGCGACCACCCTGTAGCAGTAAAACTGCTATGGGGTGGTCAACAAGCAGTTAAGCGATCCAGTTCCCCACACCTTTCTTTTGCATTTGACTCACCCATCTCTGTGACTAGCCAACATCAGATGTGAGAGCCCTGGTCCGTTTTCTTGAAAGTATCTAACAAAAATATCTGTTGCCCATACCAATTGGTTATACCTTGCACTAAGCCAAGAAAGGTAGGATTTTATTGGTTGCCTTGGCCAACACAGATAGCTCTCTCATTCTACATTTTCATTGTCCTCAAGCAGTATACGTTTTCAAACACTTTACTATTCTCCTTTGTACTGCCAATTGCCGGTTACACTTCTGAGTTCTTTAAATTTGAATATATTTTTTCTGCTTGTAATGTGCCACATGTTCTAAAACCTATTTAACATTATGAGGCAACATTATTGCACTTTTAGCTAGCACTATATACACAAACCATTAAAAAACATAATAGTAAAACTATCTAGGAACGACATAACATTTTATAACTGAACAAACAATACTTAAAGATATGAAGGTTACAGTACATCAGAGAGAGCATAGGTTGTTGAATTTGCAGTTTTATCTCTTTATACTCAAAGGAAGTAAAGAATGAGCTTTAAAATCTTAAAGATAATGGAGGCAGAATAAAAGGTCTATGTGGAATCTTCCGTTAGATTGCTCAGCGGTTAAACCATATTAATTAGATTTCATCAAGGAAGCTTATATAACCCACAAAGCCATTTGGGTGCTTTCCAATGTATTTCACTTGTGTGCTGTTTGGAGCCTGCAGTTTTAAAACCTCTGTATCATCTCTAAAGGGCTATGCTGTGTTAATCTACTCCTCCCTAAGCAGACATGAGCAATCAGATGGTTTCTTTGTTACGTGCAGAGGTGAAATATGGTGAAGGTAATTAATATTCAGATGCCGTGCTTACTATAATTAGAAGGCCAAAAGTCTGACAATGATAGCTGCAAAGCAGGGTCCAAGGTTGTAAATGTAATGGAGAAATAAATTAAGGCACCAGAACACATTGAAATCCAGAATTCAGTCACAGCTGGTATTAGCAATGGAGCCCTTTCTTCCGCTATTTTATCATTCACACTTCACTGATCTTTATGGAAATGACCAGTACGACGGGCAAGGCTACAAATAGGCCCACTGAGGTAATGTTAATACCTATTCTTATCAAATAGAATCACCATGGAGCTAATCTTCTGCAAATTATTTCAGGGAATTGACATTTCATGTGCACATTAACGTCTGCTTGGAAAAAAGGACCATCAATCAGGATGGTGGTACAGCTGATCTCTGTCCAAGATTGGCTTGGCGTTTATTAAGCTAAACCAATGTACATCTTTTTGGAACAAAACGAGCGTAAGTGTCTTAGAAATCAAACTAGCTGAGAGAAAGTGAATGCAACAGAGGCTAATTAAAATATGGAAGAAAAGAAACAACAAGGCACAGTTTAATGCAAATGGAAAGGTCACATGAAAGCTGTTATCTTCATTTCTGTTTTCTGTCAATCAGTCTTAAAAGCCAACACTTTCTTTACTAATGCCATACATCATATATGGAGTGAATTATACATTTATGTAAAAGTGGTAGACATTCATATGGTTATAATTCAATGATAGGTATGCAGAAGAATGAAAAGTATCATAAAATAAACATAGAGTATTTAGGATAATTTAAAGTATTTTACATTAGCTGTGAAGTGGGTAAATTTGTTTCTCTACAAAAAAAAAAATATATATATATATATATATATATAATTTCTTGGGATATACAGCTTGTATCCTTTAAACAAATTCAAAGGGTATTTATTTACAAAAGACTCATCTTTACCAATAAATATGGTTTGGGCCCACATGCATTTTAAGTTAACTGAAGTGAACTTAAAAAAAAACATACAATAGTATTGTCCTTCCTCTTAGATTGTAATCTCAAATAAGCAGGACCCTCTGATTCCTACTGTATTAAAGTGTATTGTATTTGTACTGTCTACCCTCAAGTTGTAAAGCACTGCGTAAACTGTCGGCGCTATATAAATCCTATATAATAATAATAATAATATTGTTTTCTGCATCTCTACATTTTTGGTTAGCCAACATAAATCTGAGCCATAATTGACTTTTAGGCTGATCTGGCAACTGGTTGATCAAGAAGAGAAAAAAGTTTTGTGGTATGTCCTGTCAGGGCAGGGCATATCCACTGAAAACAAACTAAGGACACTGCTGCCAGTTGATGAGGTGAAAAAATATATCAATTTTTATTTAGGCACTTGTGCCTGTGCAAAGAAAAAAAAATTGTATACAGAGGTAATGAAGGACACACTATACAATAACACATTAAAAATGTTAAAAAGTGGCACCCAGCATGAAGAGGAACAGAGCATACAACATATACAATGGAATTAGCCAATATAGTGAGCTGGGATGGCTCACAGGTCTACTACCATAGTGATAAAGCATAAACCCCAGCTAATGTGTATTAATCCATGTATGAATTGTACACATCGCCAGGCAGATATCGACCAAAGGTCGGTATGTGTGCCTGGTGGTGTGAATGGACCAACCGAGGATGCATCCAATATAGATTCCCTATGGAGTACTCCTATGAAAACAGAACCTGGCGCCTTGTAGATTGTCCCTGGAGTGGGCTCAATTGAATGTGTGGACAGTAAATCGGTTCCGTGATAACAAAAAAACCACAAAACTTTTTTCTCATGTTACATTTTTTCCAACGGTCACTAACTGTCCTCCCTTAGCTCATTAGCTGAACCCCTGAACACGTGATTGTGCTGTGTACCAGGCTTTGACATTATTGTGACCCATCACAGATCACCAACAATTGATTTTTTCTGTTATGAATTGGATCTGCTTTTGATCCTCAGGTGGTCTGGGTCCACTATATGTAAATTATTACATCGGCCCCATTTTTTGGCCTTATTAATATTCAATAAATTTCAGAGATGATTTAGTGACAACACTGCATGATAACTATAGACTGCATAAGAATTGTATCTGTACATAACTATCAGTGTCTTGTCATCTGTGAGGATTTATAGCCAAGTGTGGATAGAGTGGGATTTGTGTTATAGATATGGCATATTGCATTGATCTTGACATTGAACAAGAGATAGAGGTGGCTTTTACTAACCAAGGAGACACTGCGACTTCATCAGAAGAACCTCTCAATAACCTCTTCAAGCAACACAAAAAATTGGTGTTGAAATCCCTTAACAGGAAGTGGGACATTGTGTCCCTTCAGTCCCACATATCACATTGAATCATCCCTAGAGGTCTAAGAGAAAGGCTACTTCCGGCCCAACACCTCCACATTCCCAGATTTCTGGAGGTGTGGAAGAGGGACTGTGTTGAGAGAGGAATACATGTAATGCACCTAATTGTGGAGGAAGAAAAACTACAATTGGGTGAATTACAGACTGAAATTGAGGCAAGTACAGCGGCCCTAGAGCCCTTTAAAGACAGGGAGGAGTTCCAAAAATTAAACGATAATCTTAAGAAGGAAGTAGAGAAAACCCAGAAAAATTTGAAAATAACGAAACAAAAGAAGTTTAGACAGAACTTAGTTGACAGTGAGGACCTGTTTAACCCCACAATTACGAGGAGCCGCAGCAGATCTAGGGGTAGATTTAATAAGTACAGGAAATCAAGCAGACATAGGGGACAGTCGTCAGGTAGTGAGTCCGATGCAACAGAGAACTCAGTGACTTTTTTAGTCCCAGGAATAGATCCAACATCGGACGAAATACACAACCAACAGACAGAACCGATAGGTGGATCACAGAGGGGAAGGGGCAATCCCAAAGTCAAAGGCAGAGAGACTCGAAACAATCAGGGCCCCCAGAGGGAGACCAGATCCAACAGCCAAAGGAAACATCATTAGACATCACCTCGGGTGATCTCAAGGTGGTGAATCTCTCCGCATTTGATTTACAAGAGAGACACGTAAAACTATTGAGCAAGGGACTCTCTTTCGCACCCACCTGTTCTATGACAGAGTTCGATGTCTATAAAGACGTCTGTCTCTTCCTGAGAAAAGTAGTCTTCAGGATGTGGCATGATAGAGAAGGTGAAAGTTCCGACCCTAATGTTCCCCCCTCAGAGGAGGACGTCAAAATACTGGAGATTTTGACTTCTCTCCTACTGGAAGGTGATGAGACGGGGGCGGACACTGTCACAGATGAACCCATTCGTAGGGATGCCAACCTCCGTGTTAAATCTAGGAAAATGCCCTCCCTCTCCAAACACAGAAACATCAAAGTGTTCCTAGATTTGGTCCAGGAAGACCTGGCCAAAATAAATGGACCAGGGAGGGACAGGACAACCTATCCGGGGAGGAGAGAATAGCTCTCAAGGAGCTTATGGAAGCCCCCAATGTGGTCATCAAGGGCAGTGACAAGGGAGGAAATGTGGTCCTCATGAGTGAAGACATGTACACTGAAGAAGTATATAGGCAGTTAAGGGATGCCAGCACATACTTGAAACTCCATGGGAACCCCTTTCCCTCCCTTGTCTCTGCCCTTAACCACAAAATCTTACTGGCCAAAGAGGCAAACTTGATTTCCAAAAAAGAAGAAGATCACTTGACAGTTAAGAATTACAATACCCCTACTTTCTATATCATCCCAAAACTGCACAAATCCCTCAGTAACCCCCCTGGAAGACTCATTCTCTCCGCGATAGGGGGGCCTTTGGAAAAAACGGGCCAATTCATTGATGCATTGATCAAGGAGATGGTAACTAGCTTGCCCTCTTATGTACAAGACACAAGAGATGTCCTCAAGAAATTATCTGAGGTTCCCATCCTGCATGACATTCTACTTGTCGGTATTGATGTGGAAAGCTTATATACCTCAATCCCACATGAATGGGGCTTGCAGGCAGTTACCCATTTCCTTGGTCATCATCATCCACATCTAGGGGCACACAATGAATTTGTTGTGGAGCTCCTGGATTTCCTGCTTCATCACAACTATTTTCAATTTCTAAACTTCTACTACCAACAGATCAGAGGTACGTCGATGGGGGCACTGTGGGCCCCGGCCTACGCATGCCTCCATCTCGGACTCTGGGAGGAGCAGGTTGTATATCCATCCTCAATGCACCTCAGCCACTCACACATGTGGCTGAGGTACATTGATGATGTCCTGCTCCTCTGGGGCGGTACCCAATCTGAGTTGGATCAGTTTATGCAGGAACTCAACAACAACAATCGTAATATCAGACTTACCTTCAATGCCACGTCAGATCACCTTCCTTTCCTGGATCTGCTCATTTCTATTGAAGGAGGCAAATTAAAAACCACAACATACCGTAAGGAGACGGCTGCCAATACATTATTGGCAGCAAGCAGCCATCATCCCAGGTCCCTCGTAGAAAGTATCCCCGTAGGCCAATTCCTCCATCTTAAGAGAAATTGTTCAGATCCAGAGGATTACCAGACGGAGGCCAGACAGCTACACAAGCGATTCCGAGAAAGGGGGTACACAAATCGGACCATCAGACGGGCACGCAAAAAAGTGGCACTTAGACCCAGAACAACCCTTCTTGGAGGCACGGAGGATCTAACCCCTAATACAACCCTTAGGGAAGTGGCCCATCCCCGCATCATCACACCTTTCGGCACACAGTGGGAACAAGTCAGAGCGATCTTGTCCAAACACTGGCAGGTTCTCACGATATCCCCCCTCATAGAGCGCATCGTTGGACCGCGGACCCTACTAACAGCCAAACGAGCACAGAATCTTAAAGATAATCTGTGCCACTCCGAATTTACACGCTCTCGAGGGGAGGACAACTGGTTAACCTCACTGCCTCGCCTAAAAGGGATGTTTCCCTGTGGCAGATGCAATATTTGTAAGTCAGTACTAAAATGCAAAACTTTTTCTAGCTGTGACGGACAAAGAGAATATACCATCAACAGTTTTATAAACTGCCAGACAGAGCGCGTAATTTACGAACTGATTTGCCCCTGTAAAAAATCTTACATCGGCAAAACAAAACGCCAACTGAAAGTGCGCATCTCTGAACATATTTCCGATATAAGGAGTCTTACCCATACCAACCTGTTTATGATAGAACTAAAAACATGTATCCAGCTTATTTTTATGATTTAAACTGCACCATCCAGTCGGTAAAGCCATCCATCCGGATGGAATAAATACCAAATAGACATACTGGTATCAAGGTATTGATTTTCAAATGCAACTCTGGTTGTACTTTATCAGATATTGAAAAAACGCACAATTCTGGCTCAGGGTGATCCTCACAGTGATGACAATTTCGCTGACGTTAATTTTTATAACCCTTTTTGTCTAAAATTGGGTCTGTTTTAACCTGTTCATTATGCAGTACTTTTTAACTTAATTTGTTTATGTTTTGAATATATGACTGCCTCACAGATGTGGCTACATACCCAGCTGGGTAGAAGGATTGACATTCCGACTTTAATATATGGTACTTTTTAGACCATGTTGCCACCCTGTGGGACAGACATAACGCCGCTTTACCTGGTGGTGCCATTACTATTGATTAATATGTCCATGTGATAATCGGTTATGGTGGATTCTGAATCAGTAGGGAGACAACACTTACTATGATCCCCAGAATGGGTTAATTACCATACCAGTCATGAAACAGTTAAACCATCACAGCCAATCACTGTGACTATATAATATGGCACCTCAGGTAATTACACCAGCTCTGAGGAAACCAACTTGCCTGTCGGTGAAACGCGTCAGAGTGTGGCGTTGTGGCACCCCGCACTCTGTGCCCCCTTTTTTTGCAACTCTGCCCGAGTGTCTGTGATCTTTCAGAATGTGCTGTGCGGCTGTTCCCCTTTAAGCGCCCAGCGGACTCAGCTATCGGAAGTGACGTCGGTCACTCCATTCAGGAAGTAGAGATCCCCATGCCGTGGTAGCTCGGCTGAGGGTTGAACGCCGCAGCTAAACACCGGACCGGGCAGCGCACACTATCGGGGCTAGGACAGAGCCCTGGACTCTCACGAGGTCAGGACAAGAACCTCCATCCGGACTCCATACATGGAAGACACCCCCAGGTAAATTGTGACCTCATCCCCACGATACATTATCCCCCCAGTTGCCTGTGGGATATTCTATATCCGGTGTCTCCTTCACTATTGGAACCAGTTCTGGAGCCCTCACGACAGTGTCCTTCACTTCATCCCCCCTATTGTATCCCAGCTGGGGTCTCCTGTGTCCCTTTTCTCCAGTTGGAGCAAGCAGTAATCCTGGACCCCTATCCATAAAGGACTTTTTGTTATCACGGAACCGATTTACTGTCCACACATTCAATTGAGCCCACTCCAGGGACAATCTACAAGGCGCCAGGTTCTGTTTTCATAGGAGTACTCCATAGGGAATCTATATTGGATGCATCCTCGGTTGGTCCATTCACACCACCAGGCACACATACCGACCTTTGGTCGATATCTGCCTGGCGATGTGTACAATTCATACATGGATTAATACACATTAGCTGGGGTTTATGCTTTATCACTATGGTAGTAGACCTGTGAGCCATCCCAGCTCACTATATTGGCTAATTCCATTGTATATGTTGTATGCTCTGTTCCTCTTCATGCTGGGTGCCACTTTTTAACATTTTTAATGTGTTATTGTATAGTGTGTCCTTCATTACCTCTGTATACATTTTTTTTTCTTTGCACAGGCACAAGTGCCTAAATAAAAATTGATATATTTTTTCACCTCATCAACTGGCAGCAGTGTCCTTAGTTGGTTTTCAGTGGATATGCCCTGCCCTTACAGGACATACCACAAAACTTTTTTCTCATGTTACATTTTTCCCAACGGTCACTAACTGTCCTCCCTTAGCTCATTAGCTGAACCCCTGAACACGTGATTGTGTTGTGTACCAGGCTTTGACATTATTGTGACCCATCACAGATCACCAACAATTGATTTTTTCTGGTTGATCAAGAATTCTGGAAGTTGTCACCTAAACATGTGCTTTCGTGCTTCTTGTGGTAGTGATAGAAGTATAAGTTAAAAACAGCAAGCCAACACTAATCATAAAATTCACATTACCCACTTTATTCCGTAGTTTATTATTCCATTCTTAGGCAATGTTAGGCCATACATTATCAATTTTTTGTACAATTTTCCTTTAGATTTACCAAAACCATATAATATGAGGTCAATCCTAAACCCTTTCAATTTGTATACAATCAGGCAGGCCCTTGCACTATATTGGTAAAATTACATCTAAAGGAAATTGAATAAAAAAATTGTATGGCCAGCTTAAACCTATGTATCATTATGAAATTAGAAGCCTGCAGCAGAGTGGGTCTCCTAGTTCCGAGGCTACGCTGCCATTGACAGTGCTGGCCTCATGTTGATGATCAGTAACCATTCTGATTACTTTCAGATCATGTTATCATAAGAGTCGGTTCACACTAGCGCGACTTGTCAGGCGACTTGTCAGCCTGACAAGTCGCGCTCCCTCTCGGTCCATTGACCGCTACAGGAGCCGTTCTTAGAAAAAGGGTCCTGTACTACTTCGGGGCGACCTCGGAGCGACTTGCAAAGACTTCCATTATGTGAAGTCCCTGCAAGTCGCTCCGAAGTCGTGGTGCATGGTAATGCACAAGTCGCCCCCGAAGTAGTACAGAGTCGTGTCGCCCCAGTGTGAACCGACTCTTATGATAGCCAATCATAGATATTATATGGGTTTGTTTACAAAATAAACTTTGCAACTCAGTTTTTTTGAGCCTCACAGAAACAACCGAAAAATAAAAAAATGGTCAGACCTGATGGCCCGCTTGGCCTTATTCTGTCGTCACTCTTCTATGTTTCTGCTTACAAAGTCCTGCAAACCAACAACAGAATTAGAACACATAAGCTGAACATCCTACGTACAACCAGTTTACCATCATTCTGTTTGCAATGTTAAAGTATATTGCTGTTAATTTTAATGGACCCCTTTGCTGAGAGCATTCCTAAATGATTTACAGTGGCAATTACTTTTCCCAGTGTACGACATCTATAAAGATGCAGAATTTATTTTATTTGAATGTTTTCAAATTTATTCTAGATTACCATTTAGCTTTCTTTAAAATACAGGCTCATTTATTAAAGTAGAGCCAAGGACAATGGCTGTAGGAAAATGCAGTGTCTCATAACAAGACTTTTCAACTTATTCCACGTTACTACAGATGAAATCTAATTGGTCTCTATGAGTTACAATATAAAACACTGCTCTACTTGGATAAGTACGTTTGCAATGCTTTCTTCCAACACTATCAAAGCCAGAATTAATACCACTAAGGTAAAACAAACTCATGTCCATGCTTTGTGTGTGGTTCACTCTACTGTGTTTGTTGTCTTCTCTTCCAGGCTTTCCAGAGAAGTTGAGGGTAGTATATAATGAGTTGTCCAATTGTTCATTCATACCACTATGGCCCCTATTTGAGCCTCTGTGTCAAAGGTCCCTGGTTGCATCCCCCTGGAGTGTAGGATGGAAGTAGATCTATTAGCAACGCTCAGAAAATTGCCTTGGCTGGAATCTTCTAATACAAGAACTAAGAGCTACAGACAGCTGTATTTTGGCAACCTAGTAGTATGGGCAGTTGTCTCATTGATGGCAGAGCTCTGCTGATTACCAAGAAAATTCATATTCTCTGCAGGACTGAATTGTCATTTTGACAGATGGGAGATGAACAAGTGATGTGAAGCAGTAGAGGCTCCTGCCCCAGCTACGCCCCCTACAGCACAGTGCACAAGATGGGTGCATCTCTTACCTTGACCCCTCGGCCTGACCCTATTTGTAATCCATTAGAAATTAAGTGGGCAAGGCTAGAGCCATGTGCTTAGGAATTCAGAGCTCTGTTGTTGTCAAAGAGAAAGGTAGGAGCTTACTATATTTCTGGGACATCAGCAGTAATTTATCTGTACCTGCAGCGTGCTAAAGCATGTATTCCATAGATGTATAAAAACATGTTTTTTTTTATTTTTTAAGTCTGACACTAAAAAGATACAATCAGAAAAACTTGCCCACACAGTCCCCTTTCCTGCCTGTCTCCTTTGTCACTACTTCACAATTTGGTTTTGATCTTGGCCTTGGTGGACTATTCACTCTGGATCCTAAACCTCTCCTTTTTTGTGGTATTGCCATTAGATCGCACCCATAATAGGGATGAGCATAGCGGTTTTAGCTAAATAAATTTTGCCTTCTCTGAAATATCATTAAAAAACTCCTAAATTCCTCATGTGCAGCTGCCTAGGTAAATTAAATCTGCAAAAATTATTCACCACTAATAAAAGCTTCCAATGTTGTGTCCCACATAGTGTGCTGAAACAAGGGTATATTAGCAGTTTTTATCAGGCAATAGTAACAGGCTTGCAGTAGATTGAAGGCCCGTACACACGTGCAGATTGTCGGCCGAAAAGATTCGGCCGACGACCAATCGGCCGATTTTCGGCTTGTTAGTATGATGCTTCCGACAGCCGACAGCGCACTTTCGGCCGAAAAGAATCTGTCGTGCAATCATTAAAATTTTTGTATGCCGACACCAGAGCGGCCAATGGTTCGCCAGTAGGGTTGAGCGGACACCTAGATGTCCGTGTTCGACGGGTTCGGCCGAACTTTAAAAAAAAGTCCGGGTCCGTGTCCCGGACTTTTACCGAACTTTTCCCGGACACCGAACCCCATTGAAGTCAATGGGGACCCGAACTTTAAGGCACTAAAATGGCTCTAAAACACCAAAGGAAAGGGCTAGAGTGCTGCAAATGGCAGCAAAACGTAATTAAGAGCATGGCAAGTGCTCTGCAAACAAATGTGGATAGGGAAATAACTTAAAACAACAAAAAAAACAGAAAAATAAAACAATGTTCTTCTTCATCTCTGAAGGACGAGGCCCATATGGAGTAGGAGGGAGGTTGAGGTGGTGGTGGATGTGGTGGTGACATAGGCATGCGCACAGGGTGTGCCGGGTGTGCCTGGGCACACCCTAATCACCTAGGGCACATAGCATTGCCAGTGAGGAGATGGGAAAGATCTCCCTCGGACCTGCTCTGCTCTATTTCTCTTTGCCTACAGGTACATGGCCCCGATACATTACTCTCCCTGCTGGCAAACACATGCATGTGTATTTCAACTTTGGGGTGCACACCTTAATGCAATAGGCTGCGCACACCTATGGGCGGTGTAGGTGGAAGCGGCGGTGGAGGAGGACCAGGGCCAGATTAAGAGCATCATGGGCTTGGTGCTGAGGATTTTGAAGGGCCTTAAGGGCCGTGCCTTGCCATGCACCCAGAGGAGGAAGGGTGCAGCCATGCATGCCTAATTCAACATGGGATGCTGTCTCTGAAGCCCATAAACACATCCATGCATCGGCAACTGTCCCTCCTTGTCCGGCCTTCGCGCTGTGTGGGGAGGTTCTGAGGGTGCTGCCTGGGGAAGCGAGCATAGAAGCCAGACTTCTGTGTTTACAAGTGACAGAAGAGCGGTAACAGTGAATATGGCCAACCCGGGGCCTATATAAAAGGTAGGGGCCTGGAGCTGCAGCTCCAATAGCCCCTACGTTAATCTGGCCCTGAGGAGGAGGACGAGGTAGCCAACACTGCTTCTTTTCACAAATTTTAAATGAGGGTACACCCCAAAAGAGTGAGAAAGAGCAAAAATGGAACAATGGGTGGGTAAGGTCGGTATTCATTGCTATTCTGCACAAGGTACGGAAAAGTCCCGTGGGATCCATGCCTGGTTCATTTTAATGAACGTGAGCTTGTCCACATTGTCTCTGGACAGGCGGCTGCGCTTGTCTGTTATAACGCCCCCAGCCGTGCTAAATACCCGTTCAGATAATACACTGGCTGCAGGGCACGCCAGCACCTCCAAGGCGTAAAGGGCAAGCTCAGGCCATGTGCCCAATTTGGAGACCCAGAAGTTGAAGGGGGCAGACCCCTCATTCACTACATGTAGGCGTGTGCACACATACTGCTCCACCATGTTGGTAAAATGCTGCCTCCTGCTAAGACGTTCCATCTGAGCTGCTGGTGCTGCTGTTTGTTGTGGCGTGCTGACAAAGCTTTTCCACATTTCGGCCATGCTAACCCTGCCTTCTGAGGTGCTGGCGGTGCCCTGGTTGCGTTGGCGACCTCCTCCTCCTCCTCTGCCTTGTGCTTCCACTGCGGCCCCGCTGTCAGATGGGAATGCCAGCAGCATGGCGTCTACCAGCGTGCGCTTGTACTCGCGCATCTTGCGATCGCGCTCCAGTGAGTGAATTAAGGACGGTACGTTGTCCTTGTAACGGGGATCCAGCAGCGTGGCCACCCAGTAATCAGCACAAGTTAGAATGTGGGCAACTCGGCGGTCGTTGTGGAGACACTGCAGCATATAATCGCTCATGTTTGCCAGGCTGCCCAGAGGCAACGAAAGGCTGTCCTCTGTGGGAGGTGTATCGTCCGTGTCCTCTGTATCCCCCCAGCCACGCACCAGTGATGGCCATGAGCTGGCCTGGGTGCCACCCTGCTGTGAACATGGTTCCATCTCCTCCTCCAGCTCCTCCTCCTCCTCATCCTCCTCATCCTCCAGAACTGTGCCCCTGCTGGACAATTGTGTCCCTGGCGTTTGTGTGTGCAGGAACCCACCCTCGGAGCCCCTTGCGAATGACTGCCCTGAAAGCCTTGGAAATGTTACCTCTTCATCCTCCTCCTCCTCCTCATCCTGTGCCACATCCTCTTCCATCATCGCCCGAATTGTTTTTTCAAGGAGGCATAGAAGTGGGATAGTTAAGCTGAGAACGGCGTCATTGCCACTGGCCATGTTGGTGGAGTACTCAAAACAGCGCAACAAGGCACACAGGTCTCGCATGGAGGCCCAGTTATTGGTGGTGAAGTGGTGCTGTTCCGCAGAGCGACTCACGCGTGCGTGCTGCAGCTGAAACTCCACTATGGCCTGCTGCTGCTCGCACAGTCTTTCCAGCATGTGCAAGGTGGAGTTCCACCTTGTGGGCACGTCACATATGAGGCGGTGAGCGGGAAGGCCGAAGTTACGCTGCAGCGCTGCCAGGCGAGCAGCAGCAGGGTGAGAACGCCGAAAGTGCGCACAAACGGCCCGCACTTTCTGCAGCAGCTCTGACATATCGGGGTAGTTTTTAAGGAACCTCTGCACCACCAAATTCAGCACATGCGCCAGGCAAGGGATGTGCGTCCAACCGGCTAGGCCCAGAGCTGCTATGAGATTTCGCCCGTTATCGCACACCACCAGGCCGGGCTTGAGGCTCGCTGGCAGCAACCACTCATTTGTCTGCTGTTCCATGCTCCTCCACAACTCCTGCGCTGTGTGTGGATTGTCCCCCAAACAGGCAAGTTGTAAAACTGCCTGCTGACGTTTACCCCTGGCCGTGCTGAAGTTGGTGGTGAAGGTGTTACGCTGTCCGGATGAGGAGGCGGTAGAGGATGAGGAAGTGGAGTAGAGGAGTTAGGAACAGGAGGCAAACTGAAGCGCCCTGCAATCCTCGGTGGTGGAAGGACATGCGCCAAATTGCTATCCGCCTCAGGCCCATCCGCCACTGCATTTACCCAGTGTGCCGTTAGGGAGATATAACGCCCCTGACCGTGCTTACTGGTCCACGTATCGGTAGTTAGGTGGACCTTGGCACAGATGGCGTTGCGCAGTGCACACCTGATTTTTTCCCCCACTTGGTTGTGCAGGGAAGGGATGGCTTGCCTGGAAAAGTAGTGGCGGCTGGGCACGACGTACTGTGGGACAGCCACCGACATAAGGTTTTTAAAACTGTGCGTCTCCACCAGACGGAATGACAGCATTTCAAAGGCCAATAATTTTGAAATGCTGGCATTCAGGGCCAGGGATCGCGGGTGGGTAGGGGGGTACTTCCTCTTCCTCTCAAGTGTTTGGGAGATGGAAAGCTGAACGCTTCCACGGGACATTGTGGAGATGGTTGTTGGTGACCCAGGTGGTGGTGTTGCTGACAGATCGTCTGTTTGCGGGGTGGCAGGTGCCGGTATCACTACAGATGTGGCTGGAGCGGCCGAGACTGCAGCAGAAGAGGAAGCAGGATGAGCCAGAGACGTTTCTTGGTTTTGAAGGTGTGTACTCCACTGCAGCTCGTGCTTTGCACTTAGATGCCTGATCATGCAGGTTGTGCTCAGGTTGAGAAGGTTTATGCCTCGCTTCAAGCTCTGATTGCACAGGGTGCAAACCACTCGTGTCCTGTCATCAGCACATTTTCTAAAGAACTTCCACGCTAGAGAACTCCTTTGAGCTGACTTTGGTGCGCTCGTTCCCTTGCTGCGTTGGGCAGTAGCGGGCGTAGTGTCTAGGGCACGGCCGCTCCGCTTCTGCACCCTGCTCCCTCTTCTGCTGTGCTGGTGGCTCTGTGCGACCACCGCCTCTTCCTCCAAACCACTCAGGTCACCTGCATGACGTTCATTCCATGTGGGGTCGAGGACCTCATCGTCCTCCACATCATCTTCCACCCAGTCTTCACCCCTGCCCTCCTTGTCGGTCTCCACAATGCTGAACGCCGCAGCAGTTGGCACCTGCGTTTCGTCATCATCGGAGACGTGCTGCGATGATCCTTGCATGTACTCATCTTGAGAAATAAGTGGTTGGGCATCGCTGCACTCAATCTCTTCCACTTCTGGGGCAGGGCTAGGTGGATGGCCCTGGGAAACCCTGCTGACAGAGTCATCAAAAAGAAGAAGAGACTGCTGTATGGCTTGGGGCTCAGACTGCTTGCCTGATTTGCAAGGGGGTGAGGTGAAAGACGGTTGGACATCGGCTGCAGGTGCCAACTGTGACCTTTCTGCAGTAGACTGGGTGGGAGACAATGTGAAGGAACTGGAGGCACTGTCAGCAGCAAACCAATCTACTATCGCCTCCACTTGTTCTGGCCTCATCACTTCTAGGGGCGTATGATGCCCTACCAAATACTGATGCAGGTTCTGTCGCCTACTCACACTTGAGGAAGGTGTTTCACTTGTGCGTGTAGCTGGCACAGATCGACCACGTCCTCTCCTTGCAACAGGAGCTCTACCAGCAGCACCACGACCCAGGCCACGGCCCTTATTTGACGGTCTCCTCATATTTCTGTAATTTAAGATCTTGCCCTAGAAAGGTTTTTATTGAATAGCGGAATAGGAAATATGATCCAAAAAAGTGTATGTATCTCGCACGTACAAAACCACACTAGGCCCCAATTACTATTGTTTCTACCCCTAAAAGGATGGATGAGGAGTAGGAGGAGTATGGAACAGACAGCACCCTCAAATCTTCAGAAGTATGAGATGAACCTCAAAAACTTGGAAAGGTGGATCTCACACGTACCGACACAGACTATCCCGCAATTCAATTGATCCTCAAAGGTTTTTATTGAATAGCGGAATAGGAAATATGATCAAAAAGAAAGTGTATGTATCTCACACGTACACCACCACACTAGGCCCCAATTACTATTGTTTGTACCCCTAAAAGGATGGTTGAGCAGTAGGAGGAGGAGTATGGAACAGGCAGCACCCTCAAATCTTCAGAAGTATGAGATGAACCCCAAAAACTTGGAAAGGTGGATCTCACACGTACCGACACAGACTATCACGCAATTTAATTGATCCCCAAAGGTTTTAATTGAATAGCGGAATAGAAAATATGATCAAAAAGAAAGTGTATGTATCTCACACGTACACCACCACACTAGGCCCCAATTACTATTATTTGTACCCCTAAAAGGATGGTTGAGCAGTAGGAGGAGGAGTATGGAACAGGCAGCACCCTCAAATCTTCAGAAGTATGAGATGAACCCCAAAAACTTGGAAAGGTGGATCTCACACGTACCGACACAGACTATCACGCAATTTAATTGATCCCCAAAGGTTTTAATTGAATAGCGGAATAGAAAATATGATCAAAAAGAAAGTGTATGTATCTCACACGTACACCACCACACTAGGCCCCAATTACTATTGTTTGTACCCCTAAAAGGATGGTTGAGCAGTAGGAGGAGGAGTATGAAACAGGCAGCACCCTCAAATCTTCAGAAGTATGAGATGAACCCCAAAAACTTGGAAAGGTGGATCTCACACGTACCGACACAGACTATCACGCAATTTAATTGATCCCCAAAGGTTTTAATTGAATAGCGGAATAGAAAATATGATCAAAAAGAAAGTGTATGTATCTCACACGTACACCACCACACTAGGCCCCAATTACTATTGTTTGTACCCCTAAAAGGATGGTTGAGCAGTAGGAGGAGGAGTATGGAACAGGCAGCACCCTCAAATCTTCAGAAGTATGAGATGAACCCCAAAAACTTGGAAAGGTGGATCTCACACGTACCGACACAGACTATCACGCAATTTAATTGATCCCCAAAGGTTTTAATTGAATAGCGGAATAGAAAATATGATCAAAAAGAAAGTGTATGTATCTCACACGTACACCACCACACTAGGCCCCAATTACTATTGTTTGTACCCCTAAAAGGATGGTTGAGCAGTAGGAGGAGGAGTATGGAACAGGCAGCACCCTCAAATCTTCAGAAGTATGAGATGAACCCCAAAAACTTGGAAAGGTGGATCTCACACGTACCGACACAGACTATCACGCAATTTAATTGATCCCCAAAGGATTTAATTGAATAGCGGAATAGAAAATATGATCAAAAAGAAAGTGTATGTATCTCACACGTACACCACCACACTAGGCCCCAATTACTATTGTTTGTACCCCTAAAAGGATGGTTGAGCAGTAGGAGGAGGAGTATGGAACAGGCAGCACCCTCAAATCTTCAGAAGTATGAGATGAACTCCAAAAACTTGGAAAGGTGGATCTCACACGTACCGACACAGACTATCACGCAATTTAATTGATCCCCAAAGGTTTTAATTGAATAGCGGAATAGAAAATATGATCAAAAAGAAAGTGTATGTATCTCACACGTACACCACCACACTAGGCCCCAATTACTATTGTTTGTACCCCTAAAAGGATGGTTGAGCAGTAGGAGGAGGAGTATGGAACAGGCAGCACCCTCAAATCTTCAGAAGTATGAGATGAACCCCAAAAACTTGGAAAGGTGGATCTCACACGTACCGACACAGACTATCACGCAATTTAATTGATCCCCAAAGGATTTAATTGAATAGCGGAATAGAAAATATGATCAAAAAGAAAGTGTATGTATCTCACACCCAATTACTATTGTTTGTACCCCTAAAAGGATGGTTGAGCAGTAGGAGGAGGAGTATGGAACAGGCAGCACCCTCAAATGTTCAGAAGTATGAGATTGTGTTCACTGTACCCCACAAAGATTGTGTTCACTGCACCCCACAAAGATTGTGTTCACTGCACCTCAAAAAGGATTTTGTTCACTGCACCCCACAAAGATTGTGTTCACTGCACCCTAAAAGGATTTTGTTCACTGCACCCCAAAAAGATTGTGTTCACTGTACCCCCCAAAGATTGTGTTCACTGCACCCCACAAAGATTCTGTTCCCTGTACCCCACAAAGATTGTGTTCACTGCACCCCCAAAGGATTCTGTTCACTGCACCCCAAAAAGATTGTGTTCACTGCACCCCAAAAAGGATGTTGTTCACTGCACCCCAAAAAGGATTTTGTTCACTGCACCCCAAAAAGATTGTGTTCACTGCACCCCACAAAGATTGTGTTCACTGCACCCCACAAAGGATTTTGTTCACTGCACCCCAAAAAGATTGTGTTCACTGTACCCCCCAAAGATTGTGTTCTCTGCACCCCACAAAGGATTTTGTTCACTGCACCCCAAAAAGATTGTGTTCACTGTACCCCCAAAGATTGTGTTCACTGCACCCCACAAAGATTCTGTTCACTGTACCCCACAAAGATTGTGTTCACTGCACCCCACAAAGGATTTTGTTCACTGCACCCCAAAAAGATTGTGTTCACTGCACCCCAAAAAGGATGTTGTTCACTGCACCCCAAAAAGATTGTGTTCACTGTACCCCCCAAAGATTGTGTTCACTGCACCCCACAAAGGATTTTGTTCACTGCACCCCAAAAAGATTGTGTTCACTGTACCCCCCAAAGATTGTGTTCACTGCACCCCACAAAGATTCTGTTCACTGTACCCCACAAAGATTGTGTTCACTGCACCCCACAAAGGATTTTGTTCACTGCACCCCAAAAAGATTGTGTTCACTGCACCCCAAAAAGGATTTTGTTCACTGCACCCCAAAAAGGATGTTGTTCACTGCACCCCAAAAGGGATTGTGTTCACTGCACCCTAAAAAGATTGTGTTCACTGCACCCAACAAAGGATTTTGTTCACTGCACCCCAAAAAGGATTTTGTTCACTGCACCCCAAAAAGGATGTTGTTCACTGCACCCCAAAAAGGATTTTGTTCACTCCACCCCAAAAAGATTGTGTTCACTGCACCCCACAAAGATTGTGTTCACTGCACCCCAAAAAGGATTTTGTTCACTGCACCCCAAAAAGATTGTGTTCACTGCACCCCACAAAGATTGTGTTCACTGCACCCCACAAAGGATTTTGTTCACTGCACCCCAAAAAGATTGTGTTCACTGCACCCCACAAAGATTGTGTTCACTGCACCCCACAAAGGATTTTGTTCACTGCACCCCAAAAAGATTGTGTTCACTGTAACCCCCAAAGATTGTGTTCACTGCACCCCACAAAGATTTGGTTCACTGTACCCCACAAAGATTGTGTTCACTGCACCCTAAAAGGATTTTGTTCACTGCACCCCAAAAAGGATGTTGTTCACTGCACCCCAAAAAGGATTTTGTTCACTGCACCCCAAAAAGGATGTTGTTCACTTCACCCCAAAAAGATTGTGTTCACTGCACCCCACAAAGATTGTGTTCACTGCACCCCACAAAGGATTTTGTTCACTGCACCCCAAAAAGATTGTGTTCACTGCACCACAAAAAGGATTTTGTTCACTGCACCCCAAAAAGGATGTTGTTCACTGCACCCCAAAAAGATTGTGTTCACTGCACCCCACAAAGATTGTGTTCACTGCACCCCACAAAGGATTTTGTTCACTGCACCCCAAAAAGATTGTATTCACTGCACCCCAAAAAGGATTTTGTTCACTGCACCCCAAAAAGATTTTGTTCACTGCACCCCAAAAAGGACGTTGTTCACTGCAGCCCAAAAAGATTGTGTTCACTGCAGCCCAAAAAGATTGTGTTCACTGCAGCTCACACACAGAAAAATGGATGTGGATCACTGACACCTGCCTATCTCCTATCCCACACCACACAGCAATATCGATTGTAGTTTGTAGAACACAGTTTCCCTAAAATTCAGCAGCAGCAGCCTCTCCCTAACAGGATTGAGAAGAGATCGTAGATCAGGATTGAGTGCAGAGTCACCCCACCCCCCACACAGCAATATCGATTGTACTTTGTAGAAGACACTGACCCTATAATTCAGCAGACTCTATCCCTAAAATGCCTACAACTCGCCCTGCCTAAACACTCCAACCTGTCCCTCAATTCTATCCGGACACAAATGGTTTTTTCCTGCCTGTCTTTCCCTAATCAGCAGCCAGCACGTTGATGTGTGCTCTGTCCCTGATCTAAGCAGCAGAATGAAGACGCTGCGGCTGCCTGGAACTTATAAAGACTTGGTCACATGCTTCAGACGGCCAATCACAGCTACTGAGACATTTGCAGGCATGGCTGGGATGGCTTAAGGCACACCAGTTAAACGATTGTTGATTGGCTGTTGAAAGCCCGCCATGAAAAGAGCGCCAAAGCATGCAAAACCCGGAAATAAAACGACCGAACACGGATTTTTACCCGAACATACAGTAAAGTGTCCGTGTCCGTGTTCGGGTACAAAAAATCCAATTATTCGGTACGAACACGAATAATACAGTCCGTGTTCGCTCAACACTATTCGCCAGTCAATACAGAATTCGGCCGACAGACAGCAGATTTGCAAGACTGGGCACGCTCATAAAAGAAAAAACACAGGGAAAGTTAACCATCACATGACATCACTTCTGCAGTCGGCTGTAGTCGGCGGCCAAAATTCTTGTGCAGTCTTTTGCACTTTTCAACCAACACGACAGCCCGGGGACAAAAGACGGCCGATCGTTCGGCCGACGATCTGCACGTGTGTACGGGGCATTAGTTATAGATTAAGCTATAGTAATATGGTTCCCTAAGCAAACAGCGCTCGCTTGACAATAAATAAGTAAAAAAAAAAATGGCAATTCTAACATTACTTAGACAACAAAAAACAACAGGCAATCTTGACAATACATGGGCAAGAAACGGGTAATTGTGACAATGTGAGGGCAATAAATTAACAGTTCCTAGGGACGGTTCACACTAAGAATTGCACAAGAAAGTACTGCACGTTCCTGTGCGATTCACATGTGGATCAGTGCGGTGCGATTTGAGCCCATTTATTTTGAATGGGCTCAAATTGCAAAACATCACACCAAAAAGTACATGCACTCATTTTTTAAATGCTGCACTGCAACCGGATCGTATGGTGCTTTTGTACCATGTGATCCGGTGCAGGCACATGCACTGCGTTTGTAACCTGTATTTGGGATGTCATTAACTTAACATTCCTAACATTAATACTTGGTGCAGATTTCAACTGCAGTGCATTTTAAATGCGGTACACAGAACATGGGTTTCCCTTACCATGTTTTTAGTGTGCATGGGACCTAACAATTTAAATGGTCCAGCACTGTTACATGGGTAAGTCACATGCTCCTCCATAAGTACTGCATGGAGCGGGGGAGAAGATAATTGAAGACTTACTTCAAAGGCTAGTTATAGGTTGAGATCGTTGCCACATTTTTGTACAGTTGGTTGAATTTGATGCTCTTGCTGTGCGTTACGTGTGTCCATGTGCCATAAGGAGGGGTGGGCTCCCCACAGACACAACTGCCCTTAATCTATCCATTGCTATATGTGCTCCTACTTATAAGACTCTGAAAATTATTAGTTAGGACTGCAGTATACAGAGGAGCCTTGACGTGGGCATTTCAGCTTATGCATATACTTGCAAATGTGCAGTTGTTTTGCAGGCTGGCTGGTAAGTGTGCTGGGAAATATTTTGTTTGTTTGTGATTTGCGTAGCCCTTCCATGTGAACCTTACTGCAAAGGCTTTGGATACCCATAGGTTGGGGTGGTTGCCACTTTTTTTTTACAGGGGTTTAAATAAGCCAGTTGCTTTAGTCCTGACCTCAATGCATTTCATTAAAGTAGAAGTTCAGCCAACACCTAACTCTAAACCTACTCACAGCCACATTCTAAAATGAATCTATCTAGCCCTGTAAAGAAGAGATCACTTTATTTACATGTTCTACGGCCACTCAGGTCTGGTGAGCTGTCATCGGTGGCTTCAGTGTGAAGGCGTGTGCAGGAGAGGCAGCCGGCAACAGAAGCCCCATAGTAACTATGGGTGACGTCACTTCCCAGGCATTTCCCAACCATTGTCGGTTCTCTTTTGCAGACAGTATCTGCTGCTGGAGACTTGACCAGATCAGCTTCAGAAAAGGTATGTCTGGTGATTTCTCCTTTACAGGGCTTGATAGATTAGTTTTAGAATAGATTTGTTTTAGAATGTGGCTGTGAGTAGGTTTAGAGCTAGTTAGGTTTTGGGTGAACTTTCACTTTAACATTTGTGCTTGAACTTCAGATAAAGGACAACTCTCATTTTTTCTCATCTCTACCCATAATTCTGTCCACAACATTTCATGACCCTACAGTAGGAGTGCCCAGTTCCCTTAAAACCCTGACCACAGTTTCCTGCTAAACATAATAGTAGAGTATTAAATGTAAAGAGTATAATTTATGGTGTCAGTGTTCACTATCTGTTTGCTACAGATACATTGTTTATATCTATACATGCGGTTCTACAAATCTTTTAGTGATTTTAAGGCTCTGTATGGAAGTTACTTAACCACTTTAAGACCGGAAGATTTGACCCCCTTCCTGACCAGGCCCTATTTTGCGATTCGGCACTGCATTAATTTAATGGACAATTGCGCGGTCGTGCGACACTGTACCCAAATAAAATGTACGTCCTTTTTTTCTCACAAACAGAGCTTTCTTTTGGTGGTATTTGATCAAACAAAAAAAAAAGAGTGACAATTTTGAAAAAAATATATATATATATATATTTTCACATTCTGCTATATAACATTCCCAAAAAAAAGAAAAAATTAAGAATCAAACTTTTAACATGTTAGGCCAATTTGTTTTCTGCTACATATTTTTGGTAAAAAAGAATCACAATAAGCGCATTTTGATTGGTTTGCGCAAAAGTTATCACGTTTACTAACTATGGGAAAGATTTATGTCACTTTTATTGTTTTTTTTTTCCATTTACTAGTAATGGCGGCGATCTGCATTTTTTTGCGGGACCGCGACATTGCGGCGGACAGATCGGACCCCTAACTGACATTTTTGACACTTTTGGGGGTACCAGTGACATAACTACAGTAATCAGTGCTATATATATGCACTGTTACTGTAATAATGACACTGCCAGGGAAGGGGTTAACCCTATGGGTGATCAATGGGTTAAATGTGAGCCTCATGCTTACTGACCTGTGGGGGGGGGGGGGTTTCTTTGACACAGACAACGATCGCAGGTTCAGCTATGCTGAATCCTGTGATCTCTACCTTTCTGTCACTGAGAAGATCCACCTGCTTTGTTTACATAAGCAGGCAGATCTTCTCACACTTTCAATCGCTGCCTCTCCTACTCCTGCCCGACTCCTGCTGTGTCTAAACACAGTGGGAGCGAGCCTCCGCCGGTGCGCGCACACTGCCGAGACCACTAGGAGTCCAGCGACATAGGTCTACGTCGCTGGATCCAGGGGGGCCGCACTGCAGCAGTAATATTACTGTTGCCAGTCAGCAAGTGGTTAAATCATAACAGCCTCCATGGCCAGAGAAGTTCATCAAGAGGTTGAACCTCAGCATTTACCTTTCAGAAAGAAAGAATTTCCAAGGTCTGATCACTGGCATTAGAGTAGAGACATACCTATCCAGCACTCATCTATTGTCCTCCTGAGGAATATTTTCCCTTACCTAACGTATAACTATCCCTTGACTCATGGATATTTCTTTATGAAACCAAGTGAAGTTTGTTGCAGCTTCAAAGTTGTTAATCTTATAAAAAATATACCTTTGACCAAAGCTAATATCAGCATTATATTCCAGTAAAGTATATCAGGTCCATTTGACCATCCAAGCTCCACCAATACCTATTGTATGAAAGAGGAAAAGGGGGCACACTTTACGTCTGAAGGAAACCAGATTTAACCTCCACATACAGAAATAGCTGTGAAATTGTGTAATAAACTTGTTTAAGCACTAGTTCTGGGCAAGCTCAGTAGATTGTTTAAAAAAAAAAAAAAAAGATGGATGCATCCCAAAATGCACAAAATTCGGTATAAATGGATACTAGCATTTATAGGGGAAAAACACCAGCAATTGATTATTGCCTTCTGGGGATCAGGAAGGAGTTTTTTTTCCCTCACTGGAGCAAATTGGATCATGCTTTATAGGGTTTTTATTCCCTCTGCACCAACTCTCCGTATATGATTGTGTACATTTGTTTATTCTTTTTTGTTGGTTGAACTAGATGGACCTGTATCTTTTTTAACCTAATTATCTAAATACTGTATGTAAGGTAGAGCTATCTTCAGAGGGAAAACGGTAAAGGTCTTGGTAGAAAGGAATAAGAAAATATTAGAAATTCCTAATATCCTACAAGATTTTCTCATGGTTTAAAAACTTTATTTTTTCTGACTATATGCTCGCTGTAAGATGTAATAAGTAACTAATGCAACTCAGTAGTAGATTGTTCTGACATTGTACCGCAATTTTATTTAAAGAAACATTGTCCTAGCTGTGTTAGTTAGAACAACATAAACCTATTTAACAGCGAGCTAAATGTTTACAACTATGCTGAAAAGGAAATTCACTGAAGTCTACTGTCTGCAACAAAATAGTTCCTATAATCAGCGTCCACCACAATACTTTCTCTCTATCGCCATCTGCTGGACAACTAAAAAATGTTCACATGGTGAAAAATGCCAATACAGTCTCAGTTCAATTCACCGTTTTGCTCATTTTTTTACATCTATTGGATAGGTTTCAAAAAATACCTGTAGATCTTGTGGGCTGATAACACATAGGGAGTTACCTTTGCTTACTATTATCAAATACTTAATTCTCGCTGAGGATTGCAAAACACTTCTCTGCTATATTATGAAGATGCAATAGGGGAAGGTGTTCTATAGTCCTAACACATTTCTGCCCTAGGATGACAACATTGCTTCTCAAAAGATATAATATAGTGAGTGAGCGTTGTCTCTCTAGGACAGGAAAATGAGTTACTGGCAGGATCACCAGGTAAAAATAAAGAAAAAAAAAAAACAAATGTAGTCACAATATCTAAGGAATCGTAAGCTGCAATACAACATGTACATTTTTGCTTTAAAATTATTAAGAAATTAAAATCTAAACATACTGCGTTGCTTGCTGGCAAAGACAGTGAAACACTCTGCCACTACTACAATACAAATTATTTTCACTTGAACATTGTTTTTTAGTTTGTCAAGTATTTTATTTTTTAATCTGCATAACATACACTATATTACCAAAAGAATTGGTACCCCTGCCTTTACACCCACATGAACTTTATTGGCATCCCAGTGTTAGTCCGTAGGGTTAAGTTCTGAGTTGGCCCACCCTTTGCAGCTATAACAGCTTCAGCTCGTCTGGGAAGGCTGTCCACAAGGTTTGGTAGTGTGTCTCTGGGAATGTTTGACCATTCTTCCAGAAGTGCATTTGTGAGGTCATGTTGGACGAGAAGGCCTGGGTTGCAGTCTCCACTCTAATTCATCCTAGATAGAACACCTCTGGGATTATTATTATTATTATACATGATTTATATAGCGCCAACAGTTTGCGCAGCGCTTTACAATGTGAGGGAAGACAATACAGTTACAATACAGTTCAAAACAGGAGGAACTAGAGGGCCCTGCTCGTTAGAGCTTACAATCTAGAAGATGAATTATAGTGCAGACTGCAAGCTAGGCCTTCTCTCCAACATCAGTGCCTGACCTCACAAATGCCCTTCTGGAAGAATGGTCAAACATTCCCATAAACACCCTCCGAAACTTTGTGGACAGCCTTCCCAGAAGAGCTGAAGCTTTTATAGCTGCAAAGGGTGGGCCAACTCATTATTGAACTCTACAGACTAAAGCTTGATACACACTATACAATTTTCTTTAGACTTTTCTATTACATTTTTAATAAAACCATATAATATGAGGTCAAACACTTTAAATTTGTATGTAATCGGTCAGGCCCTTGCACTACATAGTGGAAGGTAAATCTAAAGGAAATCAAACAACAAAAGTTGTATAGTGTGCATCCAGCTTCAGACTAGGATGCCATTAAGGTTCATGTGCGTATAAAGGCTGGCGGCGTCCCAATACTTTTGGTAATATAGTGTATGTAATTTCTACACAATCGACTCTATGGCTCAATGTCAATTAAAAATGACCTTTCCATTTTAGTTTGTAACAATGTAAACCAAAAACATTCTTATAATGGTATCATTCCAGAATAGTTTTTACATCCCTAGTCATTAGATTGGTTGCCTGCTTCTTCAAGCTTTTTTTTACTTTTTACACACTGGAACTAAGCATGTGACTCCAACATCATTATAGCATTATAACAGTGGAAAATGTAATTAATTTTAATATAGTCTCTCCCCATTTCTCTGTTTAGGCATGATATGTGTATTACCCTTTTATTCCAAAAGGTACAGTGTTCCTTTTGTGAAGGAAAGATAAAATGGCTGGCATACAACCTCTAAAAAGTCTCCTAAAAAAATAAATGTCCAGCTTTATGTTTTTTTTTTCTCAATAGTCCCCAGCAATGGTTTAAATGTAAAAAAAATACCTTTTATGCTACTGTCTTTTTTCAATTTACAGGGTGCTCTCACAGTAATTCCATTCCGTCACTAGATGTCCTTACTTGTCCAGGTTAAATGAGGTCCAGCGCCATTTGATTCAGAAGACTAAAGAGATACTGCAAGTTCAGGGCATCATGGATCACCCACCACCATGAGAAGATTCAAAGAGAAAGAGAACCCTGCATGTCACACAAGAGGCCTGAAAACATCTTAAAAAGGCAAAACAGAGATGGAAGGAGTGAGCCCAAGGTTTAGCATTATGATTAAAACTCTATAAATGTAGTTATATACTGAAAAGGTATGCGTACATCAACATATTTCGAAACATAGGCATGTGACAGAGCAAGCAGACACTCGTGTGTGCACATTGGCCTAGCAGTTTACCTTGAAACCACTGCTCGATATAGTCCATCCTGGTATGGATGTAAACATATGAAAGCCTCAGTCAATGCCACTCCTCGAGCCACGCCCCCTGAATGCCAGGGGGCATGGCCCGAGGAGCGGCATTGACTGAGCCTTTTACATGTATACATCCATACTAGAATTGGCTATGGCCAGTGGTGCTACACTGCTAAGCTATTGTGCAGACACAACTGAGGCTTTCACATGTAAACATCCATACTAGGTTTAGCTGTGGCGAGTGGCGGTTTCAAGCTAAAATGTTCAATGCTCACTGGATGGTGTTTTTCTTGACCTAGCACCCCTACTATCCTGAGAGCAAATGGGGCTCTACACCTTACCCTGGAGTGGCACCACCAAGTACTTATGGCCCTTTTGGCTTAGTTAGTAGAGATGTCCCGAACTATTCGCCGGTGAACAGTTCCCGTCGAACATCGCTTGTTCGCGTCCGGCGCTGCGGGCGAACATATGCGATGTTCGGTCCGCCCCCTATACTTCATCATTGAGGCAAACTTTGACCCTGTACCTCACAGTCAGCAGACACATTCCAGCCAATCAGCATACCCTCCCACCTCCTATAAAAAAGCAAGGGCAGCATCCATCTTAGATCATTCTGAAGCAGTGTGTTAGTGAGAGCAGGGAGAGCTGCTGCTGCTGCTGTTAATAGGGACAGTTGTTAGATAGTGTTCTCGGTCCACTCCTGCTGTAAGGACAGCATCCTGACAGCACCCCAAATAGCCCTTTTTAGGGCTGGTATTTCAATCAATTTTTTTTTGATATATATATATATATATATATATATATATATATATATATATATTGTGCAGTTGCCTCCCCGCCGTGTGTGAGAGGCCACTGACCCACCACAGACTGTACTGTGTGCACACCACACTCATATCGGGTGGCACAGTACATTGCAGTTTAAAAAATATTTTTTTTTTCCTCTGTCATAATTGCAGTTGCCTGCCGGCTGCCAGTGAGTGTCAGGTCCACAGAGTGTACTGTGCCCACTGCAGTGCCCACCACTGATTTATACGGTGGCAAAGCACCTTGCAAATTAAAAAAAATATATTTTTTATAATTGCAGTTGCCTGGCCTGCCAGTGAGTGTCAGGTCCACAGAGTGTACTGTGCCCACTGCAGTGCCCACCACTCATATATACGGTGGCACAGCAGCTTGCAAATTAAAAAAAATATATTTTTTATAATTGCAGTTGCCTGGCCTGCCAGTGAGTGTCAGGTCCACACAGTGTACTGTGCCCACTGCAGTGCCCACCACTCATATATATATATATATATATATATATATATATATATATATATATATATATATATACGGTGGCACAGCACCTTGCAAGTTAAAAAAATATATATTTTTTATAATTGCAGTTGCCTGGCCTGCCAGTGAGTGTCAGGTCCACAGAGTGTACTGTGCCCACTGCAGTGCCCACCACTCATATATACGGTGGCACAGCACCTTGCAAATTAAAAAAAAATATATTTTTTATAGTTGCCCGCCAGTGAGTGTCAGGTCCACAGACTGTACTGTACCCACTGCAAATGAACTGTTTGCGGTGCTTTAAACGGGGAGTTTAGTCTGTCAGAGTTTGGTCTGTCACTGTGAAGCGGGCGTAACCCTTACACTACCTGATTGATACAACATCATACCTGATCGTATACACACACTGGATGTTTTAAAGCACGTTATTCCAAACAATTTAGGAATGTTAGGTGATTTATGCCCTTTATGGATTAAAACCCAACTCTGCGTCAACTACGTAATTTTCCATGGGAGTTTTTGCCATGGATCCCCCTCCGCCATGCCACAGTCCAGGTGTTAGTCCCCTTGAAACAACTTTTCCATCACTATTGTGGCCAGAAAGAGTCCCTGTGGGTTTTAAAATTCGCCTGCCTATTGAAGTCTATGGCGGTTCGCCCGTTCGCGAACATTTGCAGAGGTTCGCGTTCACCGTTCGCGACATCTCTATTAGTTAGCAGTTAGCACTTCTGCCTAACAGCACTATGGTCATCAGTTCAAATCCCAACCATGACACCACCTGCATAAAGTTTATATGTTCTCCCTCTGCTTGGGTGAGGGTACTCTGGTTTTTATCCCACACTTCAAAGACATGCTGGTAGGTTATTTGGCTGCTGTACAATTTGGCCCTAACATGTGATAAGGAGGACCATAAAATGTAAGCACCTTGAGGGCAGGGACTAATGTGTATGACATATATGTAAAGCACTGCATACATTATTGGTGCTATAAACACACTTTTATATATTGTTTGTATTTTTCTGCATTAACTTTTTTTGTCAACAGATTCAGGGCAATACACGTTTCATGAGGGTGACACGTACCCCAGAGATGCTAGATTACATATTCATTACTCCTCCAATGTGCTGATAGTAAGTAAAGCGTTAACTGGCTATATTTGGCTTAGGTTTAGACTGATTTAATTAGACTGGAGGATTTTTCGAACAAAGAATTCCCTATTTACTACAATATTTATATGAAATATTTATAATGTGAAATATATGTATGAAATATGAATGCGGCTTGTCTGCATTTCTGTAACCTGAGGGCTTTTCAGGTACTCTGTATACTTATGTTTCAGTTATTCCAGCACCAGGACTGTCAAGTACAGTAAGGTCATGACAACTCTATTTGCCAAAATTAGGGCACATTGGAGACTTCATTAAAAACTAATTAGTATAATTTTGTAGAAGAATTCTCTAGGAGGGAACAGTGGGATGGAAGAATGCAGCCTTGCACAAACTGAAGGTTAACCACTTAAGTTTACAGAACAAAATTAAATCTCATTATACGTGATGTACAACAGCACCATCATTTTCATATAAATGTAATAATACTCTGAAAAAAAGATACCATATTTAAAGGACTAATGCACATCAATAGATGTCACTGCGTCAAAAATAGTTAATTTGTTTCCTTCAAATATGTAATGATAGATACTGTTGGGAGCATTTGTGTTGGGTTGCAAGATATTTGCTGCAAGAAGCTGCTCCTGGACAACAGAATCAAATCTTCCACAAGATAACCTAGGCAGGAGCCCGATGGATATCCAAGGGGCCTACATACAACCTTGGTGTTCTTGCCGTAAAAAATCAGTCATAGGTAATACTTTACTTCTACCCTAAAAATGTTTGCATACATTACCCTTCAGGGCCATGTTGATAGCAAATCAGAAATGGTACTTGAGAGCAGATACATGACAGCTCTTGAGCACTAGAGAACTGTAGTTGTGACTGCTGGGAGCATGGCGTATTGAAGGTTTTGACAACATAGAATATAAAAGATGTTTGGTTACTAGGTCATGTGGTATAGGTGATGGCAGGCTCTGGGGTCTTTAAAATATAGTTCTCTTGCAGGCACTGACAGCTAAGTACACTGCTAAGAATTTAAATATATATATATATATATATATATATATATATATGTATATATATATTTAAATATACGGTATATATATATATATATATATATATATATATATATATATATATATATATATAGTATCTTAGCAAAGTGAGGGCACCCCTCACATTTTTGTAAATATTTTATTATATTGTTGTTCACTACTTTACATTGTAGCAAAGTGTAATTTCTTTCGTGTTGTCACATGAAAAGGAATAATAAAATATTTACAAAAATGTGAGGGGTGTACTCACTTATGTGAGATTATATATATACAGTGCTTTGCGAAAGTATTCGCCCCCCTTGAACTTTTCGACCTTTTGCCACAATTCAGGCTTCAAACATAAATATATAAAACTGTAATATTTTGTGAAGAATCAACAACAAGTGGGACACAATCATGAAGTGGAACGAAATGTATTGGATATTTCAAACTTTTTTTAACAAATAAAAAAATGAAAAATTGGGCGTGCAAAATTATTCAGCCCCCTTAAGTTAATACTTTGTAGCGCCACCTTTTGCTGCGATTACAGCTGTAAGTCGCTTGGGGTATGTCTCTATCAGTTTTGCGCATAGAGAGACTGAAATTTTTGCCCATTTCTCCTTCCAAAACACCTCGAGCTCAGTGAGGTTGGATGGAGAGCATTTGTGAACAGCAGTTTTCAGTTCTTTCCACAGATTCTCGATTGGATTCAGGTCTGGACTTTGACTTGGCCATTCTAACACCTGGATATGTTTATTTGTGAACCATTCCATTGTAGATTTTGCTTTATGTTTTGGATCATTGTCTTGTTGGAAGACAAATCTCCGTCCCAGTCTCAGGTCTTTTGCAGACTCCATCAGGTTTTCTTCCAGAATGGTCCTGTATTTGGCTCCATCCATCTTCCCATCAATTTTAACCATCTTCCCTGTCCCTGCTGAAGAAAAGCAGGCCCAAACCATGATGCTAAGAGGGAAGACAGCGCAGCGCCTTCTAAGTGCAGCAAGACATTTATTGAAGTATTACACTCACATTTAGTCGGTGAATAAGATGCAGTTAGTCAAGTAATGTTGATCATCAGGAGCATCACTGGAGCGGGTCCTGGTGGTGGAGGCAGTGGATCCCGGTGAGAGCGGCAGGGGGTTCCTCCGTGTGTACAGGGATGGCCTCGGTGGTGTCCGTGGGCTCCTCGTCAACTGGTGGAACGCTGGCACTCGTGGGTCCTGGGATCCTGAAGTCACTCCTGGCGGTGATGCGGGATGCTACGGCGACGCGTTATCGGAGCATGCGCTCCTTCCTCAGGCCGTGGATGCACCATGTTTGGACAGGGTATTTATGCAGTGATAAGGACGGTGGCTCAGGGGAGGCAAAAAACATGGCTTGAAAGTCTGCAATAGGTGGAATATCGGTGTTTGGCCACTAGGTGGGGTGTGTGGGTACTCAAACTGATGTGGTTAAATGCATGGGGAGGGGAATAACAGACCATGTGGGAAACTATAGTGTAATAGGACCGTAGTTGAAAACTGAGAAGGGGGGGGTTTGTTTTGGGGGGTTTTTTCACTGGGAGGGATGGAGATGACAAGGGAGGGGGGGGGTTTTGGGGGGATTATGTGTATAAGTGTCACGGATATGTGTTGCTGTATGTATGGTGCTATGGGATAAGAATAGGGTACATGGTTTGGGCACGGGGACATATTGGGGGGGGGGGGGGGAAGGACATGTAGGGTGTTGGTGGGGGGTGGGGGGTGGAAGAGGAGAAGATGTAAAAAAAAAAAAAAAAACGCATGTACAATAACTGGGGATGGTTATGGTTGTAGCTGTTTTGGGGGGGGGGGGGGTTTGTTGGGTTTTTGTTTTCACGGGCAGTTTGATCCAGGGGGGGGGGGATTGGAAGGGTGGTGTGTTGGCTTAAAAAAAAAAAAAAAAAAACGCACAAATCTGCTGCCACCACCATGTTTGACAGTGGGGATGGTGTGTTCAGGGTGATGAGCTGTGTTGCTTTTACTCCAAACATAACGTTTTGCATTGTTGCCAAAAAGTTCGATTTTGGTTTCATCTGACCAGAGCACCTTCTTCCACATGTTTGGTGTGTCTCCCAGGTGGCTTGTGGCAAACTTTAAATTACACTTTTTATGGATAACTTTAAGAAATGGCTTTCTTCTTGCCACTCTTCCATAAAAGCCAGATTTGTGCAGTATACGACTGATTGTTGTCCTATGGACAGAGTCTCCCACCTCAGCTGTCAGATCTCTGCAGTTCATCCAGAGTGATCATGGGCCTCTTGGCTGCATCTCTGATCAGTCTTCTCCTTGTATGAGCTGAAAGTTTAGAGGGACGGCTAGGTCTTCGTAGATTTGCAGTGGTCTGATACTCCTTCCATTTCAATATTATCGCTTGCACAGTGCTCCTTGGGATGTTTAAAGCTTGGGAAATCTTTTTGTATCCAAATCCGGCTTTAATCTTCTCCACAACAGTATCTCGGACCTGCCTGGTGTGTTCTTTGTTCTTAATGATGCTCTCTGCGCTTTAAACGGACCTCTGAGACTATCACAGTGCAGGTGCATTTATACAGAGACTTGATTACACACAGGTGGATTCTATTTATCATCATTAGTCATTTAGGTCAACATTGGATCATTCAGAGATCTCACTTAACTTCTGGAGAGAGTTTGCTGCACTGAAAGTAAAGGGACTGAATAATTTTGCACGCCCAATTTTTCAGTTTTTTATTTGTTAACAAAGTTTGAAATATCCAATCATTTTCGTTCCACTTCATGATTGTGTCCCACTTGTTGTTGATTCTTCACAACAAATTCCAGTGTTATATCTTTATGTTTGAAGCCTGAAATGTGGCAAAAGGTCGCAAAGTTCAAGGGGGCCGAATACTTTCACAAGGCACTGTATGTATATATACACAAACACAATATATACACACACAGTATATCCCACAAGTTCTGCTTCTGTTTGGTTTTTACAGCTTTTTTGATGGTTAGTGTCTTGTCATCATTTGTACGGTTAGCTAGTTGAACAAACCATAGTGGGATTGTTCAAATGCTTACAGCATGCCTGTGACCGCCATGGAATTCTATTTCATTATTAATGATTGGTGATATGGTTTGTGTTTAATGGACACTTGTTAATAAAGCTTTGGCCTTGTCCTTTTACAATTAAATTATTTTTTGTGTAATTTCTTGCGTAAATCATATTCTGCTTAGCAGTTATGGTCTGGAGAGAACTCCATATACTACACTGTAGTGGAGAAGTGAAAATATAATAGAGAAGAAGTTTCTGCAGCAGTGAAAATGGCAGTCCAACACAATAGACATGTGGGATATGAAGGGAACTAAGACAACCAGCGACCGTTAACATTTCATGAGTGATTGACTTTGTTTCTGTGTGGTATAGTGTGAGTATAGTGTTGAGATAATGGTCCATTTTGATGACTTCCTTTAATTTCTAAAGTTAAATTTGGAGACTAGTTGCTCCTTTCCTTTGCTGTCCAGTGCATGCGCCAAAGAAAAATGGTGGGGATTTTAATTATGATCCTTATCTATTATGACCAAATTTCTGTGCGAGCTCTGTAATCTGGTGACAGATGGCCCTTGTATGACTTTAATAGGGTAGTAGTGATTTAATATAATCCCTTCTGCTTACATTTTAGAGAATAAACCCCCTATACTTCTAAGCTAAAGCCAGCCATATATGAATCGAAACTTGTCTGCTTCAGCAAGGACTGGCCAAGATTTGATCCATGAATGGGCAGGCACATTGCATGTTCCCAAGTCGATCCCTCAATCGACTTGGGTACAACCAGCCTGTCAGTTTTTTTTTTACATTTGATTACTGCCGGAAGGTATGGCAGCTAGCAGTAATGATTGTGTTTTGCTGGCCGGGAAGGTAACCCCTCACCACCACAGGAAGAACACAATAATGCTGCAGGAGCCATTCCCCCATTAACACTAACTGTGTTGATTGGGGAATCAAGAGATTTTCTTTCACCCGTGGTGAAAGGAAAGGAAAGAAAAGCGAGTCATCTATGGGCTGCTTTAGGGTGGCCATAGATTAATCAAAATTCAGTCAGTCTACTAGGTACCTGTCAATTGTTGATCAGTGTGCAGCCATACCTGTTCAACACAAGTTGATCATTAGATCAACTTCTGATGAAGGAACAAGTTGGAAAACATTTGTTGATCAAGGGTTGCAGCCACTGGTCACTGTGTTTTAACATCCCTGAGTCCTTTTGTCAGAATACATTGTTCCGTTTGGGGAGATTCCTCCATCCACCTTGTTTGAGTTGATTGAAGAATCTGTTTGCTCTTTTTTTTCAAAAACAAAAAAATAAATCTACGGAAGATTTATCCGTAATACAGCTCAAGGAGCAACAGTGATATGCAAAGAAGGTAACCAATAGCAGCTGATCATATTTCAGTTCAGTTAAGGAGGGGCTTCTCGATACTTTGAATTGCTAATCTTTGCTAATCTTTCCATGTCACTTCTCAGTGCTGCCATATTGAATAAACTTCTTCATTGGGAAGCACAAGTTTGGGAATGGGGTCTTCGCAGTGTTTGTGAAGAAACTGCTAAATGGGCAATGAGAGGTAAAACAATTCCTCATGACTTTATACTGCTGATTTAGGATGGGAAAACTGAATTTTCCTTATAGAATATGCAACTAAGCCAGGATGGGGACATCGAGATGGAAATATGGGGTCATTAGGGACACTATGTTGCTGATTGGGGAAGCTCAGAGTTTAATTGCAGATGGAGGGCACAGAGAATTCTAGGTTCAATGTTCTGCTACGCCAGGGATGGCAGGCAGGTAATTTTAAGGAGACGTGTTCTGGACTTCATTTTTACACAGAAGCAGAAATTGTGTCACATATAAAGTTACCATGCCCTCAGAAGTGTGAAATAGAAAGGTTTTCTAAAAGCTTTAGTGCTTGTCTGCCTGCTTGTCTGTTAAATGTCTTATGTAAGAAACCTCAAACTGAAGCCTATATTCTCTGAGTTCTGGTCCAAATTCTAGTTTTGAGGCGATGCTCAGGACACCTCTTACTGAAGAATTTTTATGACAATACAAACTTGTCAATTAATAAAATATTTCTAACACACAGCATGGGCATACTTAGAATTACACCCCAGAACACATTCTGCTACTCCTCCTGAGTATAGGTATACCACATACGTAAGATCATTTCAATGTTTGGATTGATTAGTTACCAGACACTGCATCTTGTGTGTCACAAAAATCAACCATCACTGCATAGAAAACAATGTACTGTAATTATCACCTCTGTATGAATGGTCAGGGAATTTAGCTTAATGTAGCTTCACTTACAGCAGTCCATGTTCACAAAATCCAAGTAGGCCTAATCTACTAGTACTGGGCTGCCCCACAATGCTGTGTTCACTGGTTAGGAAGTACAGGAGGCTGAACAAAGGGTGAAAAAAAGAGTACCTAAGGTCCAGTGGCATCGGGAGGGGGGGGGGGCGGGCTAACCGGGGCTATAGCCCCGAGTGGGCCCACAAAAAACCCCGGGTGTCGTATTGCTTATATAAAATGATTAGCCCCGAGTCCCAAGGCCTGCAGTTGGCCGGTAACTCGGGGCCACATACCTCAGCAGTGTAACATTCATACAGCACATCCAGTGGTTGGTGGGCAATCCGGCGCAGCCACAATGAGAGTGATTGGAGCTGTCAAGATGAAGCACTGATGTTGGGGTGGGCGGTACCGATATATGGTTCTCTGCCCCTTTGTTCCGTGCATAGCCAAACAGCCACTGGCCGGAGAGGAAGGACTCAGGGCTAATCATTTTTTGGATGATAAACTTGATTTATACACCGCTGTGGGTGCACATACAGCAGTTACAATTGGTCCCACCCCTGCAACTTCTTTCTCCTCGGCCAGCAGCTGTTTGTCTATGCACAGAGCAAAGAAGTGGAGCCTAGTATATCGGCCCCGCCCACCCCATCACTGCTTCAACATGACAGCTCCAATCACTCTAATTGCGGCTGCCCCCGACTTGACCAGCAATCACTGGCTGTGTTATATAAATGTTACACTGCTGCATGTCCTGCTATAGGCTGCACTCATGTTCACTTCTGTTCCATCTGATGCCGCCATTCTCCCCTCAGCTCCTGTGTGCTGCTAATCTAGATTTTAAGATAAGTGTGCTATATTTAACTTCAGGCGGTCCCCCCGTGTTACAAACAAGATAGGGTCTGTAGGTTTGTTAAGTCAAATTTGTTTGTAAGTCAGAACATGTACATTTTTTAGTGTAGCTCCAGCCAAAAGAATAATTTTTAAGTTTTTTAGATAGCATAGGGAAGAGTTAACACACCCCTGTACCATTTGTTTTGCTGTCTCTACCCCTGTTCAGAAGATTTCACCTCACTTTCTGTCCCTATGACAATTGGATTTTGAAAAATTTGGGTTGTTGTGGAAACAAGGATTAGTGATAAAGCTTCAGTGGAGACACCTTTTTCCCATGAGAACTCTTACAAGAGTGAGTTTCTCTTACTATGGGTAGATTTCCTCTCACTTCCTGTTGTCTCCCTCCGTTTGTAAGTAGGAGTCGTTTGTAAGTCGGGTGTTTGTAACCCAGGGACTGCCTGTAATTGGTGTCTTTGCAGTTTAACTAATTCCTGAACCTTGCACTCTGTACAACGCATTCCTGAACCTTGCACTCTGTAAAATGTACTCCTGAACCTTGCACCCTGTATGAAACGCACTCCAGAACCTTGCACCCTGTACGAAACACACTCCTAAACCTTGCACTCTATGCAACGCATTCCTGAACCTTGTACTTTATACAACGCACTCCTGAACTTTGCACTCTGTATGAAACAGACTCAAGAACCTTGCACTCTGTGCAATGTATTCCTAAACCTTGCACTCTGTACAATGCATTCCTGAACATTGCACCCTGTACAATGCATTCCTGAACCTTGCACACTGTACAAAACACACTCTAGAAGCTTGCTACTCCTACTCCTGAACTTTACACACTGCATGAAACACACTCCTGAGCCTTACCCCCTGTACGAAACGCACTCCAGAACCTTGCACCCTGTACGAAAGGCACCCCTGAACCTTGTACTCTGTGCAACCCATTCCTAAACCTTGCACTCTGTAAACGCACTCCTGAACATTGCACTCTGTGCAATGTACTCCTAAATCTTTCACACTGTACAAAACACACTCTAGAAGCTTGCACCCTGTATGAAACGCACTCCAGGACCTTTCACCCTGTAGTTCACCACAGTTCACTTCCTCTCTCAAGTGTCCCTCATTCCGAAGTTCAAAAGTTGGGAGGTATGGGGCTATAGTATGCAGTTTGCACACCAGTGCTGAATAGTGAGCGGTAGTTACCGTAGTTAACTTTCCAAGTTACCCAGCAGGTGATATTGGTTGCTAGGACAACCTAGCATTCAGCGCTGGTGTTTCTCTCTCAAGTTCTGCCTCTGTCCTGCTCCATGCTCAGCTCTCTTGTGTCTCCCCCTCTGCATGCAGGAATCAGGTAGGAAGGGGCAGAGCTGTGGGGGGGGGGGGGGGCTGTGTAATTCAAAAGGGGTCCAAAGGTGTGTGGGGGGGGGGGCTGTGTAATATATAGAGTTCCAGAGGTGTGGGGAGCTGTGTAATGCAAAAGGGGTCCAGAGGTGTGGGGGGATGTGTAATGTAAAGAGGTCCAAAAGTGTGGGGGGGGCTATGTAATGCAAAAGGGGTCCAGAGGTGTTGGGGGGGGGGCCTGTGTAATGTAAAGGGGTCCAGAGATGTGGAGGGGCCCTGTATAATGTAGAGGGGTCCAGAGGTGTGGGGGGGCGGTGTAATGTAAAGGTGTCACTCCATCAAAATGCTCTAATTGGTGTTACACTCACCTTTAATCCAGCGCTGGGCAAAGCTCCCTTGCGCTGATCTTCATGCCCCCTTCTGATGTCAAAAGGGGGTATCATGGGATAAAATTTACCTTTGGGCTGAAGCCCCTGGTCTTTTTCCTACCAAGCAACACCCCTGCTGTGGTCCCAGTTGTGCAGTTATCTGCATAGGATGTGTGGGACTGGGGTCTCACAGGAATGTCGTCAGTGGGAAGTGTTGATGGTTCAGTATTGGTGGCAGGCAGAGACATGGTCAACAAACAGGCAAAGGATGTGACCAGGCAGCAGGCAGAAACATGATTATTAAACAGGCTGAGGTCTGGTCAGGTGGAAAGAAGAGATGTGATTGGTATGCAGGTAAAGGTTTAGTCCAGACAGCAGGCAGAAACTTGGTCAATTAACATGCCAACGTTAGTTCAGGTGAAAGGAAGAGACATGGTCAGTATGTAGTGTTATATTCTGGGGGTATTTCTCAAGTGTAGTGACCTGCTGTTAAGACTCAGACATATGGGGTAGAAGCTTCTCTTTGCTCTTTGAAGACTCCGGATTCTAGGCCCTGATCCGGTGATTCGAAAACTCAGAGAAAACCAAAAGCTTAGTTTTTTCCACTTTGAAACAATACTCTAGAGCCTCTCACATACATGAGAACATTATGATGTCTTCAATCTCACTGCTACAGTGGCAAGGCCTGGCATGGTCACAGTAGACAAAAGATCAGTGCAGGTAGCAGGCAAAAAATATGATTGATTAACAGGTCGAGGTGGTCGAGGTGAGTTCAGGTAGCAGGTAGAGACATGGTCAATATGCAGACAAAGGATCAGTCCACACAAAAGTCAGAAACATCATCAATAAATAGGCCAGGGTCAGTTCAGGTGGCTGGTAGAGGAATGTTCAGTATGCAGGTAAATGGTCAGTCAAAGCAGTAGGCAGAAATGTGGTGGAGAAAACCAGCATATGGTTGGTACACAGGACATCACATACAGGCAAATTGTAAGTAGTCAGACATAAGAGAAAAACCTTCTCTATACCTTCACTAATATCGTAGTGGGGTATGTTAGTGATGTACACAGTCTTTTATACAGAGGCCAGGTTGTGAGGACAGTTAGGACAATAATAACTCGTGTCACGCTTTATTCCATCTCTGAAACATGTACTGCTTTTCTTTTTTTTTTTTGGGGGGGGGGGGGGGTTAGCCTGTTTCAGTAGAAGGCAGCATATCAGGGAAGTTTGTTATTCAGCCTGCTAACAGCAATAAAATAAATGGTAGTTTTTGGTAGTATAGGAAGAAGCCAGGTCTTCCTGTGACCCTGTAGATGATGTAGGAGTTGTATATGGGCATCTGAATAGGGTAGATGGGCAATGTTATGTCCCAGTGAATAGATCTTCTGTTTGCCAGGTAGAGTGTCATCATTTGGTCATTGAAATCTACACCTCTCATGAACTGATTGTAGTCATGTTCTGTATGTAAAGAGGTTTCTGCACCAGACCGTGCCTTCACCGGATTTCCACCAAGGTATCTTCATGGATGAAATAAAGGACATACATATTCTGCTTATCCTTCTATTTCTTCATTTCACAAACTCGCTGACTCTCCTCTTTTTAGCTTTGTGATCACCAGCTCTGCAATGTGCTCACACTATAGTTTTCTGCAGATAAAGATGTTGGAAAAGTGGTAGGCTGGTATATTTAAAAAAATTCCACATAGAGGTGGTACCCCTAATGGAATAGGTGTGACATAAGGTCCCTCACAATTTTTTCACTGCTACTCATATAAGTTGGGCATCCATGGTGTTCCAGGTGGCTGTCTTTCTCTTCCTAAATGCAGGAGTCAAATGGATACCCTGTGGTCCTCTCACAATGTTTATATAATTTCATCCCATATCTAGGATATTTATTTGGGATATATTATTTGATGTCCAGTCTGCCTATAAAGTGAAAGAGCGACTTGTCAATGCAGATATGTTTGTAAGGAGTAAACCTTTTGGAAATTTTGGCGATAAAATAATTGATAAGTGGCCTAATTTTATAAATGACTGTCGCATTTGAGGTGATTTTGGTGAGGGCACATGGAATTGTCGTTAAAATGAAAAAAAATCTCATAATTATTTTATAGCGTGTCCTGGTCATCACGGGGAATGCATGGGGCATATGGTCAATGGGGTATGTGAATCAATGGGACTGCAAGTCTTTTTTTTTTTTTTTCAGTCCAATATTTAGTGTAAAACCAAGAAAGGTTTTTAAATTCTTGAACAGGCTTCCGCTCAAATGGATGGGAATAAACAGAACTAGGATTATTGGTGATGTACTGTTGGGCATACAGATTGCATTGGTCCACAACTGAATAGAAAAACATCTTCTCTGAAAAAAAAACCCAAAAACAAAATGGGAGTAACATTTTTATCTGCCTAAATGCTTGGCTGCACTGTAAATATGGGGGTAATAATGTACTTGTTGCTGAATTAAAAGATACTCATAAATGATTTAAAAGTGCCTCTAAGATACTTGTATGAGTCCCAATCCTTCATGGTTGATGTGACACCCCACTACTTGTATTTGGCCTTTCATCCGGGTGTACTGCGCTGTTTGTGATTGCCACTTCAAAGGGATGTACTGCGCTGCTGGTGCTCCTCTGCTGCTGGTCAATATGCCTGATTTTTTTTTGTTAGAGCTCTTTTCTTCCCTGAATCAGTTTCTGAACCGCTTCTCCCCAAAAGTTTCATATTGAGAATCTAATAATGAGAGCTCCTTGCTACTCCTATCTGTCATGCTCAGAATCTAATCAGGCCTCCTCGCTTGTGTATATTTTTTGGACATGCAAGTTCTGGTAACACTGTTGCTGGTTTGAATGATTCTGCTGACACTGGCATGATTAGTGCTCAGAGCTTTATTGCTGGGTTCACTCACTCTGTTGACAATGTCAATGATATGACGGAGATCAGTACACTAGTGCTGATGTATACTGATCTGGCATCACTGCAATCAGACACTGGCTCTGTTGACACTGACACTGGTGTGGCAGTGATCAGCACATTGGTGCAGGAATATATTGGTCTGGCATCACTGCAAATCAGATACACAGGCTGGTGACATAGGTCTGGTGACACTAACTGGTGTTGCTAGTGATATTATACACTGTTCCTGGCAGGACTGGTGACACTGGGACAAGTGCCAGGTGGCTGGCTGCTGAATATACACATTACACTGTTTGGTCAGCGATCAGGGACACTGTAAGCTGGCTTCAGTGGTGTGTGTGTCAAAAACTATGTGACAAAACACTTAATAACCCACAAGATCTGTAATAGCTCTCTCTCCTCTCACACACAATCTCCATGTGAGGAGAAAAAGTAAAAAGGCTGCACCATGCATTGTTTACATTTTGTGATTGCTGTGATTGGACACAGAGATCACATGCTACAGGACCAATTTTCCTGTACCCGATCATGTGATCCACTCTGTCAAGGGAATACAGCAATCCTTGGGATCACCAGGGCAGGCTCTAGGAGCAGTGCACAAACCATTGATGTGGAGGATGTACTGGCACGTCAATCCACATCAACAAAGCTCCCATCTGGCCCATAAACATTTATAGCTGAAGTTTAGTAAAAAAAAATCCCTACAGCTGTTTTTGGTCCGTGATGAGGTATGTTCCATGATATGCAGGCTGTTGAATTCTGTAGAAATCTTTACTATAAGGTTGCCCTATCATATTCCTGCTGCTGAACCTACGGTGCTGTGAGGGATAACAAGCTTCAGGTCTCTGGGCTCAGCAATATTAATTAGGATCTGACGGGGACATACCCCCTCCTGCCCTCTCCTCCACTGAGAACAGTAATTTTATTGATTACACCTGTAACATTGCTGGGGTAGCACATTGCTGGGCATCTTTTGGCACTCTTACCTGCAACTCCACCCTTAACTGCAACTGGAACCTGTTTACTCTCTTTGTGTATTTGTGCTTTTGGTATGTGTAAGCTGCTAAAAGACATCCAATCTTATATGCAACTCCACCCTTAACTGCAACTGGAACCTGTTTACTCTCTCTGTGTATTTGTTCTTTTGGTATGTGGCCTTTTTCATCTGTTGCCCCGTGTGCTTTACCATGATGTTTATGTTGTTCTGAAGTGTCTAATAATGCTTTACGATTAGGCCTTATCTTTATAGTCATTCTTGCCCCTTTTCAGTCTGACTTTAGAAGTGAAAGATCCACTCTGTTAGACATCCTTATATCCACTCATGAGTAATTAACCAATTTCCACAAGTATAAATTTAGTGCACCCTTAAGGGGAAGCACATTGCTGGGGTAGCACATTGCTGGGCATCTTTCCTTAAGGCTTCTTTCTACAAGTGATAAGCACTTCAAGCTCTGCACTTCAGCGATTGCACAAGGCGAACATACACAGCAAACACCAACAAGCACCAAACTGGCTGCAGGTGACCTTGTCTCTCTATTTAGCTCTTTGCACACTCTGTAACATGCACTTTCTACCACTCCTGCTGACAGTGGTGTCTTCTATTCTCAAACTCACTCACCTTCACCCCTCTTCTCCACCCCACAGCTTATATACATAACCCCATCTTCTGTCCTCTCCCTATTACTGCTCCTGCCAACGCTTGCTAATCTTACATCCACACACTGAGAAAAGGTCCAGGACTCTGGGGCATGTCCCTTCATATAAATCGCACTCCCACATTATCTCCCTCACCCTTCTGCTTCTCCTTGCCTTTGGTGACATATCCCCAAACCCAGGGTCTCCATTTGGCTTTTCACCACTATCCCACCACCCTACACCCTCTGCCAGCAGCCGCAACCCACATAACCTAGTCTCCATTCCTCTTCTTCCCAATACCAGCCTCCCCTTCTCCTGCACCATTTGGAATGCCCGCTCCATCTGTAACAAACTCACCTCCCTCCACGACCTCTTCATCACAAATTCCTTTAGCCTACTCACCATCACTGAAACCTGGCTTTATAATTCCGATACTACTTCTACTGCTTCCCTCTCCCATGGCGGCCTCCTCTGGACTCACTCTCCTAGACCAGGTGGATGGAAGGAAGGTGGAGTGGGAATCCTTCTAGCCCCATAGAGCACCTATCAGGTACTTCACCTACCTCCCTCTCTGACATTCTCCTCTTTTGAGGGGCATTGCATTTGTTTATTTTCTTCAACAAATATAAATCTGCCCTTCTAAAATATTATTCCTGCCTCCTCACTGCCAAGCAAACCTATTTTACCATGCTCATCCAAACATTCTCTTCTAGTCCCCGTCATTTCTTCTCTACCTTTAACTCTCTACTCTGTCCTCCACCAACTCCACCCTCTAACTCACTCACTGCCCAGGAGATCGCCAATCACTTCAAAAATAAGATAGATACAATTCGCGAGGAGATCTCAAATGTGCAGAAACCTCCCCCACTTACCAACCCGTATCCACAGGTACAATCATTACTTACCTCGTTCCACCCTACTACTAGTATTAACGAGGTTGCTGTACTTTTATCTAACACCCATCTAACCACCTGCCCCCTGGATCCAGCTCCCTCGCACATGCTACGCTCACCCTCTGACTCTATTCTGCGCTCTCTAACTCACATCTTCAACCTCTCCCTCTCTTCTGGCATCTTCCCTAATTCTCTAAAACACGCGCTAGTCACTCCCATCCTTAAAAAGCCCTCACTGGACCCCAACAACGTTCACAATCTACGCCCCATCTCCTTACTCCCCTTCTCCTCCAAACTCCTTGAACGATTGGGCTACAACCAACTGAATGACCATCTGACTAAGAACAATCTTCTAGATCCCCTTTAGTCCAGATTTCAACCCTCAACATTCCACTGAAACTGCTCTCCTTAAACTCACAAACGACCTACTAACAACTAACACCAATGGACAGTATTCTGTACTACTCCTCCTGGACCTCTCTGCTGCCTTTGACACAGTAGACTACTCCTCCTCAAAAAACTCCACTCTTTGTGACCGTACTCTTCACTGGTTCTCATCCTACCTAACCCGAAGCACCTTCAGTGCTAATTACAACTCTACTACCTCCTCTCCTCTACCTTTCTCTGTCGGGGTCCCCCAAGGTTCTGTCCTTGGACCACTCCTCTTCTCAATCTACACCTCCTCCCTGGGTTAGCTGATTGCCTCCCATGGCTTTCAATATCATCTCTACGCTGATGACACCCAAATCTATCTCTCCACCCCTCAGCTCACTCCTTCGGTCTCCTTACGCATCACCAGCTTACTAACAGACATATCAGCCTGGGTGTCACATCACTTCCTCAAACTCAACCTATCCAAAACCGAGCTCATGATATTTCCTCCCCCACGGTCCTCTTCCCCTGATTTCTCTGTCAACATCAACGGCACAACTATCAACCCGTCCAACCATACCAAGGTCCAAGGTATAATCCTGGACTCTGAACTATCCTTTCAGACACACATACAATCACCGTCTAAAGCTTGCCGCCTCAACCTCTACAACATCTCCAAGATATGTCCCTTCCTAACCAATGATGCCACAAAGCTTCTAATCCACTCCCTGGTCATCTCTCGTCTCGATTACTGCAAATCCATTCTCATTGGCTTACCTTTAAAAAGACTATCCCCCCTTCAGTCCATCATGAACACTGCTGCCAGGCTCATCCACTTTGCAAACCGCTCTGTGTCTGCTACCCCTCTTTGCCAATCCCTCCATTGGCTGCCACTCAACCAACGAATTAAATTCAAGTTACTAACCATAACTTACAAAGCTAACTTGGAGCCCAGCTACATCACTAATCTGGTCTCAAAATACCAACCAACTCGTTCTCTTCATTCCTCCCAGGACTTCCTGCTCTCTAGCTCCCTTGTAACCACTTCTCATGCTCGCCTCCAGGACTTCTCCCGAGCTTCTCCCATCCTCTGGAATGCTCTACCTCCATCTGTCCGACTATCTCCTACTTTGTCTACTTTCAGACGATCCCTGAAAACACATCTCTTCAGAGAAACCTGTCTGGCAACCACCTAACAACTGTACTTATATTTTCTCCATCAGTCCATCCCCCACAGTTATTACCTCTTGTATCCCTTGAAAGTCCCTCTTAGATTGTAAGCTCTAACGAGCAGGGCCCTCTGATTCCTACTGTATTAAAGTGTATTGTATTGCATTTGTACTGTCTACCCTCAAGTTGTAAAGTGCTGCGTAAACTGTCAGCACTATATAAATACTATATAATAATAATAATAATAATAATAATAACATGATCTCCCCCATTCACAGATCTTATTCCAGACACTGAAAAAAATGAAAGAACATTTTTCATAAAAGGAGAGGGAAGGAGGAAGAGTGCCTCCATTGAATTGTCTTAAATGCAACTGAGCTAAGAGATCTGCACTGGAGGTTTAGAAGCAAGAAGGGGACAGGGCAGCCTTGCAGTGAAGATTTTTCAAATTCCAGCAGCCTGAACATTGTGCAGCATCTTTCATTACAGTTAAGTAATGTAACTTAGGCTCCTTTCACAGGATCAGACCGATCAGGTCCGCCTGTCCGTTTTTCAGGTGGACCCAATCAGGCCACCCATTGTCCTCTATGGGGAGGCAGATGTCAGCGGACATGTGTTTGCTGACACCCACGAAGCATCCGATCCTACAAGATCCACTGAAAATGTTTGCATGGCCATACCTTTGCCATTCATCCAGAGGGTTGGATTGGATGAGATTGGATGAAAACCGACTGGCTGTCCATTTTCATCTGATCTCCTCATAGGACTCTGACAGGTCCATCTCCGCACAGTGAGCGGACACGGACCTGTCATCCGCCTGCTCAGTGGGGATCAGTGGAGCGATCCCCACTGAGCAAGCAGAGTCTGTTAAAACAAATCTGCCCCCTTTAAAAGGGGCCTAAAACTGCAGAGAACATTTTTTATTTTTTAACTTCAGCATTAATGCTGCTGAAATAAAAATGCGAACATGAACTTGTTTTGCATGGTACTTTTTATGCTAAAACACAATATTAATTGCAAAAATCAGTCTTACAATTACATGTGACTTATTTGTCCTATGAAACTGATCTTTAGCACATATCAAGATATACACCTTTAAATATGTCACCTCACAGACACTTCTTTTCCAATAAGCCAACTTGTTTCTACCATAGCATCCTTCTGAGTAATAAATCTTAATAGTGTCCCGATTGGGAAGATACATTAGTTGAACATATCATGGCCCTGACTACGTTTGGATGATATATTAGTATAATCCATCAAGGGAAGCAGTTCCTGATCTAGTGCTCACAGGGTGGTACTGCCCTGGGAGAAATCAATGATGTACTGCTTTTAGATCAATCATCCAAAAACATTCACAAAGACTACAGGGTTTTAAAGCACCAACTGTTTTACATTCTTCAACACCTTTCTTTCTAGAGGCTAGTTAAAATACAAAGTCAAATATGTTCTCAATTGCTTTCCATGTACAATTTTAACTGTTTCCGGTTAAATTGCTGAGTTTAATGTTAGTTCTTGTTTCTTATTAGTCCTTATCACAGTTACAGTAATTTCCACAGCTTACCCTGCATATTAGCCTTGTATCAATAAACCTCCAAATGAACAATTAGGTAAATATCAGAGTGACACTAAACTCTACTTCGTATGTATTCTTTAAAGAGGAAGTAAACCCTCCTCGGGAAGTTGTACATATAGGTAAGCCTATGATAAGGCTTACCTATAGGTACTGTAAATATCTCCTAAACATGTACCGTTTAGGAGATATTTACCATCGATGCATCCAGTGACGTCACCGGCGCATGCGCTATGAAGGAACGGCCGCTCGTGCCGTTCCTTCAGAGCCCCGTGCCGTGACTGTCGGCTCCCGTGCGCGTGCGCGGGAGTGACGTCACCGCGGCTCCGGCCAATCAGATGGCCGGATGCCGCGATCCCGGAAGACGGGCGACTAGACATGTCACCCGTCATAGAGGTGAGCGGACGGCACAGCGGGGGCTCGTTCTAAGGTAAGTATTTCATAATGAGCTAGTATGCGATGCATACTAGCTCATTATGTATTTCTCTTTCAGGTTGTAGAAAAAAAAACATTTTTTACCGAGTTTACAACCTCTTTAAGTGATATTAAATGCTTGCGACATGCTATACTTACCTGCTATACTTACCTAAAGTGTTATCCAACTTTAAAATTAACCCATCAAAGTCAGAGATTTTAAATATTTGTCTGACACTTGACGAACAGGCAGTAATACAGAGTCAGCTTACCTTTACTTGCAGAAGCACAGAACTAAAATATTAAAGGGATTAAAAAAACACCATTGATTAGGAACTTATATAAAGCTAATTTTATCCCTTCTATTAAATTAAATAAGACAGGAATTAAATAAGCTCTCAGTAATAGCGCTTTCCTGGGTAGGGTAAATAAATATTATTAAAATGGGGATAATTCCAAAAAAGTGATTTATAAATTTCAGATGCTTCCTATTTACTTACGGCATACATATTTTCAGGTAATAAAATCTCTTATTTTAAGGTTTATTTTTGCAAGGTAAAATATCTAAAATTCACTACGCAATATTAAATAAAAAAAAAAAACAGAGGGGGGTCTTGCAGTCCCAGATATGAATAGATACTACAAAGCAGTGGTGTTGACATGGATTGTAGATTGGACATTTAATTAGCAAGAAAAGAGTTGTATAAAAAGTAGAGGAACAGATAAGTGATGCACCACTGAAGAAGATGGTTTGGGTTCCGCAACAGAGGCGGATGTTCTCTAAAGATGTATGCCGACTAACAAGTATTTAGGGTATGCAACACAATTTTTAGACAATTTAAATGGGAGTATAATTCACCTTTATTTTTGAGCGGCACAAGTTATTTTCCACCAGGAAATGAGGATTCTTTTTTAGCATGGATAAAGAAACAAAATGTGCAACTGAAGGATATCATGAAGGGTGGGAAAGTGAGTACTATACAAGAATTGAGGCACAGATGGGGTACTGCAACTTTAGATGAGTGGAGATTTTGCCAGTTAAGGCATTTCATAGCAACATTGCCTCAGCCTATACGAGAGAATCTATCTCCACTCGAGAACTTGCTTAGTTTACAGGCCATTCTGACACGTTGTATTTTATATATATATATTTATATAAGATTATAACTGCTGAGGCAGAACCTAAAATACCACCATACATAGAAAATGGGGGTGGGGGGATTGGGATGACCTTGAATGAGCAACAAAGAAAAAAGGTATTGAAGGTGGCACGTTTCTTCAATAGACACACACACTGTAGAGATAAATTATAAATGTTTAGCAAGATGGTATATCACACTGGTTAGGGCTTATAAATACCAAGCACAAAAGTCATCATTATGTTGGAGAGGGTATAACAAAACTGGGATAATGTTTTACATTTGGTGGGGATGTGTTAAAATACAAGAGTTCTAGAGGGGGATGCTTCATTTGATACAAGAAATCATTGGTGCTGTGATACCCAGGGAACCATTTTTTTCATGATACAGTGAATTCAGAGGCACAATATAGAAAATAACTTATTACCCGTTTACCAAACACAAAAGCCAAAGGACTGTTTCCAAAGTTCTGGGGTTGCAAGTAGTTCCATCCATGGTAAATTGGTTAAAGAGGATGGAATATATTTGAACTATTGAAGAATTATATCATTCTAGTGAGGATTTGATGGAATCTTTTTCAAAGACCTGGGAGAGGAGGTTTGAGTATAAAAAAACTGGAAAATATGTGAAGTTGATAGGCAGAAAGAATGAAGGATAAGAGGCAAAGAAGTGTTGTAAATTAGATGAATGATGTGATCCAGAGGGAGAGGTTTAATCAATTTAAATACCCCCCCCCCTAAAAAAAAGAGTCTGTTTCCCAAGAGTTTTCCCAAAGCCTTTATCGTGGAGATTAATACTCCCAGAAGTGTTGGTTTACTTGCAGGTCTCAAAGGAAGATTTCTCCTGAACTGGGCAGTTTTCTGGCTGTCTGGGCAGTGGGAAAGATGTGCAGGTGCACTTGTTTAAGGCACTTACAGTATATTTAATCACAAGGTTGCTTTAAGTCCAGGCTGTTTGAGTTTAAAAATAATGTCTGCCCTAAAGTGGGGTACACACTAGTAGAAAATCTGCCGAAAATTCCCGTCTGAGGTAAAATCATCCGATTTTCGCCTAGTGTGTACACAACTTTCAGCAGCTGATGCCGACATTTTCAACGAAAAAAAACGGAGAGATAAACACCAAAATTTTTTTTGTCTGCCCCCAGACGACCGATTTTCATTTAATGTGTATGCAGTACGTCCGTGAAAAATCGGATACGAAAGACCGCGCATGATCTGAAGTTGCTGACAACCCGGAAGTCTAGGAAAAAATGTGCCAAAAAAAAGAAAAATCGAACGAGAAATTTTGTGAACATTTATGCACTGTCAACTAAAAACGGTAATGAACGCTGAGAAGACAGAGAAAAATCGGAGGATATTTCATCCGATTTTCGTCAAGTGTGTACGGCCCTTAACTAAAAGACAACAATACAATGACAGGATTACCCTGAACTAACCTAATGCACTATTTATAGCAAGAGTAAAATTTTTACTTGTACCATTTGCCTTGCAGAAATAAAATATACTTTATCAAGACATTTTTATTGGAAAACAGTTTGTGTTTTAGTTGTACTTGAAGATTCTCTGCAGAGAGCCTTCTAGACTTATCAGCCAAATAGTGAAAAATGGTACGCTTCTTCTGGTAAAATGCGCCATTTGTTAGCATATTATGATATATACTTCACTGTGGTGAATTTATTATAATGTAGAAGCATCCACTGAAAATATAAGGCTTGCCAGCTTCTACCAGTATTCATTTAAAAAACACTCACATGCTCAGCTGGCAAGTAGAAATGGTTGCATTACTCAAACAGGTTTATAGAATTCAGAATTTTAATCAGGGTTTACAGAGGAAATCCACACTCATTGTTATTCATTACTCATTAAAATAAATATTTCTTGCTAAAAAAAAAATAAAGAAGGGACAGTAGAAACTATGGTTCCACACAATAAATGTTAACTCTTTCTCTCTCACAAAAAAAAAGAGATCGTGCCTCAAAAAATATTCTCCAAAGGCTCAGACAAAGCTACACATCAAGAGTACCATCAGACCACCTCAGTTCACAAGCTCCCCATGGGGCAGCATGTACATCTTTTTTTTTACATGTAGAAATACATCTAGGCATGAAAGATACCAATTGCCAATGTGTCCTACCAATCCTTGTTTCTGTATATAAATTGTAACCAACTATTACACTAATGTCACTATACTCTATGTACTCTGTTACCAACTATCACAGCAAGCTGCATTTATTTTGTCACCGGCTGCCATAACAATCAGATTCTCTTTGTAACTTTTTAATTTGGTTATAAGGACATAGTGTTGTAGGCAGGTGCAGGTATTCTTTCCTCCTGTAGGGGGTACTGCACAGCACTACAAAGCAAAGTGGAGTCTGTTGAGGGAAGTTGCCCCATAGAGACTCCATTAGTCCTGTCAGGGAGAGTATATACTGTAAATTTGATAGTTGGGGCGGCCATTTTGGGATCTTATGTACCCATGTCATTTAGAAACGTTTGAAGCAAGTGGCAGGTTAGGGAAAGGAATCCACTAGTTAGGGACAGTGGTTAGCTCAAGGAAATGTTCCAAACAAGTAGGGACTGAGTAGAATCGCTGTCACAGTATTATCTGAGATCCCTTTTAATGAGCAAGTACAGTGTGATTTATTCTATCTCCACCTACCTAGCAGAAGCTGTCCTCTGATAACAACTGTATCAACTATACTACAGTGGGCTTGTGATAAATTGCAATGTCTTCCTGGATGCCCTGAACTACATGTATGATCTCTACTGAACTTTCTACGGAAATTGTGCCTACAAAAAGATCCAAGTGCCAATAAGAGTTGCATGTGTGATTCCTTCAAAGTGGGTAGCTTTACTGGGACCCAACCCTCACTGTAAGGGCATTCCTGAAAGACCTTCTAACCTCAAAATTAAAACATTTCATATATTGCAGATAACTGATTCTTAGATATGGTGACTGTATAAGTTTTCTTGTTTCAGGCTTATTTGCCCTTAATTTTCACCTGGTAATCCATTAGGTCTATTGAGAGAGCCGTGTGTGTCACTCACTAGGCTGCTGTGCTGGTTTGGACTGTTATCCCCTCCTGCACTCCTCACTTTCACAGGGAGGCGTTCTTATGTAGATCACAGAAACCAATGGTAACAACTGATAAGATTGCAATTTGGCAGAAAAAGTTACAATGATATTGGGATTGTGGCAAGATAAAAATGTATTTTTAAATATTTGCAAAATCTGAACTAAGTCTAAAAAAAAAAAAAATTTAATAATAATATTAATTTAGCACCACCCCCGAAGGAGCCACTTGGTAATTTTGGGTTCCTTGTTCCACACCTCGACTCCGAGAACAATCTCAGCCCCTCTGACACACCTTCTGCAAACACAAGTAAAACCAGAAATTTAAAATGCCTTTCTCCTAGCTGTGAGATATTGCCTGTAAATAAACACACAAATAAAGCACAGATCAGGTAAATCGACAAACAGGCTGCTAAACAGGGTAAAATAAAAACTTTACCCAAGTAGAAAAGGGAAAAGAAAAAAAAGAACAGTACACTTCTATATCATTAGTTAAAATCAATGTAAAATAACTGTAAATGCATTCAGAATGATAGCAGCTCCATGCTGGTTTTTAATGCACTCAAATTAATAGACAGGGGTGGGATACCACCTTAACTGGGCAGCAGATAGAGCCTCAATGTAGTTACAACTAGGGGCAGCACTTAGTCCTAAGTTTATTTGGAGCTGGTTGGCATGCATTGCAGCCATCAGTAAGGCCTGCAGACAGTATTAGAGCTATGGGGCACTGGTTAAGTAGCTCCTGGTGGCTTTAATCCCTAGCAGTGGTAGCAAGTAGTGGCTGCAAGGCCCATTTACCAGTCCTGGCAACATTGTGTTAGTTGCCTCTCTGATCAGGCGTCCACCCCCTTAGGTTTCTTAGGGTGACTCTGGCAGGCAGCACGGCAAAGACAGCATCCCAGCAGTGGCTCTGTCTCTCCACGATTCGGTCCTAGACTGCTCCCTTATACTGTTGTAGCCTCCAATGGCATGGCCTCCGTCCAGCTAAAGATGACACCCCATGCCTCATCCTCTCACCACAATGGCCCTCGCTGCAGACTCAGGAGATCCCCCAAATAGCTCGGGGTTTCTGTTGACTCAGGCACTCTCTTCCTCTGAAAAATCACCACAGCCTCCTCCGCACTTCCTGAAGCTCCCCTTTTTTTTCTGTGTCCCTGAGTTTTCTGGATGGACAAGTCAACATCTCTCTATCTCCATGTTGTGGCCAAAAGGAGAAATTGCATGACAAATATTCTTTAATTTCTCAATCACACATGCCTGTTACGCACTCTCTCCACTAAAGAACCTTTGGTCCCCAAAGGATGGACAGAGTCCATTAACATATAATCATTCACAATCTGTTACATGCTTTCAAAATACATCGGGAAGCAAAAAAAAAAAAAAACAGAATAGTACATGTATAGAAACAAGCAATTGGCATGCGCGTATGAACCTGGCAAGGGAAATTGCATAACAAATAGTCTTTTATTTCTCAATGTCACATGCCTGTTACAATAATAATAATAAAAATAATAATGCAGCTACCACATGTAAAACAGGTAAGCTGCACTATATTACATTTTTAATTTTTTGGGTCTAGGAATCTGATAAAATAAATCTGTAGAAGCAGAAGATCCCGGGAGCCGCACATAAGAACAAGACCTGGTGAGTATGGGGATGAGTAAGCTCCCATGGTCAGAGTGAAATGTGTTGGGGGCGTGGGCTTGCAGGGGTCCAGGCTGAGACTGCCACTTGTCTACACACAGCAGGTCTTGTTCTGATGTGCGGCTCCTGGGATCTTCTGATCCTATCTGTCATTGTCTGGAGTGTGGACAGGCTCATTCCCAGCCTGCACTCATAGCAACAGGCACAGAACTACACTTCCTAGCAGCCTGAATGGCTCACATACATACCATGGGTTCAAAGTAAAGCTGTAACTAACTCAAAATAACAAAACAAAAGTGCCAAAAGCTGGTGGCAAATTGTTGCTTGCTCTATTTGTATGTTCAGCAAGGGTGAAGAAAGACAGCGATGTGTAAGCTCCAAGTCACTCAAATTAGAGGACTGAGGACTCTGGTCAAAGTGATTACATGGCACAGACAGGACCAATCACAGCCCATCTGTTCCATGTGATTAGATGTGGTTAATTAGCAATCAATTTCATTCAGTATGAATGGTTGCTTATAACTAGGGTTGAGCGGACACCTAGATGTCCGTGTTCGACGGGTTCGGCCGAACTTTAAAAAAAAGTCCGGGTCCGTGTCCCGGACTTTTACCGAACTTTTCCCGGACACCGAACCCCATTGAAGTCAATGGGGACCCGAACTTTAAGGCACTAAAATGGCTCTAAAACACCAAAGGAAAGGGCTAGAGTGCTGCAAATGGCAGCAAAACGTAATTAAGAGCATGGCAAGTGCTCTGCAAACAAATGTGGATAGGGAAATAACTTAAAACAACAAAAAAAAACAGAAAAATAAAACAATGTTCTTCTTCATCTCTGAAGGACGAGGCCCATATGGAGTAGGAGGGAGGTTGAGGTGGTGGTGGATGTGGCGGTGACATAGGCGTGCGCACAGGGTGTGCTGGGTGTGCCTGGGCACACCCTAATCACCTAGGGCACATAGCATTGCCAGTGAGGAGATGGGAAAGATCTCCCTGGGACCTGCTCTGCTCTATTTCTCCTTGCCTACAGGTACATGGCCCCGATACATTACTCTCCCTGCTGGCAAACACATGCATGTGTATTTCAACTTTGGGGTGCACACCTTAATGCAATAGGCTGCGCACACCTATGGGCGGTGTAGGTGGAAGCGGCGGTGGAGGAGGACCAGGGCCGGATTAACAGCATCATGGGCTTGGTGCTGAGGATTTTGAAGGGCCTTAGGGCCGTGCCTTGCCATGCACCCAGAGGAGGAAGGGTGCAGCCATGCATGCCTAATTCAACATGGGATGCTGTCTCTGAAGCCCATAAACACATCCATGCATCGCCAACTGTCCCTCCTTGTCCGGCCTTCACGCTGTGTGGGGAGGTTCTGAGGGTGCTGCCTGGGGAAGCGAGCATAGAAGCCAGACTTCTGTGTTTACAAGTGACAGAAGAGCGGTAACAGTGAATATGGCCAACCCGGGGCCTATATAAAAGGTAGGGGCCTGGAGCTGCAGCTCCAATAGACCCTACATTAATCTGGCCCTGAGGAGGAGGACGAGGTAGCCAACACTGCTTCTTTTCACAAATTTTAAATGAGGGTACACCCCAAAAGAGTGAGAAAGAGCAAAAATGGAACAATGGGTGGGTAAGGTCGGTATCCATTGCTATTCTGCATAAGGTACGGAAAAGTCCCGTGGGATCCATGCCTGGTTCATTTTAATGAACGTGAGCTTGTCCACATTGTCTCTGGACAGGCGGCTGCGCTTGTCTGTTATAACGCCCCCAGCCGTGCTAAATACCCGTTCAGATAATACACTGGCTGCAGGGCACGCCAGCACCTCCAAGGCGTAAAGGGCAAGCTCAGGCCATGTGCCCAATTTGGAGACCCAGAAGTTGAAGGGGGCAGACCCGTCATTCACTACATGTAGGCGTGTGCACACATACTGCTCCACCATGTTGGTAAAATGCTGCCTCCTGCTAAGACGTTCCATCTGAGCTGCTGGTGCTGCTGTTTGTTGTGGCGTGCTGACAAAGCTTTTCCACATTTCGGCCATGCTAACCCTGCCTTCTGAGGTGCTGGCGGTGCCCTGGTTGCGTTGGCGACCTCCTCCTCCTCCTCCTCTGCCTTGTGCTTCCACTGTGGCCCCGCTGTCAGATGGGAATGCCAGCAGCATGGCGTCTACCAGCGTGCGCTTGTACTCGCGCATCTTGCGATCGCGCTCCAGTGAGTGAATTAAGGACGGTACGTTGTCCTTGTAACGGGGATCCAGCAGCGTGGCCACCCAGTAATCAGCACAAGTTAGAATGTGGGCAACTCGGCGGTCGTTGTGGAGACACTGCAGCATGTAATCGCTCATGTGTGCCAGGCTGCCCAGAGGCGACGAAAGGCTGTCCTCTGTGGGAGGTGTATGGTCCGTGTCCTCTGTATCCCCCCAGCCACGCACCAGTGATGGCCATGAGCTGGCCTGGGTGCCACCCTGCTGTGAACATGGTTCCATCTCCTCCTCCAGCTCCTCCTCCTCCTCATCCTCCTCATCCTCCAGAACTGTGCCCCTGCTGGACAATTGCGTCCCTGGCGTTTGCGTGTGCAGGAACCCACCCTCGGAGCCCCTTGCGAATGACTGCCCTGAAAGCCTTGGAAATGTTACCTCTTCATCCTCCTCCTCCTCCTCATCCTGTGCCACATCCTCTTCCATCATCGCCCGAATTGTTTTTTCAAGGAGGCATAGAAGTGGGATAGTTAAGCTGAGAACGGCGTCATTGCCACTGGCCATGTTGGTGGAGTACTCAAAACAGCGCAACAAGGCACACAGGTCTCGCATGGAGGCCCAGTTATTGGTGGTGAAGTGGTGCTGTTCCGCAGAGCGACTCACGCGTGCGTGCTGCAGCTGAAACTCCACTATGGCCTGCTGCTGCTCGCACAGTCTTTCCAGCATGTGCAAGGTGGAGTTCCACCTTGTGGGCACGTCACATATGAGGCGGTGAGCGGGAAGGCCGAAGTTACGCTGCAGCGCTGCCAGGCGAGCAGCAGCAGGGTGAGAACGCCGAAAGTGCGCACAAACGGCCCGCACTTTCTGCAGCAGCTCTGACATATCGGGGTAGTTTTTAAGGAACCTCTGCACCACCAAATTCAGCACATGCGCCAGGCAAGGGATGTGCGTCAAACCGGCTAGGCCCAGAGCTGCTATGAGATTTCGCCCGTTATCGCACACCACCAGGCCGGGCTTGAGGCTCGCTGGCAGCAACCACTCATTTGTCTGCTGTTCCATGCTCCTCCACAACTCCTGCGCGGTGTGTGGTTTGTCCCCCAAACAGGCAAGTTGTAAAACTGCCTGCTGTCGTTTACCCCTGGCCGTGCTGAAGTTGGTGGTGAAGGTGTTACGCTGTCCGGATGAGGAGGCGGTAGAGGATGAGGAAGCGGAGTAGGAGGAGTTAGGAACAGGAGGCAAACTGAAGCGCCCTGCAATCCTCGGTGGTGGAAGGACATGCGCCAAATTGCTATCCGCCTCAGGCCCATCCGCCACTGCATTTACCCAGTGTGCCGTTAGGGAGATATAACGCCCCTGACCGTGCTTACTGGTCCACGTATCCGTAGTTAGGTGGACCTTGGCACAGATGGCGTTGCGCAGTGCACACCTGATTTTTTCCCCCACTTGGTTGTGCAGGGAAGGGATGGCTTGCCTGGAAAAGTAGTGGCGGCTGGGCACGACGTACTGTGGGACAGCCACCGACATAAGGTTTTTAAAACTGTGCGTCTCCACCAGACGGAATGACAGCATTTCAAAGGCCAATAATTTTGAAATGCTGGCATTCAGGGCCAGGGATCGCGGGTGGGTAGGGGGGTACTTCCTCTTCCTCTCAAGTGTTTGGGAGATGGAAAGCTGAACGCTTCCACGGGACATTGTGGAGATGGTTGTTGGTGACCCAGGTGGTGGTGTTGCTGACAGATCGTCTGTTTGCGGGGTGGCAGGTGCCGGTATCACTACAGATGTGGCTGGAGCGGCCGAGACTGCAGCAGAAGAGGAAGCAGGATGAGCCAGAGACGTTTCTTGGTTTTGAAGGTGTGTACTCCACTGCAGCTCGTGCTTTGCACTTAGATGCCTGATCATGCAGGTTGTGCTCAGGTTGAGAAGGTTCATGCCTCGCTTCAAGCTCTGATTGCACAGGGTGCAAACCACTCGTGTCCTGTCATCAGCACATTTTCTAAAGAACTTCCACGCTAGAGAACTCCTTTGAGCTGACTTTGGTGCGCTCGTTCCCTTGCTGCGTTGGGCAGTAGCGGGCGTAGTGTCTAGGGCACGGCCGCTCCGCTTCTGCACCCTGCTCCCTCTTCTGCTGTGCTGGTGGCTCTGTGCGACCACCGCCTCTTCCTCCAAACTACTCAGTTCACCTGCATGACGTTCATTCCATGTGGGGTCGAGGACCTCATCGTCCTCCACATCATCTTCCACCCAGTCTTCACCCCTGCCCTCCTTGTCGGTCTCCACAATGCTGAACGCCGCAGCAGTTGGCACCTGCGTTTCGTCATCATCGGAGACGTGCTGCGATGATCCTTGCATGTACTCATCTTGAGGAATAAGTGGTTGGGCATCGCTGCACTCAATCTCTTCCACTTCTGGGGCAGGGCTAGGTGGATGGCCCTGGGAAACCCTGCTGACAGAGTCCTCAAAAAGAATAAGAGACTGCTGTATGGCTTGGGGCTCAGACTGCTGGCCTGATTTGCAAGGGGGTGAGGTGAAAGACGGTTGGACATTGGCTGCAGGTGCCAACTCTGACCTTTCTGCAGTAGACTGGGTGGGAGACAATGTGAAGGAACTGGAGGCACTGTCAGCAGCAAACCAATCTACTATCGCCTCAACTTGTTCTGGCCTCATCACTTCTAGGGGCGTTTGATGCCCTACCAAATACTGATGCAGGTTCTGTCGCCTACTCACACTTGAGGAAGGTGTTTCACTTGTGCGTGTAGCTGGCACAGATCGACCATGTCCTCTCCTTGCAACAGGAGCTCTACCAGCAGCACCACGACCCAGGCCACGGCCCTTATTTGACGGTCTCCTCATATTTCTGTAATTTAAGATCTTGCCCTAGAAAGGTTTTTATTGAATAGCGGAATAGAAAATATGATCCAAAAAAAGTGTATGTATATCACACGTACACAACCACACTAGGCCCCAATTACTATTGTTTGTACCCCTAAAAGGCTAGATGAGGAGTAGGGGGAGTATGGAACAGGCAGCACCCTCAAACCTTCAGAAGTATGAGATGAACCCCAACAACTTGGAAAGGTGGATCTCTCTCACACGTACCGACACAGACTATCCCGCAATTCAATTGATCCTCAAAGGTTTTTATTGAATAGCGGAATAGGAAATATGATCAAAAAAAGTGTATGTATCTCGCACGTACACAACCACACTAGGCCCCAATTACTATTGTTTGTACCCCTAAAAGGCTAGATGAGGAGTAGGGGGGGTATGGAACAGGCAGCACCCTCAAACCTTCAGAAGTATGAGATGAACCCCAACAACTTGGAAAGGTGGATCTCTCTCACACGTACCGACACAGACTATCCCGCAATTCAATTGATCCCCAAAGGTTTTTATTGAATAGCGGAATAGGAAATATGATCAAAAAAAGTGTATGTATCTCACACGTACAGAAACACACTAGGCCCCAATTACTATTGTTTGTACACCTAAAAGGATGGATGAGGAGGAGGAGGAGTATGGAACAGGCAGCACCCTCAAAGCTTCAGAAGTATGAGATGAACCCCAAAAACTTGGAAAGGTGGATCTCACACGTACCGACACAGACTATCCCGCAATTTAATTGATCCCCAAAGGTTTTTATTGAATAGCGGAATAGGAAATATGATCAAAAAAAGTGTATGTATCTCGCACGTACACAACCACACTAGGCCCCAATTACTATTGTTTGTACCCCTAAAAGGCTAGATGAGGAGTAGGGGGGGTATGGAACAGGCAGCACCCTCAAACCTTCAGAAGTATGAGATGAACCCCAACAACTTGGAAAGGTGGATCTCTCTCACACGTACCGACACAGACTATCCCGCAATTCAATTGATCCTCAAAGGTTTTTATTGAATAGCGGAATAGGAAATATGATCAAAAAAAGTGTATGTATATCACACGTACACAACCACACTAGGCCCCAATTACTATTGTTTGTACCCCTAAAAGGCTAGGAGTAGGGGGAGTATGGAACAGGCAGCACCCTCAAACCTTCAGAAGTATGAGATGAACCCCAACAACTTGGAAAGGTGGATCTCTCTCACACGTACCAACACAGACTATCCCCCAATTTAACTGATCCCCAGAGGTTTTTGATTAAATAGCGGAATAGAAAATATGATCCCAAAAAAGTGTATGTATATCACACGTACACAACCACACTAGGCCCCAATTACTATTGTTTGTACCCCTAAAAGGCTAGGAGTAGGGGGAGTATGGAACAGGCAGCACCCTCAAACCTTCAGAAGTATGAGATGAACCCCAACAACTTGGAAAGGTGGATCTCTCTCACACGTACCAACACAGACTATCCCCCAATTTAACTGATCCCCAGAGGTTTTTGATTAAATAGCGGAATAGAAAATATGATCCCAAAAAAGTGTATGTATATCACACGTACACAACCACACTAGGCCCCAATTACTATTGTTTGTACCCCTAAAAGGCTAGGAGTAGGGGGAGTATGGAACAGGCAGCACCCTCAAACCTTCAGAAGTATGAGATGAACCCCAACAACTTGGAAAGGTGGATCTCTCTCACACGTACCAACACAGACTATCCCCCAATTTAACTGATCCCCAAAGGTTTTTGATTAAATAGCGGAATAGAAAATATGATCCCAAAAAAGTGTATGTATATCACACGTACACAACCACACTAGGCCCCAATTACTATTGTTTGTACCCCTAAAAGGCTAGGAGTAGGGGGAGTATGGAACAGGCAGCACCCTCAAACCTTCAGAAGTATGAGATGAACCCCAACAACTTGGAAAGGTGGATCTCTCTCACACGTACCAACACAGACTATCCCCCAATTTAACTGATCCCCAGAGGTTTTTGATTAAATAGCGGAATAGAAAATATGATCCCAAAAAAGTGTATGTATATCACACGTACACAACCACACTAGGCCCCAATTACTATTGTTTGTACCCCTAAAAGGCTAGGAGTAGGGGGAGTATGGAACAGGCAGCACCCTCAAACCTTCAGAAGTATGAGATGAACCCCAACAACTTGGAAAGGTGGATCTCTCTCACACGTACCAACACAGACTATCCCCCAATTTAACTGATCCCCAAAGGTTTTTGATTAAATAGCGGAATAGAAAATATGATCCCAAAAAAGTGTATGTATATCACACGTACACAACCACACTAGGCCCCAATTACTATTGTTTGTACCCCTAAAAGGCTAGGAGTAGGGGGAGTATGGAACAGGCAGCACCCTCAAACCTTCAGAAGTATGAGATGAACCCCAACAACTTGGAAAGGTGGATCTCTCTCACACGTACCAACACAGACTATCCCCCAATTTAACTGATCCCCAGAGGTTTTTGATTAAATAGCGGAATAGAAAATATGATCCCAAAAAAGTGTATGTATATCACACGTACACAACCACACTAGGCCCCAATTACTATTGTTTGTACCCCTAAAAGGCTAGGAGTAGGGGGAGTATGGAACAGGCAGCACCCTCAAACCTTCAGAAGTATGAGATGAACCCCAACAACTTGGAAAGGTGGATCTCTCTCACACGTACCAACACAGACTATCCCCCAATTTAACTGATCCCCAGAGGTTTTTGATTAAATAGCGGAATAGAAAATATGATCCCAAAAAAGTGTATGTATATCACACGTACACAACCACACTAGGCCCCAATTACTATTGTTTGTACCCCTAAAAGGCTAGGAGTAGGGGGAGTATGGAACAGGCAGCACCCTCAAACCTTCAGAAGTATGAGATGAACCCCAACAACTTGGAAAGGTGGATCTCTCTCACACGTACCAACACAGACTATCCCCCAATTTAACTGATCCCCAGAGGTTTTTGATTAAATAGCGGAATAGAAAATATGATCCCAAAAAAGTGTATGTATATCACACGTACACAACCACACTAGGCCCCAATTACTATTGTTTGTACCCCTAAAAGGCTAGGAGTAGGGGGGAGTATGGAACAGGCAGCACCCTCAAACCTTCAGAAGTATGAGATGAACCCCAACAACTTGGAAAGGTGGATCTCTCTCACACGTACCAACACAGACTATCCCCCAATTTAACTGATCCCCAAAGGTTTTTGATTAAATAGCGGAATAGAAAATATGATCCCAAAAAAGTGTATGTATATCACACGTACACAACCACACTAGGCCCCAATTACTATTGTTTGTACCCCTAAAAGGCTAGATGAGGAGTAGGGGGAGTATGGAACAGGCAGCACCCTCAAACCTTCAGTATGAGATTGTGTTCACTGTACCCCACAAAGATTGAGTTCACTGCACCCCACAATGATTGTGTTCACTGCACCCCACAAAGATTGTGTTCACTGCACCTCACAAAGATTGTGTTCACTGTACCCCCCAAAGATTTTGTTCACTGCACCCCACAAAGATTCTGTTCACTGTACCCCACAAAGATTGTGTTCACTGCACCCCAAAAAGGATGTTGTTCACTGCACCCCAAAAAGGATGTTGTTCACTCCACCCCAAAAAGATTGTGTTCACTGCACCCCACAAAGATTGTGTTCACTGCACCCCAAAAAGATTGTGTTCACTGCACCCCAAAAATGATTTTGTTCACTGCACCCCAAAAAGGATTTTGTTCACTGCACCCCAAAAAGGATGTTGTTCACTCCACCCCAAAAAGATTGTGTTCACTGCACCCCAAAAAGATTGTGTTCACTGCACCCCACAAAGGATTTTGTTCACTGCACCCCAAAAAGATTGTGTTCACTGCACCCCAAAAAGGATGTTGTTCACTGCACCCCAAAAAGGATTTTGTTCACTGCACCCCAAAAAGATTGTGTTCACTGCACCCCACAAAGGATTTTGTTCACTGCACCCCACAAAGATTGTGTTCACTGCACACCAAAAAGGATTGTGTTCACTGCACCCCAAAAAGATTTTGTTCACTGCACCCCAAAAAGATTGTGTTCACTGCAGCCCAAAAAGATTGTGTTCACTGCAGCCCAAAAAGATTGTGTTCACTGCAGCCCAAAAAGATTGTGTTCACTGCAGCCCAAAAAGATTGTGTTCACTGCAGCCCAAAAAGATTGTGTTCACTGCAGCCCAAAAAGATTGTGTTCACTGCAGCTCACACACAGAAAAATGGATGTGGATCACTGACACCTGCCTATCTCCAATCCCACACCACACAGCAATATCGATTGTAGTTTGTAGAACACAGTTTCCCTAAAATTCAGCAGACTCTGTCCCTAACAGGATTGAGAAGAGATCGTAGATCAGGATTGAGTGCAGATTCACCCCACCCCCCACACAGCAATATCGATTGTAGTTTGTAGAACACAGTTTCCCTAAAATTCAGCAGACTCTGTCCCTAACAGGATTGAGAAGAGATCGTAGATCAGGATTGAGTGCAGATTCACCCCACCCCCCACACAGCAATATCGATTGTAGTTTGTAGAACACAGTTTCCCTAAAATTCAGCAGACTCTGTCCCTAACAGGATTGAGAAGAGATCGTAGATCAGGATTGAGTGCAGATTCACCCCACCCCCCACACAGCAATATCGATTGTAGTTTGTAGAAGACACTGACCCTATATAATTCAGCAGACTCTATCCCTAAAATGCCTACAACTCGCCCTGCCTAAACACTCCGACCTGTCCCTCAATTCTATCCGGACACAAATGGTTTTTTCCTGCCTATCTTTCCCTAATCAGCAGCCAGCACGTTGATGTGTGCTCTCTGTCCCTGAATCTAAGCAGCATAATGACGCCGCTGCGGCTGCCTCGAACTTATAAAGACTTGGTCACATGCTTCAGACGGCCAATCACAGCTACTGAGACATTTGCAGGCATGGCTGGGATGGCTTAAGGCACACCAGTTAAACGATTGTTGATTGGCTGTTGAAAGCCCGCCATGAAAAGAGCGCCAAAGCATGCAAAACCCGGAAATAAAACGACCGAACACGGATTTTTACCCGAACATACAGTAAAGTGTCCGTGTCCGTGTTCGGGTACAAAAAATCCAATTATTCGGTACGAACACGAATAATACAGTCCGTGTTCGCTCAACACTACTTATAACAATAAAATTCACTGGTACAAGCGATCATGATATGGAAAAACAAAAATCCTGATCTCTTCCCCAGAGTAGTACAATATTACCATGGTAACACTGTACTGCTCTGGTCAAAGTCAAAGAAAATTTGGAATTTTTTTTTTTTTAGTTTCCCCATTTTCCAATAAAAGTGCCAACAAATTACAACTTTAAAAAACTCCTTACTAAATTCCTTAGGACTTCCTACTTTCAAAAAGGGGTAATTTGGGGGATATTTGTACTGTCCTGGCATTTGTGGGCCTCAACAAATGAGATAGGCCATCAGTACATCAGGATTGATCAGTTTTCAGATATATATACCATAGTTGTGGACTCTATAACTTTCCTACAGACTAAATAACAAACACTGATTTGGTTTTTTTTTTCTCATCAAAAAATGTAGCAGAATATATTGTGTCCTAAATGCATGAAGAAAGATTATTTTTTTGCAACATTTTGTAACAGAAACAAAGAAACATGTTTTTTTTTTCAAAATTTTCAGTATTTTTTCATTTATTTAGAAAAAATAAATCACCTTCCCGCCGGTTCCCACCGCAGAAGAGGACGAGGGAGAAGCCGCTCCGCTCACCTTCCCGCCGCCGCAGAAGAGGACGAAGGATCGAGGAGGGGAGAAGCCGATAGCCGAGCCGCCGCCAGGTAAGTGCATTGGGTTGAAGGGAGCACGCACGCTGGTCTCTGCAATCATTGGGGTACAATGCTGTGGGCACTCTGCAATCATTGTGGTACAATGCTGTGGGCACTCTGCAATCATTGGGGTACAATGCTGTGGGCACTCTGCAATCATTGGGGGACAATGATGTGGCACTCTGCAATCATTGGGGTACAATGCTGTGGGCACTCTGCAGTGATTGGGGACAATGCTTTGGCGCTCTGCAGTTATTGGGGACAATGCTGTGGTGTTCTGCAGTGATTGGGGACAATGCTGTGGCGCTCTGCATTGAAAGGGGCTCGCGCGCTGAACTCTGCATTGATGGGGGCACGGAACAGTGTTCATTGCATTGAAGGGGGCACAGCACAGTTGCATTGAAGGGGGCACGCATGCTGAACTCTGCATTGTGGGGGCACAGCACAGTGTTCATTGCATTGAAGGGGGCACAGAACAGTGTTTATTGCATTGAAGGGGGCACAGCACAGTGTTTATTGCATTGAAGGGGGCACAGCACATTGTTCATTGTATTGAAGGGGGCACAGCACAGTTGCATTGAAGGGGGCATGCATGCTGAACTCTGCATTGTGGGGTCACAGCACAGTGTTTATTGCATTGAAGGGGGCACAGCACATTGTTCATTGCATTGAAGGGGGCACAGCACAGTTGCATTGAAGGGGGCATGCACGCTGAACTCTGCATTGTGGGGGCACAGCACAGTGTTCATTGCATTGAAGGGGGCACAGTGTTTATTGCATTGAAGGGGGCACAGCACAGTGTTTATTGCATTGAAGGGGGCACAGCACAGTGTTTATTGCATTGAAGGGGGCATAGCACAGTGTTCATTGCATTGAAGGGGGCACAGCACAATATTCATTGCATTGAAGGGGGCACGCACGCTGATCTCTGCATTAAAGGGGGCACGCACGCTGGTCTCTGCATTGAAAGGGGGCATGTACGCTGGTCTCTGCATTGAAAGGGGGCATCTACGCTGGTCTCTGCATTGAAAGGGGGCATGTATGCTGGTCACTGCATTGAAAGGGGGCATGTACGCTGGTCTCTGCATTGAAAGGGGGCATATACCATCTCCTGTACCATGACCTGTGACATGCCTATACCATATCTGTGCCATGCCTATACCATATCTGTGCCATGCCTATACCATCTCCTTTACCATCACCTGTGCTATGCCTGTACCATCACCTATGCCATGCCTATACCATCACCTGTGCCATGCCTGTACCATGACTTCAAAGTCACGCAATTTTTTACTGCATTTTTTGACGCGAAGCAATACCTATTACATTTTTCTTTTTGCGCTACCTGGTGGTAGGTGGTGAAAGTGCCCTGTACTGAAGTGTTTTTTTTATATATACTGTGTGTATATGTATATATATATATGTATATACATACATACATATATATATATATATACAGCCCTCAAATTTTCCACTCGCCTGCTCGCATTTTGCGAGGGGAAAATTATGTAGGGCGAGCGTGTGGCTGCTCCGGGAGCCGCTCAGGGGAAGAGAGAGAGAGGAAGAGGAAAGCTGGCCGATAGTGACAGAGAGCGGATCATCCCACTGTAAAAGCTTTAATTGTTATTGCCGGGCGCTCGCCGACACACACAATCCCGCCTCCTAGCCCGGCTCCTTTGATAGACAGAACACCTGGCCAACCAGGAGGTGTGACATCTTTTAAAGAAGCCAGGCTAGGAGGCGGGACTGTGTATGTTGGCGAGCGACCGGCAATAACAATTAAAGCTGTTACAGTGGGATGATCTGTGCTCTGTCATTATCCGGCCAGCAGTGGCGTACCAATGAAGGGTGCGGGTGGGCCGCCCTGGGTGCCGCGCACTGGGGGGGTGTCAAGCCGGTACTCGCGCCGATCATCTCCTCTTGGTCATCAGCTGCTCCCTCGGTTTGTGCTGCGCTGCTTGCGGGGGCGGTAAGAAGGTGAGTGCCCAAGGATTGAGCAGCCTCCCTGTGTGACTGGATAGGAGGAGCGGTGGGGCGACTGCATATAGAGGAATTGCTCTTTCCATATTCCTCCTGCAGCCATCAAATGCCTGATTCTCCTCTCTGCAGGCGATCAGCGGTTGCAGGAGGAATATGGAAAGATACATTCCTCTATATGGAGCCGCCCCATCCCCCTCCTATCCAACTTCTTTTTTTCTTTTGCTGGCCCCCAGTGCTCTTCAGCCCCCCTCCCTCTCCAGCTCCTTAGTGCTCTTCAGCCCCCCCCCTCTCCAGCTCCCCAGTGCTCTTCAGCCTCTCCCTCCAGCCCCTTAGTGCTCTTCAGCCCCCCCTCCAACCCCCCCCCCAGTGCTCTTCAGCCCCCCACCTTCCAGACCTTTGATGGACACTGATGAAGCTGCACTGATGGGCACTGAAAACGTTGTTATTAATATTTATTTTTGTAACTTCTGCATTAATGCAAAAACATTTAACAGTGTAATGTTATGAGATAATTTATGAGGGCGTGTTTAGGGGCGGAATTAGGGGCGGGGCAGGGTAGGAGTTGGGTGGGGCAACTGGTGGCGAGTAACCCTTAAGGCCTGGCTAGTAGCACAGGACTTTAAATTTTGAGCCCTGTATGTATATATATATATATATATATATATATATATATATATATATACTGTATATATATATACACACACACACAGTATCTCACAAAAGTGAGTACACTCCTCACATTTTTTGTAAATATTTTATCATATCTTTTCATGTGACAACACTGAAGTAATGAGTACACCCCTAAGTGAAAATGTTGAAATTGGTCCCGAAAGTGTCAATATTTTGTTTGGCCACCATTATTTTTGAGCATTGCCTCAACCCTCTTGGGCATGGAGTTCATTAGAGCTTCACAGGTTGCCACTGGAGTCCTCTTCCACTCCTCCATGATGATATCACAGAGCTGGTGGATGTTAGAGACCTTGCGCTCCTCCACCTTCCATTTGAGGATGCCCCACAGATGCTCAATAGGGTTTAGGTCTGGAGACATGCTTGGCCAGTCCATGACCTTTACCCTCAGCTTCTTTAGCAAGGCAGTGGTCATCTTGTAGGTGTGTTTGGAGTCGTTATCATCTTAGAATACTGCCCTGCGGCCAGTCTCAGAAGGGAGGGGATCCCTCAATAAATTGTAGGTCCCCAGTGTAGGCAGCACTCATGCGGCTCCAGACCATAACACTCCCACCACCATGCTTGACTGTAGACAAGACACACTTGTCTTTGTACTCCTCACCTGGTTACCGCCAGACACACTTGACACCATCTAAACCAAATAAATTTATCTCGGTCTCATCAGAACACAGGACATGATTCCAGCAATCCATGTCCTTAGTTTGCTTGTCTTCAGGAAACTATTTGTGGGCTTTCTTGTGCATCATCTTTAGAGGAGGCTTCTTTCTGGGACGACAGCCATGCAGACCAATTTGATGCAGCTAACAGGCTGACCCCCCACCCCTTCAACCTCTGCAGCAATTCTGGCAGCACTCATACATCTATTTCCCAAAGACAACCTCTGGATATCATGCTGAGCATGTGTACTCAACTTATTTGGTCCTCCATAGTGAGGCCTGTTCTGTGTGGAACCTGTCCTGTTAAACTGCTGTATGGTCTTGGACACTGTGTTGCAGCTCAGTTTCAGGGTCTTGGCAATCTTCTTATAGCATAGAACATCTTTATGTAGAGCAACAGTTCTTTTTTCAGATCCTCAGAGAGTTATTTGCAGTGAGGTGCCATTTTGAACTTCCAGTGACCATTATGAGAGAGTGGGAGCGATAACACCAAATTTAACACACCTGCTCCCCATTCACACCTGAGACCTTGTAACACTAACAAATCACATGACACTGGGGAGGAAAAATGGCTAATTGTGCCCAATTTTGACATTTTCACTTAGGGGTGTACTCACTTTTGTTGCCAGGGATTTTGACCTTAATGGCTGTGTTGAGTTATTTTGAGGGGACAGCAAATTTACACTGGTATACAAGCTATACACTCACTAGTTTACATTGTAGCAACGTGTCATTTCTTCAGTGTCGTCACATGAAAAGATATAATAAAATATTTACAAAAAATGTGAGGGGTTTACTCACTTTTGTGAGATACTGTATATATATATATATATAGTTTCTGTTGTCCATAGTAACCATTTTTTTTCCCCAGAGATTGATTTTAAAGTAAAACTCTGCTTTGCCCATGCCCATAAGAAAAGGTCTATTGTTTACAGAGCTCAATACCCCAAGTTCAGGTTTCACACACAATTAAAGAAGCCAGAGATGTGACTACTTTCTAATCTGTTCAGACAGGGTTGTATTACATTTTTATTAGAAAGAGAGAGGGTGTGAAGAAGCATATTTTCTGCCTTTATTTATTTTATTTTTTTTTTACAAAACCCTTATTGCTCTTTGACACTAGTCTTAAAGGCCTACCCTGTATTCAATATTCATTTGTAAAATAAAGATTTTATATAAATGGTAAAAAAAGATAAAAAGGTCAGTTTAAACTGTATAAATACTGTTGACTGTTTTTTCTTTAAAATCTCTTCTCAGACCGCAATCACACTTATTAGCACTTTTCTGTGCCAAAAAAAAACATAAAAAAAAAACCACAATGCTTTGAGCTAGTTCAGATTGGAAAGCAGCAAATACTGAATATATTGGGTATCCTAGACAGTTCATTGCAGAATTAATTACATTTTTCACTGGGTTAAATGAGGTGACAAGGTGTGATCAAGCGCGATTGAGGTAATGCTTTCTCTATTTCTCTTTTTTAGTAAGATCAAGGATGTGAAGAATGAGACTGCTAAGGTAGTTCTCTACAGCTTTTAGGAAAGTAGGTGTTTTTAGTAATTTTGTGTCATTCACTGGGAATGCTGTAGGAAAGTTGCTGTTCTCCTCACAAATTAGCCACTATCAGCACACTTCTGGTCTAATTGATTTATATTCTTTTAATTGTAGCAATAGGTCTCATAGACATCTATAGGAACAAATACTTCAAAGTGAAAAATAGCTGTTGAAATTTCTCTGTTTCAAAACGGTTGTTTTGAAGAGTTTTTGCCCACAGATGTCAAACCAAAATAAAATAACATTTTATAGGCAAACTCTATATATTATAATATCATAAAAGTAAAAAGACATATATGTATGTTGCTGATTGCCAGATTTTAATAGCTCCTAGATTGAGCATATTTATAAATGTAGCCTAGATAGGTGCTAGGATTAGTTATATTTACTGCTGGTTCACTGTGTTCAGTGGAGCCGAGTGTGTTTTGTGTTAGGTAAATTTAGCGTGTCTCACTGTAATCAGTGTGGCTGTAGTTATTGTGTTAGGTAAATTTAGTTGTGCCCACTGTAATCAATTCAGATGCATGTAATTAGTTAGGTCTGCTCAGTGCTTTAACTGTTTCTTCTGCTTTCGTTAGAACATTAAAACTTTCAAGGACATACAGTAGGTGTGAACCAATGCAAATAGCAGCATGATTATTTATACAGCCCTGGCCAATCCCAAGGAGGGTGGCTCTGAAGGAGCCTGAGAGTCTGTCTAAATACTCTAAGACACAGGGCTTCTGGGTCTTTGCCTGCAGAGGTAAAGTCCAGCCTGGAGGGCTTGCTGTCTTCCAGAGCAATGTTGCCATGTGCTTACTGTTCTTGAGGCCTCAGATGGATGAACTGAGGGCCTGAATGCTGAAGCTACAGAGAGCTGACTGGGGCACTGTCTTCTAAAGATCTAGTCTGGTATCACTGGAGAAAGGTGTTGCTTGGAAGTTAGAAGAAGGCAAAAATCAGTGCCTAGACATTTTGTGAGTACAGACTGCTGTGAGAGATCTTACAGACTTTTGGGCTGCTGCCACCCCTCTTGTGCTAGAGAGTCAGCTGTGTGTGTTTCACCAAAGTGACATCGGCTGGTGTCCTGAAGAGCCCAGTTGTTTGTGAAGAAACTCTGCTATAGGTGCTCTAAAGAAAGAAGTCTGTTCTTCACTGCATCTACTACAAGGCAAGTCCACACAGTTTGCTATTGCAAGGACTCAGCTTCAGCTTTTCAGACAGGAGTTTACTGTCCTCAATCTGTGCATACACTATCTTGTCAAAAGTATTGTGACACTTGAGTTTACACACATATGAACATTAATGGCATTCCAGTCCTTTAGTCCGTAGGGTTCAATATTGAATTGGCTCACCCTTTGCAGCTTTAACAGCTTCAACTCTTCTAGGAAGTCTATCCACAAGGTTTAGGAGTGTGTCTCTGGGAATGTTTGACCATTCTTCTAGAAGCACATTTGTGAAGTTGGACGAGAAGGCCTGGCTCACAGTCTCCACTCGAATTCATCCCAAAGGTGTTCAATCGGGTTGAGGTCAGGACTCTGTGCAAGCCAGTCAAGTTCCTCCGGGTTGAGGTCAGGACTCTGTGCAAGCCAGTCAAGTTCCTCCACCCCAAACTCGCTCATCCATGTCTTTATGGACCTTGCTTTGTGCTCTAATAAAGTCCCATGGGCTGTGACGCAACTAGTCAGGAAGGATTTGGGTACATCATTTCCGGTTTTTGGCCGATCCCGGAAGTTCATGGTTTCTGATACTGTTGTAATTGATTTTAAATGTGAGTTACTAGGTTTTTTATATAGTAAATTTTAATTGGAATACTAAACAATGAGGATTTTCTTTGTTGTATAACCATATTACCCACTGGAGGAGAGGAGAGTGGATAGTGGGAGAGAGTGTGGACAGACCCATATACCATCGCATTGCTGACTGGAAGAAAGGATAGGATATAGCAACCCATGGAGAGGAATAGCATAAACCAGGGGTCCTCAAACTTTTTAAACAGGGGGCCAGTTCACGGTCCCTCAGACACTGTTGGGGGCCGGACTATAGTTTGAAAAAAAAATATGAATGAATTCCAATGCGCATATTTTATTTGTAGTGCACAAAAAAACAGGAAAAACAATACAATATTTATTGTTTTATTTATATATATATATGACCATAGCGTGCCCCCTTTCAATGCAGAGTGAGCACAGCGTGCCCCCTTTCAATGCAGAGTGACCACAGTGTGCCCCCTTTCAATGCAGAGTGACCACAGCGACCACAGCGTGCCCCCATCAATGCAGAGTGACCACAGTGTGCCCCCATCAATGCAGAGTGACCACAGCATGCCCCCATCAATGCAGAGTTACCACAGCATGCCCCTATGCATGCAGAGTGACAACAGCGTGCCCCCTTCAATGCAGAGTGACCACAGCGTGCCCCCTTTCAATGCAGAGTGACCACAGTGTGACCCCCATCGATGCAGAGTGACCACAGCATGCCCCCTTTCAATGCAGAGTTACCACAGCGTGCCCCCCTTCAATGCAGAGTGACCACACTGTGCCGTGCCCCCTTCAATGCAGAGACCAGTGCACTTACCTGCAGCGGTGGCTTTTCATAAGTCCCCCGCGTCTCCTCGAGTCCTCCCGCCTCCTCCTCGGCCAATGGCATGGGTTCGCCTTTTGGCCAACCAGGAAGCGGGTCTCCGACCCACTTCCTGATTGGCCAGGGAGGATCCGTGTAAAAATAGCGAATTTTCATTCGCTATTGTCACACAAATGGGTGGGCTAGGGTGCAGTCCACCCTTTTCTGAAGCTTCAGTGAGTGACAGGCAGTCAGCACTATGCCGATCCTGGCCGACAGGCCAGGTTCAAGACACTGGCGAGCAGCATGGCTTAAACCCTAAATGCTTTTAGACCTTCTAGGCTAGAGAATGAGGTGAGCTGCTGGAACACACAGTGTGAATTGAGGTGCAAGGGAGAGTGATCACATCACTGAAGAATTTGATGACATTTGCACAACGGATATCACTGGAAACACTGATTTTGTTCTATAACTGACAAAATTATATGAAAATCAAGTCACCAATTTATATTGTTTTTCTCACTTTATCACTGTATTAATTAATGTTTAACATATGCTTGCTTATTTGCACATTTTTGCACAATTTTGCATCATTTGCTGCACTGGTGTTTTTGGTTACAATACCCAGCAGGGGTACTATTACAATTCTTGATTGTGATAAGATATAAGAACCTTATTTGTATTTGCATTATTTTGCACATCTTGATGAGAAGTTTGTTGCAGCACTGGAACTTGAGTTCAAAATCAGTAGATAAAATAGTATTATTATTCACAGTATTCAATATCTACCTTGAGAGATCAGACACATGTAATGTTACTGGTTGCAATTCTTTATATAGTTTCATTATTCTTTTAGTTTTTGAAGCTTAGCGCCACTTCAAATTTGTAAACAATTGTATTTTAGATGTAGAGACACATTAAGTTTGAGCAGCTGCTTCTTATTTCTTATAAGAAGTGGTAGCGCATAGGATTCTATATATACAGTTTTGAACAAGGATGCCCACCACCTCTGGAGGGTGCCTAGGTGGGTGTAATACATCAATATCAAACAGATAACACAATTAAAGTGAAACTCCATTTTTGTTGAGAAAACAACTTTCCCCTCTGAGTGATCTCTGTACATTGCAGGGATTTTAACAAACTTTGTTGCAGATTGCTACATTTTGTTATTACATGTATAACATGTTATTCTGAAGAAATCATTGTTTGTTCCTCTCTGTCTCTGTGGTGAGTGGGTCAAATGGGAGTGGTTTCATAATTATCTTTCAGCTGTGCACCTGCAGGGCTTTAATGAGGAAAGCTGCTGGGTCTGCATCCCTTTAGATGTGTTCCTATTTGAAGCATCTCACCAAGAATGGCATTTTTGTTGCAGGAGATGCCAGAAATCTAACTTGTATCTTAGGGCTAACTTTACTGTTTTCTTTTTTTTTAATTAAAAAATATGAATTTTTCCCCAAAACAATTGCGTTTGGAAGACCGTTGCACAAATACGGTGTGATAAAAAATATTTCAACAATCTCCATTTTATTCTCTAGAGTCTCTGCTAAAAAATATATATATAATGTTTGGGAGTTCTTAGTAGTTTTCTAGCAAAAAAAAAAAAAAAACAGATTTTAGCTTGTAAACACCAGTGTCAAAAATATGCCCGGTCTTAAAGTGGTTAAAGAGCTTTAGGCCCCTTTCACACATACGGTCCGTTTGTCCCTTTTTCATCCATCCATTGATGGATGAAAAACGGACATCAATGCATCTCTATGTAAAAACGGATGACAACGGATGATCATCCGTTAACATCCATTTTCATCCGCTTCTGTCAATGTCCGTTTTTTTGTGAACGGATGAATGTCCTATTTTTCATCCGTCAAAAAAATGGATCAGACAAAAAACGGATGTAAATGGACAAACGGTCTGTTTTTCAACCGTTTTTGCATTGGTAGTGGATGTAAAAAAACCGGACGAAAAACGGATGAAAAACGGATGAAAAACGGACGAAAAATGGACAAAATAAACGGATAGATTTTGACGTGACTGAACTGATGAACGGAAAGCGGGAAATTGTATCATACTTACCGTAATTTCCCTTTCCTGGTGCCAATCCATGGCAGCATACCAATGATAGAGCTCCGCCTCGACTCCTCCCTCAGGACTAGTGCATAGCATAAAAGACAAGAAGGTCCCTTCCCCCAGCATTCTCCTGTAATTTAGAATACCGAGGGTGGGAGCGTATGCTGCCATGGATTGGCACCAGGAAAGGGAAATTACGGTAAGTATGATACAATTTCCCGCTTTCCTGGTGCCTCCATGGCAGCATACCAATGATAAATAAATAGCTGACACGGGTGGGATAATGCACACACAAAAAAATAAATTTTATTCAGACAGAGGACATGGCCAAGCTTTTTGCCTTCCTTCCAAAGTTTACAGTTGAAAGGGATCCTGGATCAATTCTGTAATGCCTGATGAAAGTATGGCAAGAAGACCAGGATGCTGCCCTGCATACCGTCTCCAAGGAGACGTTGGCCCTAGCTGCCCAAGATGCTGCTACAGCCCTCGTGGAATGAGCTTTCCCCTGTGTTGGAGGCACCAACTTCTTGGATATGTACGTTTTTTTTTTTTTTTTGATTAGCTTCACTACCCAGGAGGCTAGAGTTCTGCTAGTGGCATCTTTCCCTCTATTTTTCCCGTGAGGGATGATGAATAGTCTTTCCGATATCCTAAAAGATTCGGTGGCAGCCAAGTAGGATATCAGCACTCTGGCGATGTCTAATTCGTGGCAAGTATCGGAATCCATGTCAGTAAAAACTGGCAATGCCCAGGGTTCTCTTAGGAAAGCTGATGATGCCACTTTGGGGACAAAGCCATGAATTGGACGGAGTTCCACCCTATCCGGGAAAAAGGAAATGTGTTCCTCACCAATTCCTAGTGAGTGGAGTTCCAAAATTATGTTTCCAGATGTTATGGCTAAGAGGAAGACCGTTTTTAATGTAAGATTCCAAAGTGAAATTTGCTCTACTGGGGCAAACGGCTAATCTGAGAGGACCTCCAAAACAAATGAAAGATCCCATTTTGGAAAGGAGCGCCTGGCCGGAGGGCGGATTTTTAATACTCCTCTCAGAAAGGTCACTACTAAGGGGTCTTCTGCCCATCTATTGGATGCGGCCGATATTGCTGCTACCTGAACCTTTAGGGAGCTCAGGCCAAGACCCAAATCTAGACCCGTCTGTAAAAAACTGAGGACGTCAATCGTAGAAGGAGAGATCGGGTTGAATCCTTTTCCAGAAGCAAAGGTTTGAAACTTGTTCCAGATTTTATTGTAAACTGTGTTTGTGGAAGGCTTTCTCGCTCCTAGAAGGGTAGAGATGACCACTGTGGAGCAGCCTAGGTTTTCAAACCTCTGCCTTTCAGCTTCCAAACCCGAAGGTCCAGCTTGTGGGGATTCGGGTGAAACATCCTGCCTTGAGATAACAGGTGAGGAAAGGAGGGGATCCTCGTCGGCGGTTCCAGGCTGAGATACATGGCTAGAGGGAACCATGGTCTCTTCGGCCAATAGGGTAGAATTGCCAAAACTTGGACTTCTTCCTTTAGAAGTCTTGAGAGAAAACTCGCAATCAGTGGGCGAGGTGGAAAGGCATAAGCCGTCTTGAAGACCCATGGGCATACCAGAGCGTCCACTGCTTCGGCCGATGGGTGAGGAAAGCAGGAGAAGAAACGGGTCAACTTGTTGTTGCTCGGAGAGGCAAAAAAAAAAAATCTACCTGAGGATAGTCCCAGAGATTGACTATCTGCTGGAAGATGTCTGGGTGTAGAGACCACTCGTTGCTGTCCGTGAAGTTCCTGGACAGCATATCTGCTTCCATATTCAAAGTGCCTGGAAGATACACAGCTTTCAGGCCGAGGAGATTCTTCTCTGCCCATAAGAGTATTGGCTCCACTTCCCTGAAGGGATCTGCTGTGTGTGCCCCCTTGTCTCTGAAGATAAGACACTGCTGCTCTGTTGTCCAGACGCAGTAACACTCTCTGACCCTTGATGATGGAAGTCAAGGCTAACAATGCTTGAAAAGCCACTCTGATTTCTAGGATATTTGACACAATCCTATTGGTAGGGAAAGGCCACCTTCCCTGTACCCTTGTCTCCCCGCAATGGGCTCCCCAGCCCTGTCCGCTGGCATCGGACGTAATTGTGATCCATGAGGAAGAGCCGAGGTGATGCGATTTGGAAAGATTCGTTGCGTCTGTCCACCAGTGTAGGCTTCTGATTGTTGACGCTGACAGACTGATCTTTTGGGAAAGATGTAGTCTCTTCCACTGTGCCAGAAAGGCTACTTGGAAATGCCTCAGATGCCAATGAGACCAGGGGACTAAAGGGATGCAGGCCGACATAGTGCTTATTAGACTCATGCATTGAGATGCTGTCAGGAAAGAACATCGCCGAACTTAGATCATTTTCTGAATAATGGCTTCCCTCTTCTGAGGAGGCAACGAAACTGAACTTTGTTTCGTGTTGAATAAGGCGCCCAGATAAATCATCGCTTGAGTAGGTATTAACTGGCTCTTCTGTAGGTTTATCAACCATCCCATTTCCGATAATTCCTGCATTAACATTTCCTTGTGGACTATGAGCTGGTTTGGGTTGGAGGCCAGAAGCAAGATATCGTCTAAATAGTGGTAGACTCTTAGACCTCTTTCTCGAAGTGGAGCCAGGGATGAGATCAGTATCTTTGTGAAAACTCGTGGAGAGGTGGACAAGCCGAAGGGAGGGGCTTGGAATTGGAGGTGCAATTGTCCCACTGCGACTCTCAGGTATTTTGGAAAGAGGGGAGAATTGGGACATGCAAATACGCATCCTGCAGATCTATAGAGATCATCCAGTCCCCTGGCTGGATGGCATGGATAATCGTTTGCAGGGACTCCATTTTGAACTTTGAGAAGAATGTGTCGATTTAGCTTCTTTAGGTCTATAACAGGTCTCCAACCTCCTGTTTTCTTTGGGACCAGAAAAAGGGTAGAATAGAATCCCTTGAAGCGCTCTTCCGAGGGAACAGGAACTGCCGCTTTCTGAAGCTGGAGAGATGACAGGAAATGAGACAGTGCTTGTGCCTTTTGATGGGAGGTCGGCCACGTTGTCTGTTGGAACGAATCTTGAGGAGGATGACCCAAAAAACTCCAAAAATGGCCCCAACGAATAGTTGATAGACCCCAAGGATCCTGGCAGCGGCTTCCCCAGATTAGAAAAATTGTTTTAGCCTGGCCCCCACTGGGAGGGACAAGGCTAAGTTGGCGTCAAAAAGGTGTTGGCGCCTCTTGGGGAGCGGTAAGGACTTTATTTTTTCTGGAATTTAGGAAGGAAGCTTGAGTGCCTCTCCAGGGTCTCCTGCCCTCTTGGCCTGTTTTGGCTGTCTGTATTCCCGCACATTAGATAAACGGAATCTTGCTGTAAATGGCCTTGACTTGCCAGCCCTTCTATCTTGTGGAAGCATGCCCGATTTTCCTCCCGACACTCTCGAGATGGCTGTATTTAGTTGTTCCCCAAACAAATTTTTCCCATCAAATGGAATCTTGCACCAGTTCTGTTTGGATGCAGGATCGGCTATCCATGGTTTAAGCCATAAAGCTCTTTTTGCCATCACAGAATGGAGCATAGCTCTGGCTGAGCAGCGGATGGTATCAATTGCCGCTTCTCCCACAAAATCTGCCAAAATCTTGAGCTCTTCCAGGGCTTTGATTATGTCCTCCTTTGGGACGTCCCTCCTTAATTTCTCCCATTAAAGGGAAATAGATCTGTTTCCTTTTAAGGAATGGAAAATAGGATTTGGATTTTTGAGGAGGGGGATCTTCTACCTCCTCCCAGGCAATAGCTTCTTTGACCGCCTGAACGAAGGGCTGAACCAAGGTATATTGGAACCCAGATGGATCCCGTTCATCTGAAGATCCCTCCGAGTCTGACTCCCTGGCTGGATGCTCTACAGGATGTAAAGGAGTAATAATTGCAGAGGGACAGGGCCTTTCGGTATCTGGAACATGAGCAGAAGATTCGGAAACAGATTGGGTCGGAGCCAATGCTAGCTCTGAAATTGAATCCTTAACCGTCTGTTTGATCAAGTCTACTACTTGTTTGCTTTCCTGCTCCCGATTGGCCGCATAATCTCTCAAGCAGTCCTTGCAGACTAATTTATCCGGGAGGGGATTTGCACCACAAGCCCAGCATTTCTTCCTGGAAGTATGAGGAGGGGGAGATGGGGAATAGTCCCGACTCCTTGATCTTCCAGATCTATGTTGTGAGGATCGGGAAGAGAGAGAGAGGAGAGAGAAGAGAGAAGAGAGGAGAGAGAAGAGAGAAGAGAGGAGAGAGAAGAGAGGAGAGAGAAGAGAGAAGAGAGAAGAGAGAAGAGAGAAGAGAGAAGAGAGAAGAGAGAAGAGAGAAGAGAGAAGAGAGAAGAGAGAAGAGAGAGGAGAGAGGAGAGAGGAGAGAGGAGAGAGGAGAGAGGAGAGAGGAGAGAGGAGAGAGGAGAGAGGAGAGAGGAGAGAGGGGAGAGGGGAGAGGGGAGAGGGGAGAGGGGAGAGGGGAGAGGGAGAGGGAGAGGGAGAGGGAGAGGGAGAGGGAGAGAGAGAGAGAGAGAGAAAGAGAGAGAGAGAGAGAGAGAAAAAATCCCCATTTTTTTTTTTTTTAAAGACAATAGGGATGAAGAAAAAGAAAAGAGAGAGGGAATAAAACTGTCAGACCTATACAAGACAGATACCCATACACATATATACATACATACACATACACACACACATACATACATACATATACACACACACAGCTGCACAACTATACCCACAGATATACTTGTACAGATTTTAAATAAAAATTTACTTTACCTAAGGGCAGGGAAAGGAGCACTTGAAGGTCTTCTCATAGAGGCAGATCCCAGCAAGATGCCTCCTTATATCTTTAATTAGGGAAAGGGAGAGCCTAATGGACAAAACTGCTGCTCATAGTTTACTTTGATTAATTTAGGGAAAGCGAGCACTGCTTTCCCCCAACAAACATGGCCGGCGACTAACACACTATACAATTTTCCTTAGATTTTTTCCTCCAGACCTACAAAAACCATATAACATGAGGCCAAACCTAAACACCCCCAACCTGCATGCAATCAGGCAGGCCCCTGCACCACACAGAAAAGGCAAATCTAAAGGAAATCTGACAACAAAAGTTGCACAGTGTGTATCCAGCTTAAGAGGTAACTTTTTGGGAAAAAGGACAAACCCCTAAAAAAAACGCATTACTACCAGAATATAAGGAAGAAAAAAATAACAAAATATGCCTAACTAATAACATCATCTAGCGACAGTAACCTGAAAAAAGGGGAGAAATGGAAAATAAGACATTGATAACACATACAGTAGCCTTATAGAAACCAGTGAAATATATAAATGAAACAGATAAAATAAAGGGGAACACTGACCCGGCTGTTGAAGTCAAGACTCATCCATAATTTTTCAGAAACTGCAGACTGCGTTCCTATGAGGAAACTCTGCTTTTGACCCCAAAAGATCCACAGAAGGGGTTCCCTGCCTTATTAGTGCTATGAGCGACCCAAGGGCAGGGACTGCGTCTGGGAGAGGCTGAACCCAGCGGAAGCTGCCAAACTAAGTAAGGCAGAGGTAGGGACATACTGCTAACTCTTCCTCAGTTCCAGAGGTATGAGGGAAAAAAAGGAGAATGCTGGGGGAAGGGACCTTCTTGTCTTTTATGCTATGCACTAGTCCTGAGGGAGGAGTCGAGGCGGAGCTCTATAATTGGTATGCTGCCATGGAGGCACCAGGAAAGGGGCCTTATACATGTGTCTGTACATGTATGTGTGTACATGCATGTATGGGTTTGTGTGCCTCCGCATGTGTCTGTATGTGTGTGTCATCAGAACTGCTTTTGTAGGGCTTGTTTGTGATAGCACCAAGGACTGCTGCTCCTTTGAAAAGCAATCGATGATCAGATTGCTTTTCAGAGGAATTTAACAGGTGGTAAAGAGGCAACATTTTGCCTCGTCACCACCTGTTTTAAGCCTGTAAAAGCAGAATTCATTTCAATGGGCTTCCCTACCTGCAGAAATGCAGGGAAAGAAGTCCCCTACCCTTTTTTTCAAATTGCGCTGCACCAAAAGCACCCTATGTTTGCCAATCTGCCAAGCTTTAGACGGGGGTACCTCAAGACACTGCTCAAATAACTCAAGCTGACCCCCTCAGTTCCAGCGTGCATGGCAATGGAAGAAGTAGCTGCATAAGAACAGGACACTTTTGCAGCGGAAGAGGACTTTACACTTTAATGGCTACAATGCACACTGCCCTACCTCATGATGCTTGACTCTTACCACCACTTTGGCCTGTGGAAACAGATACTGCTTGCCTCCCTGATAGCTACAGGGGAACAGCTTCAGCCTCTGCCTGTCAGGCATGATGGTAATTAGAGATGGGTTCAGGCATGTTTGGGATCGTAGTCCCAACCTACCTGCCCAATCCCACCAGTAAGCCGATACTGCACACCGCCAATCCCAGGCATTGAGACATTTCCCAGCCTGTAGCTGCACAGACCGGACCAGGAAATGTCTCACTGCCTGCATTTAGCGGTGTGCAGTGTCAGCTTCCTGGTGGGATTGGGCAGGTGGGTTGGGACTAGGATCCTGAACAGGCCTGAGCCCATCACTAATAATGTGGGGATATTCCCTACTTGTATTTACAGCTATGGCAAGATATATATAAGGAATTTGTTTCTTTGGTGTAGAAACACACTGTAATCATTTAAAGGAATAACTGCAATATGATAGAATGCAGTGCTTCACTGCGAATAGAGATGAGCTCAGACATGTTCGAGTTGCTACATGCCCAATCCCGCATGTGCAGCTGCGGATCGGGAAATGTCTCACTGCCTGTGATTAGCGGAGTGCAGTGTCAGCTTCCTGGCAGGATCGGGCAAATAAAGGTAGGTTCTTGCATTGTCACCATCAAGTACAGGCTGCTGCTTACCATAGAAAAAAATGTATAGGAAAAATACATAAAAAGAAAGATAAAAAAATAAACATTTTAAAAACGTAAAGGCAAAAGATAAATAAAAATAACCACCTTTTTTTTTTTCAAAAACCTAAACAGAAAAAAAAACATGATTTCACATACTAGTAATATTAATCAAAGAAAAGCAACAATATGCCCCTTAAAAAAAAAGGAGGTGGGGGTGAGGCAGTAAAACAATAGCAGAAGTTGTTACTGACATACAAAAGTAGACCTTTAGGTCTGGTTCACACCTATGCATTTTTTAGTGAATTTTCAGTTTTGCAGAACCACACTACAGATGTGGTTTCCTATGGGTCATGTTCACATCTGCATTTTATGGAAGGGGCCAGGGACTTTATTCTGGTTTTTGGTTCCATAGACGCCAATGGATCAAAAACGTGTATTGAAAAATACACCTGGAATATGCAAATTGCAACCTGCATAGGTGTGTACCAGGCCTAAAAGGACCATTGGGTCTTATGAAAGCACAGTGAATGGAGGTGGGTGTACGTTTCACTCTCCCTAACCTCGCAATCTGCAATTCACTGCAAGGAATCATTGGGAATATACAGCAGCAATGAATATAGTACTGTGCTGTATATACCACACTATAACTCTGTGGTAGCACACTGCACTATAACCTGCCCTCTCTCTCTCAACTAACTCCAACTCACTGACAAAGGTCTGCTAGGAAAGCAGCCTTTTAAAAAGTGTGGGCTGGAATTTGCCCAAAAAAATCATTATTGATTAAAGTCTTGCACCTGACCTCTGATTAGATAACCTGATCAAAGGTAAGGTACAAGCCTTTGGCCAATTATGGCTTTTTGCTGGACAATAATTTTTCATTCAATGTGAACCATCCATGGACAGAAAGTTTGGTCTGAACTTGGATTCTTTTAGAAACCAGGACAACCTAACTCATGATGGCATCCATGGTCGTAAGAATGCCTGAAAAGTGACTGAATCCAATAGGATGCAGTCACTTTTCAGCTGATAATTTCCCACCTGGCTTAGTTGATTTTTAAATCAAGTTTTGATGAGCCAGGTGGTGCATCTGGGGCCATCCACATCTCAAACCTAATTCAGCAGAAGTTACTTAAGCCCCGTACACACGCATCGATTATTGGCTGGGAATTTTCGGCCAACGTCCGATCGGCCGATTTTCGGCTTGATAGTATGATGCTTCCGACAACCGACTCCGACTTTTCGGCCGAAAAAAATCTGGTGTGCAGGCTATAAAATTTTTGTTGGCCGTCAACACAACGGCCGATTTTCCGTCAGTCAGTACAGATTTCGGCAGACAAAAATCTGATGTGCAAGACTGGGCATGCTCAGAGAAGAAAAAACACACGGAAGGTAAACCAGCACATGACATCACTTCTGAAGTAGATTTTTGTTGGCCGAGAAAATTTGTGTGCAGTCTAGGCACATTCCAACCAACAAAACACCACTCTGGACAAAAGTCGGACGATCGGTCGGCCGATAATCGTTGCGTGTGTACGAGGCATTACTCTGATTTTCCCTTCCCCTCTCTGCATCTTTAAAGTTAAGGTCCCTTTCACACAGGGGGACCGTTCAGACCCGCCTGTCAGTTTTTTTGGCGGATCTGAACGGATGCCTCATGCATCTCTATGGGGCATCGGATTCCAGTGGAGACATGTCCGCTGACATCCGATCCAATCCGTCAAATCTGGAGGGATGGAAACCCTATTTTCCATCCGTCCAGCGGATCGGATTGGATGGGATCGGATGAGAACGGACAGACGGTCCATTCCCATCCGATTCCCCCATAGAGAACAGCGGAACCTAACAACTCTGTCTCCGCACACAGCGCAGAGACACAGCTGCCATCTGCCTGCTCAGCGGAGGATAGGGGATCAATCCCCCGCTGAGAAAAACGGAGTCCGTCTGACGGACTCCCTGTGTGAAAGGGACCTTAGGCTGGGTTCACACTATTGTGATGCAGGAACCAGCATGATTCCAGTGCGTGTTCCCGCATTGAATGCCTCTGGCAGGCAGTTCAAGCTGTCCTCTGCGTCAATACAAAGTTAATGACACCCCCAGATCGATTCGCAAATCACAGTGCGAACTGTGAAATGGTGCAGGAATCGGATCGCATAGGATCGCAGAATACCCATGCAATCTGATTCTGGTGCAGACCAAAAAAAAGGATCCTACACCATTTTGGTGCGAATGCGATGCAAATTCAGCCATACAATCTGTATGGCTGAATTCGCATCACCCAGACATCGCATGTGATCTGCACAGCAATGCAAATCACATGCGATGTCTAATATCACAATAGTGTGAACCCAGCCTTAGAGTCTGAAAGAATCAAACTTATTTATCTATGTAGGATTGCAAGCTCATTCCAGTTCTCATATTCTCCAGCAATTCTATATACAAGGAAAATTAGCAATAAACTAAACTGTGTTGGCCAACATTAGTCTCCTGTCTGTAGTAAACACAGCAAATATTTTGACTTGGCTGTGTATCTCCTGTTGTAAAACATACATTTATGGCTTTATTGTGTTCTGTAATAGACTGAAATAGGATGTTTCATTTATGTCAGTATATTGGAAAATTAAATATTGTGTTTCAATTACAGTTCATTTTGTTTCTTGTACTCTTAAACAGACATGACTCATTACCTGCTGAAATATGTGACTATATTTTTTATCGGTGTAGAACTGATCCAGGTCCCAGATGGCTCTTTTTAGCACCATTCAAAATATTTTAACATAGGGCTGCATTTTGTTGCCTCTGGCCAACATTTTAAGATTCTAAATATTTGTAAAGGAAGGCTGTCAAGAAATCTGGATATGCAAACAAAAACACACCCTTTTGATATGCTCTGTATGTACACAAAACAAAAAAAAAAATGAATTACAGGTAAATAAAAGGTAATGGGTAGTTATTTCATCTCTATTATATTTTGTTCTTTGCCTTTTTCGAATAATTATATAGTAAATATCAATGAGCACCACTCTGACATTATCAACACAAAAAGATGCTGCATACTGGTGTCCTTCATAGTTAGGCTTAAAAAAGACATATGTCCATTGAGTTCAACCAAAAGAAAAGACTAAACAAATTAAAAATGTGCATTCTTAGAACCCCCAATACCACAGTTCATCCCATAGATTGAACTATATATATTGGGACAAGGTATGACGGCAATGGGTGGATGCTGATCTCCAGAGCTCTACTGTACATAATATTTATCCTGCAACAATGCTCCTGATTAGCATACCTTCTGAAGCCCCCCACTCAGTCTCTGACCATGGTAAAAATTGGACAGGATAAGCAGCAAATCCTGGCTGAAAATCTTGCTAAATACCAACATTTATTTATATATACTATCATATAAATTGTCAAACAGCACTTGAGTAAATAACATCTGGTATCCAGATCTCCAACTCTTCCTCCACTTGGATCCATGAATCCACCATGCGGTGTTACCACAAAAATAAAAACGAATATAGACCCATCCTGAAGTAAGACCCGGTTTTATTAAAATAAGCAATAGCTCTCAACAATGAATATTATAAAAATGCCCATAAGTTTAAAAAAAAAACAGCATACCGCTTTACCAGAGGCAGTTCTTCCAATGCGTTGGTGGATTTCATAGTGGATGAGTAGATCCCAGTGGAGGAAAAGTTGGAGATCAAGACACCAGGTGGTGGTGCAATTTACTCAAGCGATGTTTGACCATTTAGAGTATATAATAGTGCACTGGATCTGGTAAGAGGCCTCCCTGAGTTGTCACATATGGTGATGGAAGCACTTTTTTTTAACAGGAAGCGGAAGTGTGGGGACACCTTCATTCAATTATATGGACTTTATTGTAATAACTGGTGGTAATCACAATTAATTTATTGACACTACTGTACAAGCACTTTAATTGTATTATTAATATGCTTTACACATTTTGGATTATGAATTATTAGTTTATGTATAGCACTACCTTTAGATGTATATGTAACTCCTACAAACTGTTTGTTGCCCTCTGCAAGCATGTCCCTGTATTCATTTCTTTCTGCCAGAGTCCTTAAAGAGGAGCTCCAGTCTGGGCAAATACTGTAGCTGTTGACTTTAATATAAAGGCACTTACCTGCCCAGGTATCCAGCTATGTCGGCACCCAAGCCGATTCTTCAATCGGCTGTGGGTGCAGGCAGCAGCATCTTCACCAAAGGAACCCGCCAGTGAAGCCTTCCAGCTTCACAGCTGGTTTTCTACTGTGCATGCGCGAGTTGCGCTGCACTTTGTGAATGGTCCTGCAGTATTCTGGGACCTGTGTGTGTTCCAAAAGGTTGTGGGAGCAATCTTACCCAGAAGTGGAAGCAGGTAAATGTCAAAACCAGGTACCCGCTCCCCCAAAAAGTGCCAAATGTAGAAGTGGAGGGGGAGGTGGCAGTGAAAGGGGGAGGGTAAGACAAGTGGAGCTTCCCCTTCTGGGTGGAACTCCACTTTAAAATGAGTATGCATTCCATCGATCTCCATAATACTAATGGAGCTAGGCAAGGGTGTCCGTTGTCACCTATAGTATTTCCCTTAATCATGGATCCTCTTGCAGATCCTATTAAGAAAAAACTTTGCCTCTCAGGTATACCATTACATAGAAATGAACAGAAAGTAAGCTTATTCATGGATTATGTCATTCTCATGGTCACCCTAACATCTCCAAGAAATACAACATACTATCTCTCAAATTAAATGAAGCCGAATCTCTAATGCTAAATTTCCACATACCTTCCTTTCTCAAACCATCAGGGGAAAGGTTTGGGCAGAGAATACAATTAATTACATTTATAGGTATTTGCATTTCACCTTCTACTTTGCACATACATGATCATAACTACAAACCATTTTTATGATCTCTACCCTATAAACATAAACAATTACAATCAAATTAACTTTCTATAGCAGATAGAATAGCAGACTTGAAAATGATACTGCTCCATAAATTACTATATCTATTCATAACTATTATCCCACAACCTCCTTCATAGTTTACATCAATAAAACACCTCATGATGCAATATGTATGGGGTAATCAGCCTCCCAGATGTACATCTAACATCATGCCTAAACATACTGTAGGCTGGGGTTATGTAGGTATGGGGTTATCAAACATTTCTTTGTATTATAAAGCTACCATACTATTCATTTTTGGTGTAACCCAAAATCTTACAAACTCTGTTTTTTGGTGGAGGCCTCCTTTCCCATAGGAACAAAACCCAAACTGATGCTACTGGCTATTATACTGCAGAAGAATTACCTCCCCTTAGATCAGAATACCCAGCAATTAATATATCACACAAAGTTTGGTCCAGTTTTTGTTACGATCAAGCAACCCTTCAGCTCTGCAGTAGATCAGGCACTCTTTTAATTTCTTAGATCATTTCATTCCTAACCTAAACCTTCACCATTGGAACTCCAAGGGCCTCACTTTAATAAGCAATTATTTTCACACTATGCTCTTAAACATTTTAAGACATCATGCATGGAATTTAATTCATCAACCTCAAACTATTTCTCATATTTATGTATTAATCACTTTTTAAATGAAAACTCTCTTCTCCTATATGTTGAACTCCCTACAGCAGTATGCTGCTTCTTTAATGACAAGTACTACCAAAAAAGAAATAGCACTGTTTTACAGCTTACTTTTAACACTTTAACCAAAACCAATACAACGCGTAAGTAGGAATCCAGATTGGGAAGACACTTCACCAGATCTAACTGGAAAGATGCACTCTTCATTACCTATAAAGACTCCCATCGTACCAATCACTGGGAACTATAACGAAAATTACTTCACCTCTGATACTTTACCACCAACACAGTGTCCTAAGTGTTATAGTGGCCATACACTATACAAAAATTCGGCCAAAGATTCAGTCATTTGGACAGTTTGTTCGTTTTTCGGCCAGTTAATGGGCACACATCGGTAATCAGTTGAGACTTTTTTGAGCCAAAAAAATGAAAGACAAGTTTGGAAATTTTCTGCCGAACGAATGATAAATTGAAAGGTTAATGTGCTTGTCATTCAAACTGTTTGCACGAGGTGAAAAAACAAACAAAAAATGGATTCAGTTATGTCCGCTGAACAATTTATCGGTCATTACAGGATGGCACGATCATTTGCTCTCACAGCCGAGTGTTCGTTTTTCGAAAATGAGTTTGAATGATTTTTTTGTATAGTGTATGGCCAGCAAAAGAGGAGAAACTGGATCCCAGTATATATATATCTACAAAGTACTTTGCAGTTAAACTCATTTTTTTTTTTTTTTTTTTGGGGGGGGGGGCTCAAGTCCTGCCTTAGATCAAACATTAGAAAATGCTGGATTCAAGTGCCAGTACCTTTCCTTGAATGAGCAAAGTGACAGTGTCTCTAACTTTGAAATCAGGTAAAGTCAGGCCCTAGCAAAAAAATGGAAGTGAATAAGCTTTCTGACTAGAAAGTCCTTCTTCAAACGGGCATACAGCAGATTCCAGCAGCAAGAATCAGCATTTTTTCAGTTGTGACTTGGGATCACAGGTATTTGTGTGCAGCTGTTGCAGCTCAGCCTATAAATAGCAATGACAGGCTGAGAGAAGCCATCCTTGTTCACATGTATCTGCATGCCAGTGGTTACCTGCAGTTAGGGAGTATATAGGGACAGATGGCCAATCCTGGATGCATCTGTCAATGCACAAGGTTGCTCATCCATCCCTAACTGTAGGTAGCCACTAGATGTACAGATACATGTGAACAATAGGGATGGGCGAACAGTTCAGCCCGAAAATTAGTTTGGGCCGAACATTTGCCTGTTCGGCCGTTCACCAAACACGAAAATTTGCAGGGTGTTCGCCCCGATGAACACCCTGCAATACACTGACTGCTACACAGTGCATTCTGCTTTGCCCAATCAGGGCGCAGTGTATGCTAGTTAGTAAGAAGCAGAGTTGGGAAGCTGCCCGAGGCATCCGTAACCACTGATGAGTCATCAGCTGTCAATACGTTTCTGACAGCTGAAAGCTGAATAAAAAAATAGTGCTGGTAAAAAAAAAAAAAAATGGTGTGAGGTCTGCCCCCCACCCAAAAGCACCTTGTCCCCATGGGGCCTCTTTCCGACAACCCTAGGCTGTGTTTGTCAGGGTCTGCGGGCGGGGGGCTTATCGGGAACCTGGATGCCACGAGATCTCACCTCCCACCTATGAATATCAGGTACATGGTATCCCTACCTATTCACCAAAAAAGTGTACAAAAGTAATAACCACACAAGACAGTTTTTGACAAATCCTTTATTAAAAAATAAAAAATACAAAAATAGTGACCTCCGTCGTCAATCATGCCGCTCGCCAACCTGAAAAGTAGAAAAGATTAAGAATGCCTCTTGGGAGGCCTCCCGCCGTATGCACACTCCGCTGTTTTTTTTTTACATTTTGGCATAAATCCACACCAGACCCGAAAGGGGGACTCCACGCTGCTTTTTTCTTTATTTTTTCAGTAGCCAGGTGCCAGCAATTGTAACCGCGAGTCATTTTGAATAGGATTTCACTCGTTTTTTTTTTTAGAATTTTTCTTTAGAAATTTTTGCTGTAGCATGTTTTATGCATGCTACAGATACGCCACTTTACAGGCACATTACTGGGACTCCCCAGGCTCTATATTTAAAGGAATTTTTCATTTTTATTGTTGCACTTTAAGTATAATTAAAATCACTGCTCCTGAAAAAAACATCTTTTTTTTTATATTTTATTGATACATGTCCCCCAGGACAGTACCCCCATACCTCTTTTGTGGCCAATTACTTGAATATAAGCCTTCACTTTTTATTTTCCCTGTTTGGCCCCCGTAGACTTTAATGGGGTTCGCCATTGGGGTTAGAATGTTTCCCCCTGTTCGGGAGTTCTGCTGCAAACCGAACAGGGGGTGTTTGGCTCATCCCTAGAGAACAACAATGATTCCTTTTAGCCTGTCATTTCTCTGTACAGGCTGAGCGGCCACTCTTATTCACATACACTTGTGATCCCAACTGAAAATAAATGTTGATTCTTAGGCTCCATTCACACCTGGGCGTTTTTGAGCGTTTTTCAGCTCCAAAAACGCTCAAAAAAAACATTCCAAAACTCCCAACAAGTAAAACCCCATTCATTTAAATGGCCTCTGTTCACATCTGAGCATTTTGCAAAAACGCCTGTAGCTGAAAAAAGCGTTTTTGATAGATGTCAATGCCTGCCTCCAAAAACGCCTGAAAAAAAAGCCTGAAAATGGTGTTAAAAAAGCGGTAAAACGCTACGCTCAAGTGTGAATGCAGCCTTAATGATGGAATCTGCTGTGTGTGACTGAAGCCTAAAGGAAATAGCGGGCAGTTGTGCTGATTTCTCTATGAACTTTAGTGGATGATTTCTCTTTCGGCTGCAAGGACAGTGGGAGAAGTGATTATTTACCCTCTTCTTTTGCAGGGGAGGATCCCAGACAGCAAGCAATTGAGCTGCAAGTTAGAAAATTACTTGCTAAGCTATTGCTAGACTTGCTAGGCTTCACGATTTTGTTGCGCAAATGCAGCAAGGCTGGATTGCATGACTCCAGATCAACTTTCTTTGCAAACATTCTGCAAGTCTGCTGCAAGTTCAGGCTCAGTTATGTTGTGCAATAGTCATCCCACCACAGGGGTCACTGTGACTTGCAGAGTCAGAATAGTTCATATTCCCACCGCACATCTTCCTGGGTATAGGCACATCTGTTGTGGGTGCTGCAGAGATCACCAGCTGGACACTGGATCTATCACAGATGAACATACATGTTCGCCAGCACACCATGGATCGTGCACAGCAGTCCAAAGAAACTTTTTATTGCAAAGGGATCACATCAGGATAAGTACAACATTTCGGAGTCACGCAGGACCCCTTCGTCAGGCATGTGACCTGACGAAGGGATCTGCGTGACTCTGAAATGTTGCACTTATCCTGATGTCATCCCTTTGCAATAAAACGTTTCTTTGGACTGTTGTGCAAGATCCATGGTGTGCTGGCGAACATGTATGTTCATCTGTGACTTGCAGAGCTCTTGCTGTAGACTCACCACTGAAACTTTGCTCTTATTAGAGACTTGCCATGCAAATTTGCTACAAATTTGAAAAGTATCAACTTGTGCTTCAAGTGCTCTGCCAGTGAAATTGTGCAACATGTTAACAAGACTTACAATTCAACACTGCCACACATTTGTGGCAAGTTATCCTTGCTATCTGGGATTTAATTTTACCAATTACCAGGAGTTTAGAAATAATGAGTCTATAGCTGATTTTAAATCTTATACAGTATTCTAGTGTACTATGGAATCCAACGAGAGAACATCGCTCAAGATTACATATTTGAAAGCAGATCCAGGTATGTGTGGGCTATTGTGAGCAGCAGACAATCTTCTCTGAATTTAAAATGGTTTTAATAAAATAGAATGATATTTTGTCTTTCCAGGCAAAACAAATGGAAGAGATTCTACAGTCCATCCTAGGATGAATGCTTACTTAATGACAATCATGAAGCAGAGGTTTGCTCAGAGACTGCGGGATTTGGGAGCTGGCGTGTGTTTTATGTGTTGGCCTCACAGCTGGTGCAGGTGAATTCCTAGCTATAATAAGCGCTAACGTTCCCCATGGAAACATTCAGCTGTGGAAAAAACAGACAGAAATCTATTATAAATGTGACTGCAATGTCAATGTTTACAGAAGGAGGTCAAATAACAAAATTTCATTTGGTAAATGTCAGATCTCGACTTCACAAATTTACATTTCATTTATGGTGAGGCCTACTTTATTAATAAGCATTACATGGATTTTATAAGTTTCATTTTCCCCCCATTCTTTATTTTTAGCTGAAGTTTCTCCTCTCCTTTTTTTTTTTTTTTATTTGCCATGTCATGTCATCAATTTCTTCCTTCCAAAAGAGATTTGCCTTGAAATAGTCATTGCAATAGGGTGGTGCTCAATCATTAGTTTGCATATTGTACATTATACTTTACAGCTCCTGGAAAGATCATTACTATTAATTAGCACAGACCTTAGGATCACATGGGTATCGGCTCCTGGGGGAGGCTATTAACACAGGCAGATGATAGATGTAAGACCGTCTAAAAATAAAGAAATAGCTCACAATTTATTTGAGAATTTTTAATGGATTTGCACACATATGGTACAAAGTCGATTATGTTCATAAAGTGTTCATAAAGTCCCCCCAAAAGACTGCTCATGACTTTGAATTAGTGCTAGCAAGGACATTTATTTAATAGTGATCAGTTTTTTAATGTTTTACTCGTACATACATACATACAGGCTCAGACTCCACCCATGCTAACTTGTTCTTGACATTAGGTGAAACTGAGATTCTTGAGATTAGAAATAGAAACTGGGTATAGAGAAGAAAGTATTTCACAGAATATTGTATATATTGTACCATGCAATAGTACGTAATACATAGGCCAATTAAACAGATGTTTTTATTGAATGCAAAATAACTATTTTCATTAACGTGATTTTATTTTTTACAATGACCTCTGGGCACAAACCCTCCTCCCCACCCTTTACCCCTCACACCCCCACCCTTTTTACCTCACCTCCACTAAATAAAGGCTGTTTAAATAAAAAAATTAAGAAAAAAAAAGCTAAATTAAAAGCCTCTTTTTCTTACCTAAAATTATGGTCATGTGGCACACAAGATTCCACTTCCAAGTCCTCTCTTTTCTGGATTGCAGAGTGGGAGGGTCTTTCTTTAGGAGTCCACATAGTTTCCTGGATGACATGAGTACTTCCCATTGGCTCCAAATGTACCATACACAAATGGGCATCAGACCATAAGGTGAAAGAGAGCAAGAAGAATTTTAATAGTTCACAATTCATCCATTAAAACAGCCAATACTTTTTGGGAGCTACAAAACCTCCCTCTTCATCAGGGCTGTAAAAAGATGTAAAACAAAATATAAGAAGAAAGTAAAAACTCCTGCTTGTACATAATGTACATTGCATCACATAACTGTACTAAATTGTTTACCAAAGTGTGTAATTGTGAAAATCATAATTAAGGCTATTGATAAATTATATATATATATATATATATTTTTTTTTTTTTAAGGCAATAAGCACATTAAATAATACATTACAAAAATAAATAAATCTGACAATCTATAAAATGACCAGTATCCAAAAACAGTAATCAAACCTCAGCATCCATGAACAGTGATCAATAAATCTTTTTGTGTTGTAGCTTTGCAAATAGGCTGCTTCTGTAGCAGAACAGGATTAAGCAGCAAAAAGGGATATAGTAGAATTATAGATCTGAATCAGTAGCAGAACAAGGCTAGCAGTAGGAATAAGTGGATCAAGCAAAGCTCAGTTCATTAGATGTTTGACAAACCCTGCAGGAAATCTATGAACCCCAAACATAGCGACCAAGTCCTTTAAAGTCTATTGGAACCAAATCTTGTAATTCTTCTCTGGCCATTTTTTTTCTTTATTAAAAAAAAAGTTATGAGCATCTGATCTGCCATAAAGGACATGTGCCAATTAAAAAAAAAAAATATATATATACTTAAAAAAGTGTTCAATAGGTAGCAGATCTTTTAATGCTAACTAAAGGGAAACATTAAAAATGCACAATTATTTTAAATAACAACCATGGGAGATGCCTTAAACCTGTATGTGATGTTGAGTGCCTGTACTTTTTGGTACAGCAAAAGTGTCATTTTGAACAAAAAAAAGGCCCAGGGCACTTACCAGCTTGTTTACAATATGTAATAAAGCGGTGGATGGGAAATTGTCATTTAGTAGATGTATCACTACTGCCATTAAATAAGTGACTTTAGACGGGCAGCAAGCAGCAAGCAGTGGGCAGGCAAAATCTGGCTATTTAGCTCGGAAGGGAGGGAGGAGTGTCTGATATCACCTGCTGTCAACAAGGAAGTAGAACAGCGGCACCTGGACGCTGGTTATGATCGTGTATTTTATGCTGAGATACCCTTTTATTAAAGTAAGCGGCTTACCTGTTTAAATAAATTATAAGTTATGCAGTATCACACTATGGACCGTCTCGTCTCATCTTATATGGGGCATTGGAGAAGATATTAACGGTGTGCAGTGGAGAGAAGTACCCAGGGAGAGTGTATATCTACTTCCCAGTGACATCCTTGGATCCTTCCTTGTGGACATATATGCTCCTAATATATATTCGTCAGGTGAGAGGCTGGTGCATCTGGTGGAGGATTATAGCACTTCTTTGGGCACATTACTTAAGGTGTCATCAATAATTAGTTCTGAGCACTTTCCAACACAAGTTTTACTGCATGGACTATCTTCTTTCTTTTCATAGCGCTGCACCATTTATTATGATTATTTAGCTCGCCTGTTCGGTGAACTACAAGCAAGCAGGGTTCTGGATGAACTCATGGTCATCCCTACTTAGCAACATTAAATGGATATCTTTATTTTGCAGATTTCGTTTTGTAAAGTATAAGGGTATATTTCTGTGATAGCATTGTACATTTACTGCTTATGAATTAGTAGCAGAAAGGCATCATATGTGTGATAACAAAAATAGGACTTTGTAAAAACTGTGTGTGTGTCAAAATATGTACGTTCCTGAGACATCACGGCTGGGAAAACTAGATACTGTATGCAACAAAGTGTGTGTGTTTTTTAAATATATGCTTTAAATAAATCAACAACAAAAACAAAAAGCTAAGAAGTAAAGGAGTTGCTATGGTATATATATATATATATATATATATACACATACAAGGTGTATCTAAAAAGTTTGGTGAATGGTATAAAAACAAAAACAGAATATACAAACAAATTACCTTTATTGGCCTTCACATTAATCGCCAACCTTCACAACATACTATACATTTGGCAACATTCATAAAGTATGCACAAAAGGAGTAGGTGTAAAGTTTATCAAATAAAAAAACGTAGATGTCCTTGATGACGAAACGCGTAAGGGTGTGAGCACACGGTCACCAAAGTTACCCGGCGTCTGATGTCACACCCGGAAGCGAGCCGTCTAGGTACCAGTTGGCTAGCTTACGGTAACGGGGACAGGTTTAACCTTACATCTGATTTGACGATATGTTTTACTTATGTTTTTTCATGTGAGTGCATTGTATGAAGGGTTTAGGGGAGGATTGCAATAAATGATACACATACAAGATTACGCTATGAGTACTTTGTTATGATTTCATTTACCCCTGGGAATGGTGAGTTTGAGTCTCTTGGATCCTTCATTTTATTGATGAGAGGAGTTTTGCCACTCTGAGGAATTCTGATGCTTTGAGGAAGCTGTTACCTCTACAGCTGGATATTCAGGCGCATAAACAGGCTGCCTCTGGTAAGTATTTACTACTATGGGGTGTGCACAGCGGTGAGGTGGAGGCAACCTATATGTCAAATGTATGACTCTGGTGGAAGACCATTGGAATATCAGAATTTCCTGTTCGGAGTGTCTACATGAAGATTCTGTAATAGAATTGATGTCATCACTTTTCTATCAGTATTTGCACCAAGGACTGTATTCTTCCTTTCTTTTTTTGTTCACATGATTTAATGTATTTTGACTTTACGTATGCGATTTGTGTATCTACATACGATTTATCAGCGCTGCTAGTGTAATCTCAGTCATATATATATATATATATATGCACTTTTGTATATATATAGATGGTATTATTTTTTCAGGTTACACCTCTTTTTTCAAACATTCATAAAGTGTCTGTAAATTGTCAGCAAAGGCCTCTTTAGGAATCAATTGCAGAACCAATGTCATGCATTCTTGGGTTGCCACCACGTCCGCAAAACATTTCATGGCACTCTTCAGGGTCGGAACAGAAAGAAGTCCACAGGCTCCCGGACAGGGGATTACGGTGGATGATCGAGAACAGATAGGCCGCACTAGGGCAAGAATTGAGCACACAGATCACACAGCACGTTATTGTGCAGCAACATCAGTGGATGTGTTGTAGCAACCATTTAGAAATTTCCTTTTAGATTGCAGTATTCACGGTTTGACCCGCAGGAACTAATTCTGTATGGATGATGCCATCGTTGTTGAAGAAGGTGATCAACATTGTCTTGACCTTGGACTTTTGCAGACGACTTCTTTTGGGTCGCAGGGAAGACGGTGAAAACCATTTTATTGCTTGCTGCCTGGATTCCGGGAACAAACTGATAGCACCAGGTCTCATCCCCTGTGATGATGGTTCGCTTCCCCTCGCGAAAGTAGTTGAACCAGTCGCAAACACATTTTCTGCTCACAGCTTCCATCCCATACACTTGCACCAACATTTGATGCATCTCTGTTGCTGTTTTCTGCAATTTGTAGCAGAACTTGATGTTCACTCATTGCTCCATTGCACTGCGACCCTACCTCTCACACTGACTACGTTCGACTGCCCGACAGCGGATCTACCCTGACGGTCATGTGTACTCCAGGCTAGGTGGTGCTTCTTGACGTGTCTCTAGATAGCCATATGCATGTATGTGCATCTGGCCCATGTTGCCATTGAGATATCGGGCCATTCACCAAACTTACGCACACCAAGACACACCTCGCATATAGACAGATAATAAAAAGTGTTTTTTATTAAAAAATGCAGGTTTGCCAAAACTGTCATTAAATGCATCATGTGCATGTCAATGAGTCTCATGTCAATAAGTCATTAAGCAGACTGGAACAGCAGCTGGCAGGAACATTGGAAGCCATGACAAACTGGAAGCATGGTCAGAGACAAGCAGAGGTCAGCAACCAGGAAGGCAGATAGCAAACAGAGAATAGGGCAGAATCTGGATCAGGAGGCAAGCAGAGGTCACACTGGAGAGTCAGCAGAATCATCGTCAGGAGGCAGACAGAGGTCACATTCAGGGCCAGCCCTACCATGGATCCCACTGGATCCATTGGACCCAGGCAGAACTTGGAGGGGGGCAGCAAATTGACTCCCATGATTTTTTTTCCAGCAGTTTAATGTGTCCCCAATGTGCAGCGCATTACTGACGACATTTCCCCATCTCATACTGTCGCTCGTAGTGCAAACTGATAGTTATGAGGTTTCACTAGATTTTAGTTAGGGGTATCAGAGTAAAGGGAGCTTAATACAAATGCACGCCACACTTTTCAGATATTTATTTGTAAACAATTTTGAAAACCATTAATCATTTTCCATTCACTTCACAAATATGAGCCACTCTGTGTTGGTCTATCTCTCTATCACATGAAATCCCAATCAAATATATGTACATTTTTGGTTGTAACATGACAAATTGAGGAAAATTTCAAGGGGAATGAATACTTTTTCAAGGCACTGTAGTTTGCCAACTTAGAGGACTTTATATTGGGAACTTGGGCCATGGGGAGATGCACTAGTGCAATGTCCATAAACTTGACTTCTTGCCTAGTGCAGTCCTGTCCATGAGGAAGGAAAGCAAATAAAGAGGTGTGGACCAAAAACTTGTGAGACCCATCTGTAGAGCTGTAATATAAGATGGTTGCAGAAATCATCTTGGGAATACCCACTGTGTCATAGTGTGATCTTTACCTATGGAAGGCTTTTTCCTGTGCTTTATAGCAGCCCCCTAAAAAACACAGGTGATATGTGCCAGACCTCAGATACACACACACAGATAGACACACACCCATAATGTATATATACACATATCCTGCATATAGTATGTATGTTTGTCAAACATAAAGCTTAAGAGTCCCAGTTAATCATACACAGACCCTGCCTTCAATTAATTTTTAATTTGTATATTGACAGATCAACCACTCCTATTAACTTAAGGCCATTGGTTGACAAATTTCAGTTGTGTTGTGTTTGTTTTTTTCACTTTAATCCCAGTTCTAATACACAAGTAAATGCACACTAAATGACACATACTGTATATAATCTGACTGTCAGGTTGAAGTGACAAAATTTTTTTTTTGTCAGTTTTACCCATACAGTGACAACCTTAGGCGTCTCAGTCAATCTACTGTTACATGGTGTTAGTTCAAAGGAAAAAAGGCATTATGTTTGAGAAGCAGAAGGCCATGTCAAAATGTTATTGTTGTTTTGCAGTGTGAGGTCACATTCCAGGACAACCATAACTACTTTTCCTCAGGAAGATTTTACCCCTTCATGACCAGGGAATTTTTTGCTATTCAGCACTGCGCTACTTTAACTGGCAATTTCTCGACCATGCAACACTGTACCCAAATTAAATTTATATCATTTTTTTTTTCACACAAATAGAGCTTTCTTTTGGTGGTATTTAATCACCACTGGTATTTTTTATTTTTTGCTATATAAATGAAAAAACACTGGAAAAAAAAATGTTTTTCATAGTATCTGTATTAAAACATTTAGGCCAAATAATTATTTTTCTACAGCATTGTATAAAAAAAATATGTTATACTGTCACCTTTGTACATTCCAAATATCCTCAGTACTGATATATAATCAAGTTGCAAACTGAATCGTAAGGGTAAAATTGGTGTCAAGACAGCATAGTGACCTTTTCAGTATTGATCATCAACTGCTGCACTTGCAGGGTTCTAATGAGGAAAGTGGCAGGGTCTATATAAAAAGTGCAGAAACGTTTTAAAGACCCCTCGTAAAAAGAAATTGTAGTCTATAATGCTAATATAGACTTTTTAAAAGTATATGTGACTAGCAATGAGCCCTTTGACTCCTGTGCACAGTTGATCCAGAGGAAAGCAAAAGAAAATAAAAAAACAAAAAACTATGAAGCATTGCTCCAGTGTTGAAAAAATATTCCTTCCAGATCTCCCAGAAGGATATTCCCTGGATCAACAACCCTGGTGGCATTGCCTATAATTGTAAATATCCAGTAATATTTGTGCATTTAGAAATGCATCCAGCTCCTTTTGTATAAGAATTTACTAAGCTAGTCAGAACTAGTTCTCGATAGAGTGTATTCCACATTTTCACTTCTCTTTGGAAGGTAAATCTCTTTTCCTCCAGATGTAAATAGTGCCGTTTTGTCCTTTGTAATGACAGTGAATAACTCAACAACAAGTTCATCAATTGGATCACTTATGTATTTACGCATTGTGATTTATATGTAAGTCCTCCATGTCTCTTATAAGTTTGATTGCCCTTCTTTGCATTTCCCCCAGTATTCTTTTTGTGAACTGGTGCCCAAAACTGAGCTATATAATCTAGATGGGGTCTTAATAATGACCTGTACAGGTGCAAAATTATGTTTATCTCTCTGGACTTTTTACCTATCTTAATACAAGAAAGTATTTTGCTAGCTAGCTAGCTAGCTTAAGAAAGCTGTTCTCCTCCTAGTATGTACAACATATGATGCATGCACATCTTTAGCCCTCAAGTGCACAACTTTACATTGATCAACATTAAACCTCATTTGCTACACAGTTGCTCAATCAAACAGTGCACCAAGGTCTCCTTGAAAGTTGTAGATATTCCATAGGGATGTTATTCCACTACATAGGTTGGTGTGATCTGCAAACGCTCCACTGGTACTTTTAATCCCAAACTTTATATCTGTTAAAAATAGGTTAAAAAGTAAGGATCCCAACACTGAACCTTGGTCACTAATAACCTTAGACTATATAGAGTAAGAATAATTAACCACAACTCTCTGAATTCGGTTTTTTAGCCAGTTTTCTGTCTATTTTTTCAAGCCCGTAGACTTTACCTTATTCAATAGCCGTGTGTGGGTAACGGTGCCAAATGCTTTTCCGAAGTACAAGTATACTACATCCACAGCCACTCTTTTGTCTAAGATTTTACCTCCTCATAAAAAGAACTGAGACTTCTTATGCCTCGTACACACGCAACGATTATCGACCGACCGATCGGCCGTCTTTTGTCCAGTGTTGTTGTGTTGGTTGGAATGTGCTCTAGACTGCGCACGAATTTTCTCGGCCAACAAAAACCAACTTCAGAAGTGATGTCATGTGCTGGTTTACTTTCCGTGTGTTTTTTCTTCTCTGAGCATGCCCAGTCTTGCTCATCAGATTTTTGTCTGCCGAAATCTGTACTGACTGACGGAAAATCGGCCGTTATGTTGACGGCCAACAAAAATTTTATAGCCTGCACACCAGATTTTTTTTGGCCGAAAAGTCGGAGTCGGTTGTCGAAAGCATCATACTAACAAGCCGAAAATCGGCTCGATCAGACGTTGGCCGAAAATTCACGGCCAACTATCGATGCGTGTGTACGAGGCATAAGACAGCATGGATTCATGAACGACCAAAGTTATCAATTTCTTATTGTTTTTTAGCAAAAACTCTTCCATATGTGTTTTTTTTTTTTATCAAACTCTCAAGTATATTTTCAACTTTAGAACTAAACTAACAGGTTTTTATTTACTTGGCAAAGACTTTGATCCACTGCAGTCAAGTCCCTGACTAGTTTTCCTCCTTGCAGTTGAGAAATCCAGCTTGGACAAGGACCCACTAGCTTCCTTATTTGATAACTTCATCACCACATGAGGAGGTTATCAAGGTTCTTCTGTCCGCAAACTTGGAAACTAGATTGAAAGTTCTCAACAATGCAATATAATCTGTTTAACGCGCTGTGTAGTAGGTGTATTAAAAAATACATTCAATAATTCTTAATGATGTATAGGTAATACATAACTGGATTAACTGATGTGGGTCAGTTACTCAGAAAACATTGAAACCAAACACAGCCATGCCACTAGCATTTTACAAAGGGGTCAGCAAAGGAAGCCTACATATTTCTTTCAATACAAACTTGCTCTAAGCAGGGCTTTTTATCAGGGGGAACGCAGTTCTGGCACCTCCAACACTGAATGTATTTAAGTGCAAGGGGTGCTGGGATGTGCTTGATGGTCTATTGATGATGGCAGCTGAGGGATTTATTGTCACTAGTGGGGATCTATTTTTGCATGGGGGTCTATTGTTGCTGGTGGAGGATCTATTGTTGATGGGAGGGATCTTATATTTCTGGGGAGTCTGTTGTTGCTAGGAGGAATCCACTGTTGAGAGAGAGGTCTATTGCTGCTGGCTGCTGGAGAATCTAGTGTTGCTGCTGGAAGGCTATTGTTGCTGGGGTGGATCTATTTTTGCTGGGGTGGTATTTTGTTGTAGGGGGAAATTGTTGTGTGGGTGATCTCTTGTTTCTGGGGGGTCCATTGCTGCTGGCTGCAGGAGATCGATGTTGCTGATTTTCTTGTTATAATTAACAAGTTCAATACAAATTACTTAGCACCACAGAATGAGATTTGGTTCTCTGTTCTCTAAAAGGGGCGGTACTGGGAGGTGGATAGGGGGTGGGATCAAGGGATGTGTTTGGGGGTGGGTATGGGGCAGAGGCAAGGGGCGACTCAGAAGAAGGAGTTCTTGCACCTACTCTCCGAGAAAAAAAAGCCCTGGCTCTAAGTAATCAAAAACTTTATAATAGCTTAGCTGGGCTGAGCTGGGAGAGTAATAATAATCTCTTGAAGTGGGTCTGTCCTCACACTGCAAAAAAAATAATATGTCCATTTACACCTAGAGGACCTGGGAAAGCAGCTAGGGACAGTCCATCACAAAAAAATGGGGGAGTGCAGTCTATTGGAGGGGTGGAGAATCAGGTAAGTAAAACTGCTTTTCTTATCCCCTAGTCCTAAATTAGCATTTATTCCCTGCAGCGCGCAGCCCCTTTGCAAGGGAGCATTTTTCCTTTTCCAGGCGTTGGGCTTTAAATATGCGTATATTTCATGCTCAACCATCTGCTGAAAATTCCTCAGCACTATGTGGTTTTTGCTGCATAGGGGAGCATCATCTGCAAGGGATCGGGGATTAGGTAGGTAAAACTGCTTTTCCGGTACCCTGGGCCTTAAAAGACATTTACCCCTGCAGTACAGAGAACCTAAAATATATTTTCCTGCTTAAAACGAGGCTTGTTTTTTACTTAGCAAATGTTTTTCCTGGTCTCTTACTGAATTAAAATAAAATCTTTGCTTGTACTATTTATAAGTATGAATGGGTTAACAGTGGGTATCAGTCTAATACTTGATTTGAAATAAGGTCAACATCTGGCTTAATACAATTTTCGAACCAGATTCTTTGGATTTCTATAATTTTTTATAGTCTTTTTTTTATTTACTCTCCAAAACATTTAATTAATTTCTCTATATTTTAGGAAAATCCTTAAACCCATGTGTCATAACCAGAGCTTGCTTTTTAATTTCAGATACGTGGATGTCTTTTGATTTTCCATAGGCCAGTGCTTATATTTTTCAAAGAATGATATCTTCAATCCTAAAAAGTTCCTTATAACAGAAATGGCCTTCAGAGTTTGTTAATTCTTGTTCAGTTGTCTTCAAAGAAGGTTTCTTGCTCTGGATATGATTTCTTGGATCAATGGACTGTGAACAGTTGACAAAACAAATCTGCAACGCTTTACACTGACATGGGTATGGGGCCAAGGGAGCCCAGATGTCTTAGACAGCACAGATGGGCCTGAGAGGTACTATTATATCTCATGAATCTTTCACGAAAAATAGAACCCAAAGCTAAACCCGCAAGAGTCTGTTCTTTAACAACTAGGAAATACAAATGGGCTGGTCATCATTATGTTAATAGTCCAAAATAATGTCTTAAAACATAGAAAGTCCACATAAGAGAACTTATATCACCTATTCGCCTAGGGTGAATAACACCATAAGTATTTGTAACAAACTAGTGCTTATATCAACAATCAGTGGTTATGTTTCTTATCAGTATACCTTTATTGGGCTTAGGAAAAAGGTTATATTTTTAAAAATAGTGGCATTCATCCAAACATACTAATTTACGCCATGCCATAACTTATGTTTCAAGTACTAATATATGTGATTGCATATCAGGGTTTAAATGCCACAGGCAATGCAATAATATTGCTCGCTGTTAGCCATGAAAAAATTGATTTACATAGTTTGCAGTAATATTATTCTTTATTTTACATTAGCTGCAGTGACAGTATTCCTTGTATAAAGTGGAACTCTAGGCAAATAGGTAAATAAACAAATTAAAAAAGTATTAGGGGTTTTTTTTACCTGCAAAAGGGATGTATTTTTCTGTCTGCCCATTCCCAAGATTTAAGCCTAGTACACACGATGCCATTTTTTTTTCATTCTACCCAGCAGGCTCAGCTTAAAAGGTCATGAGGAGCTGCTGTACTAACTTTCTGATGTTATTACATCGATCTCCCCACTGAGCTATTGTGTTCTGAAAGGTGGACTCCCCGCTAGAACACGTCGGTCAGCGTTCGCAGTCCATCGGCTGCTTGTTTTCCAGCATGCCAATTTGACAGAAGCCAGATGTTTGGCCAGCTACTGACAAATACTGGCCGATATTCAACTCGTGTGAACCAACCTTTATACAGCAGTGCCACATAGCACAACCCGGTCTAGGGGGAGGAGAAGCTCATTTTGTTCTATTGCATTTCAATAGCACTTTAGGTCACCTTCCTACCTGCACACTGTGTCAGCAGACAACTTAGCTCCTCTCCCCGGTCACTCTGCTCTTTCCTCCTATCAAAAGGCTTCTTTCACTGTACAAAAACTGATCTTGCTGCTTTTTCTACCCCAGTCCCTGCTTACAGGGATTGCAATAGCAAACACTGTGAGTTAATATCAGCAGAATAGAGCTTGTATTTACAAAAATGCATTTAAGAATGTTTTACCAGATGCAAAGCGGCATTACCCATTTATGGCCAAATCACATACTTGGTACATCATCTGACTTCAAGTGGTTCTACTGCAGTGATGCCTGCAGCAACTCCAATAACAACTCGGTTGTTATTACAAGTAGCAACATGTCCCCCCCCCTCCCGCTGCCTTCTGCAGCTCGCTACTAGCCAGCATGGCTGCGATCGGGGTGCGGCTATGGTAACCTGGAAGTGATAATATTACATCACTTCTGGTTTACCGGCATCTTAACAGCGCCATTTTTTGAAAATCTAAAGTTTTCAAAAATGCAGAACTTGGCGTTTTGAATGCTTTCAAGTTCAAAGAATACCTGTCACACCCATATTGCTGTCATAAGGATGTTTACATTGAAAAACATTAAAAGTTATAATAAAAAAAAACATTTAACCACTTAAGCCCCAGAGGATTTTCCTGCTCAAAGACCAGGGCCTATTTTGCGATTCGGCACTGCGTGACCTTAACAGACAATTGCGCGGTCGTGCCACGCTGTACCCAAATGAAATTGACGTCCTTTTTTTCCCCACAAAAAGAGCTTTCTTTTGGTGGTATTTGTTCACCTGTGCAGTTTTTTCTTTTTGCGCTATAAACAAAAAATTTTGATTTTTTTATTTTTTTGGGGGAAGTTTAAAAATATTGTTATTTTTTCAAAATTGTCACTCTTTTTTTAACATTTTAGGCCAATTTGTTTTATGTTACATATGTTTAGTAAAAAAAATCGCAATAAGCGTATTTTGATTGGTTTGCGTAAAAGTTATCGCAGCTACTAACTACGGGAAAGATTTATGTCATTTTTATTGTTTTTTTTTTAACTAGTAATAGAGGCGATCTGCAATTTTTTTTTTTTAGCGGGACTGCGACATTACAGCGGACAGATCGGATCCCTGACTAACATTTTTGACACTTTTCGGGATACCAGTGACATTACTACAGTAATCAGTGCTATACATATGCACACTGGCAGGGAAGGGGTTAACTTTATTAGTGATCAAGGGGTTAAGTGTGTCCCTAGGGGCGTGATTCTAACTGTAAAGGGGCATGGCTAGTGAGGTAACCACAGAGACATACGATCCTACATAGCAGGATCGTATGATCTCTGTTCTTACATCAGGGAGAATGACAGACGGCTTTGTTTACATTACCTGCCTGCCTTTCTCCCTCTCCACCGGGAGATCGCGGGTCACTCGCGCAGACATGTCAGGGAAAGAGCGGGGGCGGGAGCGCGCCTCCGGCGGCGCGCGCTTGCCCCCTAGAGGCTCGTAGGCGAGCGACGTAGCCCTACGTTGCTTTGCCTGTACGGGGCTGACTGCTGCAGTTAATAGTCGTGCGGCGGTCGGCAAGCGGTTAAAGCAACAGTGCAAAAAAATAAAAAATAAATAAAATAGTAATAATTTAATAATAATATTATTAATTTAAATTAAATGTAAATTAAATGTAAATTTATAAATTATTCATTTAAAAAAATTTGAAATTTAAAAGTACCCCCATCCCCCCTGTGCTAGCGTGCAAACTGTGATTGTCCCATACATGTGAGGTATCACAACGAATGTCGGATAATGGGCAGTAAATCTAGCACTAGACCTCCTCTCTACATCTAAAGTGGTAACCTGTAAAGGCTTTCAATATGTCGCCTATGGATAGTAAAATATACATTGTTTGTCAGCGTTGTTCGAGCACGTGCAATTTTAAAGCATGACATGTTTGGTATCTATTTACTTGGAATGACATTATCTTTTATATTTTACAAACAACTTGGGTCATGTATTGTATTTTTTTTGCATGAATTTTTTTTAAAAAGTAAATTTTTTCACAAAAACTGCATTTGAAAAACCGCTGCACAAATACCATGTGACATAAAAAATTGCAAAATCCACCAATTTATTCTCTAGGGCCACTTGCTTTAAAAAAAATATATAATATTTGGAGGTTCTAACGAATTTTCTAGCAAAAAAAGAAAAAAACAGATTTTCACATAGATACAAAAAGTGACAGAAAATGCTAGTCTTCAAGTAGTTCATTTGTATTAATTTAAATTTGTAATTTGTACTTACCTCTGGGCATGCTGAGCTGTCAGTGCCCTCGCAGCCTGTCCAGCACTCCAGGGATTTTAAATCCCCGCTCTTCTCCCTCTTCTCTGTGCAGTGCTTCAGGGATTGATCAGTGCGATACTGATTGCACAGAGACGAGGGAGAAGAACGGGAATCTTAATTTCCTGGACCGGTGTTGCCAACTTACCAGATTGAAATTTACTGACACAACACCAAAAATATATTGGCACAGCCAAATTTTTACTGGCATTTTCAAAAGTTACAAAATTACAGTTTTAAGTGCAAATTTCAGTATTTAGACTACAAACAAGTACAATATTTAATTAGAAATGTGATTTAAGGTAAATGGTCTTATTTTATTTTCCATATAGTAGATAAGTATCTCAGGGACAGGACTCAGGAGGGCAAGACATTAGAATGGGCAGGCACACACATGAAATTGACTCTGACAGCAGTGTGCAGCAGCACCTATGATGATGACAGCTCACCATCACGACACGTCCCCTCCTGAGTCACAGTGACAGTCTCTCTCCATGCCAGGTGGTCCCTTCAGTCCACTCCACTCTAAACAGCACGGACGGTCCTGCTCCTGCTTTGTTTTGCTCTCCTACTGCAGACCTGGACACAAGGTTCCAGCCACTCTGCTCCAGCCTCCCTTGCACCACCTCTCCTCCAGCTCCCTTGCACCATGACATCACACAACACACTCAGGTATTGTCTCTGCTAGACATGCCCCCTGCTGGCACCACCTGAACACACTGTAGCAAGCACTCGGATGGCCTTGGACTATGCATGCGCAGTTCCGAGCCAAAGGTTATACAGCTATATTTTTTACTGGCAACCATTCCCTGTAACTGGCATTTACTGGCAGGAGAAAATTGCTTGTTATATACTGGCTGCCAGTAAAAATACTGATGGTTGGCAACACTGTGCTGGACCGGCTGCATGAACACTGACAGCTCAGCATCCCCTGGAGGTAAGTACAGCAGGGACCAAAGGGGTGGGAAGGATATATTTTGCCTTTGTATTTTTTCTGTAAAGGTGAATTAACATTTTAAGTCCCAACTCCAGTAAAATTTAAAATGTTTCAATGCAGTGGTGCTGCTTGCACAATGTTTAAATACCTGTTTAGGTATAGGTAACAGCAAAATCAGCTTTTCTTATCTAAAACTCTACTTCCCTAGCAGGCTTCACTCCCTTATGCTCTAGCTGTTGTTACCAAAAATCTATGAGAGTTAATTTATCTCAGACAATATTTGGGTTAATAATGAGAGTTCTATGACTGTGTGAAAACTTTAACACAACAATTATTTATTCGTATAAGGTTTGCACAGCCTACTTAATTTACAACAATAATAACTATTGTACATACTACACAATGTAAAATATCCCTAGTTTAACTGAACAAATACAATATATAGAGTATAGACTCATATACACACACTATGACCGACACAAATAAAATATACAATGTACCCTTAATCCTTACTCCATAATTACCTCTAGTGCTGGCTCTCGCTCTCCCATGCCAAACAGGAAGTCACCCTGTCTCACCGAACCTAATATAGACCCATATCCCATAGCCTTGTATAGGGCCATTCTCATTGGTTCAGCTATCTTGCTTGTCACTTCCTGTGGGCCTATCTCTTCCCAGATTGGACCATTTCCCCCTCCCATAGTTACGCCTCTTTCTAACCACTCCTTTTTCTGTGTGTGGGGGGGTGTGTTTACTCCTCACTGTGGAGTAACTCTGAAATGGCTACTTAAGATATGCAAGATGTGTCCTGGCTCCAGAAAGTCTCACTTCCAGGATGTAAACAGGGTTGATACTATGCGTAGGTATTTATATGTAAATAGCCAGCTGGCCTTTCAAAGGAATGTGTTACCCTGGATTAATTAATTACTAAAAACCAGTCCGTCTGGCTCACGCAAATCTATCTACACTAAAATTCCCAAGTATGAGTTTGCAATCAAAAATGGGTACCTTTACTACTTTCATTAATATATATATATTTACAATTACTGATGGAGTTTTATACATAAACCCCTCATCCTCACAACACGGTAAGAGATTACGCCTAAACCCCATATGGCAACACTGTACTGTGTTGCTTAGCGTCCTAAGGGCCCTGCATTGGTCTTGATGATGTTGAGGGCATATGACCGGTGGGGCATAGGGGAGAAGAGGTTGCATGCATCAACTTTTCAGTATGATAGAACCTGCAGGAGCAGAGGATCAGGTAAGTAAATCTGCTTTTCCAGGTCCACTAAATGTAAACAAGTATTTAACCCTTGTAGTGAAGGGCCAGCTCCACTGCAATGGAGGCTTTTTTATTTCCCAGGGTTCAGCTTTTTAAGCTTTTCAAGCCCTGCAGAAGAGTAGAGGTAACTAGTCATCTGCATTCTTCAATCTTAGTACTGTGTAGCCATTAGGGATGAGCTTCAAGTTGGAGTCGAATGTAATTTTGACTCAAACATTGGCTGTTCGCTCGTTCATCAAATTACAAACAAATAGGCTTCTTCACAGGAAATTCGAGTTCCCGCATTATCATAGACTCTGACCTTTAATTCCAATAAATCTCCTGCTGGCCAGTGGATTCGAACCCACAACCATCTCAATTGCAAGCCTGGTATTCTACCACCTACGCCATCTCATCCACTGTGTGTAGGGGGATATTGAAGTTTGCTAGTTAGGCAGGGAAAGCGTGCTCTGCTTAAGAATGCTTGACAGTGGCGTAGGTGGTAGAATGCCAGGCTTGCGATTGTGAGGTTGTTGGTTTGATTCCTTTGGCCAGCAGGTGATTCATAAGTGGAATTATGTAGTTAATAATACATTGCTGGCAGGGAGAGAGATTTTTGCTTTTTACAGTTTGTTGAGATCAGATACATATATATATATATATATATATATATATATATATACATATATAGATAGATAGATAAGATAGATAGATAGGCACTTCAGTTTATATCAGTTTATGTCAGTATTGCTAAAGAAAAAGGATCAAAATAAAAAAACAAAACGGTGTGGGGTTCCCCCTAAAATCCATACCAGACCCTTATCCGAGCACACAGCCTTGCTGGCCAGGATAGGGGTGGGGGTGAGCAAGTGCCCCCCCCCCTTCCTAAACCATACCAGGCCACATGCCCTTGACATGGGGCGGTGGGTGCTTTGGGGCGGGGGGGCTCTGTCCCCCCACATTGGTGGGGACAGGGGTCTCTTCCAGACAACCCTGGGCTGTGGTTGTGGGGGTCTGCAGGGGGGAGACTTATTGGAATCTGGAAGCCCCCTTTAACAAGGGGGCCCTCAGATCCCGCCCCCCCCTTTGTGAATGGATATCGGGTACATCATACCCCTACCCATTCACCAAAAAAATGAAAATAAATAAATAAATAAAGATAAAAGCCAGTTTTGGACAAGTCCTTTATTAAAAGATAAAAATAAAAAAATATCAGTCGCCCGCCCGTCTGAAAAATAGGAAAAAAAAAAAAGAAGCTCCTGCATCTCCTGACACTTTCCGTGCTATGAGCTGTTTTGAGTTTGACAGCTCTTTTATAGGGATCTGACATCACGAGCCACCCCACAATGCACTGCTCAGGTGCAGTGAATAAATGACATGATGTCAGTATGGGACACCTGTTGCAAGTAAGCAATAGAAAAATGTCCTGCTATTTTAAACAATAGTAAAAATCTGGGGAAAGCATCACTTTTGCTCTATTGCCCTGCTACACAAAAAAAAAAAAAGGAAAAAAAAAAGTTTTTAAATCCCTAAAAATTTTGAAATTATTATTTTATTTACCTGATAACTTTGCAGTGCCAGTCAAGGTGAATTTTAGATATTGCTGGACCCACAGTAAAGATCTCATTAAAACACCCCATGTAGAAATTTCCTAGGAAGGCAGACATCCACACTTTTACTTTGGGAAGCTATTTTAATAGATAGTATATGAATGATACTTAATGTAATTTTAATTCATCAAGAGTAGGTAGTTCCTAGAGAATCTCTCATTCTATAAAATAGACTAGAGTGTGGACTTTCCTTAATTCAGACTTGTCTTCCTGTAATTTGGTGACTGAATTATCAATTCTGAATCTCTGCTCTCCAGATTCCAAAGTGGTCCTTTAGGTCCTTGTGTTGGTGCTCTTTGAGCAAAAATGGCTCCTTGATTAAGTGTAAATAGATGAAGAAACATGATGAGCAAGAGTTTTATTTTAAACAAATCAGGATTCCATGACCGATAGACCTGTAAACCTGCTGAGACTAGTTGTTTCACTGAGGTAACATTGCATTAGGGCTCCCTTTTAGTGAAAAGGGAACAGTCTGAAGTTTTGCAGACTTTTTCATTTTGACATTTTGGTGCAAAATGATTTCGAGCAAATTGCATGTTCATCATTTATGCGTATATGTCATTTAATGTATGATAACCCCCAATTTACAACAGAGAGAAATAACCTATTTCAGCTATTTTACCCTTGGTCTTTGACTTATAGCTCTTAAATATTTTATTTAAAAAAAGCCAATTCTACTAGAGCTGTTGATTAATATTAATAATTAAGCTGTTGCTGTGCCAGTTTCTAAATTGTGGCATTATGTATTTCTTGTTCTTTTCATACAGTGAAGGAAAAAGGTATTTTATCCCTTGCTGATTTTGTACGTTGCCCACTGACAAAGAAATGATCAGTCTATAATTTTAACGGTAGGTTTATTTTAACAGTGAGAAACAGAATAACAACAAAATATCCAGAAAACGCATTTCAAAATAGTTATATATTGAATAGCATTTTAATGAGTGAAATAAGTATTTGACCCCTTCTCAAAATATGATAATAGTACTTGGTGGCAAAACCCTTGTTGGAAATTACAGAGGTCAGATGTTTCTTGTAGTTGGCCACCAGGTTTGCACACAATGCATATAGGAGGAATGTCAATGGTGACTCAAGTAGTCCCTCCACATGGAGTGCTTGGTGAAATACTTAATGCAAAAATCAACTTAAAATTATCCACACAAATGTCCAAAGAGAAAGAATCTCTCAAACAATATAATGTTGGTGTGATTCCCTCTCATAAAGGTGCTGGAAGTGAGTACCAGTGAAAAAAGCAATCCACACAATCCAACTTAGAAACGTGGATGGGACTGGACATGCACTGTAAGGTGGCTCCTTACCATATTTACTGCTATATATTCCAACCAAAATTAATTGGCAAGCACATAGTCTTCCCAGTGCATAATCCCCTCCTCTCGTGACACCTCGTGCTGTGAGAAATTGTAGTGACTAACTTCTTACCAACTATATATTAGGGTAAGCTCAGAAATACACATTCCATTTGTGTTTCTCCTAGGATGTTATTCCCTTGAGTATATCCACAGATCCTGCACCATTACATTCAGTCAATCTCTTGACTCCAGCATCCACGCCTGAAAGATTTCTAAGTCGGATTGTGTGGATTGCTTTTTTCACTGGCACTCACTTCCAGCACCTTTATGAGAGGGAATCACCCCGACATTATCTTGTTTGAGAGACTCTTTCTCTTTGGACATTTGTGTGGATAATTTTAAGTTGATTTTTGCATTAAGTATTGCACCAAACACACCATGTGGAGGGATTACTAGATTCACCATTGTCATTCCTCCTATATGCATTTTTATTTTTATTTTATTGTTTCCAGTTTTACTATAATTGGTGTTACATACCATATGTGACTTTGATCCACAATTTTTTTTTTTTGCACTATTATTCTTATTCCATGTGATGTGGGTTTTTTTACACTCAATGGTCACATTAGCACAGGTAGAGCGCACTTTATATTTTTTCTGTACTTCTGTAAATTACTTTGTTCTCCTTTGATCTCTTTGAGTATTAGCCTGGGTGCACTGTATATCTAAAAAGTGCATAATAAAATATGTTTTTCTTTAAAGCAGCAGGACTAAGTAGCAGTTGCATGAAAGCTAATAATTAAGACAAATTTTATGCGTTTTTTTTTTTTTTTGATGGGACTTTGTAGTGCCTATACTATTTATTTATGCATGTATATTTTAATCACTATATAATATGTACAGTATATACATATTTCATAGTACTTAAAAATCTACAACTCTATACTGCAAAGCATACCCACTTCATAATAAATTAAACAATTGGACAGCAAGACAAGTAGGAAGTATACAGTATATACATTTTACAATATATGAGTATAACAAATGTATATGCATGTATTGTATGAAGGATATCTCAAAATATCAACCAAATCATCCCCTTCATTCTTCCTATGACCTCCTGATTTGTAGCCCCCAGTCACCTCCCTCCAGGTTCCAGGATTCCAATGGAACTCTCTACCTCAATACCTCATAATTCAGTTACTAACAAAATTCAGGTACTACCTTTTGTATCTTGTGCCCATCCCTCTAAATTTTAAGCTCTCACAAGCAGGGCCTTCCTAACCCTCTTGTCTTGAATGGTATTGCAACTGTATGCATCACATACTAGCACATTATGAAAGACTAAAGGCCCGTACACACGTAGCGATTGTCGGCCGTAAATATTCGGCCGCCGAACGATCGGCCGATTGTCGGCTTGTTAGTATGATGCTTCCGACAAACGACTGCGACTTTTCGGCCGAACAGAATCGGGTGTGCAGACTATAACATTTTTGTTGGCCGTCACCAGAACGGCCGATTGTTCGCCAGTCAGTACAGAATTTGGCCGACTAACAGCAGATGAGCAAGACTGGGCATGCTCAGAGAAGAAAAAACACACGGAAAGTTAACCATCACAGTTGGCTGTTGTTGGCCGACAAAATTTGTGTGCAGTCTTTAGCACTTTTCAACTGACAGGACAGCACCAGACAAAAGACGGCCGATCGTTCGGCCGACATTTGGTACGTGTGTACGGGGCTTTACCTTGAAATGAAGCCCTCCAGCAGTCCACTGTGTGCTTGTCTGCTTGAATAGCTGAGCTGTGATGACATAATTCCCGACCATGGCTGGGAGTCACAGCCACGATACTGAGCTCTGACGGAATGGCATGGGTATGCTGTTTCTTCAGAGAGCATCCGCCAGTGATGTCGCCGGCTGCTAAACGAACAAAAATCTCCTAAATGCCGCCTGTTTAGAAGATTTTTATTAAACATACAGGTAAGCTTTATTATAAGCTTACTTGTAGGTAAAAATCCCAATGCCGAGATTACTACTGATTTAAAACCATGCTAATGAAAAGGTGCAAATTTAGAAGCAATAATGCAAAATATGGGTAGTAGGGGTATTGTCAAAGTTCGATCTGAACTGAAGGTTGCACTTAACTTTGGATGTTCGCCTGAATGCTGAAGTATTATCCTGTTTGGCGGGAGCTGAACATCATAAATAGTAGAGGTATTTCTACTAGGGATCGACCGATATTGGTTTTTCATTGTCGATACCGATATTTTGGCCATTGCATATCGGTATCGGCCGATATGGGCCGATATTTTGAACATTTAAAGTTTTGCACAATAAACACAATTTTCGACACAAATCTGTTACTGAACATGTTTTTAACATTGAGGGCTTATTCTTCACACCTTAACTGCATGAAAACTGATAGGAAAACCGCACTTACAGGAACATCAGTTTCACATCATCTAATTGTGAATGATGCATAAACTGCTGCAGTAGTGCACTCACTCACTTCAATAATTTTAAATCACTACCTCAGTGCAGTCAGTGCAAAACTTCTAGACAAACAGCTAGACAATGGATTGGAGTCAGTGGACTACCGCTGCAGTAGTGCACTCATTGCAATGATTTTAAATCACTACTGCTGTCAGTACAAATTAAAATGCTAGAAAAAATAAGCTAGACAACAACAAACAGCTAGACAGTGGATTGGAGGAGTCAGTGGACTACTGCTACAGTAGTGCACTAACTGCAATGATTTCAAATCACTACTACAGTCAGTGCAAATTGAACTGCTAGAAAAAACTGCTGGAAAAAAAGCTAGACAACAACAAACAGCTAGACAGTGGATTGGAGGAGTCAGTGGACTACTGCTGCAGTACTGCACACACTGCAATGATTTTAAATCACTAACTGCAATCAGTGCAAAACTGCTAGAAAAAAGCTAGACAGTGGGGAGTCAGTGGGCTACTCATGCAGTAGTACACTCACTCACTGCAATAATTTTAAATCACTACTGCACTACTGCAGTGACTGCACTGCAGCAGTGATTTAAAATTATTGCAGCAGTAGTCCACTGACTCCAAACCACTGTCTAGCTTTTTTCTAGCAGTTTTGCACTGACTGCAGCGCAGCACAGTCAGTGCAAAACTATTAGAAAAAAAAGCTAGATAAAAGCTAGACAGTGGAATGGATTGGAGTGGACACTAGTACTATACTACTACACTTTCAATACTCCCAGTTAAGTAGAACAATATTATAGTGCAGAAAGCATAACATTTCAACATGTTCACCAGTTAACGGCTTCTGTTTTTTTCCTAAACTGCTGTCACTTCACTAAAAATACGCTTACTTGGTACCGAGGAAGGAGGATGCAGAAAGGTATCTTCTAGCATGAGAAGCAAGTCTTTTGTAGCATGCCTCATTTTCTTTCCACCACTGAAGATGATCACCACTTCTTCTGTCAATTACTGGTTCCTTCAGATAGAGATGTTCATCATCCAGGCTCATTATTGCAGATTCAGAAGAATCCTCCACATGAGGCCCCATTAAAACAATGAACGTGGCATCTATTCAACCACAATGAAGTTTCTCTTCTGTCCATTGTCTTTTTGGACATTTTTCTCTTTTTGAAGCATCCTGCTCTTCCACATTAATAACCTGCTCTTCTTGACTTTTCTTTTCGGCAGGAACCTGCTGCACCTCTTGTTGAATATCTTCTGTCAGACATTGTTTTGCCTTGGCCAATAAATCATCAGAAGAGAAAGGATGGTTCTTGTATTGAGGATCCAAAAGACATGCAAGCACAACATTTTTATTCTCTTCATGCTTCTCAAAACGTTTGGCGAGGCTGTCCCTCATGACCTTCCTACATGTTTTAGTGCCACGTGTGTTGGGTCCTTAATTCTCTTGAAGAAGCATCTTCAGCACTTTCACACATGGGATGACAGATGACAGAGATGAGTCATAATGACTCACCTCCAGTGTCACTTCCTCTATGGGGAAGAGGGTCTTAATGACATTGGGTACAATGTCCCACTGATCAGCAGTAGGACAAGAATATCCTCCATATTCACCTGAATATATGTCAAGAGCTCGCTTCTGCTCCAGCATTCTTTGCAGCATGTGAAGTGTTGGGTTCCATTGTGTTGGAACAGGGTTAATCAAGTTGTTTTTGGGTAGGCCAAGGCAGGGCCGGCGTTAGGGGGGGCAAACTGGGAAACTGCCCAGGGCCCCGAATGTCCAGGGGCCCCGGGTCACTCACTGTCAGCAGCAGGCTCCAGGGGCGGACTGAGCGGTCGCCGGTCGGGCACTTCGGACAGGAAGGGAACCCGCCGCCCAGTACAGCACTAATTCACCCGATGTTGTCTCAGAGACAACATCGGGCTATCGGGAACTGCCGCTCGGCGACCAGCGCTATGGAAGTGGGAGGAGGGGAGGGGCCCTGCGGCCGCCGCTATAGAACTAGGAGGCGGGGCCCCGCGGCCAGTTCTATATTGAAGTGTGAGTAGGGGAGGGGCCCGGCGGCTGTCTCTACTGAAGTGGGAGGAGGGAAGGGACCCGGCGGCCAATGGCATTGAAGTGGGAGGAGGGGAGGGACCCAGCGGCCGTGCTATGGAAGTGGGAGGAGGAGCCTGGTGGCCTGCGCTGCATCTGTGGGAGGAGGGGCCCGGCGGCGCTGCCTTTCTATGGTGTCCTCATAAGTGGTGACAGAGGTCAGTGAGTAGATAATAAGCAAGCCCAGCTAACTACCACATCCACTGACACCCCCACCAACATGTGATCTCCCCTAAATTCACCATAGTGCCAGTGGTGAACTTGGGGGAGATCACATATTGGTGGGGGTGTCAGTGGTGAATTGTGTGGTGTGGGGACGACGACACAGCAGTGGTGAACTTGGGGGACATCACATATTGGTGGTGGTGTGGGGGGTATGACACAGCAGTGGGGAATTTGGGGGACATGATCACATATTGGTGGGGGTGTCAGTGGTGGTGTAGGGGTGGGAATGACACAGCGGTGGTGAATTTTGTGGGGAAATCACATATTGGTAGGGGGTCTGTGGCACAAACCCCCTACCAATATATGATTTCCCCACAAAATTCACCACCGCCGTGTCATTCCCCCCCCCCACCACACAATTTACCACTGACACCCCCACCAATATGTAATCTCACCAAATTCACCACTGCTGTGTCATTCGGAGGGAATGACACAGTAGTGGTGAATTTGGTGAGGAGATCAGTGGTGAATTGTGTGCGGGGGGGGGGTATGATACAGTGGCGGTGTAGCCCCCCCCCCAAAACCACACAATTCACCACTGACACCCCCACCCTAATATGTGATCCCCCCACAAAATTCACCACACCTTCCCGTCCGCCGTCAGAGAAGAGGCAGCGGGTGGCGCTGACCGAGTCGCAGCACCATGGAGGTGGAAGAAGTTGACTCCCGAGCAGCACGGTCGCCAGGGAGTCGGGACGGTGAAGGGCGGCACGCATGCAGGTCGAGACGAGGACTCGGAGGGAGAAGACGTCCGACCGAGGCCCGAGCAGCACGTCAGGCACGGTGACGGCGGTGGCACCAGAGGTAAGTGAAGTCCTCCGGGGGGGGGGGGGTCACGCATTGATGGGGACATGCTGGACACTGCATTGATGGGGGACATGCTGGTTAGGTCACTGTGCATTGATGGGGGACATGCTGGTCAGGTCACTGTGCATTGAATGGGGACATGCTGGACACTGTGCATTGATGGGGGACATGCTGGTCACTGTGTATTGATGGGGGACATGCTGGTCACTGTGCATTGATGGGGGACATGTTGGTCAGGTCACGGTGCATTGAATGGGGACATGCTGGTCAGGTCACTGTGCATTGAATGGGGGACATGCTGGTCAGGTCACTGTGCATTGGTGGGGGACATGCTGGACACTGTGCATTGAATGGGGACATGCTGGACACTGTGCATTGATGGGGGACATGCTGGACACTGTGCATTGATGGGGGACATGCTGGTCACTGTGCATTGATGGGGGACATGCTGGTCACTGTGTATTGATGGGGGACATGCTGGTCACTGTGGATTGGTGGGGGTCATGCTGGTCACTGTGCATTGAATGGGGACATGCTGGTCACTGTGCATTGAATGGGGACATGCTGGACACTGTGCATTGAATGGGGACATGCTGGACACTGTGCATTGATGGGGGACATGCTGGACACTGTGCATTGTGGACACTGTGCATTGATGGGGGACATGCTGGTCACTGTGCAGTGAATGGGGACACGCTGGTCAATCTTGAACCAACCTAATGATTGTTTGTTAAGTCACGCAATTTTTTACAGCGTTTTTTGCCGCAAAGCAATGCCTATTACATTTTTCTGTTTGCGCCCCCCCCCCCCAAAAAAATTTTGAGCACCAGCCGCCACTGGTAATTCGTATGTGCCCTGGATTAAAGGGGTGAGGTAGCAACCCTACCCCACCTAGACCTGGCAATTTACTATTGTATTGCTCTGGTTTTGTCTATGTATGATTTTTGTAATGCACTGGTCTTGGTTTGTGAATTATTTATATTGCACTTGTTTATAAATTATTGCACTTTTGTTCCTTGTGTCTAAAGATTGTGTAGGGTGTCTGGAGGCGGGATGTGGGTGTTTCTGGAGGCGGGGCAAGGGTGTAACTGGAGGCGGGACATGGGTGGGGCCTGGAAGGGGGCCCTTGATTTATTTTGCCCGGGGGCCCTGAGGGTTCTCAGTCCGCCCCTGGTGGGCTCCATTTTACAAAGGGGCCACGTCACTGTCAGGAGCCCATAGCACCAATCTTACAGATTCCTAGCGCACCTGTGGAAGGACACGGCCCCTCTCTTCCCTTTCCCTTGCCGGTTAGTGCAATTGGGTGCCGCGCAGCATATCACCATATATGGCGCCTATATTTTTGGTAGAATATAAAAAAATTTGGGGCCCCACTTTTAGGTTTGCCCAGGGCCACACTTTGTCTAAAACCGGCCCTGGATCATCCCATGCACATTGTTTGTGCACGTGTTGCACACTGCTGCTGCTTTTCCTGGAGATGGAGATGAGAAATAGTGCCAGACCACACTTTTAATTTTTCTATCTGCATCCATTTACATTGAAATTTGAAAAACACTACTGAAATTGAATATAGGATTAAAAAAAAACTGGCTTGCTGGCACCCTAGGGGTGATGAGTGGCTGGCACCCTTTGGTGGGTGGCAGGCTGCCTTTGGTGGGTAGCTGGCTGGCTGGCCCCCTGTAGTGGGTGGCTGGCTGGCTGGCACCCTTTGGTGGGTGGCTGGCTGGCTGGCACCCTGTGGTGGGTGGCTGGCTGGCTGGCACCCTGTGGTGGGTGGCTGGCTGGCTGGCACCCTGTGGTGGGTGGCTGGCTGGCACCCTGTGGTGGATGGCTGGCTTGCACCCTGTGGTGGGTTGCTGGCTGGCACCCTGTGGTGGGTGGGTGGCTGACTGGCACCGTGTGGTGGGTGGCTGGCTGGCACCCTGTGGTGGGTGGCTGGCTGGAACCCTTTGGTGGGTGGCTGGCTGGCACCCTGTGTGGTGGGTGGCTGGCTGGTACAGGCCCAGGGCCTGTGGCTGGCTAGCTGGTACAGGCAGGGCCTGTGGCTGGCTAGCTGGTACAGGCCTGTGGGTGTGTTGGTGGCTGGCTGGCACCAGGCATCTGTGGGTGGGTGTATGTATGGCGGATGTGTTAAACACACTGAGTGCAATGTACACTGCACTGTACACTCACTGTCCCAAGACTCCTTGACTCCAGACGAGGCTGAGGGAGGTGGCCTAAGAAGGCAGAAGCTGTCCCAGTGCGCAGAGGCGTGAGGCGCAACATACACAATGACGTTAGGACAATATCGGTAACCTCCGGGGGTGATTCCAATATATCGGGGAAAGTGCATATCGGCCCTCGATATATCGGCTTTGCCAATAATCGGTCGATCCCTAATTTTTACCATTACCAACTATGACAAATTCCTATCTTTCAATGATTTCTAAGGAATTAGTGGGTGCTGACATCAGCCTCAACCTAAAATCCACTGGCATCACCATCATTCATTTACTTTTAGTAGCAGAGCCCAGGGTTTAGATTTGATTGGATGTGCCCACTGGTGGTCAGGATTTTTCTATTTGGGTGGTTGATGTGGATCTGCATTGTTGAATTACATGATTGAGTACATTGTGGGCATTTTGTTTTTTTTGGTTATTTATTATTAACTTCTCAAAGTGTAAAACAATTTTAATTTAATATTACAATAATTGAAATTTTTTAATGCTTACATTTTTTTAGGAAATGATTAGGGGGTGTTGAAGAAATGTGGCCTGGTATGGTTCAAGAGGGGGCCACATGCTCATCCCTACCTTTACTGTTCTTCCAGAAAACATGCTCGTGTAAGGGTCCAGCATAGAATTTGGGGGGTTCATGCCATCTTTTTTTTTTTTTTTGCATGAGGTACCTCTATTAACATCTATATGAAGACCCTCATTAAGTATAATGGTCTAGTATAGTGAGAATCCCTGGCCTCTTTGTTTACAAACAGAATTAAAATGGATGAAGCTGTCATTTGCCAGCAATATGTGTGGATTTTTTTTTCTTTGTTAATGTCAGTTTTGCAGTAATAGGTTGTGTACAGGTTTGCTGCTTGACAGATACATCCCCTGGGTATTTAATTCAAAGGAATTTTGCATTTTTATTGTTGAGCTCAAAACATTATTAAAATCACTGCTCCCCGCCAAATGAAATCTTTACAACTTTTTATTTTTTTTTTGCTTCGATCCATGACCCATGTCATTGCTAGCTAGAGTCTCAGAGACTCAGACCAATCCCAGTAGGGATGGCTTGGAGGTGGGGCCTTCCTCCCTCAGCTCGGCGGCTCCTGCTTTGCTCTAGATCTGCCCGGCCGGCGCCGCCCACAAAGTGGAGTGGAAGTGGTGGTGGGGAGAGACCTGTGTGCGCAACTGCGCGGCCATGGAGTGATCTCTCTCAGACTGTCTGGGCCCTGGTTGGGGGAGAGTCTGTGTGCAGCGGCCTCCCAGCATGGGAGAAGAAGAGAACTGGCGGAGAAGAGCAGGAGAACGGTCATGGTGGACTGACTGGACTGGAGGAAAATATATTATTTATAGTACTAAATAATATATTTGTTGCAGGGGGACTCGGGAGAGAGGCCAGAGAGAGCCTGTTTGTGTGGTAAGGTAAGAGAAGTAAAGTAAGAAGTCACTAACTAAGGGGGAATCTATAATCGTGGAGGGGACCTGCCCTGACCTGCTCTAAGTGGGATCTATATGGGAGGGGAACTGACTCTGGCCTGCTCTAAGGGGGCTCTATATGGGACTGGGAGTGGGACCCTGGCTGGGTCATCTCTAAGAGGGAATCTATATGGGACTGGAAGGGGGACCATGGCCTGGCCTGCTCTAAGTGAGATCTATATAGAACTGGGAGGGGGACCCTGGCCTGGTCTGCTCTAAGGGGGATTTATATGGGGGAACCCTGGCCTGGCCTGCTCTAAAGGGGGATCTATGGGGGACCTGCTCTTGCCTGTGCTAAAGGGGGATCTATGGGGGGGCCTTACCCTGGCCTGCTCTAAAAGGGGATCTATGGGGACCCTGGCCTGCTCTAAAGGGAGATGTATGGGGACCCTGGCATGCTCCAAAGGGGGATCTATGGGGACCCTGACCTGCTCAAAAGGGGGTCATGTTGGCTAAATATCTATATATTCTTTGCAGGGAGAGCCTGGAATACCTGGTAGTGCAGGAAAACCTGATAACAGGGGGAATATTGGTGAAAAGGTAAGACAAAAGGGGATCTATGGGGACTCTAGCCTGCTCTTAAGGGGGGATCTATTGGGACCCTGGCTTGCTCTAAAGGGGGATGTATATAAGAGACCCTGGCCTGGCCTGGCCTGCTGTAAAGGGGGATCAGTTTATATCAGTATACTACAAGCAGTCTTTGTATAAATGTTATTTTAAACTTATTTGCACTTGTAGAACTAGGCCAGAGAGTAGAAAGAGTGTTTTTTGATGGTTTTAATTTGAAATGTACCTTGGTGTCCTTCACTAAGGTCTGTATTTTTGAAAATGTCCAACACAGCCTTGATCCGTGCCTATCCCTGTTCCAGCCTTGCTGCCCACATACCAGTTCTGACAGGGAGCAACCTCTCATCTGGCTTCAGGTCACTTGCTCAGCTACCTCTATCAACTCAGGTGTGACCTGTCTGACCTGCTGAGGGAGGGAAGATGAGAAGATGAAATTATATACTGTGCGCATGTCAAGCAACCCAGGGAGTTGTGAAAAGTAGAGTCAAAGGTGCCTGAAGCCGCATCTGAGCATGGTGAATAAATGGGCACTTCAAACAATAATAGTACAAGCTCCAAAATTAAATGGTGTGGCCCTCTGAACAGGGGTCAGGGGTTTCACTTGAGGCCTCTTATGCTTACAAAGTTGACTACCACCAATCTATAACATTGTATTCAAAGTTTTATACAATTTTGTGGGTTGTAGCAAAATTCAGCCTGTCGGTTGGTTCCCCTAGCTTTTGGACAAAACAAAAGTGAAACATTTAAAATAAGCCCTTATACTTTGTTGCTTTTTTAACCAAATAACCTGTGCTATTTTTGGTTTTACAAACTCACTCTACAATGAGAAAACTATGTCTTTATGGACATATCACCAAAAGGCTGCACCTACAGTAAGCTGCAATAATCTTTGTTGTCCGATGCATAACCACACCCCAGACCTGACCCCACAACCTGCTAATGTGAACATGCCATTTCATATTTAAAGTCGCACATCAGTTAGCAATTACTGTTAAAGTAACAGTGACCATTAATCCTTCATGTGCATGTTGGCATCGGAGAGCCCACCAACATTCCAGCCATGGAATAAGATATTTATTACTTAGGCCTCATTTACACTGAGTTGTGCTACCCATGTGCATTTGCATGCATTAGGGCAAGCTACGTAGGGCAGCATATATTTCCTTCTTAAGTATTACTATAACCTTAACAGTGACCATTAATTCTTCATGTACATGTTGGCATCGGAGTGCCCACCAACATTCCAGCCATGGGGTAATATATTTATTACTTAGGCCCCATTTACACTGAGTTGTACTACCCATGTGCATTTGCATGCCTTAGGGCAAGCTGAGTAGGGCAGCATATATTTCCTTCTTAAGTATTACTATAACCTTAACAGTACAAATGGCTACACAGCCATTATGTTAAAGCATGATTTGGCTTACTCAAGAAATACTGTGTAGACCCTTCAATAACTCCACTGATAATAGCAATTGTTATGAAACCTGAAAGAAATTAATTAAAACCTGGATGCTTGATTAATGGTTACTTGAATGTTCCAGATGCGGCAAGAGGTGTATGATGGTGCTCCAAGGTCTCCTTGTCATTAAACATGTTAATTGCTGTCATTTCTTAAATTGTGAACAAATATAAGCTATGCCATCCGTATATACAATGTAACATATGGTGCGTAATCATATACTTGTTTCCAATGAAAAGATCGCTTATGTGTCATATTGTGGCCCACTTTATCACCGTGAATGCAAGCAAAGTCAAAACACAAAGAACATAACTTTGTTGATTTAGCTAATTCATAAGAGACAAAGAAGTGAAATGGATGAAAGAAAAGATAGCATCTGATTACAGCAGATGGTAGAAGATTATGCACTCTTTAGATTTGGGTTCACTGGCTGCCATCGTCATGTACTGGAGAATATATGCACAGATTTTTAATAGCATGTACATATTAATGAATTTCCTTTCACATCACATTTATTGACAAGCTAACGTGCTCACTTGTGTTTATCCAGTGTTAGACATCTTAAAGCCACTTTGGAGCTCCTAGTAAATCTCAGAAAAGCTCTATGCCAACTGTTGTAAACAAGTTACATGCCACTTATTTTTTAAAAAAGAGAAGTTCAAAAGTTTAATTGACAAGCAAACTGACTTGATCTGCAAGTACATTTTTAACAAAATTATGCAAATAAATTGCTAGCGATGCTTTTAATATATATATATATATATATATATATATATATATATATATATATATATATATATATTTTTTTTTTTTTTTGTATGCATGACCAAAACATTTTTTGAGACAAACTAGGGAAGAGTTAAAACCCATGTCAGGATATTTTTTGCTGACTGTGTCCACTTCCTGTTTTGGAGATGTAACAGGAAGTGAAAGTGAATCAGCCAAAAGGGAATGTCACCAGAACATTTGTCCCATTTGTAAGATTTCTCCTTAGCTCTTGCTCTTGTGACATTTTTAAATTGACCAACAGGACAAATAAAGGGGTAAATCTCCCCAGTAAGAACACAGAGCTCAATGAAAACTTAAGAGGGTTGAACCCTTTCCCACTCTATCCAAATCAAAAAAAAAAAAAAAGAGTTTTGCCTTTACATACATTTCAGAGTTGAACTCCAGATATTAAAAATACACACACAATTGCATCTTTGCATTTTACTGACCACTCTTTTAGCTTTGATTTAAGATAATAGCACAAACTTAAGAGGGTTGAACCCTTTCCCACTCTATCCAAATCTAAAAAAAAAGAGTTTTGCCTTTACATACATTTCAGAGTTGAACTCCAGATATTAAAAATGCACAAATAATTGCATCTTTGCATTTTACTGACCACTTTTTTTAGCTTTGATTTAAGATAGTAGCACAAACTTAAGAGGGTTGAACCCTTTCCCACTCTATCCAAATCTAAAAAAAAGTTTTGCCTTTACATACACTTCAGAGTTGAACTCCAGATATTAAAAATACACAAATAATTGCATCTTTGCAGTGAACTGACCACTTTTTTTAGTTTTTTTTTTAAGATAGTAGCACCTCCCTAAAAACATGTCAGCAACCTTTGTAGGGCAAATCTACTATGATCATCCTTTCTCCACTTGTCATTGCTTCCCCACTGCTAAAACTGGCAATTGGCTGTTACATGGCAATTGCCAGCAATAAATTATTACAAAGCAGTAGCAGATGTCGAAATGCAGTTGCTCCAATGAAACATAGTCAGCAATAGCCATTTCAGTTTAAAGCAGTACTAAACCCTATGCAATTTTGAATCCTAACACAATGAACACAATAAAATACATATTCAGCAGTAAACTATTAGATAAAATTCTTACCCCAGCACTTGCCGTTTACATTTTCAGTGCTGCTGGATCCTGCTCTTTCAGTGCTGCTTCCCTGAAGGTATTATCTTCACAGGAAAAAGGTGGGCAGTGCAGTTTCTGTTAGCTTGGAGAAGGGAGGAGGATCAGGGGTGTCCCCTACTATCCTAGGGTAGTATGGGACTGAGTGTTTCTATTGATGCACACAGTGTAGGGAGACAACTCTAGACGATCTCTGAAAACCCTCCTCTTCAGAAAAGCCTATCATACCCACACCTGACAACTGTACCTCCATTTTCTCCACCATCTCATCCCCCACAGCTATTGCCTTTTGTTTCACTTGACCCCCCTTCTAGATTGTAAGCTCTAACGAGCAGGGCCCTCTAAATCCTTCTGTGTTGAATTGTATTGTAACTGTATTGTCTTCCCTCATATTGTAAAGCACTGCGCAAACTGTCGGCGCTATATAAATCCTGTATAATAATAATAATAATAAATAATAGCATGCAAGGGTGGCTCAATAAGATGCTGCAAGAAAATTGAGTCCCCCTGAAACAGAAAACCTGGAGAAACAGCAATGGCAATAGCATAAACAGGAACATAGCAAGGATTAAAAGATAAAGAGGCTACATACTTTCTAAGTGAAAGTGCTTAAAAAAACTGGGGGTTTAATATCATTAATGTATTTTACATTGTATTTACTATTTTATTCATATGTTGATGAACAGTGTAGCCTTTGACATGCATATGACATCAGTTAAGTTACGTTTGGGATGCTTTTTACCAGAAACATTATTCTGGTGTTATGTTAAACAGGACAAATTACAGCATAAAATGTATACTTCTCCTTTAAAACAAAGTCGTTTTTTTTGTAAATAGGAAGTAGGGCCATAGCTCTAGTAGAGTCACAGAACTGCACCTAGGTCTGCACTCCTGTGACCTGTATTCAGATGGCATCGGGCTGAAGTCCTCTGTTGCCTGATGTTCTTCAGCTGCTCCAGACTCTGGAGGGATCCTGACTTTAATGTCAGGATCCACCCAGATGTCTGACCAGAAGCTGGCTCAGGCTCTAAGTGCCTGCCCCTTTCCACAGCCCTTTGCTCCAGTGAGTGCTGGAAGAGCTGACCAGAGAGTCAATGAATGACAGTAACTGGCAATCTCTGCTCAATGAAGACTAAAGCCCCGTACACACATACCGATTGTCGGCCGCAAATATTCGGCCGCCGACCGATCGGCCGATTGTAGGCTTGTTAGTATGATTCTTCCGACAGCCGACAGTGCATTTTTGGCCGAACAGAATCTGTCGTGCAGGCATTAAAATTTTTGTAGGCTGACAACAGAACGGCCGATTGTGCGTCAGTCAGTACAGATTTTGGCCGACAATCAGCAGATTTGCAAGACTGGGCATGCTCAGAGAAGAAAAAAGACACGGAAAGTTAACCATCACATGACATCACTTCTGCAGTCGGCTGTTGTTGGCCGACAAAATTCGTGTGCAGTCTTTTGCACTTTTCAGCGGACAGGACAGCCCTGGACAAAAGACGGCCGATCGTTCGGCCGACGATCGGTACGTGTGTGTACGGGGCTTAAGAAATGAGCAATCAGCAGTGTTTGATCACTCATTTTTCGGTCTTAGAGGCAGCGGGAACAGATGCAGCATCAGACTGATGCTGGATCCACCTAGGTGAGTATGTATATTTGTTTTGATATCCCATACTTCTCCTTTAAACACTTCACACTTTTACCACTACTAACACTAGCTATAAAAAAAAAAAAATCTTTTTGTTATCTTTTTTCCCTAAAATTAAATAGAAAACGAAATAATATTTGCAAGACAGTGTTGCAAAAAAAAAAAACAAAAAAACCCTAGTTAAATCCCCCCCCCCCCCAAAAAAAAAAGAAATTGTATGTAATAATGCGTGTGTTATTTTTCTTAAGAAGTGATGAGTGTATGTGCTTGCATTCAACTGCAGGCTGTTTACCAAACTCATCTTAAATTTTTAAATTGTGATCTTTAATCCAAACCTTAATTATATCAATGAAAAGGGCATAGGGAGCTACCAACTAGGTGAGTATGTATGTTTGTTATTTTGAAATCCCATACATTTTTTTTTTTTTACACTACACACTTTTAACACTACTAACACTAGTCATTAAAAAACACTTTTCCTGACAGACTCCATGGCAGCATACGTATCGGGTTTGGCCCCGCCTCCAAACCTACCCATAGGACCTCACTCCCATAAATCTTTGCTCCTGTTCAGCACACGTGTTCTTTTTTTGTCCTCCAAAGGATTACCTGATATCCTACCTGAAGATGGATTCCGGGTGATGGATGGCTCTACCAGTCGGGTATGGAGCTCTCCAATAAGCCCCAGCTGCTGCGGGGTATGGAGTAGGGGCGAAGATGTAGCAGCCTTGGCCAAAAAGCCCAGCTGCTGCGGGTGGCCAGTACCCTTGAAGAGATAAGTCCGGTGTGCATCCATCCCTGGTGGTCTGCGGTTCGTGAGTACACTCCATGGCAGCTATTTTATATGCTTGTATTGCCTGGTTTTTGTATTTGTCTCTTACCTGGTCTTTCCTGCCTTCCCTGGTGGCTAGTGGTCCGGGGCCGGTCAGCGGTTCACTTCCTGACCGGCCGCCGGTGCGGTACGCTACTGCGCATGTGTGGCACCTCGAGAACGAGGCTTGGCTCTCGCGCGTGCGCAGTAGGAGCTCGGCGCATGCGCAGTGAGTCGGCGTCGGTGGCGATCGCTGATGACGTCACCAGGCGCCATATTTAAACCCCAGAACTGTCAGCAGTGTTGTGTTTATACACACTGCTGATACTGGGTGTTATATACTCCGCATCCGATCGGTTTTTGGACGCCTGCTGTTCGCTGCCGCTCTACCTGCTAACCTCTGGTTCTTGGTGAGTACTGGCCCCAGTTTGGGAGCGCCCCCCCCCCTCCTCTTTTGCTGGTTTTCTGACATTGCTGTCCGGCTCATTCTTGTAGGTCAGCATCAGAATGGAAGCTACTTTGCCCTCCGGTGGTCAGCCCGCCCCTAACAGGTATTTGGGGCTTCCTGGTGGGGTTGTGGGTCATAGGGGGTGGGGGTAGGAACTCAAGTGTTCCTAGCTTCCTGTCTGTTTTTTCTGTTTTTTCTCTTGTTCACAGCCCTCCTCGTTCAGAGACTAGGCACTCTTCTCAAAGAAGTGAAAGGCGCTCGAGCTCTCGCCACCGGCACTCTACAGGAAAGTCCCGTTCGGGCTCACATCATCGAAAATCGTCTACTTCAGCCAGCCACGCACGGAGACCTGACAAAGCAGGTTGCAGAGGCTGTGGCGCTAGTGTCCCGGAGAGGAAGCTTTTCTGTGATAGATGTTTCTCCCAGGCTGCGGGAGAGAGGGATACTTCCGATCAACGCATTGAGGCCTTGGTCAAGAGAGTGGTAAAGGACTCTTTGGCAGAGTTGGGTGTCAGTCGTTCTCAAGACACTGCAACGGCTTCCCCAAGCCCTTCCCCTGTAGCACTACAGGTACAGGAAGATTTCGAGTCGGCCCACACAAGCCATCAGTCGATGCTCTTGTCAGGTAGCGACTCTGAAGATGAAGATCCCTGCTTGGGTTTTGAATATACCTTGGTGCCTTCCCTGGTTAAAGCGGTCAGAGAGACCTTAAATTGGGAAGAGTCAGCTGTTCCCCCTCCCAAGCAGAAGAAGTACTTCAAACAGCTCAATAAGGAGCGTGTTAATTTTCCCTTCCTGGGAGAGTTGGGTGAAATCATCTTGGAGGAGTGGAGAAAGGTGGAACGAAAGAATTCCTTAGTATCCAAGATGGCTAAACTTTACCCCTTCAAAGAGGATGATGTGAAACATCTTGAGTCTCCTCCCCTAGTTGACGCAGCAGTCATGAGACTGGTCAAGCACGTGACCCTTCCCTTAGAGGATACGGTCTCATTTAAAGACCCGTTGGACCGAAGGATGGACTCTGATTTGAAAAGAATCTACCTTACAGCAGGTATGGCCTGTAAGCCAGTCCTGGCTTTAGCCGCTCTATCCAAAGCCATGGAGTCTTGGGCTGATGTGGTAGACGAATCGGTCAGATCGGTTTCGGAGGAGGTGGCCAGAAGCGCTCCAATCCAGGAGCTTAGGCTGGGCGCGTCGTTCCTTGGGGAGGCTTCCATAGACCTGATCCGTCTATTGGCAAGAGTTATGCTGTCCTCGGTCACAGCTAAGAGAGCTCTTTGGCTCCGCCCTTGGGTTGCGGATCCGGCATCAAAGCAAGTTTGGTGCCGTATTCCCTTTGAGGGGTCCTCCCTTTTCGGGAATAAACTTGACGAGGCCATAACCCGGGCTACAGGCGGTAAGTCTGGGTTTCTTCCCCAGGATCGGCGCCAGTTCAACGTCAAGAAAGGACAGCCTACCAGAAAATTTGTGCCTGACCGGGCCAGGGAAGCTCGTTCTTATAGACCTGGTCGGGAGTTCAACCGGAACTGGAGATCCAGACAGTCTTCCAGGAAAACGACAAAGAATGTCTCCTCGGGGGACCGTGAGCCCACTAAGTCCTTTTGAAGGTGGGCCCGCTCAGACATGTCGGGTGGGTGCGCGTCTACGCTCCTTCCGACATGTCTGGGCGGCTTCGATTCAGGACCCCTGGGCCGTCAGGACGGTGTCCTCAGGCCACAAGTGGGTCTTCAAGGAGAGGCCAGGCTCAAGGTTTCTGCCTACTGCCATTCCATCCCTAGAAGAAAGGCGTCAGATTTTGTTTTCTTACGTCGAAGCTCTCATGGCTCAAGGGGCTGTCATCTCCGTTCCAGAGTCCGAGCGAGGCCAAGGAATATATTCTCCGCTCTTTCTGGTCCAAAAGAAGAACGGATCATGGAGACCAGTAATAGATTTGACCTTCTTGAACAAATTCATAAAAAAAGAAAGGTTCAAAATGGAGACCCTGTTGTCCATACAGCAGTCAGTCCAGCCGGCAGATTGGATGGTGTCCATCGACTTGAAAGACGCCTACTTTCATGTCCCTGTGGACGAAGATTTTCAAAGGTTTCTCCGGTTCGAAGTGGGAGGATTACATCTTCAGTTTATCTGTCTCCCATTCGGGCTCTCAACATCTCCACGGACCTTTTCAAAAATCTTATTGGCCGTGGTAGCCCTACTGAGATTGAAAGGTATCCGTCTTCACCACTATTTGGACGATCTCCTCCTGTTGTCCCAAGACAGAGACCAACTATTAGTTCATCTGGAGCAGGTCGTGTCCACTCTCCAGAAGTTTGGTTGGTTACTCAACAAGGAGAAGAGTCACCTGACTCCAACTCAGTCCCTGATCTACTTGGGCGCTCTGTTCGACACAGAGAAGGCGACTATCTCTCTTCCAGAGGAAAAGATAGGGACACTTCGAGACAGGATTCGCTTTGCCCTCTCATCCTCTCATCTTCAGGCACGTCAATGCCTGAAGGTGATCGGGACTATGGTCGCAGTAGTCCCCATGGTGAAGTGGGCCCTGTGGAGGATGAGACCCTTTCAGAAGGGATTCCTTCAGCAATGGGATACGTGGCATCTGGATCAACGCATCTTCTTAACCCCTTCAATGAGAGCGAGTCTCCCCTGGTGGTTATGCAGAGGCCACCTGCTGAACTGCCACTCTCTGAAGCCAGCTCCGTGGGTAGTGGTTACCTCGGACGCCAGCAACATAGGCTGGGGTGCCCACTGTCTGTCGGAGGTGGCACAGGGCAGGTGGGAGTTTTCCACTCGAGGATTAGTATCCAACATACTAGAACTCCGAGCAGCATTCCAAGCTCTTCGGGCTTTTTCTCACCTGACAAAAGACCAACCTGTCATGCTGCGTCTGGACAACACCTCAGCAGTGGCATACATCAGGAAACAAGGGGGAACACGCAGCTGGTCCCTATTGAGGGAAGTGGAGCCGATTATGTCCTGGGCACAGAGAAATCTCTCGAATCTTTCAGCGGTTTATGTTCCAGGAGTCCAGAATGTCAAAGCAGACTTCTTGTCCAGAGTGGATCTGGACAACAACGAATGGTCCCTTCACAAGGAAACGTTCGACTGGATCCTAACATTGGGGCTCTCTCCAGAGGTAGACCTCTTCGCCTCCCCCTGCAATCACAAACTGCCGAGATACTATTCAAGATTCAGAGATCCACAAGCATCAGGGATAGATGCACTCTCGGATCAGTGGAGATTCCACAGGGCATACGCCTTCCCACCGATTCCGATTGTGTTACAGTTTCTTCGGAGACTCAGGTCGGAGCCAGTGGAGGTAGTGGCGGTGATTCCCTTCTGGCCGAACAGGCCATGGTTTCCCCTTCTGACGCTACTCAGTGTCCGAGACCCAATCCCGCTACCCTTCAGACCGGATCTGTTGTCCCAGGGGTCTGTACTCCATCCGTGCCCAGACCGTCTACATCTCAGGGTCTGGATGTTGAGAGGAGGAGGTTACAGGCTTTAGGCTGTCCAGATACGGCAATCTCGACATTGCTTAGTGCTAGAAGAAGCTCAACGAATAGGGTTTATCAGAGAATCTGGGAAAAATTTTCTGCACAGCTGACTACAAGGCCTGATCCTCAATCTTCAATTAAGATCCAGGATGTGTTGAGTTTTCTCCAATCAGGACTGGACTTGCCTCTATCAGTAAGTTCGCTCAGAGTCCAGGTCTCGGCTATTTCCGCTTTTACAGGGATCTCCTGGGCCACTCATGCCCTAATTCGTCAGTTCTTCCAAGGGGCAGTGAGAATCAGACCTCAGAGAAAACCCAGGTTTCCCAAGTGGGATCTGCCACTAGTTCTGGATTTCCTGGCGGGTCAGATTCAAGACACGTCTGATTCTTTGACCATAAGAGAGCTTACACTGATAACAGTGTTTCTGGTAGCTATAACCTCAGCAAAAAGAGTGTCGGAAATTGGGTCCTTTGGGACACAAGAGCCTTTCTTAACTTTTTTTCCTGACATAGTGGTGCTCATTCCCATGCTGGATGCGAGACCAAAAAGGACCTCTGTCTTCCATGAAAACATAGAAACAGTATTACCAACCTTTAGACAGGAAGAGGAAGAATCTTCGGTTCATCCGCTGGATGTTGGAGAGTGTATTAAGAAATATTTAGATGCCACTTCCTCTTTCAGAAAATCAGAACATCTTTTTGTTACCTTCTATGGAAAAAACAAAGGTTCAAGAGCCTCGACGAGATCCATTTCCTCTTGGATCATCCAGACCATCCAGTGGGCTTATAGGGCTAAGGGCTTGACCCCTCCAGCAGTAGTTACAGCTCATTCGACGCGGAGCATCTCTACCTCCTGGGCAGTATCCAGACATGTGGCTCCTGAAGTCATCTGCAGAGCAGCATCGTGGTCCTCTATTAACACTTTTTTATCCCATTACTGTGTTGAGCCAGCGGCTCTTTCTTCTGTGAATTTCGGTTTGCAAGTCCTGTCTGTTTGACAAAATGCATTAAACTTTTCTGTTCAGCACCTGCCCACCCTGTGTGTACGGCGAGTTATTTCCCGATACGTATGCTGCCATGGAGTCTGTCAGGAAAACGGAAAATTTATATCAAATACTTACCGTAATTTTCCTTTCCTGATGGACTCCATGGCAGCAGGAGTTCCCTCCCGGATTTCTGTGGAGGATAGTTACAGAACACGTGTGCTGAACAGGAGCAAAGATTTATGGGAGTGAGGTCCTATGGGTAGGTTTGGAGGCGGGGCCAAACCCGATACGTATGCTGCCATGGAGTCCATCAGGAAAGGAAAATTACGGTAAGTATTTGATATAAATTTTCCGTTTTTTTTACTTTGTTTTCTAAAGATTAGACAGAAAACAAAATCATTTTTGCAAGACAGTGTTGCATAAAAAAAAGAAAAAAAATCTAAAATCCTAGTTGAATCCCCCCACCCCCTAAACAAAATTGTATTTAATAATGTATGTGTATGTTTCTTAAGAAGTGATGAGTGTCTGTGCTTGTGTTCAAATACAGGCTGTTTACCAAACTCATCTTAAATTTTTAAATTGTGATATTTATTAAAAACCTTACTGAAATCAATGAAAAGGGTTGAGGGAGCTTGGTATTTCGTTGGTACTATGTACTAATACAAAATAATACTTTTAAAAAGTAGCATTTAGTGGGGAGAGGGTACAATTTTTAATGCAAATTCATGAGCAGCATTGAGAAAATATGAATCCCTTCAATTACATGCAATAAGATGCCTTTAAGCTGTGTGTGCTGTTGCAGAACAGTACATTTTTCATAGCCAATGTTAGCAACACCGCATGATGTCATCATGCCATTTTCATGTGTAATATATTCTTACATTTTATATTATTGCATTACTTTAACATAGCATCTCAAGAACCCCATTTTGATTTCATTTTTATACCTAGGAAAAAAAAAATGCTTTTTTTAGGTAGTTGCGGATGTGACACCTGATGCCTTTAGCCAGAATATAACAGGAACACAAATTAACTGGTGGCATTAGCAGGCAGCCATAAAGGATCTAAAAGCTATAGTACATTGAACTTTTCAGAAAAATAAAGCTGACGCCCTGACCTTTGTAAAAGGAAATGAACATAGTAGTATAAGGGGATATGGCTTTTTGCAGAGATACTGTCACTTTTCCCTGCATGTAAACCATATTAATTACCTACTCTTATTTGATCCATGTTAAACAAACAGTTGAAAGCATTTATTCAATAAGTGGCAAAAATATCTGTTGATCCTGACAAGAATCTATTACGTTCCTAACTTCCTGTAGTGAGCTGGCAACACAGTGCCACTGCTGTACTGAATATTTAACTACTTCTAGACCGGAAGGATTTGCCCCCTTAATGACCAGGCCATTTTTTGCGATTCGGCACTTCATTATTTTAACGTACAATTGCGTGGTCGTTCAAGCCTGTACCTAAATAAAATGTATGTCCTTTTTATCCCCACAAACAGAGCTTTCTTTTGGTGGTATTTGATCACCTCTGCGATTTTTATTTTTTTGTGCTATAAACAAAAAAAGAGCGACAATTCTGAAACAAAAAAAAACAATATTTTTCACATTCACATGCTATATAACATTCCCCCCCCCAAAAAAAAAAATTAAAAATCTAAATTTGTTTTCTGCTACATATTTTTGGTAAAAAAATAATCCCAAGAAGCATATTTTGATTGGTTTGCGCAAAATTTATTGCGTCTACTAACTACGGGAAAGATTTTTGTCATTTTTATCGTTTTTTTTTTTACTAGCGATCTGTGATTTTTAGCGGGACTGCGACATTGGGGTGGACAGATTGGACCCCTAACTGACATTATTTGACACTTTTAGGGGGACCAGTGACATTACTACAATAATCAGTGCTATAAAATATGCACTGTTACTGTAATAATGACACTGGCAGGGAAGGGGTTAACACTGTGGGTGATCAAGGGTGTTAAATGTAAGCCTAGGGGAGTGTTTCTAACTGTATGGGGGTTGAGTTTTTGAAATGTTCACAGATACCTGTGATCCTATATAGAAGGATCACAGGCACTCTGTGATCATTCCAGAGAGAAGAATGGTTAGCTGTGTTTACAATAGCAGACTGTCCTTCTCTCTCAGTGGGGAACGATCACGGGTGGCCGGTGGAAATCGGAGCTGCCGGCCCCATGCATCGGAGTCATAGCTGCAGGCACGCGCCCAAAGTAGAGCTATGTCGGTTCACGCAGGAGGGCCAGCCTGCCACAGTAAAACTGCGGCGGGCAGTCAGGAACTGGTTAAGGAGTCATATCAGTACTGCCCAGTTAAACTGCAGAACACCCCTACACAAAGATGAGGAGAAGGTGGGGTATTCCATAATCCTAATACACCTCCTGTTCTGGGGTACCAATGTCCCTCCTCTGTGAAGTAGGAGAGCATTATCAGCCTTGGAAAGGAAGTGTGTTATTGGCAGGATCACCAGATAAAAATAAAGAGAAAATGCCCAAAAAACATCAGATCAACATTAGATACACTTTAAGGTGGAAACATTTGTTGTAGATTTTTTTAAAAAATGTAAGGAAGCATCTGAAACAATTTCCTCTGAACAAGTGTTTCACACCCTCCTTCCCCAATACAAGCATGCATTTTTTTATATAAGTTTCTTTGGCTTTTTGGTCACCTTAGAATTAAATGTTGTAACTGCTATAAAGAAACACTTCAATTCATAGATAGTTTGTGTTTAATATTGTTCATATTTGTGAAAATGTATGATAAAATATAAAAAGTTTCCTACACTAAAAAGGACAAAGGAGAACACTAAGAAAACAATGAACTTTTATATGACAAACTAGGTTACTGTATGGCAAAATGTGTACAAATGAAAAAAAAAAAAAAAAAGACAACAAAAATAGTTTGTTTGCTATATTAAAATAGCATCACAAAAAAAGGCATCTCATGTATTTCATGTCATAAGTTCCCCTGTTTGCAGTTTCTCATATAAGATTTTTTTTTTAATAAATACATTGCTCCAGGTGGCAAGAATAGCTGCTGATTCTTTGAGAATGTTCACTCATTGATCATTACAGAATGGTGGAGCTGGTGGGGCTTGTCAGGCCATTATTACACTTCACTGAACTAGTCACTACTTTTATTTCTCAAAATTTTATAGAAAAAAGGCTCTTTTGTGTTTTTTTCTTTTCAAGTGGAAATTATTTAAAAGTTGATCCAGAAGATCAGGTCTGCTGTTATTTTGAATATGGCATGGTCAAAAGCATTGGTTGCCGTTGTGGAACCTTTTCTTTTTAGTTTTAGGTGGCACAAGGAAGGTTTAGAACCTCTATAAAGTTGTTATTGCTGTCTGTGCCCCTTCTAGGGAGATTTACACGCTTTGATTTTCCTGGTGACCACTATTACTGAGACTAAAAGTTAGTAATTGAAAATTTCAGAGTTGTCACCAGGAAATCTTCCAAAGGGGATACCTGATCCATTAACCATTCTTAGATTTTCCCCTTCTAGTTCATAGCAAACCAAATGTGATGGGGAGACATTTTGCAATATGGGCAAATTAGTGTCATAACAGAGACACGTTGACAATAATTATCATAACCAAAATTCTTTCATGTAGGAACTAAAAGTGTAACTTCACTCTCTCAATCAACATGGACTATGTCTAATCCTTATGCTGCTATCATTAGTAAATAGATAGGAAAGTATATCCTATTTACTTGTTTTACACTTTTTGTTTTTTTAGCATTTCTTCAGTTACTTCCTGGTTTCCATGCCTCGGCAAATTATGTCATACATCCCAGGAGTCTTTTGGAGGGGAGGGAGGGTTCTCAGCTCAGCCAATGCCTGAGACAGATTCAAGGAAGTAAATGATACATGAATCATTTGCCCTTACTCAAGATAGCCATGACCAGAAATGCCAGGGGGCATTTTTCAAAATTATTTCTCAGCAAAATAAAGCATGGAGAAATGGATGGATGGGGGAGTTTGTTTTAAATACTAAAAATAAATGAAATAGTGTTTTTGATTTGTGGTGCCCAGATGCAGCACAGTTCCTCTTAAAGTAGTTTATAAGTCACAGAGAGCGAAAACTGTGTGAAATCCAAAATAAATTGTAAAATACGGTAATAATTAACCAAAAAAGGCAAGGGAAGAAGGGAGTGAAGCTGTTAAAAACTAATTAGGGTTAGCTAAAAGTTAATAAGGGTCTCCTCTGAGTAATGAGCAAAGCATTGTGTGGCAACTTTTCACATTGATCTGTTTATTAGAACTCACAGAGCAGAGTTTCCAACTGCAACTGCCCTCAATTGTTAAAGAAAAATAGCCAACATTAAAAAAAATAGTTAACATTAAAATGCAGTGATTTATTTCATGTATGTACACCATTACTGGTACAATTTAACAATTGTTTAACATAGATAAACATTGTTGGCACAAATATAAAAGGGCAGACTTTGTGGACCACTTCGCCTTTTTATGTGGTCACTTTTCTACATTTCTGTGATTCAATTCTTCTATATATAGATTCATGCAAATCAACAACATAATTAAAACACATAAGCTGAACATTCCTCCTACCCCCAGCTTACCATTCCTGCAATGTTAAAGTATATTGCTGTTAATTTCCTGGGACCCCTACGATGAGAGCTTTCCAAAATGATTTGCAGTGGCAATTACTTTTTTTACAGTCGCTTATAAAAAAAAACACAATCTTTAAAATTGCAAGATTTATTTTATTAGAATTATTTAAAATATATTCTACATTTACATTTAACTTCCTTTGAAAATATATACAGGCTCATTTAATAAAATAGAGGCAAGAGTAGTGCATGTTTGAAAATGGAGTATTTCATAGCAACCAGTCAGACTTTTTCCACATTTTATTACAACAAGCTAAATTCTAATTGATGTCTATAAATTTCAATACAACACATTGAGTTACTTTGCAGGGTAAGTCTGTAATGTTTCTTCTCCATTCTATCAAGCCAAAAGTTCTATGACTGAGGTAAAGTGAACACTTTGTGGTGTCTGTTACAAGTAGGTTGTTTCCTCCTCTGAGCTTTCCAGAAAAGTTCCTAGCAAAATAAAATGCATAGTTACATAAAGCATTCTGACCTCTATGGCCCCTATTTGAGTCTCATAGGTTCTGTGTTGCATTCTCCTCTAGTATAAGATGAAAGCAGTTCAGTTATCTGCAGGGAAAAAGCACATAAGTTGCACAATATACATTTTCTCCAGTGCTCAGATGATTGTATAAGCCATCTGCACATGTCCAGCATGGATTCTTGCAGTACAATATATATATATATATATATATATATATTCTTTGTGTATAGGCTCACAAGGGCTACGGACAGCTGTATTTTGCCAGCTTATAAGTGGTGGCGGCTGGCATACAGACAGCTGAGCTCCGGTGATTACATAAGTAGAGCTCCACACTTTCTGTGCAATCTGCAGGGCTGAGCTGTTGTTTTGACAACTCATGGTCAGAGGATGCCAGGCAGTAGAGGCTACTGCCCAAGCTGCATCACCTACAGCATAGAGCCCAATGTATCCGCTATCTGCTTCTGTCCCATCCTGGCCCCAGCTTGATCTCTTGCTGTCTGATAGTTACTAGAGATGGGCCAAACGACCTCCTGTTCGGTTTGAGCCAGAACTTTTGAACATCGCAAAAGTTCCAAGCTGAACAACGAACCCCATTAAAGTTATGTGACCTGAACTGGAAAAATCAAAAGTGCCCATTTTGTAGGCTTATATGCAAGTAATTGGGCATACAATGATTATGGGGGTCCGGGTACTGCCCTGGGGGACATGTATCAATGAAAAAAAGTTCATAAAAACATCATTTTTAAATGAGCAGTGATTTACTGATGCTTAATGTGAAATAATAAAAATGAAAAAATTCCTTTAAATATAGTGCCTGGGGGGTCCCTTTAGTCTGCCTGTGAAGTGGCATATCTGTACCAAGTATTGAGCCTGCTTCAGCAAAACTGATATATATAAAGAAAAAAAATGACATTTAAATTGATTTTCCCTGCAAGTTGATTTTATAAAATAATAAAAAAAAAGTGTAGTGCCTTTAAACGAAGATAAATCAATGTTCAAGCATAAAAAACATGTAAACACATGAAAAATGTAAATCAGATTAAACAAAGAGTCCATGTTAAATGATTCCATAGAGCAAATGATAGTCCGTGATAAAATCATCACTCCAGTGAGCAAACAGAAAGTTAATGGTGTCCAATCAAATTCACTGCCACCAATGGAAAGATTGCAAACTCACCAAATAAAGCAGCTGCCGTTACAGCAGCAAAGTAAGCCTCAAACACATATGGAACTCCTTCTGGAAATCACACATTGGATCGCCTATGCCAGTCATTCATACCAAGATCCCACTAGGAATAAATAAGCTCAGCCAGAGCCCAGAAGTGTATTCATAGTGTAGTAAGGTTTAATTAATAAGTAAAATAAACATAAAGTGCAAAATAAAAGACAATATGAACACACATGGGTTGCTGCTGTCGACTTGCCAAATGCCCCTCCCCGATGCATTTCATCCAAAAGGATGTTTTCAAGCGGTCCTTTGGCCATGACGTCCATCTAAATTTGTAAATATTGGTGTCCCCAATCTTCAGGTGCTCTCAATTTTGCCAAATCTTGCCGGAGAACCGGAAGTCATCGGGCGGCCATGTTTGGATAGACCCGGAAGTCAACCTACGGCCATGTTTTAGAGAGACCGGAAACTACTCCTTCTCAAGAAAATATAATTAGTGAAGCCTAAAAATTTAAATAAACAAAGAATATAGAGTGCAAAAACGTTAAGCCCTTAATGGTATCCAATTAATTAAAAACAAATTTGCTTAAAAAAAAAAATATATATATATATATATATATATAAAGAAGAACCTGCAAAAAGGGGTACCTGTAATACAAGATACATATCGCCATAAAAACAAGCATAACTGAGTGTTACAAATGCATAGATATTTAAGCAGATATGTTGCAAATTTAAATAAAGAAAATCTGGACCACAATCAGACTAACGTAGATAGGGCTAAAACAATAATAAATCATTTAGTGTCTAAAAAACAATTTATATCCTAATCCCAATCCCAATATGTACTTAATTCATAAACCCACTTCATTTCAATTTTAGAGATTTATCTGGTCCTATTACATCCCCCTCCAATGAGGTTCACGTTTTTCTATGCCCACAAATGCAATGTCCTTGGGATTCCTATTATGTACATCCCTAAAGTGAGCAGAGACACTGTGATATTTATAGCCATGTTTAATAGTGTACACGTGTTCTTTAGGGCAATTCCAGCCTTCTGGTGGTCCTCCCAGCATACTACAAATCACATGTATATAGAAGAAGGTAAACCACATACTGTATGTGGAATTACATGAAATGAAGGTGTTCAGATCCTAGGACTTATCATTACCAAAATTATGAAAATTGGGGGATCTTTTTACAATTGTTTCCTTTCACTTCACAAATAACAGATTTATTACATGGGTGGAAGCCCTTGATGTTAGAAAAAAACATGGGTTTGGGGGGAAGATTAATTATATTGGGAGCCAACTTATCTCACAAATTGGGCACCCTCCTAAACACCACTGCAGGGATCTTAGGTAAAATGGTGTTAAGAATGTGGTCTCTAGGTAAAATATCCTAATATCATTTAATAATACTTTTAACCACTTCTGGACCGGGCCTTGGACACTTGTTGTTTACAAGTTAAAATCATTTTTTTTTTGCTATAAAGTTACTTAGAACCCCCAAACATTATATATATATATATATATATATATATATATATATATATATATTTTTTTTTTTTTTTTTTTTGCAGAGACACTAAAGAATAAAATGGAGATTGTTGCAATATTTTTTATCACACTGTATTTGTGCAGCGGTCTTACAAATTCAATTTAAAAAAAAAAAATCACTTTTTTAAAATAAAAAATAAGAAAACTTCAAATTTGCCCAATTTTTTCTATAATGTGAAAGATAATGTTACGCCGAGTAAACAGATACCCAACGTGTCATGCTTCAAAATTGCGCATGCTCATGGAATGCAACAAACATTGTTACTTAAAAATCCCCAGAGGTGACACTTTAAAAATGTCTACAGGTTACCAGTTTAGAGTTACACAGGAGGTCTAGTGTTCGAATTATTGCTCTCACTCTAACAATTGCGGCGATACCTCACATGTGTGAACAACATTTACATATGTGTGCGTGACTTGCGTATGCGTTCATTTCTGCGCAAGAGCTAACGGGGAGAGGGCACTTTACGTTTTTTTTCCTATTTATTTTATCTTTTATTTTTTATTTTTACACAGTTTTTTTTATTTTAAATTTTTTGATCACTTTTATTCCTATTACAAGGAATGTAAACACCCCTTGTAATAGAAATAAGCATGGTAGGACCACTTTAATGTGAGATCTGGGGTCAAAAAGAACTCAGATCTCACTAGATATACACTAAAAAAGGAAAAAAAAAAGGTATTTTTTTTCATCTTGGAAAAAAAAAGGGCTCTTTAACCACTTAAGCCCCGGATGATTTTACCCCTTTCCTGACCAGGGGGTTTTTTGAGATTTTTTACTGCGTGACTTTAACGGACAATTGCGCGGTCGTGCGAGGATATACCTAAATGAATTTGACGTCCTTTTTTCCCACAAACAGAGCTTTCTTTTGGTGGTATTTGATCACCTGTGCGATTTTTTGATCATGCACTATAAACAAAAAAAGAGCGTAAATTTTGCAAAAATAACAATATTTTTCACATTTTTTTATATGAAATTCCCCCAAAAAATGTAAAAATCACATTTTTTTAACATTTTCGGCCAATTTGTTTTATGCTACATATGTTTGGTAAAAAAAAAAATCGCAAAAAGCATATTTTGATTGGTTTGCGCAAAAGTTATCGCGTTTACTAACAAAGGGAAAGATTTTTGTCATTTTTTTTTTGCGGGACTGCGACATTGCGGCGGACAGATCGGACCCTTGATTGACATTTTTTACACTTTTGGGGTTACCAGTGACATTACTGCAGTAATCAGTGCTATACATATGCACTGTTTCTGTAAAAATTACACTGGCAGGGAAGGGGTTAACTGTATTGGAGAGGGAGGGGTTAAGTGTGTCCTAGGGGCATGTTTCTAACTGTGATGGGACATGGCTACTAGTGTAAAAACAGAGATCAATGGTCCTACATAGTAGAACCGTCTGATCTCCATTTTTACACAGGGGAGAATGACAGGCGGCTTGTTTACATTAGCCGCCTGCCTTTCTCCCTTCCCGGGGGCGATCTGTGTTTTTTTTTTTTGCGGGACTGCGACATTGCGGCACACAGATCGGACCCTTGACTGACATTTTTGACACTTTTGGGGTTACCAGTGACATTACTGCAGTAATCAGTGCTGTACATATGCACTGTTACTGTAAAAATGACACTGGCAGGGAAGGGGTTAACTGTATTGGAGAGGGAGGGGTTAAGTGTGTCCTAGGGGCGTGTTTCTAACTGTGATGGGACATGGCTACTAGTGTAAAAACAGAGATCAATGGTCCTACATAGTAGAACCGTCTGATCTCCATTTTTACACAGGGGAGAATGACAGGCGGCTTGTTTACATTAGCCGCCTGCCTTTCTCCCTTCCCGGCGGCGATCTGCGTTTTTTTTTTTGCGGGACTGCGACATTGCGGCAGACAGATCGGACCCTTGACTGACATTTTTGACACTTTTGGGGTTACCAGTGACATTACTGCAGTAATCAGTGCTATACATATGCACTGTTACTGTAAAAATGACACTGGCAGGGAAGGGGTTAACTGCATTGGAGAGGGAGGGGTTAAGTGTGTCCTAGGGGCGTGTTTCTAACTGCGATGGGACATGGCTACTAGTGTAAAAACAAATATCAACAGTCCTACATAGTAGAACCGTCTGATCTCCATTTTTACACAGGGGAGAATGACAGACGGCTTGTTTACATTAGCCGCCTGCCTTTCTCCCTTCCCGGCGAACGATCGCGAGTGACCGGCGGACATCGGGTCCGCTGGTCACACGCACTGACTTGTTAGGGAACGAGCCGCGGTGGGCGTGCGCCTCAGTGGGCGCGCGCTCGCCCGCTATTGGCTCACAAGCCAGTGACAGGCTAGTGACGTACTGGTACGTCACTTTGCCTGGCCGGGGCTGACCGCCGCAGTATATGTACTTGCGGCGGTCGGCAAGTGGTTAAATCAGTTGCTAGGAAGCGACGTATGACGTTGCTCCTGTCCTCCAATGCCAAAGAGTCGAGCGAGGGCCATCCATAAGGGTGATCCCATGGCAAATCTGCCACTGGGACCACCCTTATGTTAAAAGACTGCCCGCAGTTTTAAACAATACCAGAATTATCTGCTGCCATAACCCCGGCATTTAACATCAAACTACTCATGTAAAACTGTGGCGGGCGGACCGTAAGTGGTTAACTTGCCAAAGTTGGGTGGAAAAATTAGTTACAAATGGACAGATATAACTAGCATTGGTGTTTTATTCATTAATAAAGAGGTTCTATCAGAGTGTACTTCATCTCTGATAATACGATCAAGGTCATCAGCTTTATACCCCTTCTGTGTAAATCGTTCTTTCAGTGTCTTGCTCTTAGCATAAAAGTCATTCTGACTATGTGTCCCTTAGGGATGTTTTCTAATCAGGTAGGATTGTGACAGATGTTGAGGGGGATGTAACTATTATGGTCCATACTTTTAAAGTACGACTTTAAAATTCTATTTTTGTCAAAAAAATAGTCAGATCTAGGAAATTGATTGCTTGTTGGCTATAAGTATGCGTTAGTGTGATATTCACATAGTTGTCATTAATGAACTAAATCAACCTATCAAGAGATGCCAAATCATCATTTCAAACAATCAATATGTCGTCAATGTATCACTTATTGAATAACAGGGCTGGCCAATGTCTCCCATATATAGTATCATGTTCCCATCTTGCCATAAATAAATTTGCAAGGCTGGATGCAAATTTAGCACCCATTGCCACACCTTTGACTTGTAAATAAGATTGACTGTCAAACCAAAAAAAATTGCGTGACATAGCAAAGTCAATAAGATGTAAAATAAATTGTTTTTGTGTGAGAGTAACATCACCAACTGACTGCAAATAAAATTCAACCACTTGTAAACCATCATCATATGAAATGTTGGTATAAAGAGAAGGTACATCAGCTGTAACAAAGTAAGCACCTGTAGGAATATTTAGTACCTCAAGATCATGAATTACTTGTTTGGTATCCTTAATGTAGGATTTAGTGTTAGCAACCAAAGGCTGTAAAAACAAAATCCACATATTCCCCTATTCTGGATACCAAAGAATTAATGACACTGATGTTTGGCCCTCCTGGAGGTTTGGATGCATTTGGGCATAAATGTGGGCATAAAGCATATTATTTATATATTTATATTACCACCCTCTTGGTATACTAGAGTTCATTTGTGTTGTGGTATTTATTACCCATTACCCATTTGGCAGTGCCATATTCCCTACCCTTATCCACTCATACTCTTGATATAGTCTTTGGCTATATTTTAGGGAGGCTGCAGCCTTTTCTCCCCTTCCCCTGATTTCCATTCAACTGACTCCTCCCTGCCTGATGCTGGGTCTATGAACAGAGTAGCTGTGCTCAATGAGGCAGAATAAGCCGCTGTGGTGGACTGTGCACTAGTCTCTGCTTGGGTAATAGAGGATGAGGAGGATGAGGACGGTTTACTAAGCCAGTCCACCACCTCCTCTACATGCTGTGGCTGGATAGCACTGGCAACATCACTAAAGAGAGGAAATGGTGCACTGCCGGAAGACGGACCACGTCCACCTTTGCCTGTGGACACATACGCTGCTGACCTCCTCAAGTGCCATGGGAATATCTGGCTCTGCGTGTTGGCCTCCCAGACATGTTGGAGGTGAAGCTTATTAACAAAATGTAATAGAGATGTGGAAATGAGTACTTGGATGCACTTTAATCAATGGAAAGTGGTGTTTGGTGCACCTTAACTAAACAGACATACTCCACTGATACACTACAATATACTGCAGTAAAACTGCACAGACACACTTCAATATACTGTGGTAAAAGTGAACTGATGCACTGCAATAGGCTGCAAAAAACGTGCACTAACACACTGAAATATACTGCCATAAACGTGCACTAATGCACTGCAATATACAGCTGTACACGTGCACTAATGCACCTAATTATACTGTAGTAAACGTGCACTAGTGTACTGCAATTTACCACAGTAAATGTGCACTAACACACTTAACTATACTGCAGTAAATGTGCACTAATGCACTGCTATATACTGCAGTAAAAGTACCTTGATGCACTACAATATAGTGCAGTATCACCTTCCTGACACTTTACGCTGATACACTGCAATATACTACAGTAAACCTGCCCTGACACAATATACTGACACTAAAGTAAAAATAAATGGTCGCACTACACTCACACTGCACTATCACTATATTCACACTAAACTGATACTTTACATTCACAATAAAATCACAATAGCACACTAACTCTCTAGTAGCAATGAAGAAGGACCTGTTCTATCTCTCTCAATGCCAATATCACACTGCACATGGCTGCTATGGGAAGGATATTTTTATAGTGTGGGGTGGGATTAAAAGCAATGAGCCATGATTAGAGAAAGTCATCATGACATTGTCCAAACGGGGCTCTGACAGTGCTATGTGCCCTGATGGGGCAGAGCTTTCTTTGGTTCAGCCAAGCAGGGCTTCCAATGCACTCTAAGGGGGTGCAGTGCATTGTGGTGCATTCGGAGGTCCGAACAAATGGTTGACCGCTCTGAAAATTCGGATGTACGCTAAATGGGTGAACAGCCAATCTTTGGACCGAACTCATGCTCGGACCTAACCGTTCCCCCAACAATACTAGGTACTAATTCATTAACTTCTGTATGTATGTAGTAATGCAAAGAGTTTTGAACTTTTTTGTATACCCACTGAAAAAAATACTAAATAGGGTTGAGCGAACCCGGACTGTATTGTTCGTGTTCGTACCGGACTTTTGGGTATTCGGTACCCGGACCCGAACTGTCCGTTGTTCGGTAATGTTATTTGATGTTTTGGCGCGGTTTTAATGGCGCGCTTTCAACAGGTTCAAGGCAGCCAATCAGCAAGCGTTTAACTAGTGTGCACTAGAAGCCATCACAGCCATGTCTACTAATGGCATGGCTGTGATTGGCCAGTGCAGCATGTGACCCAGACTCTATATAAGCTGGAGTCACACAGCGCGGCGCGTCACTCTGCTATAACTATACTAGGGACAGGTTCCTGACTGCTGCTGCTGAGGGAGAGATAGGAGTTTACTGTAGGGTGAGGCTGGAGAGATTGCTTGTAGGGAAAGCATAGAAACAATCTGCTTTATCATACAGCGATCTACATTGATTTGATTGTGTGGGGTGCAGTGCACAATCTTTTTGCCCGGAGGGAGAGATAGGAGTTTACTGTAGGGCCAGGCTGGAGAGATTGCTTTTAGGGAAAGCATAGGATAGGAACAATCTGCTTTAATCAGACAGCGATCTACATTGATTGTATTGTGTGGGGGTGCAGTGCACGATCTTTATGCCCTGATCTGAGCCAAGTGAGGAGGAGAAAGGAGAAAAAATAATTTTTTTACCCTAAATACTGAAAAAGAATTATTTTCCCCTCACATTGGTGCTTTTTGAAGAGCAGGTTAGAAAAGCAATGTCTGTCTAAAGACTGTATGTCAAAGTTAAATATGAAGGAAAACATTTTTTTCTTTTATAAATGCAGATTAAGCAGACACATATGCACTGAGGTTGCATGAAATGTGCAGCACCGCACGCCTAACAGGTTGGATACTGTTGTTCTATTCCGCTATTGAATAAGAAAAAAACCCATTTGAATGAAAAACTGAAAAATAATTTTTTTACCCTAAATACTGAAAAATAATTATTTTCCCCTCACATTGGTGCTTTTGAAGAGCTGGTTAGAAAAGCAGTGTCTGTCTAAAGACTGTATGTCAAAGTTAAATATCAAGGAAAAAATGTTTTTTCTTTTTTAAATGCAGATTAAGCAGACACATATGCACCGAGCTTGCATTAAATGTGCAGCACCACACGCTGCCCACCTAACAGACTGATAAAAGTTTTTTTTCTCCTTTCTCCTCCTCACTGGGCTCAGGTCAGGGCATACAGATTGTGCACTGCACCCCCACACAATACAATCAATGTAGATCGCTGTCTGATTAAAGAAGATTGTTCCTATCTATGCTTTCCCTCAAAGCAATCTCCAGCCTGACCCTACAGTAATCTCCTATCTCTCCCTCCGGGCATAAAGATTGTGCACTGTTTTTTTCTTTTTTAAATGCAGATTAAGCACACACATATGCACTGAGCTTGCATGAAATGTGCAGCACCGCACGCCATAAAATGTTTTTTTTTTTCAGTTTTTCATTCAAATGGGTTTTTTTTATTCAATAGCGGAATAGAACAACAACAGTATCGAACCGGTTAGGCGTGCAGTGTGTAGCGGACATTTCCTGCAACCTCAGTGCATATGTGTCTGCTTATTCTGGATTTTAAAAAGAAAAAAACTTTTTTCCTTCATATTTTACTGTGACTTACAGCATTTAGACAGACACTGCATTTCAAATCTGCTATTCAACAAGCACCAATTAAGGGGACAATTATTTTTCAGTTTTTCATTCATACATTACAGTGCGATACACCCATCACCCATTGCATACTTTTCTATTGAGCATTGCAATAAAAAAAAACATTTAGGGGCAAAAAAAAGTTGATTGTGGCCCTGTCTGCCTATGTTACAATGAGATACATAATTGCATACTTTTGTATTGCGCTTTGCAATAAAAAAAACATTTAGGGGAAAAAAAAGTTGATTGCGGCCCTGTCTGCATATGTTACAGTGAGATACACCCATTGCATACTGTTGTATTGCGCCTTCTAATAAAAAAAAACAATTTAGGGGACAAAAAAAGTTGATTGCGGCCCTGTCTGCATATGTTACAGTGAAATACACCCATTGCATACTGTTGTATTGCGCCTTGCAATAAAAAAAAACATTTAGGGGCAAAAAAAGTTGATTGCGGCCCTGTCCGCATATGTTACAGTGAGACACACCCATGGCATACTGTTGTATTGAGCCTTGCAATAAAAAAAACGTTTTAGGGGACAAAAGAGTTTATTGCGGCCCTGTCCGCATATGTTATAGTGAGATACACCCATTGCATACTGTTGTATTGCGCCTTGTAATAAAAAAAAAAAATTTAGGGGACAAAAAAAGTTGATTGCGGCCCTGTCTGCATATTTTACAGTGAGATACACCCATTGCATAATTTTGTATTGCGCCTTGCAATTCAAAAAAACGATTTAGGGGACAAAAGAGTTTATTGCGGCCCTGTCCGCATATGTTACAGTGAGATACATCCATTGCATACTGTTGTATTGCGCCTTGCAATAAAAAAAAAAAACATTTAGGGGCAAAAAAAGTTTATTGCGGCCCTGTCCGCATATGTTAAAGTAAGATACAACCATTGCATACTGTTGTATTGCGCCTTGCAATAAAAAAAAACCTTTAGGGGACAAAAGAGTTTATTGCGGCCCTGTCCGCATATGTTACAGTGCGATACACCCATTGCATACTGTTGTATTGCGCATTGCAATAAAAAAAAAACATTTAGGGGCAAAAACAGTTGATTGCGGCCCTGTCTGCATATGTTACAGTGAGATACACCCATTGCATACTGTTGTATTGGCATTGCAATAAAAAAAAACATTTAGGGGACAGAAAGATATTAAATTGCGGCTTAGTCTGTATCTGTACTTGGAAGATACACTCGTTGGATACTGTTGTTCTAGTCCACTATTCAATAAACACCCATTTAGGGAAAAAATATTAAATTGTGGCCTAGTCTGTTTCTGTATGTGTGAGATACACCCGTTGTATACTGATGTTCTAGTCCGCTATTCAATAAACACCCATTTAGGGAAAAAATATTAAATTGTGGCCTAGTCTGTATCTGTACGTGTGAGATACACCCGTTGTATACTGTTGTTCTTTTCCACTATTCAATAAACACCCATTTAGGGAAAAATATTACATTGCGGCTTAGTCTGCATATTTTACTGTGAGATACACTCGTTGGATACTGTTGTTCTACTCCGCTATTTAATAAACACCCATTTAGGGAAGAAATATTACATTGCGGCTTAGTCTGCATATTTTACTGTGAGATGCACTTGTTGGATACTGTTGTTCTATTCCGCTATTCAATAAACACCCATTTAGGGAAAAAATATTACATTGCGGCTTAGTCTGCATATTTTACTGTGAGATACACTCGTTGGATACTGTTGTTCTATTCCGCTATTCAATAAACACCAATTTTGGGAAAAAATATTACATTGCGGCCTAGTCTGCATATGTTACAGCGCAACAAGGCACACAGGTCTCGCATGGAGGCCCAGTTACTGGTGGTGAAGTGGTGCTGTTCCGCAGAGCGACTCATGCATGCATGCTGCAGCTGAAAATCCACTATGGCCTGCTGCTGCTCGCACAGTCTGGCCAGCATGTGCAAGGTGGAGTTCCACCTTGTGGGCACGTCAAATATGAGGCGGTGAGCAGGAAGGCCAAAGTTACGCTGCAGCGCTGACAGGCGAGCAGCAGCAGGGTGAGAATGCCGAAAGTGTACACAGACGGCCCGCACTTTGTGCAGCAGCTCTGACATATCGGGGTAATTTCTAAGGAACCTCTGCACCACCAAATTCAGCACATGCGCCAGGCAAGGGATGTGTGTTAAACCGGCTAGGCCCAGAGCTGCTACGAGATTTCGCCCATTATCACGCACCACCAGGCTGGGCTTGAGGCTCACTGGCACCAACCACTCATCGGTCTGCTGTTCAATGCCCCTCCACAGCTCCTGCGCGGTGTGTGTTTTTTCCCCCAATCAGGCAAGTTTTAAAACTGCCTGCTGTCGTTTACCCCTGGCTTTGCTGAAGTTGGTGGTAAAGGTGTTACGCTGACCAGATGAGGAGGTGGTAGAGGATAAGGAAGCAGAGTAGGAGGAGTTGGGAACAGGAGGCAAACTGAAGCGCACTGCAATCCTCGGTGGTGGAAGGACATGCGCCAAACTGCTATCCGCCTCTGGCCCAGCCGCCACTCCATTTACCCAGTGTGCCGTTAGGGAGATATAACGTCCCTGACCGTGCTTACTGGTCCACGTATCTGTAGCTAGGTGGACCTTGCCACAGATGGCGTAGCGCAGTGCATACCTGATTTTGTCACCCACTTGGTTGTGTAGGGAAGGGATGGCTTGCCTGGAAAAGTAGTGGTGGCTGGGCACGAAGTACTGTGGGACAGCCAACGCCATAAGGCTTTTAAAACTCTGCATCTCCACCAGACGGAATGACAGCATTTCAAAGGCCAGGAATTTTGAAATGCTGGCATTCAGGGCCAGGGATCGCGGGTGTGTAGGGGGGTACTTCCTCTTCTGCTCCTGTGTTTGGGAGATAGATAGCTGAACGCTTCCACTGGACATTGTGGAGATGGTTGTTGGTGACCCAGGTGGTGGTGTTGCTGGCAGATCCTCTGTTTGCGGTGTGGCAGGTGCAGGTCTCACTACAGGGGTGGATGAAGAGGCCGAGACTGCAGCAGAAGAGGAAGCAGGAGGAGCCAGAGACCTTTCTTGGTTTTTGAGGTGTGCACTCCATTGCAGCTTGTGCTTTGCACTTAGATGCTTGGTCATGCAGGTTGTGCTCAGGTGGAGAAGGTTTATGCCTCGCTTCAGGCTCTGATTGCACAGCGTGCAAACCACTCATGTCCTGTCATCATCACATTGTCTGAAGAACTGCCATGCTAGGGAACTCCTTTGAGCTGGCTTTGGTGTGCTCAGTCCCTTGCTGCGTTGGGCAGAAGCAGGCATAGTGTCTAGGGCACGGCCGCTCTGCTTTTACACCCTGCTCCCTCTTCTGCTATGTTGGTGGCTCTGTGCGACTGTTAGGAATGCAGCATGTGCTGTCATGAGTCTGCAACCTAAAGGGTTAACCTAGAGCAGACTAATTGCAATAATTGGCAAACAGGCTGCCTTATTTAAACAGCTCAGCAGCACTGCACTTTGCTGTGTTGTCTTCAGCTCTCCTGTGTTCTGAACCTGCTTCCTGTTGATTTCCTGTCTGATACCTGTTGACCTTTGGCTCGTCCCTGACTTCGCTTGTTTGCTGCCTGTCCTGATCCCTGCTCGTTTTGACTACTCTTCTGGATTCTCCTTGTCGGCTCATCCACCTTTGGACCTTGACCGGTTACCCCCTGGTGGGGCGACCCTGGGGACCGCGACCTGGTATCCACCTGCAGCCAAATCCATCCTCACCATCAGAGGCTCTGGTGAAGACCGGTGGATGCTTAGACCCCGCACCTCAGGTTAGCCTGTGCTACTCACCTCGGGTTTCCAACCAAGCTCCGCCCACCGGCAACGGTAAGCCTTCTCTGCACGACAGGCTTCCACCTGCCTCATAACAGCGACCACCGCCTCTTCCTCCAAACCACTCAGGTCACCTGCATGACGTTTATTCCATGTGGGGTCGAGGACCTCATCGTCCTCCACATCATCTTCCACCCAGTCTTCACCCCTGCAACCCTTGTCGGTCACCACAATTCGGAATTGCGCAGCAGGTGGCACCTGTGTTTCGTCATCATCCGAGACATGCTGCGATGGTCCTCCCATGTACTCATCTTTCTTGAGACATAAGTGGTTGGGCATCGGTGCACTCAATCTCTTCCACTTCTAGGGCAGGGCTAGATGGATGGCCCTGGGAAACCATGCTAACAGAGTCATCAAAAAGAAGAAGAGACTGCTGCATGACTTGGGGCTCAGACTGCTTGGCTGGTTTGCAAGGGTGTAGGTGAAAGATTTATGGACATCGGCTGCAGGAGCTTCTCTGACCTTTCAGCAGAAGACTGGGTGGGAGACAATTTGAAGGAACTGGAGGCACTGTCAGCAACCCAATCTACTATCTATCGCCTGTACTTGTTCTGGCCTCAACATTTGTAGAGGTGCATTAGGCCCTGCAAAATACTGCTGTAAGGTTCTGTCGCCTACTCACAGCTGACAAAGGTGTTTCACTTGTGCGTATAGCTGCCACAGATCGACCACGTCCTCTCCTTGCAACGAGAGCTCCACCAGCAGCACCACGACCCAGCACTAACATAGTGGAGCAGTATGTGTGCACACGCATAGGCGTACTGAATGACGGGTCTGCCCCCTTCAACTTCTGGCTCTCCAAATTGGGCACATGGCTTGAGCTTGCCCTTTACGCCTTGGAGGTGCTGGCCTGCCCTGCAGCCAGTGTATTATCTGAACGTGTATTTAGCACGGCTGGGGGCGTTATCACAGACAAGCGCATCCGCCTGTCCATAGTCAATGTGGACAAGCTCACATTCATTAAAATGAACCAGGCATGGATCCCACAGGACTTGTCCATACCTTGTGCAGAATAGACATGTATACCGGCCTTACCCAGCCATTGTTGTATTTTTGATCTTTCTCACTCTTTTTGGGATGTACCCTAATTTAAAAAGAAATAAAATTAAAAACAAAAACCAGTGTTGGCTACCTCGTCCTCCTCCACCGCCGCTTCCACCTACACCGCCACATCCACCGCCACCTCAACCTCCTACTCCATATGGGCCTCGTCGTCTTCCTCCACCGCCACCGCCGCTTCCACCTACACCGCCATATCCTCCGCCACCTCAACCTCCTACTCCATAGGGGCCTTGTCCTCCTCCTACATCATTCAAGATGATTATTTTTTATTTTTATGTTTTTTATGTTCTTTTAAGTTATTTCCCTATCCACATTTGTTTGCAGAGCAGTTGCCATGCTCTTAAGATGATTTTGATGCAATTTGCAGCCCTCTAGCCTTTTCCATGTTTTTTTTAGAGGCATTTTAGTGCTCAAAAGTTCGGGTCTCCATTGACTTCAATGGGATTCCGGATCGGGACAAAGTTCAGATTAAGTCCGGGTCACGAACCAGGACTTTTTTTTCAAGTTCAGTCGAACCCGCCTAACCTGAACATCCAGGTGTTTGCTCAACTCTACTTACTAATGTAGGCTAAACTAAAAAACAGTACCACTCTAAAGCTCCAGAAGGTAAATTCTGTGGCTGGTGACACTGTATGCTGCTGCTGGTTAGAATATAAGGTTCATCAGGCTCAGCTAACAAAAGTCCTCTGTGCTGATTCCTATGTTTTTAGTTTTACCTAAACCTCAGGAGTGAAGAAGGCAGTTTTGAATGTTACAAGAGGTAAAAATATGCTGCTGAAAAGGAGGACATTAAAATGAACAAGTTTCTTTTCCCTGCTTCAAAGTGAAGGCTATCTTTAAAAGCGATCATTTTTTTAAATTTTTTTTAACCCTCAGTCAGAAAATTCTAGCATATTCAGTAAAATCTTCTTTCAGTATTGCTTTTTGATTCTATCTGAACCGCAGACAAGATTAAAAGACTAATAACACATTTTTCTAATATTTAATTTCATTGGTTCTGCAGGTTCCAACAGAATAAACAAAAAAAAATGTCTGATTTTAGCACACAGCAATAATCAAATTTAACATAATAAAAAAAATGCATATGTGCACAATGTCCTTTGTAAGCACGTGTGCATGTAGCATACCCGATTGGCTTCATTTGTCTCCCTCTCCCAGTGGGAGTGCAGCTCTATGGGAGATTACAATAGGCTGAAACCAAATCAGATTCAAATAACTAAACTAACTGTGTATAAAAATACATTTAATCATTTTTTATGAACAAATATTTTAGTGTGTTTTTTTTTTTTTTGTTTTTTTGTTTTTTTTTATATCTGTCTGGGACTCATCTTCAAATGTTAAAACATTTAAATGAAAATGGCCAAAAACATGGCAGCCATATACCTGGCAAAATTGTCTATTCTCTGGCTTGCAATGCTTTTTTGGACTTGTTTTTAAAAGTATTTTCTGTGCCACACATTGTTTAAGGAAATCTTACATACTGCTGTCAATGAAAATTGAAACCAAATTGCTGTACCAAAGTCACTGTAATTTTTAAAACTGTAGATATCCTGAAAGAATGAAAATGGCCCCGGATAAAATAATTTTATGTTTACTAGAATAGGGAAAAGTAACAGCTTTTTGAATTATTGTGAAATTAGATCTCGAATGTACAATCATAATACTCCAAATGCAACATGAAATCAAGGAAACAATATTATTTTTTATTACACATCTGGAACTATTACAGTGCTTTGAAAGGTGAAATAACAGTGCTTTGAAATGCTTGAAATAATTGCAGAAATATTTCCTCACAGTTATTGCATTTGGTGTTTCAAGTCAATGTGATTATTCTAAAACATTTTATATATGTTTAGCAAATAAAAAAGAAACTTTCTACAATTGTGAAATTAAGTGAAATATCTCCATGCAGGATGTCTTATGATTATTGAGTTTCTGCACAGAACAGACCCAATCCTCTTCTTCTCTGGTCCCCTGTCAGCAACCTTGGCCCCTCGCTCCTGCCCAGTCCATTCACACATAGAGCTGCGGCTCGACCCTGCCCCCTCTCTCTTCTGATTGTCTTAGTGGCTGTGATTGACAGGAGTGGGAGCCAATGGCTAGTTATAGCTAATGAGGAAGCAGATTCCCCAGAGAGCCGAGGCACTCGTCCACATCGCTGGATCTAGATGGGGTTCAGGTATTAGGGGGGAACGGGGGGGTCCACTGCTGAGCCTTTAGAACCACTTTAAAGTTCAACTATGGTAGTAAAAAGAATGGGCAATCACATTCCAGACAAATACAAAAACACAAATAAATGCAGCTATGTAATCCTTTAAAAATAATTAACTGTATAATTACATACTGTCATCTCTTGCACTGCAGTTGGGTTCTACTCCATGCACATGTACTGCTGGGGTCATGATGACAGGAGGAGAGAGCAGAATGAGCACAGCTGATGACTATCTGGGTATTGTTGCTCCTTCATTGTCTATTCAGCAGGCAGGGTGGTAATACTGATGTATTATCTAATTTGAACAAAGAAAGTGTTGCCTCCCTTTTGGCTGCACCAAATATTAGAGGTACATGAATCTCAAAGTGGCTAGACAAAATTAAAATTACAAACCCTTTGGTAAAGAAAACAATTCATGCATGTGTACTTTAAATGTGAATCTAGAAATTTGCCTAGATTTCAACTTTTATACTAACAAAGGGCGATAAGGACTTGATGTTTCTTCTTCTAAATGTGAGCTGTAGCGGTTTTTGCTAAAAGACATTATAAACCTTCCTACCTGCACCTTGTGTGTTTCACCTACAGAATATGTGATCATGTAGTTGCACTGTACACACGGCCTACAGTAGAATAAATCTTCACATTCATGTGTCAGACATTTCCATTTGTGTTAAAACATGAGGCATACCCACCTGGGTCTTGAAAAGTAGTGGTGTAGCTGGTGTGAACTACATAGTAATTAGATCTGACAAAGACACAAACAGGTGGAGCAATTGATAGAGAGCTCCCTCATGCAGTGTTTCATATCATTTGCACTCCCACATTTGTGGTGCTCTGTGACCCGGAAAAGGAAGTCGTCTTTTTCCTTTAATGACTAGGGACAGCCTAGCTGCAACAATGTGTGGATGTAGGGGAATCGACCAACCAATACACTACAAACTGCAGCCACAACATGTAAGCCCATCATTATAAGGTAAGGTAAACAAATCACACAGGGTATATAACTACACTATCTAGTTAAAACAATGAAAACATTTGGAAATGTACAATGCGTTAATAGGGTTTCCAATCAGTTAATAGAGGAGCCATACAGGGGCCACTGTTTTATAGAACTGCCGGGCAGTGGTTGGAACCCCCTGACATTCAGGTTAAGGGTGAGTAGAGGCTGATCACTGAAGCCGGCAATACATGGATCAAAATTTGACCAGTTCAGCAGGGACTGGCCAAATTCCAATCCATGCAGGGTTGTTGTACAGAAGTCAATCTACTATTAACTGCAGTGCCATAGTCAGGCTTCAGCATTTCTATGGTCCTCAAATGTTTTAGAAGATTTTTATCTCAGACAAGTTCATTAACTTAAAAAAGCTTAAAAAATTATTACTTATTTTGTATTTTGCCTGGAGTTTTCTGTCATTGCTAACACCCTGAGTGTGTGACAGCACATTCTACACCCCATATTTTCTGAGGGCTTTTGAGATGTGATGTGTTATGAAAACTGGTTTGCATATTAATTAAATTCCCTAAATAATATGCAGAGTAAAAATTTGATATCTTGTTTGTCTTATTTTAATTGGCAAACTTTGAAGATAGCTTAAAGAAAAGATATACAGGTCTTAACGTAAACAAGGTGCATAACTTCAACACGGAGCATTTAGACCCTCATTCCTGTTACCTAAGTATGGTATAGAAAGTTTAATGATTTGCCTTGTCATTTTTTTTTGTTTTAGGTTGATCGATTGGGGGCAGTTTTCAGAGCTTTTTGGTTTCTATTTAAGTAATAACTCAGGGCCCATTTAATAATGTATTTGTCAAGAAAAAAAAAGCATTTTTCCAGTTTTGGATAAAGGTGGAAAGAATTTGAATTTCTGGTGGGTTTTTTACTGCTACTTGGAGCTCTATTAGATACATATACCCTCAACCTTACAATTGTTTCACCAGACAGAAAGTAAGCATGAATCTGCAACAAGGAAACAGATAGAATAGGAATGTGAGAGCGGTCTAGCCCTTTCCTGAAATAATGAAGAATACCAGGTTTAAAGAGTTGCTTTTATGTTCTATAGGGTAAAACATTGTCAGCAGAACAGGAAGTCAGAAGAAGTCTCTTTCCAACAAAACCTCAGATAGCAGTAAAATCCAAGCCCATCCCAATCTACCCAAGATAGGAAATACATTTTGGCTTGACATACACAATAAAGGTTGAAATAAATATATTAACACAATACACATGGGGTAATTAGTGGTATTGGGGGGGGGGGGGGGAGGGCATGTAGACTGATGTATCCTTAGGATGATTTTTTTTTTTTTTTTTTTTTTGGAACACTGCAACGTTCTAGTTAAATAAATTATATAAATGTAGGTATTATGTATAATTTATAAAAAGCGAATATTGTGCCATTTTTCATAGACCCTATATATTTGCTTTTGAGCATTCATAACATAGCTAGGGTAAGGCAAAACTATCCTAACAGTAAGTGTAACTAAAAAATGTAAGTTATATATAGTTTATATGATCCTTTTGGAAAAGTTTTCATGTTTAAAGCCTAAAAAGTTGCAGGTAATTGGTATCTCTACTCTTCTGGCAGTTATGTCATGATATTGGTTTTTATTGCATTTACTGTTATCTTAAATTGAATGGCTTCAATTTTTTTTCTTAGTTATTTTGTTATCTCAGCCTTACATACAAACAAGACAGAAACATTTCAGCTCCATTTAAGTACACAACGTTTTCCTACTGTTTTTTTTGTTAAAATGGAACATGCATGGTGTATTCGGAACAGATAAAGAAAGATAATACTGTTTGAGAATTAAATAAAAAGGTCACTGTTGGCAGGATGATCGAGTAAGTGTTGGAAATTGATTAGGTAGAAAAGTTTTTTAAAGTGAGACTATTTCAGACAATTTCTTCATTTTATGTGTTTTTGAAGACTTTGTCATTTTAACAAAAACAAGGTTAACAAAAGGTTGCTGATGTCAGTTCAATAAATTATACTGCTTTCTCAAAATGAAAGGGGTTATACTGTATGCATGTTCTTCTGTAAAGGTTGCAAAGCAGTGTTTTCCTCTTTTGCAAGATATTCATTCCATTGACATCATATTAGGGAAAGGGTTTAGTGAATTTAAAATGATGACAAGTTAAAGTAATATTTAACCCTTAAAGTGGTTGTAAACGTCAGAAATGAAACATGAGCAAAGCATATCCCTCTACAGTGTGTCTCAATTAAGAGCACTAAGTGTCATTTTTGTCTGTGCTTCATTGCTCTGCTATCAGCATGAGTCACTTATGACAAGTTTTTCTGACACCAAAAGAAAAATGGTGACAGGGGAGGGACCTTCAGCAGATTTAGGCCCCTTTCACACATACGGTCCGTTTGTCCGTTTTTTTAACCATACATTGATGGATGAAAAACGGACATCAATGCATCTCTATGTAAAAACGAATGACAACGGATGATCCTCCGTTAACATCCGTTTTCATCCGCTTCCATCAATGTCCGTTATTTTGAACGGATGAATGTCCTATTTTTCATCCGTCTAAAAAATACAGATCGGATGAAAAACAGATGTAAACGGACAAACGGATGAAAAAATGGATGAAAAACGGACGACAAACGTATTAAAAATGGAGGAAAAAAAGGATGAAAAACTGACGTGACTGAACTGATAAACTGAATGGACCGTATGTGTGAAAGGGGCCTTACAGTCTCGGCTCAGTTACTGTGTGCTGTGTGAAAAGGGGGGGGGTCCATTTTCTCCAATAAGCTCTCACTGAGCTCTGCAGAATTTAATTTTAGCTCTCCTTTCATTTTTTCTGAACTCTCAGACATGCTTTATAAATTCAGCACTTTGAATGGATGTAGAAAACACTGCAGATAGACAGGTACAACTTATATAGAAGGATTTTTTTTATCTCTGTGTATCACAGGGGCCAGTCAATTCAATGGGTAAAGGTTTATAACCACTTTAACACACCAATAACAATAAAATAAATTCTTACCCCCAACACTTACAACTTACAACTTTCAATGCTGCTGGCTCCTTGTTATCTTGGTGCTGCATGCCTGAACTTCTGGTCTTTACAGGAAAGAGTTAATAGTGAGCAGTGCAGTCTCCAGCCAATATGTTAGCTTTGAGAAGGGATGGGGGAGGAGGAGGGAGGAGCAGAGGAGTGTCTTGTCATCCTAGGCTATGGGGCTGAGTGTTGCTATTGATGCACACAGTGTAGCTAAACACAAATCTAGTACCTGCATGCAAGGGTGTTCCCGATAGGGTTCTGCAAATGAAAGAACATTTTTAATATCTATTTAAGTAATCTTAAACATTGAGGTATGTGGCAGTTGGTTCAATCACCAAATGACATCTCATATATTTATATTTTTGGATAGCACCTAATTTTCCAGTTTCATCTGAAAATAGTTGTTGGTATTTCAAAGTTAAGCCCATCCAAAACTGATCCATAAAAAAAAAAATCCTGAGTCCACATAAACTTGTAATTGGTTTTACAGGTTTCTATTTTCAATATTCAAGGTTCAATTTTAATATTTCTGTTGCCACCAACCGTATTATGTACAGTCTCAAAGGGGCTATGTTAAAAAATGTAATCATTGTTTGCAATTATTGAGCCTCGATTAGGGGTTCCCAAGACAATAGTAACAAGCTCTTTCAAAGCACTCATTATCACATTCTGTAGTTGGAAAATTTCACCAGCGGGACTTGATCATTCCCTTTTCTGTAGGGAAAAGAGAACAAGACTTAGTCTGGCTACATGTTACAATCCAATTGTACAGTCTCTGTACAATGTCCTTTAGATTTACCTACAACTAAGTATGTGTGCAGGTTTACCAATTTTCCTTCAACCTTTCATCTTTTATTTATTCCTTCATTCATTTTCTTTTATTTTCTTTATCTCCTCCTTTGTCACGCTCTACTCATTTTCATTCATTCCTCTCCCTTCCTCCCTCCTGGGCTTACCCCCTTCCATTCAGCCCTCTATCTTCCATTCATCCCCTGCTGTTCCCCCCACTTGCATTACATTACCAGTTCCAGCCCCCTTTTGTGATCTCCCTTCTTTTTACATTTTGAAAAAAATTGAATACCCTTATAACCCCTCATTACACATAGTCGCTACATTCTTTTACATTTACAATACATTTCTAGTAATTTTCACCCTATAATAATATCATTATTATACAGATCCTTATTACAAATGGTCTTTTTTATCCTTTTCCTATTCACCCTCTTTAGCCAACTACAGCTTAACACCCATACTTTGGAGGAGCTATTTATGCTCTGAATGCTGTAACAACAGAAAGATCACATTCCCACTGCCAAACTGTGTTACAAGTCCCCATCCATCATGCTCAAAGTCAGTTCCCTTCACCACTATCACCAGTGATACACTATTGTTAAAGTATATGTTAGCCAAAAAAAAAAAAAAAAAACCTTCCACTGTGCATTCCTCCTTATATACTATTTACTTTTTGCTGCTCTTGAAATATACATAAATGTTATTTTTTACATTGTTAGCCAGGTTGAAAAAAGTCCATCTGGTTCAACCGAAAAAAGGGAAAAAAAATCAAACAATCCCATATACACAGTCCTATACCCACAGTTGATCCAGAAGAAGGCAAAAGAAGACAGCAAAGCATGATCCAATTTGCTCCAGCAGAGAAAAAAATATCTTCATGATCCCCAAGGGACAATAGAAAAATGAAGGAACACTATCATCATTTAAATGTTACAAAGAATATAACAGAATATGTAAAAAGGAAATTTAATTAAAGAAAGCAAAAAAATCTAAACAAACAAACAACTATTGGTATTGACACAAATTATCTACAATGGCTCAATAGTGATATGGTTCAGAAATATTTAGACAGAATAAAGATTGATAAAGCACCTGGAATAGATGGCATACACGCACGCATCCTAAAAGAATTAAGCTCTGTCATTTCAAAGCCATTGCTTCTAATTTTTAGGGACTGGTTAATGACTGGAATGGTACCACTGGATTCGCGTAGGGTAAATGTGATGCCTATATTTAAAAAGGGATCAAAGTCTTCTCAAAGTAACTATAGACCTGCTAGTTTAACTTCTATAGTCAGGAAAATACTGGAGAGTTTAATAAAAGACCACATAGATGAGTTCTTGATAGAAAAAAATATTTTAAGCAACAGACAGCATGGATTCATAGAAGACAGAAGTTGTCAAACAAACCTGATTTCTTTTTTTCGGAGGTAAGTAAAATCTTGAACAGAGGGGTGGCTGTGGATGTAGTATACTTGGATTTTACAAAAGCCCTTGGTTTATTTGGACTCCTTCATTCAGGACTGCATGATCAGCTGATTCCTGATACAGCTGATTGTTTGTATGCCGAGTGATACCTCTGACACTTACTAACTTATTGATGATTTAGATACACTGTTGCCTCTATGTGAAGCCTATAGCCTTCTCTACACCCGTATTCGCACATGAACCATTGCATTCCTTATGACATTCTCATATGGTTTGAATTAATGGACTTCTACTCAGTACTTACACTCCATTATTTGGTACTATTACCTATCCTTTCTGAATGAATGTTGCCTGCATGGTTTTGGGTAATGCATGAGCAGCTGCTGATTATCTCCCCCCTGATTAGACAACGTTGTCTGGTTTTAATTGTCTGGGCTGCAATTACAGCCCTTGTGGTCAGTTTGTTGTTTTTTATTATTGATTTAATAAAGCTACGTTTCATATTCTCCACATTCAACCTTCTTACTGGTGACTCTGCATCTTGCAGATTTCACCTTCCCCTCCTTTTATTTCTAGATTCACTAATTTCTATCACAACCCAAGGTCATGGAATACACTCTTGTGCATAGAGATGAGTAAGATGATCCGTACTGCTGGATGATAATGTAAATTATAAAGTAATTATAAAAAAAAACCCTAGGGAATGAGTGCTATTAATTCCCAAGGATCCTTTTTATGTCTGCGTAATTGTTACTTCTGTTTTATCCTGTCTATTTGTTATGATGACCATCAGAACTGAAAGTGACAGGAAATAAAAAAAAATTGTCAAAAAAAAATCTGTCACTAGCAGTAGATGAGGTAGACTCTTTTACTTTCAATAGATTTTTATTGAGTTTAAAAGAATAACAACAAACATGGTAAAGATTGATCATGGTGGAATCAAACAGAACATACAAGGAGCAAGTCGTACAGAACTTGATCAAAATAACAGGTATAACATCACAAAAGTAAATGCATCACAAGAGGAATTGTGCCTTTCCGGTTACATTAGCTTGTACACTGGGAGGACCCTGGATAGAATTAAGGTGATGGAGTATAATATTAACTGTGGGTCCAGATGTGCCAAGCTGTATGAAGTTTGGCTCCGCGAAAAACAGAGTAAGCATAGGCTTTCTCCAGGGAAAATTGGAGATTGACCATCCTAATCACTTCGAGATGGGACGGTACTATCGGTTGCTTTCAGTATTTTGCAATGAGCGTCCTGGCTGCGACTAGTAGATGGAAGCAGGCCGTTCTCATGTCTGGGGGGATTATGTCCATTCCCAGATTGAGAAGGGCCATGGCAATATTGGGTTTGGTAAGTACACCAGTAATGTCGGAAAGAAGCTCAAACACCCTTCTCCAAAAGCTGGTCAGGCTTTTGCAGGACCAAAAGATATGTGTGATTGTGCCCAGTTGATCACAGTTACGCCAACATAGTGGACATTGTGTACTGAAAATTTTGGAGAGGCAGTATGGGGTAAGATACCACCTAGTCAGGAGTTTCTGCATTTGCTCCCAATGATTCACACAGCGTGATGCGGTAAATGAGGTTTTGATCGCCAATAGGGATGATCGAACTTTTGAAAAGTTCGGTTCGGCCAGAATATCCGAACTACCCGTAAGTTCGGCCCGGATTTCAGAACCCCATTGAAATCAATGGGACCCGAACTTCGGTAATCAAAAAACACAATTCTAAAGCCCTAAAACCCAATAAATGCCCCTAAAAAGTGCCTAGGGTTCTGGGTCATGCCCCAGGGACTATTAATCACAAAAAAAGTTCTTAAAAATTGTCATTTTTGATAAAAAAAGCCAATTATTGAAAAAGTTAAAAAAAAAAAGAGAATTCTTTGGATTTAGTATCTGGGGGGTCTAAAAGGTGTACCTGTGAAGTTTCAGCTCTGTAGCATGTCCAGAACCATTAAAAAAAAGATTGTTTGTATTAGTGCAATTATAGATCTGGAATATGGCTTCTCGCTTTTCACACCTTGCCGGTTTAATAGCAGGAATTTTTTTGGGTTCTTTGGAGTCAGGAAAAACATCTGTACTTGTGTACAGTACCACTATACACAAGTTCAGATGTTTTTCCTGACTCCAAAGAACCCAAAAAAATGCCTGCTATTAAACCGGCAAGGTGTGAAAAGCGAGAAGCCATATTCCAGATCTATAAGTGACAAAATACAAAAGATCTTTTTTGTTATGGTTCTGGACATGCTACAAAGCTGAAACTTCACAGGTACACTTTTTAGACCCCCCAGATACTAAATCAAAAAATCTCTCTCTTTTTTTTTTTTTTAATTTTTTCAATAATTGGCTTTTTTATCAAAAATGAAAATTTTTAAGAACTTTTTTTGTGTGATTTTGTGTCTGGGGGGTCTAAAATTTGTACATGTGAAGTTTCAGCTCTGTAGCATGTCCAGAACCATAAAAAAAAGGATTGTTTGTATTAGTGCACTTATAGAACAGGTTGTTTGCTTCTCGCTTTTCACACCTTGCCAGTTTAGTAGCAGGCGTTTTCTTTTTGGGCATTTTTTTGGGTTCTTTAGAGGCAGGCAAAACATCTGAACTTTTGTATAGTGGTATATATACCCATATACACAAGTTCAGATGTTTTGCCTGCCTCCAAAAACCCCAAAAAAATGCCTGCAACTACACACCTGGGCGGTTTTTTTTTTGATGCTAGCGTTTTTTTGGGCATTTTTTTGGGTTCTTTGGAGACAGCCAAAAAATCTGAACTTGAGTATAGTGGTGTATATACACACATACTTATATGTATATACACACCTAGCCATATATAGGTGTGATAGGAGCGTAACTATATTGGTGTTAATTATTTCATTAGCGCAAGTAGTTTTTTCTGCTCCTTTCCCACCTATATATGTCTAGGTGTATATTTACAGACATAGTTGTGTATATATACCCCCTATACACATGTTCAGATGTCATGTCTGACTCCAAACATGTGCTCAAAAAATCACTAGCAACGCCTGCAGCCAAAAAGAATGCTGGCGGCGGCGAAGCCATATTACAGAAGCGAAAGTGACTTCAGAGAAAATAGCTTTTCTCTATAGCGGTCACCCTTCTATGGAAGAGTTTTGTCACCCTGCCATAGCAGTCACTGTCAGTTAACCCTACACTACACTACAGTCCCCTTACACTTAACACTTTCCCTACAGAAACTGAATAAATTAAAGCTAACTAAAGTGTAAAAGAGCACTCTAACTACACTAGATATCCCTTTCCTCACACTAATAAATGCTAAATGACACTTTGTAACACTTTGTAACAGAAGTAACAGAACAGCATTCTACTCTCTTCCATGTCCCATATAAGAATGCTAGGAATTTGGCGGGGGCTATCTTATATACTGGGGGGCGTAATCACTAATGATTGGACTATGGACCCCCTAGTCACTCCAATCACATTCCTAGCATTCTCCTGCCCCCTCAATTGGCTTTTGCTAATGGTTCAGGTCCAATCACAGGCTTTTAAAGCCCATTTCCTGTCCCATTGCATTTTGGACGGTTCTGGTTGCCGAATTCCGAACTTTTTGGGCAAAAAGTTATAAATTCGGCCGAACCTCAAACACCCAATGTTCGGGCCGAACCGATGGTCGACCCGAACCGTTCGATCATCCCTAATCGCCAATTGCCACTGGAGGTCAGAGTATGGTGTTTGAAGTTTCCCCTCCCATTTGATCATGTGTGATGTCTTTTGGAAAAGGGTCTTATGCCCAAAAAGTTATAAAAGAGGGAGATCCCCTTAACTGAAGAGGATACGTCTGTGAGAAAATTCCACAAGGAAGTCGGGACACTTATGATGAATAAGGGGCATTTACGCAGGAAACTAGAAATGGAGTTGTATGGGAATACAGCTTTGGGAGGAAGCCGTAATTCCTGCTGTAGACTTGTAAAGGATTTAAGGGTACCTTGATTATAGAACTGTGAAATCGCTAGTATACCTGCAGCGGCAAACAGGGTTGTGGCTGTATATGGTAGCAAAACATTAAGGACTGCCAAAGGCACGGGGATTGATGTGGAGGGTAGGTGAGTAGATTTCTGGGAAATGAGTGATGCTTGGGTGGTGATGGGCAGAGCCCTCAAGTCTAGAGGTTTCCACGCATCTGCGAGTAGTAGTAGGCTAAGGTCCGACGTATGAGGCAACGAGGCTTCTATTGGGAGCCAGGGGAGATTGTAGGTGGTGGAGAACCAGTGTTGGAGGGGGGCCAATCTAGTCGCATAGTAGTAATCCGTTATGTCGGGCAATCCCAGGCCTCCCACTCGTTTGTGGCGTATCATATGCGAGTACGCACACCTAGCTCTCTTCTTTTGCCATATAAACGTGTGTAGGAGCTTAGATAGAGAGGCAATATAAGTTTGGGTGACGTGTATGGAAAGAGTGCGGAAGATGTATAATATTTTCGGAAGCAGACTATTTTGAAGGCCGCTATGCGCCCAGCCCAAGAGAGTTCAGAGGTTTTAAGTTTAGCAATAACTGCGGCGATACCTGAGATCAAGGGTTTCATGTTAAAGGGGAGTAGGCTAGAAGTGGGGAACGTTAATTGGATCCCGAGATATTGTAAAGATTTAGAGGTCCAGGTATACGGGAGTTGTAGCTGTAGATGTTTGCGGGTATGTTCGTGTATGTTCATGCCTAGTATCGTAGACTTGCTAAAATTGACTTTGTAGAAAGAAATGCGACTAAAGTCCTGAAGAATCTGAAGTTTCTGAACTTAAAGCCTGAGACCAGTGGAATGGTGCGAAGCAGTTCCGCCAAAGGTTCTATCAGTAAGTTAAAGATAAGGGGCGAGAGCGGGCACCCCTGACGCGTGCCATTGGTGATGTCAAAGCATTTGGAGAGCATGCCAGCCGAGAGGACCCAGGCTGAGGGAGACGAATATAGGGCCAATATGGCTGTAAGGATTGGCCCTGAAAAGCCAAACTTGCGAAGGACTGCCTCCATGTAGCCCCAATGAATGCGGTCAAACTCCTTCTCTGCATCTATGGAGAGAAGCAGAGAAGGTGTTTTGGCGTTCTCGGCGTGGTGCATAAGGTTGATCACCCTTCTGGCCACGTCAGGTGCCTGTCTTCCCCGGACGAACCCCATCTGGTCCCCCCCAAGTAGTGAAGGTAAAATCCATGCCAGACGGTTTGCAATGAGTTTAGCATACAACTTAACATCGTTGTTCAGCAGGGAGATGGGTCTGAAGTTGGCTGGTGTTGTAGGGGGTTTACCGGGTTTAGGGAGGGTTGTAATGTTGGCTTGGAGCATCTCTTGCGGGAGGGACCCAGATGAAATTGCCGCAGAGAATGTTGTTAGCATGTAAGGTGAGAGTATATCATGTAGGGAGCCATAATACTCATTGGTCAGGCCATCAGGGCCAGGGGATTTGTTTAAGGGGAGACAGTCAACCGTTTTGGCTAGTTCCTGGGGCGTGAAGGGGCTATTAAGGTTCGTGAGGGCTTCAGCCGACAGGGTGGGTAGACGCATTCGGAGCAGGAACGCTTGGATGTCCGCTGTCGTCGGGTTGGGGGTGTCCGAGTTGGTACGGAGATTGTACAATGAGCTGTAATAGTCGGCAAAGGCGTCAGCGATTTGCTGCGGGTGAGTGTGTTTCTGGCCCGTGTGTGGGTGGGTAATATAAGCAATTTTGGATTTGATCTTCCGGGCCTTAAGCTTAGAGGCTAAGAATTTACCTGCCTTATTGTGGGCCGAGTAGTATTGGAGACAAAGTCTCGCTAGCATCTTGTCGTGGTTGGCAAGAAGAAGCCTTCGAAGGTCTGTGCGTAGGGAGGAGAGCCTGGAAGACACTGTCTGGGATGGATTTCGTTTGTTGAGAGCTTCCAGGGATTTAATTTCGCTAACAAGATCCGTAAGTGACTTTTGGAATTTTTTCTTCAGTCTAGAAGCCAGTTGTATAAGTATACCCCTGGCGAAGGCCTTATGGGCATTCCAGAGAGTAAAGGGGCTCGTCTCAGGAACGTCGTGAGAAAAAAAATCTTGGAGCTGAGTGCGGAGGTGTTTGAAGGAGTCGGATCGGAGAGGGTGGAGTTGTTACATCTCCATATATAGGTCGATGGCGGTGAGGCACACGTGGAAATGGACATATGTATGGTGGCATGGTCCGACCATGTGATAGGGGAAATAGAGGTGTGGAGGACCAGGGGGAGGGTGGGGGAGTTAAGCAAGAACATGTCGATTCTAGATTAGGTGCGGTGACATGCCGAGAAGAAGGAGTAGTCCCTCTCCTCGGCATGTTGGTATTGCCACACATCGTGGAGTCCCTCTGAGTGTAGAAGGGCTGCCATAGAAGTCGACGAGGTTTTGCCCCCTGATGATGTGTCCATGATAGGGTCTACCACTAAGTTAAATTCCCCGCACATGATCAATTTACCCACTTTAAGCTTGTGGACTTTAGCATACAATTTCCACAAAAATCTAAGTTGGTGTTGGTTTGGGGCATAAACATTGACTATAGTATACAAACAATCATCAATACTACAATAAGGATTATATATCTGCCCTCTGTGTACTCCACCACCCGGGAGTAGGAGAAGGTCACAGAGTTGCGTATAGCCAGTAGGACTCCTCGTTTTTTTTCAGAGGCATTAGACATAAAAACGTGGGGGTAGTCCAGATGAGAGCATCGCGGTATGGACCCTTGTGTAAAGTGGGTCTCCTGGATCGCCAAGACATCCACTTTATGAGATTTTGCCTCCCTCCACATGGAAAAACGTTTGACGGGGTAGTTTAACCCCTTAACATTCAGGGACAAAAATTGCAAAGACATGACTGTGGGCAACAAGGACTTAGGTCATTGCAGCTGCACGCTGTTGGTAAGGTGTGCGGGCAGTTTGTATACCAGGTGGAAGGTGTATAAGGTGCATCGATTGGCAGAAGGATGATAAACGACAGTTGAGCAGTCCATATGAGGTGCATATTGGACGAAACTGGAGAAGATCGGTTGTTCTTGTATTTCGGAGCTTGAATAGGTTGCCGGAAGAGACAGTTGAAGGACATTTTAATATCCGTAGGAGAGTTCTGTTCTGAAAAAGAAGTGCAATAAACAACAAGAAAAAACAACAAAGGTAAAAAAGACATGGTCCTGGTGGACCATAGGAGCAGCTGTGGCTGCGTGGCTGGTGGGGTAACTCACACGATAGCAAGTGCTATAAAGGGCGGGAGGTCCAGGGTACCCAGTCCAAGACCATATAAGCAGACATTACTTGGAACGGTGAGAGGACCTGGACCTGGAGGGCCTGGATACTGTGTGCCACTCTGAGTGTAAGTGTTGCAGTTGAGGTTCAGTAGGTCGTGTGCGTTGGTCAGAGGTATCAGGGAGAATGTGCCACTGCTTAAGAAGGCAAGGCCTTGTTCCATGGAGGTGATTTGAGATGTCGCACCCAAATGAGTCACGCACAACTTGGCAGGATATTTCCATTTGTACACAATTTTATTTTTTCGTAGGGCCTTGGTGATGGAGTTCAGGTTTCTCCTTAATTGTACTGGGAGTAATCAGGCAAGATTTGGAGAGACGTTGCTATATCTGGGAGACAATCTTTGCACCGAAATGTGTCTAAGATTTTCTCTTTGGCCTGAAAGAAATGCACCCTCAGAAATACATCACGCAGAATGTCTTGCGGCAAGAATGAGGGTTTGGGGATTCTATGTATGTGGTCTATGGTGAGATCCTCGTTAGAGAGTTCAGGTACAGCTTTGTGGAAGAGGTCCCTGACAAAAGTGGGCAATTGGTTGGGTTGGACCGACTCTGGAATAACACGGATTTTGAGGTTATTTCACCTCGATCTATCCTCCAGGTCGGCCAGTTTAGCCTGAATGCGGTGTATATCTTCCTGGTGTGATGAATGGGCATCCACTAGAGTGTTGTAGGAGACGGTAAAATTCCCCCATTCTATTTTCCACAGTGTGGACTCTGTCACCCAGTCCATGCAATTCTCTTTGGCAATAGGAGATGGAAGCCTGTATGTTAGCTTGCATAGAGGAATGCAGCATAGAGAGCATGTCCTTTAGGGTAGTATCGGACACCGGCTGCCCAGTAGTTGTTAAGTGTGCAAATGGGTCTGGTGGTGGAGAGTAGGCCCAAGGGGTGCATGGTGCAGAATTGCTATTGCTCACCTCCATCGATGCTGCCCCTGCCATCAGCGGTGTTGCTTCCCTTCTAGGACGGGATTTTGCGGGGCTCTGAGTCAATGGCGTAGAGGGAAAGGAGTCTGCAGAGCGCGCCGGTCGCATCGGTAGGGCCTCCTGTGTTCGTGCCACGGAAGTCGGCGCTGTGACGTCATATGCCCGCCACTCAGGTGCTTGAGGATGCAGCTGTCCAGACAAGGATGTGACTCCGCCGCCATGTTGGCGGAGACCATGCGGCGGCGGTCCGAAGAACTCGGACAATTTGCGGACTGGAGGAGCACCAGTTTTTTTTTGTCATCTCGGTGGCGATCCCTGGGGGTTCCCCTGCAACAATCCAGGTGATCCAGGTATGTGGAGTCGCTGTGAAGGGCCGTAGATACGAGTAGGACTGGGCACTGGCCGGAGCTCCTCGCTTAAGCGGCCATCTTACTCGGCGGTCGCCACGCCCCAAGGTAGACTCTTTTAATGGGGACATTTGTCCTAGTGACAACCTAAAACAGGATTTGCCTTCTCTTTGGGAAAATTTCCTCTAATTTCTAATTGCATTTCCAGGAGAGGAAGGAGGGAAAAGATGGAAAAAAATGGTTTTAACCATCCCGTATTAACTATAGTTTTGGCTTCATATATACACCACTGATCCATAACTTTATGACTACCCACCTAATATAACCTAATATTTTGCCCCCAGAACAGCCACTTTTGCAACCAAAACATTCCTGACCCATTGAGGCATCATCACTTGTCCTCTAAAGGTATGCTGTGGTATGTGGCACCAAGGTCTCAGTTACAGATCCTGTGTGTGGTGAGGTGGGGCCACTATTGATTGGACTTATTTTTCCATCATATCCCACAGATGCTCAATTGGATAGAGATCTGTAGAATTTGGAGCCCGCATCAACACTACAAACTCATTGTTGTGTTTCTTAAACCATTCTCAAACCATTTTTGCAATGTGGCAGGGCACATTATGTAGCTGAAAGAAGCCACTGCCATCAGGAGATGCTGTTTCCAGCAGGGGGGTACTTGGTCAGCAACAATGTTTAGGTAGGTAGTACGTATCAAGTAATATCCACATGCATGGCGGGACCAAGGTTTCCTTGCAGAATATTGCCCAAAGCATCATATTGCCTCTGCCGCCTAACCTTTTTCCCATAATGCATCCTGGTGCCACCTCTTTTCTAGGTAAGTGACGCATATGCACCCAGCCCTATGCATGTTGTAAAAGAAAATGTGATTCATTAGACCAACCCACCTTCTTCCAGTGCTCTGTGGTCCAGTTCTGATGCTCACATGCCCATTGTAGGCACTTTTGGCTGGGGACACGGGTCGGCATGGGCGACACAACCCCATACACAACAAACTGCAATGCCCATTTTTTTCTGATTGCAAGTTGCAACACATCAACTTCAGGGACAACATGTTCACTTGCTGCCTAATATATCCCAACAACTTTCAGATGCCATTAAATTGAGATAATCAAAGTTATTCACTTGACCTATAAGTGGTCAAAATGTTATGGCTGTTCAATATATATATACAGTATATACTGTATATATATATATATATATATATATATATATATATATATATATATATATATATATATATAAATATAAATATATATATATTAGGATGGGGATTAGTAGTTTACATTAGATAGACAACGTTGTTCTTGATTCCAATTCAGATCACAGAAAAAGACTTAACAGGTATTTTTCTGTACATGCTGAAAAAATGTTTTTTTTTCCAGAAATAAAAAAAAAAAATCTTAAGACTGGTAAGTAGTGTTGAGCGAACACGGACTGTATTATTCGTGTTCGTACCGAATAATTGGATTTTTTGTACCCGAACACGGACACGGACACTTTACTGTATGTTCGGGTAAAAATCCGTGTTCGGTCGTTTTATTTCCGGGTTTTGCATGCTTTGGCGCTCTTTTCATGGCGGGCTTTCAACAGCCAATCAACAATCGTTTAACTGGTGTGCCTTAAGCCATCCCAGCCATGCCTGCAAATGTCTCAGTAGCTGTGATTGGCCGTCTGAAGCATGTGACCAAGTCTTTATAAGTTCGAGGCAGCCGCAGCGGCGTCATTATGCTGCTTAGATTCAGGGACAGAGCACACATCAACGTGCTGGCTGCTGATTAGGGAAAGATAGGCAGGAAAAAACCATTTGTGTCCGGATAGAATTGAGGGACAGGTCGGAGTGTTTAGGCAGGGCGAGTTGTAGGCATTTTAGGGATAGAGTCTGCTGAATTATATAGGGTCAGTGTCTTCTACAAACTACAATCGATATTGCTGTGTGGGGGGTGGGGTGAATCTGCACTCAATCCTGATCTACGATCTCTTCTCAATCCTGTTAGGGACAGAGTCTGCTGAATTTTAGGGAAACTGTGTTCTACAAACTACAATCGATATTGCTGTGTGGGGGGTGGGGTGAATCTGCACTCAATCCTGATCTACGATCTCTTCTCAATCCTGTTAGGGACAGAGTCTGCTGAATTTTAGGGAAACTGTGTTCTACAAACTACAATCGATATTGCTGTGTGGGGGGTGGGGTGAATCTGCACTCAATCCTGATCTACGATCTCTTCTCAATCCTGTTAGGGACAGAGTCTGCTGAATTTTAGGGAAACTGTGTTCTACAAACTACAATCGATATTGCTGTGTGGTGTGGGATTGGAGATAGGCAGGTGTCAGTGATCCACATCCATTTTTCTGTGTGTGAGCTGCAGTGAACACAATCTTTTTGGGCTGCAGTGAACACAATCTTTTTGGGCTGCAGTGAACACAATCTTTTTGGGCTGCAGTGAACACAATCTTTTTGGGCTGCAGTGAACACAATCTTTTTGGGCTGCAGTGAACACAATCTTTTTGGGGTGCAGTGAACAAAATCTTTTTGGGGTGCAGTGAACACAATCCTTTTTGGTGTGCAGTGAACACAATCTTTGTGGGGTGCAGTGAACAAAATCCTTTGTGGGGTGCAGTGAACACAATCTTTTTGGGGTGCAGTGAACAAAATCCTTTTTGGGGTGCAGTGAACAACATCCTTTTTGGGGTGCAGTGAACACAATCTTTTTGGGGTGCAGTGAACAAAATCCTTTGTGGGGTGCAGTGAACACAATCTTTTTGGGGTGCAGTGAACACAATCTTTTTGGGGTGGAGTGAACAACATCCTTTTTGGGGTGCAGTGAACAAAATCCTTTTTGGGGTGCAGTGAACAAAATCATTTTTGGGGTGCAGTGAACACAATCTTTTTGGGGTGCAGTGAACACAATCTTTGTGGGGTGCAGTGAACACAATCTTTTTGGGGTGGAGTGAACAACATCCTTTTTGGGGTGCAGTGAACAACATCCTTTTTGGGGTGCAGTGAACACAATCTTTTTGGGGTGCAGTGAACACAATCTTTGTGGGGTACAGTGAACAGAATCTTTGTGGGGTGCAGTGAACACAATCTTTGGGGGGTACAGTGAACACAATCTTTGTGAGGTGCAGTGAACACAATCTTTGTGGGGTGCAGTGAACACAATCATTGTGGGGTGCAGTGAACTCAATCTTTGTGGGGTACAGTGAACACAATCTCATACTGAAGGTTTGAGGGTGCTGCCTGTTCCATACTCCCCCTACTCCTCATCTAGCCTTTTAGGGGTACAAACAATAGTAATTGGGGCCTAGTGTGGTTGTGTACGTGTGATATACATACACTTTTTTGGGATCATATTTTCTATTCCGCTATTTAATCAAAAACCTTTGGGGATCAGTTAAATTGGGGGATAGTCTGTGTTGGTACGTGTGAGAGAGATCCACCTTTCCAAGTTGTTGGGGTTCATCTCATACTTCTGAAGGTTTGAGGGTGCTGCCTGTTCCATACTCCCCCTACTCCTAGCCTTTTAGGGGTACAAACAATAGTAATTGGGGCCTAGTGTGGTTGTGTACGTGTGATATACATACACTTTTTTGGGATCATATTTTCTATTCCGCTATTTAATCAAAAACCTCTGGGGATCAGTTAAATTGGGGGATAGTCTGTGTTGGTACGTGTGAGAGAGATCCACCTTTCCAAGTTGTTGGGGTTCATCTCATACTTCTGAAGGTTTGAGGGTGCTGCCTGTTCCATACTCCCCCTACTCCTAGCCTTTTAGGGGTACAAACAATAGTAATTGGGGCCTAGTGTGGTTGTGTACGTGTGATATACATACACTTTTTTGGGATCATATTTTCTATTCCGCTATTTAATCAAAAACCTCTGGGGATCAGTTAAATTGGGGGATAGTCTGTGTTGGTACGTGTGAGAGAGATCCACCTTTCCAAGTTGTTGGGGTTCATCTCATACTTCTGAAGGTTTGAGGGTGCTGCCTGTTCCATACTCCCCCTACTCCTAGCCTTTTAGGGGTACAAACAATAGTAATTGGGGCCTAGTGTGGTTGTGTACGTGTGATATACATACACTTTTTTGGGATCATATTTTCTATTCCGCTATTTAATCAAAAACCTCTGGGGATCAGTTAAATTGGGGGATAGTCTGTGTTGGTACGTGTGAGAGAGATCCACCTTTCCAAGTTGTTGGGGTTCATCTCATACTTCTGAAGGTTTGAGGGTGCTGCCTGTTCCATACTCCCCCTACTCCTAGCCTTTTAGGGGTACAAACAATAGTAATTGGGGCCTAGTGTGGTTGTGTACGTGTGATATACATACACTTTTTTGGGATCATATTTTCTATTCCGCTATTTAATCAAAAACCTCTGGGGATCAGTTAAATTGGGGGATAGTCTGTGTTGGTACGTGTGAGAGAGATCCACCTTTCCAAGTTGTTGGGGTTCATCTCATACTTCTGAAGGTTTGAGGGTGCTGCCTGTTCCATACTCCCCCTACTCCTAGCCTTTTAGGGGTACAAACAATAGTAATTGGGGCCTAGTGTGGTTGTGTACGTGTGATATACATACACTTTTTTGGGATCATATTTTCTATTCCGCTATTTAATCAAAAACCTTTGGGGATCAGTTAAATTGGGGGATAGTCTGTGTTGGTACGTGTGAGAGAGATCCACCTTTCCAAGTTGTTGGGGTTCATCTCATACTTCTGAAGGTTTGAGGGTGCTGCCTGTTCCATACTCCCCCTACTCCTAGCCTTTTAGGGGTACAAACAATAGTAATTGGGGCCTAGTGTGGTTGTGTACGTGTGATATACATACACTTTTTTGGGATCATATTTTCTATTCCGCTATTTAATCAAAAACCTCTGGGGATCAGTTAAATTGGGGGATAGTCTGTGTTGGTACGTGTGAGAGAGATCCACCTTTCCAAGTTGTTGGGGTTCATCTCATACTTCTGAAGGTTTGAGGGTGCTGCCTGTTCCATACTCCCCCTACTCCTAGCCTTTTAGGGGTACAAACAATAGTAATTGGGGCCTAGTGTGGTTGTGTACGTATGATATACATACACTTTTTTGGGATCATATTTTCTATTCCGCTATTTAATCAAAAACCTTTGGGGATCAGTTAAATTGGGGGATAGTCTGTGTTGGTACGTGTGAGAGAGATCCACCTTTCCAAGTTGTTGGGGTTCATCTCATACTTCTGAAGGTTTGAGGGTGCTGCCTGTTCCATACTCCCCCTACTCCTAGCCTTTTAGGGGTACAAACAATAGTAATTGGGGCCTAGTGTGGTTGTGTACGTGTGATATACATACACTTTTTTGGGATCATATTTTCTATTCCGCTATTTAATCAAAAACCTCTGGGGATCAGTTAAATTGGGGGATAGTCTGTGTTGGTACGTGTGAGAGAGATCCACCTTTCCAAGTTGTTGGGGTTCATCTCATACTTCTGAAGGTTTGAGGGTGCTGCCTGTTCCATACTCCCCCCTACTCCTAGCCTTTTAGGGGTACAAACAATAGTAATTGGGGCCTAGTGTGGTTGTGTACGTGTGATATACATACACTTTTTTGGGATCATATTTTCTATTCCGCTATTTAATCAAAAACCTTTGGGGATCAGTTAAATTGGGGGATAGTCTGTGTTGGTACGTGTGAGAGAGATCCACCTTTCCAAGTTGTTGGGGTTCATCTCATACTTCTGAAGGTTTGAGGGTGCTGCCTGTTCCATACTCCCCCTACTCCTCATCTAGCCTTTTAGGGGTACAAACAATAGTAATTGGGGCCTAGTGTGGTTGTGTACGTGCGAGATACATACACTTTTTTTGATCATATTTCCTATTCCGCTATTCAATAAAAACCTTTGAGGATCAATTGAATTGCGGGATAGTCTGTGTCGGTACGTGTGAGAGAGATCCACCTTTCCAAGTTGTTGGGGTTCATCTCATACTTCTGAAGGTTTGAGGGTGCTGCCTGTTCCATACCCCCCCTACTCCTCATCTAGCCTTTTAGGGGTACAAACAATAGTAATTGGGGCCTAGTGTGGTTGTGTACGTGCGAGATACATACACTTTTTTTGATCATATTTCCTATTCCGCTATTCAATAAAAACCTTTGAGGATCAATTGAATTGCGGGATAGTCTGTGTCGGTACGTGTGAGAGAGATCCACCTTTCCAAGTTGTTGGGGTTCATCTCATACTTCTGAAGGTTTGAGGGTGCTGCCTGTTCCATACCCCCCCTACTCCTCATCTAGCCTTTTAGGGGTACAAACAATAGTAATTGGGGCCTAGTGTGGTTGTGTACGTGCGAGATACATACACTTTTTTTGATCATATTTCCTATTCCGCTATTCAATAAAAACCTTTGAGGATCAATTGAATTGCGGGATAGTCTGTGTCGGTACGTGTGAGAGAGATCCACCTTTCCAAGTTGTTGGGGTTCATCTCATACTTCTGAAGGTTTGAGGGTGCTGCCTGTTCCATACTCCCCCTACTCCTCATCTAGCCTTTTAGGGGTACAAACAATAGTAATTGGGGCCTAGTGTGGTTGTGTACGTGCGAGCGAGATACATACACTTTTTTTGATCATATTTCCTATTCCGCTATTCAATAAAAACCTTTGAGGATCAATTGAATTGCGGGATAGTCTGTGTCGGTACGTGTGAGAGAGATCCACCTTTCCAAGTTGTTGGGGTTCATCTCATACTTCTGAAGGTTTGAGGGTGCTGCCTGTTCCATACCCCCCCTACTCCTCATCTAGCCTTTTAGGGGTACAAACAATAGTAATTGGGGCCTAGTGTGGTTGTGTACGTGCGAGATACATACACTTTTTTTGATCATATTTCCTATTCCGCTATTCAATAAAAACCTTTGAGGATCAATTGAATTGCGGGATAGTCTGTGTCGGTACGTGTGAGAGAGATCCACCTTTCCAAGTTGTTGGGGTTCATCTCATACTTCTGAAGGTTTGAGGGTGCTGCCTGTTCCATACTCCCCCTACTCCTCATCTAGCCTTTTAGGGGTACAAACAATAGTAATTGGGGCCTAGTGTGGTTGTGTACGTGTGATATACATACACTTTTTTTGGATCATATTTTCTATTCCGCTATTTAATCAAAAACCTTTGGGGATCAGTTAAATTGGGGGATAGTCTGTGCTGATAGCTTAACTATCCCACTTCTATGCCTCCTTGAAAAAACAATTCGGGCGATGATGGAAGAGGATGTGGCACAGGATGAGGAGGAGGAGGAGGATGAAGAGGTAACATTTCCAAGGCTTTCAGGGCAGTCATTCGCAAGGGGCTCCGAGGGTGGGTTCCTGCACACGCAAATGCCAGGGACGCAATTGTCCAGCAGGGGCACAGTTCTGGAGGATGAGGAGGATGAGGAGGAGGAGGAGCTGGAGGAGGAGATGGAACCATGTTCACAGCAGGGTGGCACCCAGGCCAGCTCATGGCCATCACTGGTGCGTGGCTGGGGGGATACAGAGGACACGGACGATACACCTCCCACAGAGGGCAGCCTTTCGTTGCCTCTGGGCAGCCTGGCACACATGAGCGATTACATGCTGCAGTGTCTCCACAACGACCGCCGAGTTGCCCACATTCTAACTTGTGCTGATTACTGGGTGGCCACGCTGCTGGATCCCCGTTACAAGGACAACGTACCGTCCTTAATTCACTCACTGGAGCGCGATCGCAAGATGCGCGAGTACAAGCGCACGCTGGTAGACGCCATGCTGCTGGCATTCCCATCTGACAGCGGGGCCACAGTGGAAGCACAAGGCAGAGGAGGAGGAGGAGGAGGTCGCCAACGCAACCAGGGCACCGCCAGCACCTCAGAAGGCAGGGTTAGCATGGCCGAAATGTGGAAAAGCTTTGTCAGCACGCCACAACAAACAGCAGCACCAGCAGCTCAGATGGAACGTCTTAGCAGGAGGCAGCATTTTACCAACATGGTGGAGCAGTATGTGTGCACACGCCTACATGTAGTGAATGACGGGTCTGCCCCCTTCAACTTCTGGGTCTCCAAATTGGGCACATGGCCTGAGCTTGCCCTTTACGCCTTGGAGGTGCTGGCGTGCCCTGCAGCCAGTGTATTATCTGAACGGGTATTTAGCACGGCTGGGGGCGTTATAACAGACAAGCGCAGCCGCCTGTCCAGAGACAATGTGGACAAGCTCACGTTCATTAAAATGAACCAGGCATGGATCCCACGGGACTTTTCCGTACCTTATGCAGAATAGCAATGGATACCGACCTTACCCACCCATTGTTCCATTTTTGCTCTTTCTCACTCTTTTGGGGTGTACCCTCATTTAAAATTTTTGAAAAGAAGCAGTGTTGGCTACCTCGTCCTCCTCCTCAGGGCCAGATTAATGTAGGGGCTATTGGAGCTGCAGCTCCAGGCCCCTACCTTTTATATAGGCCCCGGGTTGGCCATATTCACTGTTACCGCTCTTCTGTCACTTGTAAACACAGAAGTCTGGCTTCTATGCTCGCTTCCCCAGGCAGCACCCTCAGAACCTCCCCACACAGCGTGAAGGCCGGACAAGGAGGGACAGTTGGCGATGCATGGATGTGTTTATGGGCTTCAGAGACAGCATCCCATGTTGAATTAGGCATGCATGGCTGCACCCTTCCTCCTCTGGGTGCATGGCAAGGCACGGCCCTTAAGGCCCTTCAAAATCCTCAGCACCAAGCCCATGATGCTGTTAATCCGGCCCTGGTCCTCCTCCACCGCCGCTTCCACCTACACCGCCCATAGGTGTGCGCAGCCTATTGCATTAAGGTGTGCACCCCAAAGTTGAAATACACATGCATGTGTTTGCCAGCAGGGAGAGTAATGTATCGGGGCCATGTACCTGTAGGCAAGGAGAAATAGAGCAGAGCAGGTCCCAGGGAGATCTTTCCCATCTCCTCACTGGCAATGCTATGTGCCCTAGGTGATTAGGGTGTGCCCAGGCACACCCAGCACACCCTGTGCGCACGCCTATGTCACCGCCACATCCACCACCACCTCAACCTCCCTCCTACTCCATATGGGCCTCGTCCTTCAGAGATGAAGAAGAACATTGTTTTATTTTTCTGTTTTTTTTTGTTGTTTTAAGTTATTTCCCTATCCACATTTGTTTGCAGAGCACTTGCCATGCTCTTAATTACGTTTTGCTGCCATTTGCAGCACTCTAGCCCTTTCCTTTGGTGTTTTAGAGCCATTTTAGTGCCTTAAAGTTCGGGTCCCCATTGACTTCAATGGGGTTCGGTGTCCGGGAAAAGTTCGGTAAAAGTCCGGGACACGGACCCGGACTTTTTTTTAAAGTTCGGCCGAACCCGTCGAACACGGACATCTAGGTGTTCGCTCAACCCTACTGGTAAGCTACAATATATTACATTTTTGTTCTTGGGTTTAAAATAGTGATGGCCCTTGGCAGCAATGGTCTAACAATTCAAAGTGTTTTTTTTTTCTCTGTAGATCTCAGAAATATATAAGCAATAACTTTGTTACAACACCCCAATGTTTCCATAGTACATGAATATAAAATTAAACAGAATCATTCAAAGCAAATTATTTTCCAAAAGTGTGCTGAATTTGGTGTTAATGCTGCTTTGAAAATTCTGCATTAAACAGATTTGATGGACTGTGTAACACACTTTGCAGAACATCAGGGTGAAGACAGCTAATATGAGTAGATCAATGATGGCAGAATAATCTAGGCCTCCGCAGAAATTGGGAACCTGCATTGATTTTCACATCTCACCCAGAGTTATCTGAAAAGACGTTCTAACGGAATCAGCAGAAATTATCCTCTGCAAATCAATGAACACCAATCTCACTTGTGTCATATTACACTGTATTAAAGCTCTTTTTTAAAGTTTGGAGTGTATATTAAAATCTAAACATATTATTTCAAGGCTCACCTAAGATTAGAAGTTTTTCTTTAGAATATAATTTGATACTGTGAAGTTTGAAAAGACAAGCTACTTCATTTTCAAATAGAGAATCTAAAGTTGATAAAATAATGAGGCAAAACTTTATGTTTGTACCGTCTGTTGATCAATGGTTGAATTAAATTACAATTTGATATAATAAATTGTGTGCAGCATTGATTTGATTCAGACTTGGACTTTTATTTTGATAGGAGGCGAGCTTGTATGCCAAATTAATAAACCATGATTTTTTGTTTTCTCACTTTGCCACCCCAGACTGCCAGATCTTACAGATATGAGGATTCTAGGTGGGTACTGACAAGGGATGACCATGAGTTTTGCGTCAAGTATTTTTTCAACCCAAATACAGCCTGTTCGTTCACCTGCACCCCCGCTGATAAAATGTAACGTGTGTGACATCACCCAGGAACCCTTAGGCAGGCCATACACGGTGCAAATTACTTTCCTTCAACAGACAGTGTTGACAGGAGAATTAGTAATTGTCTCCTGATGGGGGGTGATGGGTGGGGGAAGCCGTACCTGCCGGGAGAAGACAGTGAATATCACTAGCGGCTATAGCAGCCACTAGCGATAATCACAAGAGAATCCAGCAGGCTTGTTGTTCCCAAGTTGATTGATCAATTAACTTGGTACATTCAGCCTGCCCATTAACGGTTCAAATCTCGGGCCGGTTCTTGCTGAACCATCTGAGATTCGAAACCGTGTATTGCTGGCCTTAGTTGTTTTAATGACATTCAATCAGTGCAGGGGATTCTGAAATTTGCAATAAGAGTAGTGGCATGTGAAAGGCATGTGGCCTGGTATGGTTCAGAAAGGGAAAGCCGTACACACACACTGCACTCCCTTTTCTGTTCCACCACCTGCATACCTTAATAAGAGTCTGTACTTTTCTCCTTCAAGTTCCGCAGTAAACCTGCACACCTCCCCTCCTGTGGTGATTGAAAGTTGATTCCTTTTCAGCCGCTCCTCCCCTCATCTTTGTTGAAGCTGCTGTGTTACATACGTCAGCACAGGAACAGGAGAATGAACAAAAGTAAAAGGGGAAAGGAATACTAACCCCCCCAAAAAAGTGGACTTTTTAGGCATCCACTAGTTAATCTCACAGAAAACGTACAATCTTTAGTGGTGTAAATACACAAAATTTATTGACAAAATAATTTTTTCATAAAAACCATCACAATGATGAACATGCACGGATGTGCAACAACATGCTCCTAAACCAAAAAGGGACCCATAGGTGGTCTGACAAATGGCGAGGTCTATCTCAGAAGACCAAATAGAACTGTCGACCTCCTGTGCCTGGACCAGCAAGGGTTCTGGTAAACAGAGATGCCCAAGGAATCGCTACGCGTTCAGCTATGCAGCTTCTTCAGGGGATTCCATTGGAGTAGTAGACAGGAACAAGAGGGCACAAATTAGTATCCCTAAAAGGAGGCTGCAGACTTGCATTAATCGTTGAATTGTTCCAGCCGGAAATGAGAGGTCACGACTCCTAGGGATCCCAAACCTGATCCTTATAGGGTGCCGATCTGATCATTAAGATTATAGCCCCTCTGTTGGGGAGGCAGTGAAAATGTTCCTTGGCAATTTCACTGCCTCCCCGCTGGAGGGGCTATCATTTTAATGATCGGATCGGCACCCTATAAGGATCAAGATTGGCATCCCTAGGAGTGGTGACTCCACGACGCAAAGGATATATATATATATATATATATATATATATTATCAGTTCCGGCTGGAACAATTCAATGATTAATGCAAGTCTGCAGCCCCCCTTTTAGGGATACTATTTGGTGCCCTCCTGTTCTTGTCTACTTCTCCAATGGAATCCCTTGAAAAAGCTGCATAGCGAAATGCTTAGCGATTCCTTGGGCATCTCCGTTTACCAGAACCCTTGCTGGTCCAGGCACAGGAGGTCGACCATTCTATTTGGTCCTCTGATATAGACCTCATCATTTGTCAGACCACCTATGGGTCCCTTTTTGTTGTTGCACTTCCGTGCATACTCATCATTGTGCTAGTTTTTATGAAAAATTATTTTATCAATACATTTTGAATGTATTTACACCACTAAAGATTTTACATTTTATTTTAAAAAGATAAACGCACTTCTCATCTTAGAAACAAATGTTAGAATGGATAATCAACTTTACACTGCTGATTTTGAAATTACTTTAACCACTTGCCGACCGCTCACTGTGCAGCTCCACTGGGTCCAGCGATGTAGACCTACGTCGCTGGACTCCTAGTGGTCTCGGCGGTGCACGTCAGTAAGCATGAGGCATACATTTAACCCCTTGATCACCAACAGTGTTAACCCCTTCCCTGCCAGTGTCAATATTACAATAACAGTGCATATTTATAACACCGATTACTGTAGTAATGTCACTGGTCCCCCCAAAAGTGTCAAAAATGTCAGTTAGGGGTCTGATCTGTCCACTGCAATGTGACAATCCCGCAAATTACTAGTAAAAAAAAACCAACAAAAATGACAAATTATTAAAAAAAAAAATGTTCCCGTACTTAGTAAACGCGATAAATTTTGCGCAAACAAATCAAAATGCGCTTATTGTGATTTTTTTTTTTACCAAAAATATGTAGCAGAAAACAAATTGGCCTAAAATGTTAAAAAATTTCGATTTTAAAAATTGTTTTGGGAATGTTATAAATCAGAATGTGAAAAATATTTTTTTTTTTTCAAAATTGTTGCTCTTTTTTCAAAAATTAAAAGTGGATAAAAAATCACTCATTGAGAATTTTTTTGTCAAAGACATGTAGCTAAATACATTTTGGCCTAAATATATGACAAAAATTGGATATATTGGATATTCTTTAACAGTTAAAGTAGAAAATGTAAATTTTTCACAAACTTTTTGCTCTTTTTTTTTTTAATATTGCAAAAAATAAAAAGCGCAGAGGTGATCAAATACCACCTAAAGAAAGCTCTGTTTGTGGGAAAAAAAGGACGTAAATTTAGTTTGGGTACAGCATTGCATGACCGCGCAATTGTCAGTTAAATTTGCGCAGTGCCAAGTTGAAAAAAGTGGCCTGGTCATTGAGCAGCAAAATCTTCCAGGGTTAAAGTGGTTAAATGTCACTTTTAAAGGACTACATCATCATTTTCTATAACTTAATGTGCTTCTTTGAGGCATCCCCCAAGCATGTTTTTTAAAGAATTTGTATTGCCCTTTAAGTCACATATAAAGACCCATTTAATGGTATTTTAAAACAATAAAATAAAAAAAAAATTTGCATTAGTACATGTCCATCATGACAGTGCCCAGCAACGCATGGCTTTTTTTGAAAATTACTCCTAAAAAAAGGCCAGAAAAAAAAGCAAGATTTGGCTTAGATGGGCTTCATAGGATTTGACACCAGGTCTGGGGTTCGCTGAACTTCCTGAGGGGCAAACTTTGAATGCTTCACTCAACCCTAGAACTGACCACTCTTATAGTGCTGGGGCAGTAAAAGTTTAGAGAGCGGATGACATGCTGCTTTGTGATCCTTGAACAATTGGATCTGCCATGACACCCAAACATTTCTTGAGCTTTTAGGCTGGGTTCACACTTGATTCACATGTGGCTCCCAGCAGGGGTCCAGTGCGTCCTTGTTCTCCATTTCAGGGACAAATTAGGCCCATATTTTTGCCTGAATTTGGAGCTGAAACTGAGCCAAAGACGGACATGGGGATATTTGAACTGACTCCATTGAGAAACGGGCACACTCCCCTGTCATGCTAATTGGATGCAGGGAAACCCGCCTCCAATTTATACTAGTGTGAACCCAGCCATAAAAAGCAGTGGGAAAGTCAGCATTGGCTTATACTGTATGTGTGCCAATTGTCCCCATAGAAGATTTAAAACAAGCTTCTCTTGAGATATTCTGTGTTTGACACCTTTTTAGACCCTTTACATTTTTAAAACCTAACTGCAGACAGACAGTTAAATACACAAATGAAATACATATTGGTGGAGCTATTTTAAGCCAAATGATTTGTACAGTATTTCTGTTCATCCAGTCCTGAGACTTAAACAGTTCAGCCATACAGCACATCCCTGTCTAGTAGGTATGGGACATGATTTTTCTCTGCTGCAGTTCAGTAACAAGTATAAGTCTCTTTTCCATTCCCAGCTTGTGGCTGAACAGTGAAAGGGAAAATGGCAGGCCAACAAGTTCATCTCTCTATCACTCAAACTCTCCTCCTATCAGCATGCTCTTTGCACTGCAGCACAACTGATTGGTCTGTTGTGCTGTTTCTCCAGCCCCCCCTCTTCCCAGTTTGAGCTTGAAGTTAGCTTTAGAGACTAATTCCAATTCAAATCCAGGCACTTTACACTGTTTAAATAAAATAACAACAATAATTATAATTATATATATATAGTATGCAAAGAGCTGCATTTATTTGTGTCTTTTATATTTGTCTGGAGTTCAGCTTTGAGAGTGCTTCATAGCTATCATGCATTTTACTTTTAATAAGATCTATGCACATCATTGCTTGCATCTTAACCGATTGCCGACTGCGCACAGTATATTTACTGCGGCAGTCAGCCCCGGCCAGGCAGAGTGACGTAGATCTACGTCGCTAGCCTGTGACCGGCTTTTGAGCCAATAGCTACGGTCACACTACGATCGTCGGTAGAGCAGGAGAAAGGCGGGGGCTTATGTAAACAAGCCGCCTGTCATTCTCCCCTGTGTAAAAATGGAGATCAGACGGTTCTACTATGTAGAACCGTTGATCTCTGTTTTTACAATAGGAGACCTGTCCCATCACAGTTAGAAACACGCCCCTAGGACACACTTAACCCCTCCCTCTCCAATACAGTTAACCCCTTCCCTGCCAGTGTCATTTTTACAGTAACAGTGCATATTTATAGCACTGATTACTGCAGTAATGTCACTGGTACCCCCAAAAGTGTAAAAAATGTCAGTCAAGGGTCCGATCTGTCCGCCGCAATGTCGCAGTCCCGCAAAAAAAATCGCAGATCGCCGCCATTACTTGTTAAAAAAAACACCAAAAATGACAAAAATCTTTCCCTTTGTTAGTAAACGCGATAACTTTTGCGCAAACCAATCAAAATACGCTTTTTGCAATTTTTTTTTACCAAACATATGTAGCATAAAACAAATTGGCCGAAAATGTTAAAAAATTTTGATTTTTACATTTTTTTGGGGGGGAATTTCATGTAAAAAAAGTGAAAAATATTGTTATTTTTGCAAAATTTACGCTCTTTTTTTGTTTATAGTGCATGATCAAAAAACAGGTGATCAAATACCACCAAAAGAAAGCTCTGTTTGTTGGAAATAAAGGACGTGAAATTCGTTTAGGTACAGCGTCACACGCCCGCGCAATTGTCCGTTAAAGTCACGCAGTAAAAAATCGCAAAAAAACCCTGGTCAGGAAGGGGGTAAAATCTTCCGGGGCTTAAGTGGTTAACTGACCATATAACTTAATCATGATGTAGTATTAGAAAATACATTTCAATAAAATACAGTTTTTGTGTTCTTCTACTTATTCAAAATAATGCAGAATGCAATTCTCCTTAGCATTCCTAGAATGTCTCCAGATGACTTTCAGTGATCTTAAAGAAGGATGGACACTGGCAATACATTTTTCTGACTTTCTAGTTCAAGGTAATGTATAGAGATATTTGCACACTTTTCTTTCTTGTAGTCTCTTATACTGCTAAAATGTGGAACTCTAGGCTTCTTTCACGCAAGTTTTTCGTCAACACAGCATTTTAATTAAATACATTTTTATTAATATTAATAACAAAGGTACAAGAGTACAACAAGCATACCAAAGAAAAAGGGGTAGTACAGTGCAATTTTCAAAGTACAATTAGTGAATAGCTACTCGATGCCAACTATCAACTTAGTTTACCAACATTGTTGTTTTGCAAATCACATATGTCTCTGCCGATTACATCATAGGACAGTGAATTTATGGCCAACGATCTCTCATACATGTAGTTCTGATTAATTATATTTATTGCTTCAGAAAGGTTAGGTGCTAGAACTCACTTCCCTTGCTTGAGAATTTTGGATCATGCAGCTAGAAGCTAGAGTGATAACTGGGTGATACGTATGAGGGTATCTATCTATACCAACATTAACTAAAGTCAGTGCAGGGCAGGGGGAGGTAATATCCCCATGCATGCTGATAAAAGGTTGGAATATTCATCTCCAAAAGCTGGTTAGGGTAGAGCAGGTATTGAGTAGGTTTCCTACTTGGCCACAATTGCACCAGCGTAAAGGGTAACTATAAAAGGAAAATCTTGCCATTCAAAATGGGGTATAATACCATCTAGTAATGTTTTTTAATGCCCTTTCCCAGTGGGAAACACAATGCATTGCCCTGGAGAGTTAAAGGTAGAACGCATTTGACTAGGGGTGAATGTGGATTTAAGGCCTGTTTCCCATTTAGTCATTATACTCGTTTTATCATTGAAAAATGTTATAAAACAAGGCAACGCCTTTCGTCTGTTTTTTAATTAGAGGTAGAGAAGCACCATTCTTTGGGATGAATGGCAAGTGCAGGAAGGGGATGTTTAGTGAAAAAGTGTAGTATATGTAAACCTGTTAGCATTGCTGGTTTGGGCAAATTAAATTCCTCCTCCAACTGCTCCAGGGTTTAAAGGTTGCTTTGTGCAAAAAGGTCCTTGATCCTTGATTTGAGGTATACCACATTGCAATAGGGGTCTAGTATCTAGCAAAGGTATCATGGATTCCAGAACCTTTATAGGGAGTAACACTTTAGCGAATATGTCACAAAGTGCATGATGTTTGTTCAGGTGTCTCCAAGCTAGCAGCGATGCCTGTGTGGGTTGGGCAGGAGGCCCAGATCCCAAGGCTTCCACATGTCGCCCATAGAGGAGCAAGTGTAGGTCCCCAGTGGGCTATTGGACCAACTTAATTTCTACCCATAGTGAAGCGTCCTCCGTAGGGAATCAGTGCTTTATTTGGTCTAGCTGTACTGCCCAGTAGTAGCTCCTTGAGTCTGATAAATCTGCACCCCCTGGGGTCCTGCATGTAATGAGACAGGAGTATGCACATCTGGCTGCCTTCCCTTTCCAAAGAAATTTGCGAAGGAGACTCGACAGGGATGTTAGGTAGTGGGTCACAATTGGAATAGGCATGGCACTGAAAATATATAGAATCTGGGGTAGTATGGTCATTTTGAAAGCCGCCAACCTATCATGACAATTCAAATTGTGATTTGCATTAGAGCTCTGTAGTAATTTTGCTTATCAAGGGTTTAAAGTTAGAAGGTGCTAGGCTAGATGAGTTGGCTGTAAGGGCGATACTCAAGTATTGTATCACCTTTGTGCTCCAAGAGAATGGGAGTTGTTTTTTGAGGATGTGTTGGGTGTGGGAGCTCATGCCTAGGTCTAGGATCATGGATTTGGAGGTGTTTACCTTATAGTGGGGATGCCCTGCAGTTGTTCAGGAACTACAATTCCCATCATGCCCAGTCATGTATGTGAATGTCAGAGATTTACAATGCCTCATGGGATGTGTAGTTCTGCAACAGCTGCAGGGCCATAGTTTGGGAATCCCTGCCTTATAGTAAGATATATTACTAAACTGTGTTAAAGTTTGAAATGCATGAGGAAGGGATGTTTCTGGATTGGTCAGAAGGAGAGTAATGTCATCCGGAAACAGGTTAATTTTGTGTGAGCTCTTTTAAAATTGGATCCCTGTAATGGATGGGTGAGAGCGGATTGATTCGGTAAATAGCTCAATCATTAAATTGAATATTGTGGGTAATAAAGGTAATAATCCCTTCCAAGTTCCATTAGTTATACTGAATGATTATGACAATAGGCCAAAGGTATAAATCTGTGCTGAGGAATTGGGATGCAATGCGAATAAAGCAGAAGAGATACTACCCTGGAAACCAAAATTTGATAGCACTATAGACATGTGTTTCCAATGCACCCTATCAAATGCCTTCTCTGCTTCTATGGCCAACAACAGAGAAGGGGTTTGAGTTTTTCTACATAGTGAATCATGTCGAGCATTCTTCAGAAGGTTTGCCTGCCTGTGACAAATCCCATTTGGTCTCTCTTGATCAGAGTGGGTACAAAGTTCATTAGGCACCTGGCCAGCAGTTTGGTGAAAATCTTGACATCAGAGCTCAATAATGATATGGGACAGAAGTTAGCAAGAGTTGTGGGGTCCTTCCCTGGTTTGGGAAGAGTAACCACATACACCTTCAGTATCTCGGGGGGGGGGGGGGAGACATTTGTGTCGGTCTGGTGAATACATCGGTCAGTTGCGGGGTAAGAATGGTACTAAAAACTATGTAATACTCATTTGAAAAGCCGTCTGGCCCAGGGGCTCACCACAGCATTTTAAAAGTTTATTCTTTACCTTACAAGGCTGCTTAGTCTGAAGTTTCAGCAATATAATTATATAGAGACAGAAATCAATTTTTGCGATGCTGTCTGTTTGGCTTTGGCATAGTGCGTTGGGAATCCTTTGTAGTTTATGATTTTTTTATGTTCAATATTGTAATGGCTTCTCATAGGTCAGAAACACTGGGTAATAATGATTAAATCATGAGCTTTATTTCTTAATAAGCAGGCAACAGATGGACTTCAGTAAGTAGATTTGTATTAGTATTCAATCGTTTTTTATTGATTTTTAAACAACGTAATAAAGTCATACAGCATAGTTTGGAACTGTAAAAAGGGAAGGGAACATAGACAAGAGAAAAGGGGGGTGGCCTGTGCAAAGGCATTCATTTCCGAACAATACATAACCAAATAACAAAATAACAAAATATGGCTCCAAACAGTATTAGCAACCAGGCCGACAGTGATATAAAGAGACCGTGAAGTACAGCAGATCACAACCGCCGTAGTCCCCTCCACCAGAGACACATCAAGAGTCCAGAAGACTCACCAAACTCCGACAAGATATCAGCCAGTAGAGGGCTCCCCCCTCCCCAGACACCCCCAATGGGCACAAACTGTGTCCACGGAAGGGTGAAGCCCCCCATAGCCTCTCTCCCCAGAAGGGGAGACCAACTGGCTCCAACCGACGGCCAAACAGTAGAAAGCTTCCTCGGCCCTTAGCAGAGACCCCAAGCCAGGGTTCCGCAGCCGGAGCCAAGAAAGTCCCTCCAGCAGCCAGACCCCCAAAAGAGGAAAGAAACAGAAAAGCAGAAGAGCAAAAAGAAAAGGAAAGGAAGAAGAACAGCCCACGTCACCATGGGTGGAACTAGAATTATCTAGGCAAGAAATCAGAAAAACCAGAAAGAGAGGAAAAGAGCCGGAAAGAAAAAGACCAAGGGAAGGACAGTCCGAAGAGGAAAGAGAGTAGCCACCCATCCCCTGTCCCCCCGCACCGGACTCCAAGCCACCCAGCCACTACTACGGAGCCTGTAAGTACGCCACCCAGGGGTCAAATCTACGCTGCCTGTCCATACGAATGCTGGCCAACTTTTCGTTTAGCATAATCCACGACATTTTAGTTTTGACATGTACTATATGTAGCACTGGGGTCTTCCAAGCCCGTGCCACAGTAATTTTTGCTGCCAGCAGAATAAAGAATATCAGAGAACGGGTATGTTTAGGGATCTCAACCGGCAAGTCCGAGAACAGTACCGCCCTGGCGTCTCTGTTAATCCTCTGGCCCGTCGCCGAGTGGATCAGGTTAATCACCCAGTAGATTTGTATTAGAAACAGTCAGAGGCATGGTGTTCATCATGGGTAAGGGCTACAGGAGGCTGTTTACAAAAATAAAGATCTGTGAACCCATTTTACAATTTTGATGATCATGTCCTGAAGAATTTAAGTACAATTAATACTGAAAGTACCCACCTTGAATAGTCATAGCAGTGAATGTTGGTATACTTCTGACCTGTTCCTCACTATGCTGTCTATCGCCTGTAAGTTGAATAAATTCCTTTCCGTGAGCCCAAAAAACCACCCCATGTGCTTCTCATGTTTAAACCTGTTACCTTGACTGCTATGGAAGAAGTACCAGATCAATGGTTACAGTATCAGCCAGGGGCTGACTGAACGGTCGGCAATTCGGACGTGGTCCGAGGGCCCGGCCGGGAAGGGGGGCCCGGCCTTGAAGGGGGCCCGCCGCCCAGTACAGAATTAACTCACCCGATCTTGTCACTGAGACAACATCGGGCTATCTGGGCTGGCGATACATAGGTAGGAGGAGGGGAGCGGCGGCCGGCGATGCGTAGGTGGGAGGAGGGGATGGGGCCCGGCGGACGGCGATGCGTAGGTGGGAGGAGGGGATGGGGCCCGGCGGACAGCGATGCGTAGGTGGGAGGAGGGGAACGGGGCCCGGCGGACAGCGATGCATAGGTGGGACCCAGCACTGGGTTACTTTGTATGGTATCCTCAGAGCGGGGGCGTGTCGGCATTGCATACTGACGTGATGTCGACGTGCACCGCCTCCAGAAGCTGCGGGTAACAGACGGTCATTACCTCACTGCACCGCACCGGAGACAAGTTCCTGACCTCACCTGCTTGTTCCCTTCTCTCCTCTTCTCTTGTGACAAGTTGTGAGTAATTTTTGTGTCCTATGTCCTATTTAGCCTCGCTCTGTTTATAATAAAGCTCCACGCAAAGGTCTCTCTTCTGAGGAATAGTGTGTACATTTGCATTATACCACAACATTTTAATAAAAATATATGAATGAAAAATATATGATTCATATATTTTTTCATATATTTTTTATAAAAATGTTGTGGTATAATGCAAATGTACACACTATTCCTCAGAGGAGAGACCTTTGCGTGGAGCTTTATTTCAAATAGAAATTGTGCAAGTAAACCTGCGCTCAGGAATATAACCTATTTAGTGCAATTGTATGTGCTTATAATATATTTCGAGCTGCTGCTGAGAAAAGGATGAATCCTTAAATAGAGATTTTAATATATGTGTCAGCGCTGCTCTATGTGCATAAAAATATATATCTAAGTGCTTAAATTGGTGGAGGTTTATACTATATATCACCAACCACCTACATGAGTACAGTATATGACTCTTGTGCTCACAACAGTTCCATAAAGTTCTTGTGCAAACAATATGGTGATAATAAATCACAAAGTGCTGGTGCTCCACTGTGTGCTCCCCTCTCTGCTAGACCCTCCGAATATCAAGCGGGTAACTGCACACTATACTGCTGCAAGGGTTGAGTGCTTCCTGGTTGCGGTATCTTATCACTTAATTACATCCCCATAAAGTATGGCCATGAAAAGAAGAGATCCTCCATAGTGTAGTAATTAAGCGAGGAGAAAATACAAATTTGTTTGGCTTTTATCGTGTAAGTGAAGTAATTTTATCTAATAAAGAGATTATATTAATTACTACACTATGGAGGATCTCTTCTTTTCATGGCCATACTTTATGGGGATGTAATTGAGTGATAAGATACCGCAACCAGGAAGCACTCAACCCTTGCAGCAATATAGTGTGCATTTATCCGCTCGATATCCGGAGGGTCTAGCAGAGAGGTCCTGGTTTCCTAAGGCACTTCACCAGGAGTATATGGGCGCTATACCTCTACAGATCCGGTGAGTGAGGGAGAAGAGTGGAGCACACAGCACTTTTTGCGATTGATCATCACTTCTTGTTTTGCACTGGGCACGTTTTGAGATTCATTATAATTTCTGTGTTTACCCAAGGAATTTGTGAGACTGCTGATAGCGCATGAATTTTAATTTCAGCAGTGGAATAACCAGCACTTTGTGATTTATTATCACCATATTGTTTGCACAAGAACTTTATGGAACTGTTGTGGGCACAAGAGTCATATACAGTATTTGTACATTAGCACATTTGCACTTGGCACCTTTTATTGGTTCAGCTATTTGCACTTTATGTGATTGTTATTTAGATACGTGATTGCACAGTGTTTTTGCTTTATAAATATTTGGCACATACTCATGTAGGTGGTTGGTGATATATAGTATACACCTCCACCAATTTAAGCACTTAGATATATATTTTTTATGCACATAGAGCACAATTATTTAAAATAGAGGCATTGTCGTTGAGCCATACATTATATAAAAACACAAGATTAGGAGCAGCATGGCTTATAAGTGTAATAAGACCCATCTTTATAATGCACCATTTTATTAAAACTACATCAGTTAACCACTTCTGAGATTAACCACTTCCAGAAGATTTTCCCCCTTAATGACCAGGCCATATTTTGCGATTCGGCACTGCGTTACTTTAACAGACAATTGCGAGGTCGTGCGACACTGTACCCAAATAAAATTGGTGTGGTTGGAGGCGGGGCAAGGGTGTAGCTGGAGGTGGAATATGGGTGGAGCCTGGAAGGGGGCCCTTGATTTATTTTGCCCAGGGGCCCTGAGGGTTCTCAGTCTGCCCATGGTATCAGCTAAACCCATAGCTAAACCATCTATCATTTATTAAAGGGGTACAATAATTCTACTAAAATGCTCCTGTGTTTCTGTATAGACATGAGTCTGATTCACTAAAGGATTTTAGCTTGTTCACACAATTAAATATGTGAAGATTCACTTCAATTATCCAGATGACATAACTGAACAGGGATTTTCTTTTCACATGATTAGAAATTATTTATTACAGTTTTTTCCGAATTTATGCAGTGCTTTAAATATTGTAAATTCATATAGTCCCTGTCCTCAAGAAACTTACAAGTTTTATGGCACATGCATACATACAAGGACTAGTTTGGACAAGAGCCAATTTACCTACCAGCATGTCTTTGGAGTGTGGGACTTGCCTGACAAAAAGGCCCTGCGTAGCTCTGAAACATTGCCGTATGTGTACCATGTGACCATGTGAATAAAGCTTTGGATCATTCTGAGGAATCCTTGGTGTGCTAATGACATTTCTACACTTTGGAGTGTAGGAGGAAGCCACGCAGTAATATACAAACTTCATGTAGGTAGTGTCCTGGTTGGGACTGAAACCTAGGACCCGAGTCCTACAAGAAAGAAATGCTAACCAATGTTCTGCCCAAAGGGCATTGAAGAGAATTGAAATTAATCTTCACAAATGTACTACATGAATATTATGAATTCCTTTAATAAATTAGCCTCATTGTTTTTTGTTCAAAAAATGTTAAATGGCGAGAGGCGCATGCGCAGAGTCTCCCAAGATGACCGCTTAAGCCAGGAGCTCAACGCCACCCCGGCACACTCTCCCACACTGAGCCATTGAACGGGCACTTCCGTGCAAGCAACTTGCTGCAGACCGTCAGGAAGCTCCCGGGGACCGGTTTATGCCCAAGAATCCGGGACCTCCGGAGCCAATTTCAGACCGAAGCTGTGAGGGACTCTCCTTCTAAAATGGCGGACCCGGCGCCTCAGAGGGAACTGATGGAGGAGGGGGAACCGGAGCGAACAGCACCCACAGCCGGTGGGCTTCTCCATAATACCCCGTCGGGATCCGTGAGTGATAACTTACATCTGACACCCTCCCCAGCGTCCACAGAATCGCTACTTGGACGGGTCCTGGATGACTTCTCCCCTTCCCCTGATTACACCTCTCCTGCTTTGGCCACAAAATTCCCCAGCATGGGGGGAGCATGCAGGCCTGATCAGACGGACACTGAAAACTTGCTGTTAAAACTATCATCACTTCTGACACAGATAGCTACCAAAATCACTTCTGATTTAAAAGTGGACTTTCAAAACCTGGATTCTAGAATGGAGGCGATTGAGAACAAATTAGACATGACAGTTTCCAAAACGAACCAACACACAGGGCTCATCCAGACTCTGCATGATCAACTAGATTCAGCTTTACTCAAAGTAGAGGATCTTCTTGAGAACAGGTCCCGCAGATATAATTTCAGGCTGATGCTCAACAACTTACTTGTCAAGGCCACCCAGTTCAGATTTTCACAGACCTCTTGCCCTCAACCATACAAAGAAGGCGATCGCTGAAACCTCTCCTTGCTATCCTAGACCAAAAGGAAGTAAGATACTGGTGGGCATTCCCGTTTGCACTTAAGTTTTCGTTCAGAAACAAAACTTACTCTTTCTCCAGTTTTTCTGAAGGTGAAAGACTGCTTCTCCATTTGAACCTGCTTTCTCAATTGCCGGAACAAAAAGCTCCCTCAACGACCTCTGGATCAACAAAACACCCCAATCGGTCCAGCCCCATCACTATTGTGGAACAAGTCAAGTGCTCCAAGGAATCCTCACTCATCTGCCTTACATTTTGCTCACGTTCATCTCCTGAGCCTAGGCTCTCCCCTGTGACTCCCTCCTCTCTGGATAAGTTTGGCAAGACCATGCAATCATTTTCTATTTTTCTTTAACTCAAGTGCACTGCTACCTATGACAAATTACAACTTTTTTACCCCCCCCTTTTTTTTTTTCCCCTGCATGTCACTTCTATTTTTCTCACTACCTGGGTACTGTAAATTCCGCAATATTTCCTATTCGATGGACTGACTAATTGCTGGGCCTTCACCCCTCTTGAACATTGCATTGACTTGTTGTCAGTTTGCATTAATCTGGAAGGTCCTTGTTAATCTCAGGTTTCACTTGCTCAGATATTTGGTTTTCCCTTTATTCATAGGTCTGCTCTGCAGCAACAGAAAATATTTTTTCTTTCATGTGCCTGTTCGCCTATTTATTTTTTTTCTCATTAAATAGCTGTGTTTCTTGGGCGGGAGCCCTGCCGGAGTGGCCGGATGATGCCTCCACTAGTCACTGTGAGATGCCCTGGTTTCTTTCACATGACTATGTCCTGCCCCCTTTTGGAGGGGCAGGAATTTTGTTCACTGGTTGGTTGGTTTGATGCAGACCTCAAACCGACTGTTGGAGTCCTTTTTGAACACTGGTCTGCTGTTTTTCCTTCTTCTTTCTTTCCTACTCCCCTCTACTTCTCTATTTTTTACAGCCAGTCTCCAGGACCAAGTCTTCTTCCCTGACACTCCACCCCAGCTCTCTGGCTCAACTGGTTCTCCCACTCCTCGCGCTCTGCTCCAGGCATGGGTAAGTGAGATGTATTTCAAGGTGCACTCATTCTCTAAGCTCCATGGCATCCTCTAAAAGTTCCACACCATACCTCCAAATTGCAACCCACAATGCCCCCAGGGTCTAAATTCACCCGTAAAGCGCAGGAAAGCTTTCCAGGAGTTTCATCACCACAGGGTAGAGGTTCTATTGCTCCAGGAAACCCACTTTCCCAAATCCTATAACCCCTCCTTTTTACATGCTAAATACCCTACATTCTACATGGCTAACGCAGAGGGAAAGAAACGTGGTGTAGCTATTTTATTTTCTAAGACCTGTAAATTCTCTCTTCACTTCGAATTCAGGACCCAGGGGGCAGATTCATTCTGGACAAGGGCACCCTAGATGGACAATTGTACTCATTTGTATCTTATTACGCCCCTAATCAAAATCAAGCTCACTTTTGAACAGCAGACTCTGTTCAAAAATTTGCTCCCCCATCTCGAAGGCCACATTGTTTTCGGGGGGGGGGGGGGACTCTAACACAGCATTTGATTACAGCTTAGACGGTCTAAACCTCACGGCTCTCAAGCGATTAAGCCACCTAAACGTAGCCCTAAAATAGCCAAATTAATTAACCAAATGGGATTGGTAGATGGCTGGAGGGAAATTAACCCCACGCAAAAAGATTACACACATTTCTCTCCACCACATCAAACATATGCTCCCATTGATCACATACTAGTATCACAGTCTTTGTTTCCTTCCCTTTCTTCTGCTTCAATTCGGGATGTCGTCTGGTCAGACCACTCCATGGGGATCTTGGGGCTCTCTCGGTCCAATGCCCCCATGGGCACGTATCATTTGAGACTAAATGAATCAATTCTAACAGAGTAACCGAGCTTGAACGAGCAATCTCAGAATACTTCCTTCTGAACGACTTAGAGGGGATCTCCCCGGAAACGCTTTGGGCGGCCCACAAAACAATAATTAGGGGAAAGTTGATTCAGTAAGCCTCAACGATCAAACAGGAAAGACAAGCTCACATCGATAATCTAGAAAAGGAGTTTGCTGCACTAAGCGCCCTACACAAAAAAGACCCCAAATCAGTTCCTGCGAGTACACTGGATGAAGCTAGAATCTGACTTTGACCAGCACAGCGGATAAATTCATTAGATGGCAGGGTGCTCGATTTTATAGCCAAAAGGACAAGATAGGTACCATGCTTGCCTCAAAAATCAGGCCACGAGTGCGAACGCATTCAATCCCTAAGATCACCCTACAGGGGGGCTATAAAACCCAGAACCCAAAACGCATTATGGAAGCTTTTTCTAATTACTTTAAAAAACTCTATTCCTAGGATATGTTAGGGGAGACTGCACATGAGATGCTGTTGCTGAGAAATTTGCCCATTCCAAGCATTTCCACAAAGCACAGAGACCTCCTATAAGCACAGTTCACGGAAGCTGAAATTAAACTGGTAATCAAAGACCTCAAAGTGGGGTCTGCCCCAGGCCCTGACGGCTTCTCCACTCTATACTATAAAACGTTTTTGGAGCTATTGTCCCCCTATCTGGCAAGATTCTATAATGCGCTTAACTCGGGCACTCCTATTGAGAAGCAAAGTAGCTTTCAAAGTAACTTTTCTTCTCGGTCATCCCGAAGCCTGACAAGGACCCATATATGGAAGCTTGGGAAGCAGACTTAGCCAAGTTATGTACTGCAGAGGAATGGGGTAGAGCTTGTTCCTGATCCTTTAAGGGAATCGGAAACGTGTCTCTGATCAAAGCAGGGGTAAAGGTTGTTACCAGATGGTACTTGGTACCAACTAGATTGCATAAAATGTACCCATCCTCCTCACCCATTTGTTTTAGAGGTTGCCAGCTGACCGGTTCTATGCTACATGTTTGGTGGGAATGTCCAAAACTAAGAAACAATTGGAACAAGATCTTCCATATGATTTGCAAGGTCACGGGGCACAGGATTCCTAGAAACGCTGCCATAGCCCTCCTGAACGCACGTATTCCTAACATTTCAAAACATATACAACAACTGATTTACTTTATCCTATTAGGGACTAAGATTTCTATTGCAGGTGTCTGGAAACAGCATACGGTTTTGATGAGGAAAATAAGGAATAAGATCACCTGGATAATGACCCAAGAAAAACTGGTCAGCATACTTACAAATTTGGTAGTGAAATTTGAAACAATTTGGGAACCTTGGGCCACATACGTGGGAATTTCTCTGATCCCTGGGCTTAACCTTAATTAGGTGGACTTCTTTATCCCTTCTGGAAACCGGCTGTCCTAAGGCGCTTCCTCTCCCCATTCCCCTCTTTCTCTCCTATTTCTTCTCTTTTCTGTGTCTTTCTGGCCTCCTGGCCCAGTTTTTAACTTCCTTTGGGTATCACTGGGTTCCAGTACCTTACCATACAACAGTAAATGTCCTCTATTTTGGTTACCTTCATGTTCAACATGTGAAAACTGCTGGTTATGCCACTGATCGTTCAAGTTTGCTTGTGTAAGTGCATTATAGCCTTCCCTGAAAGTTACCCTGAGGGTCATTATTTTTGGCTGCTTCTTCACTAAGGGATCTACAACAGGTATGGTTGGGCTGCCCTATGGGCTGACGATTGAGTGTTTTTTGACTTAACTCCTGTAAGTCCCATTTCATTGACTGCTCTGTTTCCTTTCGTTTGGTCTCATATGTACTTGCAAACCTCACGTTTTATTTTTTGTGATATGTGGCTACACTACTTTCATGTGATACCCATTATTTCGCTGTACTCTGTATTCCTTGTTTTGTTATGTATTCTTATTACAATAAAAATGTATTGAAAGTAAAAATGTTAAATGGCATGATAGTAAAAGGATGTACATGTACAATCACCCTTGTTAGTCACTATATACACACATTTCATTTTAATGGGACTTTCTTTGTACATTCAATTTATAATTAACACAAAATAAAAAATCCTCTCAATGTTTACAATTTTATTTAGATTAAATAACATATAATGTAAAGATAAACCACACATTGAAGCTGGTATCTTTATCCATACAACCTAAATTGTTGTCAGTCATTCTTGGTTGATGAAGTCTATATGTATTCACTGTAATAATTCACTATGAAATACTCTCCCGAAGAAGCGAGCAGCACTGTTCACGAAACACGTAGAGATAATCCTAGGTCTACAAAACCTTCTGTGTTGCAAAACTGTTAAACTGTGAAATATAATTAAATGACATTGAACTTTATGTAATGTAAAAAAATAAAGAAAATTGGAAAATATTGAGGATTTTTTCTTTTGTCTGATTTATAAATTGAATGTACCTGGGAAGTCCTATTAAAGTGGAATTTATTTAAAGGGATGCTATCATTCTGAAACTCTGTAAATGAAAAAAAAATTATGTATTTCAACTCTTTGTGGATGTGTTTGGTGTAAGTAGTTAGTAGAAATATCCAAAAGGACGCTGCTCTGAAAAATTCAGATTATGAGATAAAATACTGCTTAACAGAATAAAAATAAACACAGCAGGAAACCGAGTTATAATTATATAAAAATTAGATTCATGGCCATTGTCACCTGACCAAGGGACATCATCCTATTATCACATCTCTACAGACCTAAAACTCACAGGCTTACTTGCTTCCTTATAGAACGAGAGAGTAAATGACATCAATAACATAAGCCAAATATCAATCTTCATGATAAGTGAATGTGCGTGGGTGCAATTTGCCGGCCATTCCTCTAACTCATCATAAAATCCACAAATTGTGAACTGCAATCTGAACCCTGTTGAAGTCAATGGAGGGTAAATCTTGGAAATCAGTCCTAGCCATTTTCAAGGCTAAAAGGCAAGGGATTGTCAAAAAAAAGGATAGGGGCTAAGTAGAGCAAGAGTTCAGCTTTTTATGATACTTCAAGGGTGACATTGGGAAAACATCAGTTCTTTAAATTACATAAACAATTTTAAAAAAAAAAAGGTGCAAACGCATTGTATTATCAACAGCACTTCAACTCCTCAGGTTCAAGTGGATGATAACACCAGCTGATGTGTTTCGGGGGACAAGCCCCCTTCTTTAGAGCAGTTGCCTTCCTATTATTGGCGGCGTGTGTTCCAACACTCAGGAGAGTATGGAAATCAGCCGTCTGAATTTTATGTTGTAGAATCCAATCTTTATCATTCTTTAACATACTTTATTTAAATCTATACAAAAGATGCAAACTTATGTTACTCAGGTATAGAGGTCCCATGGACCACTCTACAAAACAAGTAATACCTTGAATGAGACACCACATAAGAAAAGGAATAAATTGCTCTTCCTTACATGATAGAAATATAATGTACACTTACAATAGTACCATTTATAAAAGTGTACATGATTCTGTAATAATTTTGTATTGATTGTTTGTGCCACTGACACTTTTGTTGCTGGTTGTATGGATGTCGTTTTTAGGATGCAACCTTGGGGTAGACACTGCTCATTGACCTCTTTCTCCTCCCCCTCCTCTTCCTGGTGGAGGTGGGACTAAGTCATCTTAATATAAGGAGGTTGAGGGGTCAGGCATTCCAGTTCTGAAAAAGGGGGCCTTTCCCCGTAAATAAGTTAGCTGGTGTTATCATCTACTTGAACCTCTATAGATGAGCTTGTTTTCAGTTCCTGGATTGTACAATGCTGGTATTCAAAATGGTTTTGTAGTACGTTTTATATATTTACCTTTCAATAAAGTGCTGTTGATAATTCACTATGTGCCCTTATTTTTTTAATTATTTTTGCAGTCACAAGATTCCCCAATCTTAAGAGAGCTGTAGCACCTAGATCATCCAGTCCTGGTTGTATAGTGACTGATTACCATTATCAGAAGTACTGTGTTCAGCTTTTCTGGGACAGTGCTATGGTGTCAAGTGTTTACTTCTTTCAGTCAAGTCTTTCAGTTACATGCTTGGGAGGTGCCTTTAATTCTTTCAGTGCCAGAGCCTTTTTTGTATTTTTTACACACATGTTTAACCACTTCAGCTCCGGAAGGTTTTACCCCCTTAATGACCAGGCCATTTTTTGCTATTCGGCACTGCATTACTTTAATGAACAATTGTGTGGTCATGCGACATTGTACCCAAATACAATTGACGTCCTTTTTTCCCCCACAAATAGAGCTTTCTTTTGGTGGCATTTGATCACCTCTGCGGTTTTTAGATTTTGCACTATAAACAAAAAATAGCAACAATTTTGAAAAAAAAAACACATTTTTTACTTTCTGCTATAAAACATTCCCAATAAAAAAAATCTAAAACTCAAATAAATATGATGACCTCAACAGTGATTTTTAAATCTAGAAATCAACATTACATAATCCTTTATTCTCAGGGGAAAAATTGCAGTGAGTATGTTCCTAGTATTATTGTATTTGCCCTCAATCTCCAATTTGTATAGGACCATCAACACCATTTTTAAAACCAGAAATTAGCACTATATTATTTTTTTCTAGAAACAACACCGCAGATATTGTAGTAAGCACATTCCTAGTTGCCTAGAATTAAATAGGACCCCCTAACAGCCTTTTGTAAGTCTAGAAATCAACATTACAATATTATTTATTCTCAGAAAAAATACCTAAATATTGCAGCGAGTTTTTCCAGCATTCATTTATTTGTGTTTAAATTGGTTGTAAACCTTATGAAATCTGAAAAAGGCACATATAGCTATAATTAGACATGTGCAATTTGTTTAACTCAGAATATAAATTGGGATGAACTTTTGGTTATTCAGAGATTGGGATGTATCCGACTCTCCAAATTAAATAGTAAACAATTTAGCTCAAAATCATTTTGCATATTTGTTTTCTAGCTAATTCCAAATTTTCGGTCTGATTCAAATATGGATCGGGTTGAAAAATTATCAACCAATCCGAATTCTGTGTGAAGAATAACTGGTTGTTAGGAGCTGGACAATAAGCCGGCCCCCCAAGTCCTTAATAACCGATAACTCATCAGCTGTCAGCGCGCTTTCCTGCTGACAGCTTAATGTAAACAGATTTGCTTTTGGATTGGATTTTAACCACTTACGGACCTCCCACTGTGTATTTACGTCCTTTGAAGTTAAATACCAGGGTTATGGCAGCAGATAGCTGCAATAACCCTGGTATTTTTCTAAACGGCAGGCGGTCTGATTTAACATAAGGGTGGTCCCAGTGGCAGATTGGACGCGGGATCACCATTATGGGCGGCAGGAGAGGTGCCCCCCGCTGCTTCCCGGTCATTTTCCTTGCTTACCGGACCCGTCAGTAGCGGTGAAAACGATCCTGTCTGCTGTCCCCTCATGCAGGAAGTCGAGTGAGGGCAAGATGGCCCTCACTCAACTCTATGGCCTTGGAGGACCGGAGCAATAGGTCGCTTCCTAGCAACGGATTTAAAGAGCCCATTTTTTTCATCATGAAAAAAAAATGTCTTTTTCTTTTTTAGTGTAGATGTGAGATCGGAGGTCTTTTTGACCCCAGATCTCACATTAAAGAGGTCATGTCATGCTTATTTCTATTACAAGAGATGTTTAAATTAATTGTAATAGGAATAAAAGTGATCAAAAGTGATTTAAAAAAAAAACAGTGTAAAAAAAAAAAATAGATAAAATAAATAGGAAAAAAAATTAAAGAGCCCCGTCCCCGTTAGCTCACGCGCAGAAGTAAACACAAAAGCAAGTCGCGCCCACATATGTAAACGGTGTTCAAACGACAAATGTGAGGTATTGCCGCAATCTTTAGAGTGCGAGCAATAATTCTAGCTCTAGACCTCCTCTGTACTCTAAACTGGTAACCAGTAGGAATTTTAAAATATCACCTATGGGGATTTTTAGGCACCAATATTTGTCGCCATTCCACAAGCGTGACTTTGAAGAATGACATGTTGGGTATCTATTTACTCCATCTTCATTTTATTCACTAGGGTCTCTGCTAAAAAAAATATATATAAAATGTTTGGGGGTTCTAAGTAGTTTTATAGCAAAAAAAAATTATTTTAACTTGTAAACAACAAGTGTCAGAAAAAGGCCCGGTCCAGAAGTGGTTAATGAGTTTTAAAATATTTGATTTTAAGGGAAGCCCCATGCCAACATTTTTTTAAAAATGGTGTGGAGTCCCCTAAAATCCACACCAGACCCTTATCTGAGCATGCAGCCGCCTCCTGAACCATACCAGGCCACATGCCCTCAACAAGTGACTCTTCCCCACAACCCTAACTTTAATCGTTTCAAAAATGTGAAATTCCTTAGAAAATTAATAAATTAAATGAAACGAAATTAAACTAAATTAAAATAACTCTGAAACAAATCAGCAAAATAAAATGAGTAACATAACGTATCTATCCAAAACAAATGTTTCCATTCTGCACATGTCTACTCTAAGTGTAATTTCTCTCTGGTGCTTCGTTCCTCTGTTATTAGCACGAGTCAGTTCTGAGAAGTTTTCCAACATATGAGATACATTTATGATGGGGGAGGGAGCTCATCACACAGCTTGTTTATTCAGAAAACAGCTCTGTATTCTTCCTTCGTTCCTGTGCCGTGTGTGGACAGGGGTGTGTCCCTTTCCTCCAATTAGCTCTCACCCACTGTAACTGCAGCTCTCCCCCCAATCCCCTCTGCTCCTAACAGATGCAGAAGGATTTTATCACAAATCTGCCCTTTTGAATGGATGTAGAGAAGACATGGCTGCAGATAAGCAAGTAAAATGTATGTAGGAGGATTTGTTTTATCTCTGTTTATCATCTGATGCCATTCACTTCACTGAGTATATGAGAGGGTTTACAACCACTTTAAAGTGTTACTAAACTCACAACAGTAAAATCAGTCTGTATATGCAGTAAAGCATGCTTGTTATACTCACTGTGAAACCTAAGGGGTTAATCTTCTGTATTATGAAACAAGGCTGTTTGATCCTGTCTTCTCTGACCCTCCCATTCTTTTACTATCCCTTAACCATCTCCTGATAAGACAGAGCCTTTGGAGTCACTCTGCACATGCTCAGTTTGGTGTGTATTGCTAGTTTTTTTTTTTTTTTTCTTGGGAGAGTGCATGCGATCAGCACAGAGCCAATCAGCACTGTCCAGACAGAGGATCAAGGGTCCTGAAATCTCATAGGACAATCAGGGGAGAATGAAAACTCTTCCTACAAGCTTTAACCAGGCACTAATAGAAGTCACAAGACTGTTATATACTGCTGATGAGAAAATGTATTTAGCAGTTTATATTTACTAAAATAGCTGCATTTCCGTGTTCTTTGTACTGTGGGAGATACAGTGAATGTGGGGTCTGGGTCTGGCTTTAGTAACACTTCAAGGCCCGATTTAAATAAGACCTTCAACAGCCATTTTCAATAAAAACAATAAACATTACAGTACCATTTATTCCTAGAAAAAGAAACTCAATATTGTATTGAGTAAGTATAGTTCATTTTATTTGTGCTTTATCCCCAATTGAACATAGCCACAAATAGCTATTTTTAACTCTACAAGTGAACAACATATTTTCAATTGTTTACACAAAAAACACTTTTCTTTTATACTATTTTTGTATACATTCATTTGCACTCAACTCCCACTTTGAATATGACCCCCAACAGTCATTTGTAACTGTGGAGATCAAATTTACAATTTATTTTATTCCCAGAAATAAACATGAATTATTTTAGTGAGTATGTTCCCATTATTAATTCATTTGCACTCAAATCTAGATTTGAATAGGACCACCAACAGTAATTTTTAAATCTAAAAATCAACATTACAGAATCATTTCTTTCCAAAAGAAGCACCCCAGATAATGAGTACATTCTTAGTATTTACTTAGTGGCACTCATGCCCTAAATTTTGAAAAGAACAACAAGCAGCCACATTTAAATTTAGAAATCAATAATAAAGTATCATTTATTTACAGAAAAGAATAGAGTATGCCCTTAGTATGATTTTATTTGCTTTCAAGCCCCAACAGCCTTTTGTAACTGTGGAATTCACTTATTTCCTTATCCCTGTGGTTTCACTCATTCCCAGAAAAAAAAAAAAAACTCAAATATTGCAATGAGCATATTCTCAGTATTGAATTCTTTGCCCTCCATCCTAAAACAAAGTAGTACCCCCAACAGACATTTGTAAATCTAGATATCAACATTACAGTAATAAAAAAAAAAAACACCCTGAATATTGTTCACAATATTAATTAATTTGCACTGAAACACAGATTTGAATAAAACCATTAACAGCCATTTTAAATTTGGGAATCGACATGACAGTAGAAAAAAAAAAATTCTCAGTAAAACACCCCAGATATTGTAGTGAGTACATTCCCAATATTAGGTTATTTGTGCTGGAGGCACAATTTGAATAAAACTAAATAAACATTGGCACTATATAAATCCTGTATAAAAAAATTAATAATAATAATTGCAATGTCCTCCATTCACTAAAGCGTATTGCATGCGTTATTTAGGTGTCTGGACACATTTTCCCTAAATATCGTATGCGATCCTGAAACTATCAATTCACTATGCCATTTTTCTGTATTAACCGCAAAACACTGAAAACACTTGGTAAATACCACATTCCATCAATGCAGTCTCGCCAGCGCAGTGTCCACCAATGCAGCCTGGCTAGCGCCATTGCACAGAGTGGCAATAAAAAAAGGCCAGACAGTGCTAAGAGGCAGAGGGGGGCAGGCCAGGCCAAGGAGAAGGGAGGACGATCGGCCGCTGTCATCTGAAGTCCTGGCGCCTATGATAGACGTCACACGTGCCGCGTCCCGGCATTGGGCCACTGTGCTGTCTATCATAGGAGGCGGGACTTCCTATGACAGCAACCGCTCATCCTTCCTTCTGTTCGGCCTGGCCCGCCCCCCTCCCTCTGCCCCTCAGCGTTGCCTGTCCTTTTTTTTCTTTAATATATTGGCATATAACACGCACTGGTGTTTTGCCCTCCATTTTTAGGAGGAAAAAGTGTGTTATACACTGATAAATATGGTAGATAATTATGTTTCATTCGTTTTTATTATGAAAGGAATACAGGGTAAACACCGGGACAATATCGGTTACAAGTTTCAACATAAAATAGGCAATACATCAAAAAAAGAAAAACGTACTGGTCGCGTAATGTAAATTTCTCTCATAGATATTAAGCAAGAGATCTGTTACGTTATGCGTAGGACCGTGTTAATTGTCATCATTCTTCAATATCTATGCAATATATCACCGATATAACAGTAACAACAAACAAGTCAACAAAAAATTAGCTAATGCGGGGGATAAACAGAAGGGAATGGGAAAGGGGGAAAATGAGGAGCAGCACAATCAGTTCCCATATACCAATAATTAAGGGGATATTGGGTTTATTATTATTATACAGGATTTATATAACGCCAACAGTTTGCGCAGCGCTCAACAAAATGAAGGCAGACATTACAGTTACAATACAATTTGGAACAAAAGGAATCAGAGGGCCCTGCTCATTAGAGCTTACAATCTAAAAGGGAGGGTCAATTGATACAAAAGGCAATAGCTGCGGGGGATGGGCTGATTGAGCAAGTGAAACAGTGTTATTAGTTAGTAGCCGTAGTAGCCGGGTAGGCTTCTTTAAAGAGAAGGGTTTTCAGGGATCGTCTAAAGATGGATAGATTAGGGGACAGTTGGACAGATTGGGGTAGAGAGTTCCAAAGAATGGGAGAAGCTCTGGAGAAATTTAAAAATATAATAGCCAATTTTGATAAGCATAGAAACCTAAATATATATAACTAAAGGAAAAATGTTTTTTTAGGCTTAGATAGAGTGGAGATGGATTAGAACCCCTGTCCGGTTTGTATTGTTGTCTGTGCCCCCATTAGCGAGATTCACCCTCTTGGTTTGTCCTGTTTGCCATTATCATTGAAAGTAAAAGTAAAACCTCAGAAAAGTAATAGAAGGAAAATCTTCCAATGGGGACACAGATGGCAAAAAAACTAAAACAAAACTGACTCTATCCAAAATAAAAATAAAAAAAAGGTTTTCCTATAAGGCAAATAGACTGTGCAATTTGGTGATATAAAATATAGGGAGTGCTATTGATTACCAATTGCAAACTAGATATAACTTATATGAACTCTATCAAGTGCATAAATAAATATAAAATATAAAAATATATGGCAATATGTGCCAAAAGTGGGTTAATGATAATTAGAAATATATAAATTCCAAGTGATGTTGATTAAACATATCATAAAAATGGTGACAACAAAACAGTGACAAGTTTCTGCCAAACACAGTCAAAGGAAATTATTCAAAAAGCAAATAAAGTCCATAGAACACATCCAATCTGAGTTTTCCTTCCCACACTGTGCTGTGACATCCAGTGAACAATGACCCACCAGACCACCGGTGATCACTTAACTAAAAGTGGTCAATATGTGCTTAATTACACTCCTCGCAAAATCGGGGAAACTGACTTTAGCTGATGTAAACTCCTCCTCCTTCGAAACGGACCAATCAGACCCCAGCACCAAACGGCAGACGATAGACTGACATCACAGTCGTGTGAGCCTGGTCACATGACTGTGATGTCAGCCTATCATCTGACACCTGGTGTCAAATATTGGATGAAAACAGTATAAAACAAGTATATAAATACCCTTCATCCACCAATAAAAAAAGATAACATTGAATTTATGTGTGTGGGTTTTTTTCATACTGTTTTCATTCAATATTTGACAATTATAAAGATATTTTGTATTTACTTAATTTATCTTAGTTGTTTTTGATACACCACTGCATGTGGTATTTTAGAAATATTTTTTAGTGAATGCCAAAAAACCTTTTTGGAAAACACTATTCAATATTTTACCACATTTCCTAAACCAGTAGATACAGCTTCATGAATGGAGCCCAGTATAATTTATTCCTTAAAAAAAAAAAAAAAAAAGTTCATAAAGGGTAGTCTGTATGTTTCCAGTTTTTTAGGCCTCTGGCCTGAATTTGCTTAGGACCACTAAAATCCATTTTTATTTTTAGATCTAGAAATTAACATTACAGTTTCAATTGTTTGCAAAAATATGTACCCAATTATTGCAGTATGTATGTTCACAGTATACATTTATTTACAGTTAAGCCCTAAGCCAAAAATGACCTACAACAGCCACTTGAAATTGTGGAAATCAACATTACATTATTTTTTATTTCCAGAAAAAGACCCCAAATATTGTAGTGACTCTGTTTCCTATTTTATTTGCACTCCAGCCCCAACCTAAATAAGACCCAACAGACCTTTTAAATCTAGAAATAAACATTACAGTATAATTTATTTCCCAACAAAAAAAAATGTTGTGGTAAGAACATTCCCTACATACCCCAGCAGCCACTTGTACTTTTTTAAATAAACATTACAGTATCTTTTAAAGCTTGAAAAAAGACCCTCGATATTGTAATGTGTATACTCCCAGATTAAATTTTTTGCTCTCAAGCCCCCGTTTACATAAGGCCACTAACAGCCATTTGTAACTGTGAAAATATTGTGGTGAACACATTCCCAATAATAATTTTCACCTGAGCCTCAATTTTAATTGTAAATCAAATTTACAGTTTCCTTTATTCTCAGAAATAAACATGTGAAATATTTTAGTGAGTATGTTCCCAGTATTAATTAATTTTAGCTCAAATCTAAATTTTTTTTAATTTATATCTTTATTGGTGATTTTTTATATATACATACATTTCAAACAAACATTGTTATGATCTGACCAAACCCCACCCCCTTACCTCCCCCTCCCTCCTCCCCCCAATTAAACCAAAAAAAAAAAAAACAGAAAAAAAAAAAAAAAAAGAAAGTTTTTATACTTTTATGCACTCATTCCCAACATTTCTTCGTATGAAGATGTATTCCATACTATATTACCGTACGCCAGAAGGGGTATGGGGACCGTCCCACCGCAGCCTGGACCAGGCTCCGCCCAGGGTGACCCTCTCTTAAACTCCCTTTAAGAAGAATTGGCTTCCAAGTATTGCACCCAGGGTCTCCATCTCAACTTAACTTGATCCTCTGAATTTCCCAATATGGCGGACAGTTCTTCCATCTTAAAAATCTCGTTGACCTTCCCACACCACAACTCGTAAGTTGGGATCACTGTCTGTTTCCAGAAAATAGGTATGCATGCCCTTGCTGCATTCAACAGACGCAGAGTCAGGGACTTCCTGTAGCTCCGCACTGAGCTTCCTGTCAAATGCAGCAAGCACAACGCGGGGTCCTCTAGTATATCCACGTTGGCTATATGTTTTATAGCCACTGCTATCTTATTCCAAAATGGCCACACTCTTTTACATCCCCAAAAAATATGTACCATATTTCCATCCTCCAATCCACACCGCCAGCATTTTCCTGAGACCGCCTCTTTTATTCTGTGTAATAGTGATGGGACTCTATATCATCTGGTTAGAATTTTATACCCTGTCTCTTGGATCTTACAATCTAGTAACGATTGGTGAACTAATCTCAGGATCTTATTTATCTGCTCTTTTGACCACACGGTGTTTAACTCCTGCTCCCATTTTTGGATAAACGGCAATTGTTGGTCTCCCTCATCTTCTGACAATTGTGTATAGAACCTTGAGATCAAATGGCCCGTTGCGTTACCTGTTCTACACATATTTTCCAGATCCGTTAGCTCTCATGGTGCATACCCTTTCTGCCGAACTGATCTAATATAATTATACAACTGATAAAGGCTGAAATAATCTAGCGATTCTCCTGCACCTGTCATAAGTTCTTCTAGGGAGGGCATAGGCCCATTTTGCCATATATCACCTAGGCGCCTTTTACCATTCTGAGCCCACCTACGGAGTCTGGCATTTATACACCCTGGGGGAAAATCCTGGTTCCCCAAGATCGGTGTCATCGGAGATATACCCGGGGCTACCCTCCAATGCGACTGAATTCTCTTAGTTTCTTTTATAGTCGCTCCCACTGTAGGATGTTTGAGAATAGCATCTTTTGATTCGAACACCGACCATGGGGCTGGGGGGGTTAGCTGACCTGTTTCCTCATTCTCTAAATCCACCCATCGTTTGGTAAGTTTATTGCAGTGCCAGTCTACCACCCTTACTATATGGACCGCCCTGTAATATCTCAGGATATCTGGTAATCCCATCCCACCTCTTACTTTGGGTAAGGCCAACGTCTGCATCTTAATTCTCTGGGATTTGTTTGCCCAAATATAGGCGCGGAGTATGCCCTTGATTGATTGAAAGAATTCTTTTGGAACTGCTATTGGAATTGTCTGCATTAAATACAAGATACGGGGTAACACATTCATTTTAATAATGCTACAGCGCCCAAACCACGTCACTGCCAACAGCTGCCATATTCTAAGATCTGCTTTAATCTTTCCTACAAGCGGAAGGTAATTCTTTCTATAGAGATCCGCGGGATCTGCCGTTAACTGTATCCATAAGTATTTCAGCATATCTGAGGCCCATTGAAACGGGAACGCTGTTCGAAGTGCTCTCTCTTCTTGGTCAGATAACGATATGTTGAGTGCCGCTGATTTAGTTACATTAATTTTATAATTAGAGAACCCACTGTATGTTTTCAGGGCGTCTAGAATATTTGGTAATGAAAGAGAAGGGTTAGTGGCAAAAAACAGCAGGTCATCCGCAAATGCGGCCACCTTGTGTTGTTCCCCCCGCTTTGGATTCCCGCTATATCCGGAGAACTCCGAATTCTGCACAATAGGGGTTCCAGACACAACACGAATATAAGCGGGGATAGAGGGCACCCCTGCCGTGTGCCATTAGAGATAGGGAAGTAACTCGACCTCCATTCATTTACCCTAACCGCAGCCGTAGGGACCGTATAAAGTGCCAGTATAAATTGCAGCATTTGTGGTCCCAGGCCTATGTATGACAGGGTGGCCCGGATAAAATCCCATGCCACCCTGTCAAAGGCCTTTTCTGCATCTGCTGCGAAGAGAACCATCTTCTTCCGTGATGTACGTGCCCGATGTATTAAATCTATGGCTCGGATTGTATTGTCCCGGGCCTCCCGGGTAGGAATAAAGCCCACTTGGTCGAAATGGACCAAGTCTGCCATATGTGGTAAGAGCCGATTTGCTAATATTCTTGCGTAGAGTTTCGTGTCTACATTTATCAAAGATATCGGGCGATAGCTGCCACAACACAGGGGGTCCTTCTCCTCTTTAAGTATTAGAGTAATATGCACCCGTAAAGAATCCAACGGGAACGCCGCTCTTCGTCCCACTTCATTGAAATGTGATAGTAGGGGGTTCTTTAAACGCTCCCCAAATTTCTTGTAGTAACTTAAAGTAAAGCCATCTGGGCCAGGTGCCTTATGTACCTTGGTCTGTGAAATCGCAGCGGCCAGCTCTTCCCCCGATATCTCGCCTTCCAAAGTCAGTACTTGGTCTTCTGAAAGTGTACGCATGCCCGAGTCTCGTAAATACTCATCTGCTTTCTCCTTTTCTGGACTTTTCTTACTCCCTATTTCCGGTAGGTTATATAGTGACCGATAGAAAGAGCAGAACTCTTCTGCTATGTCAGCTGAAGTGTGAACCTCCCCACCTGTTGTATTTCTAAGACATAAAATTTGAGTTCGTCTTTTTGGGCCCCTCAATGCTCGTGCCAGCATCGCCCCTGGTTTATTTGCGTATTCATACAGGTGTCTTTTCAACCATAACATATTTCGTACTGTCTTTTGGAAAAGTATCTGATTCAATTCCTCTCTTACCCGCATGAGAGGGATCAAGTGAACTTCCGCAAGTGTTCTCTTATGCTGTCTGCTCAGCTGTTTAATTTTAGTTAGATATTCTTTAATTTTCGCCTCTCGCTCTCTTTTACGCTGTGCACCCAACTGTATCAGAACCCCTCTTATCACGCACTTGTGCGCTTCCCAGATCGTGGAAGGTGAGAGCGACTCAGATGTATTTTCCAAAAAGTAGTTATGTAACGCCTCATCTATCTTCCCCTCCATTTCCGAGGATTGTAATAAGGCCTCATTTATGCGCCATGATCTTGGACTACAGTTTTTTGATTCCCACTCTATACTCACATACACCGGAAAATGGTCAGAGATTGAAAAATCTCCAATATCTGAGTCTGTCACTAACGGCAGGTCTGCCTGGGTAACCAGGATTCTGTCTATCCTACTATATGCCTTGTGGATTGGAGAATAGAAAGTGTAATTTCTCTCCCCTGGGTGCATCAACCTCCATGGGTCGATGAGGCCCAGGAGGGAGATCTCTTTTTGTAGCCTTCGTAATTTAGCAAATGACATATATGAGCTTCTTTTGGAGGTATCCCAAGTCACCTCCCATCACTAAGTGCCCTTCCCGGAATTCCAAGACAACTGGAATCATTTTCTGTAAAAACATTACATGCTCATAGTTGGGAAAATAGACATTTACGAGGGTTACCTCGACCCGTCCTATCCACCCCTTCACCAACACGAACCTACCCATTGGGTCAGCCAATTCTTCTTTTAGGGTCCACTTCACAGCACTTGATATTAAAATGCTTACACCCTTTGATTTAGCAATAGGGGATGTAGCGTGGTAAACCCATGGAAAGTCTTTATTGTACAATTTTGGTACTGCATCTTTGCGGAAGTAGGTCTCCTGGATGAAAGCTATTTGTGTAGCATCTCGTTTTAGATCCCCCATAAGTCTCCTACGCTTCTGTGGGGTTGATAGTCCCCTCACATTATAGGTCATAATCGTACAACCTGCTGCCCCCCCCCTGGGTCGCCCCACCTCCAGCCACCATTGTGGAAAGTTCCCCTGCCCCCTACGGCCACACAACCTATGCGAAAAAAAAAAATTTGACAAGAAAAGAAACCCCCCTTCACCCACACAAGTATGTATATACTGTTTAATACCCACTACCCCTACTCCCCTCTAATGGTTATCTAAACCAGCGCAACCAGGCGCTATCTACTGAGGGGGCAGTGGTTCCCAAAACCCCGCGAGCAAGCCACTGTACCTGGACACTCTCCTTCAAGAACACAAGAGGGAAGAAAAAAGAAGAAAAGGCTGGGCTCCAAAAATTGGAGCTAAGAAAATGGGCTCTACTCCCTCTCACCCCTACCGTGGTGGTAAGGATGTAGTCCCTATCTTATCACTGGCAGACAGTAAAACTATAAATTTAAAGTGTCCAGCTAGAGGAGCTCTAACTCGGTGGATGATCGCCTCCCTTCACATAATGTCAATGTCCTACTCCCCCCCCGCCCCAGAGACCCCCTCTTACGCCTCCCAATCTAGTCAAACTACCCCGAGCCAGGTCGCAGATAAAGGGGACTTGATTGCTACATGGTCAGATCCCTTGCTTGTGCCTTCTACTCCTATCACTCTATGGATTCCCCTCCCCCTTCTCCCATCTCCCTTCCTGAGGGCCCCGGGGCCCCCTCACCCCCCATTCTGCAAAACATCTACCCTCCCCTCAACTCCATCTTAACCCTTCAGACTTACGCTAGGTCCTGGGAGGATCTCTCTTACTCACTTCTAGTTGCTATTAACCATAACTATTCCCTAAGTCACTATATCCTCTGTATACACCCTAATAGTGATTTAAATTCGGTATTATTAAGTCTCACATATCTTCTTTTTTATGTCTTAAGCGTGTCCCACACCAAGTGAGGGAACACTCTCAAATTACCTCTACCTCAGTGCCCCCTTCCCTCTTAACCCTTAAGATCGTGCTCCGGCCCTCCATGGCTGGCGGGGACACGAACAGAAACAAAAAGAAAAAAAAAATTATAAAAAAAAACACCTTGTGAAGTTATAGTTGATTTCTACAGATACAAATATATAATATCCAACTTTCCTGTGAAAAAAAAAAAAAATCCAAAAACGCACACCACAAATCCCCCATAAGAAAAACATGAAAAAATAACACAAATTACACTAAAAGTAACCCCCCCCCCTTCCCCTTCGAGGGTGACTTAGATAGTAAGGACATATAAGAAGTAAAACAGAAAAAAATGCAGAAAAAACGCCCATATCTTGACAAAGCAAATGTTCGAGGCGGGTGTGGGGATACCAGGACCTCCACACATCTTAACTTTCCCCCCTCCCAGAAAGAGAGGGAGAAGAGGAGATAGGGAGAACCCCAGAAACAAACAAAAGAAAAAAAAACGCATGGGAAAAACCGGAAAAATAAATACAAAAAAAAAAAAACATGGAATAGGCCAGGAACCTGTGTGCAGCACTTTTAGGTTCGTTGTATTAATGTCTCCTTGTCCTGAGCATCTGTTTTGCTCCCACACCTATCTGCTCCAAATTTCACCCATGTTGTATGACTTAATTCATGTAATAGTTCACGGAGTTTCCTAGGACATCTATCCAGTCACTCACATGGATCGGGGTGCACCCCAAAAATGTAAAGAGCCCGGGGAGCTGGTCTGGCCATTTCAATAAATTTCTTTGTCTTTCACCACTTTCAAATGGAAGGGGTGTCCCCAAAAATAGGTTGCTCCCACTTTTCTTATGACCTCTAGGAGGGGTTTAATTGCGGCTCTCATCTTTAGGGTCCCCCGTGAAAGATCTGGCAACAGTTTCAGCTGAGAACCTTCATACTTAATCTGCCCTTTTGCCCATGCTTGTCTCATTATGTCTTCTTTAAGTGAAAACAGGTGAATCCTAATCAGGACATCTGGGATTAGTTCTGTTGCCGTCCTTCGGGGCACTTTAACCCTGTGCACTCTGTCAATTTCCATTTTTTCCATTTGGGGTCTCTCCAACACACCATTCAAAATACCCACTACCGTGGTTCTGAGCTCTGGGCCCTTTATGGATTCAGGCAAGCCCCGCAGTCGAATATTATTCCTCCGGCTGCGGTTCTCGCCATCATCCTGCTGCAGCCGCAACCAGGTGACTTGTTTTTGCAACTGTGCTCGTGAACTTTCTAATTCAGAGATTCTGGCTTCAAAATCACATTGTACTGACTCTGTATTCACCAATCTGCCTTCAATTTGGTCAACTTTTTGTTTTAAACCACATATTTCCATTTTAATGTCACTCACGATTGCTGCAGCCATATCTTGGATATCCTGTTTCGTCGGGATCAGCTTTACAAACTCACCCCACTCCGCTGTTGATGGTATTTGGGGCTGTTGCGGCATAGTCAGGGACTCTTTGTGCTCTTCCTTCCTTTGTTCCTGCGATATATCCATTACTAAAGGCTTCTTCCCACCAGAAGAGACCCCAATAGATTGAGTGTTTGTAGCTTTGGGCCCTTTCTGCTGAACTGCCATTCCTGAGTTTGTTTGGCGTTTCTGTGATGCCTTGGTCCCAACAGTGCTTCGTGATGCCACTGTGTGTCTCAGAAAATATGAGGTAATGTCTGTCCTTCTCTCTAGGGCTTGCTTCTGCTCCGGGCTGGCTGCTTGAGTCATATATACAGGGGAGACCAGCGACCTCCGCATCTATTGTCCCAGCTGGCACTCGACCCCGGCTCTCCTCCTCCACAGCCCCTCAGCCCCGTGCCGGCCCGCACGGTCTTTCACCCTATGCTGTACCTCTCTCACTCTGAGGCAGGGTCCCGCACATTCAGCGTATGACCGCCTGCTTCCTTGCCACCACCGCTGCTTTATGGCTCCCCGAGCCTGGATTTCCCCATTACCGTCCTCTGTGAGCCTCGGGCCCCGCTCTGCACCTAGCGGGGGAGGGGGGAGAGCCTACTCACTCACTGCACCAAGCAGAGCTCCTCACAGCTCGGCCTCTCACGGAGCCATTGACGAACCACGCCCACCAGCTCAAATCTAAATTTGAAAAAGACCATCAACAGCCATTTTAAATGTAGAAATACACATTACATTATCATATATTTCCAGGAAAAAAAAAAAAACACCCCAAATATTGTATTGTAGCAGAGTGTCTGAAAGGGAGCCTGGAAAAGCCCTGTTCGGGATTTACACATCTCCAAGGCTCATCTCGTACACTTTTAGAGACCTCTGATTCTATATCCAGTTTGGGTTTTGCACCCTTCCCTTTTGGCAATTTAGGCTGAACTGGAACTCAGAGTCAGTGCTCTTAAGCCTGGGGAACAGACTAGTTTTGTCTGTGAGAGCTACAAGGTTTGTGAAAGCTGTAAGACTGCATTTGTGGAGATTGACAAGCATTAGGCTTGCATAGCCTTTTTGATAGGATGTGGATTTGTGTAGTTAGTGCAGGACGCTGGGATTTAGTTTTGAAGAATTTTGCCCTGTTTATTTTTGTGGACACTGTACAGCACCTGTAAACAGACTTGTAAATAGCACCAATAAACACTGCACTGTTTGTCACAACATCACTGGACTGGTATCTGTGCCTGAAATTGTGCTCATCCCAGGGAACTCTGTACCTGCTACCTTTCATCCACTCAGAGTATGTTGCTGATGGAACACTACCCCGGAAGGAGGGTATTCTATGCACACCTGAAGATGACATACCTCCCTCACCCAGCAATTACTGACACTCCTTGATATATTTCAAAGAATTTATTAGGCTAAGCGCAACCTACATGAAGAGAGGATTAGCAAGTGTACATATACAAACGATCAACAAGACAACGACTTTACTGAGAGAGATATGGTTAAACACCTGCAGTATTCTGACTATCAGTAATTAATAGAACAGAATTACTTTTACCTAGCAACAGTACAGTAAATAAAGACAGTCCTGATTTGCTACAACAGTTCCAGTTTTATCCCACTGCCAGTGAATGATAAAAAAGAAAAAAAAATGTTGGCCAGAAAATGTGGGGCCCTTGAAGAAAGCACAACATTTCCTAGCAGACAATCCTCTTCAGGGGTGCCCTCAGCAAGCCACCCTCCTCTGGGTCTCTGGTGTGCTCTGATTAAATAAAAGTCAAGTTAAAATCAGACAGAGATAAAAGTTGCTGTGATGTCTCCTTTCAATCCTGCTGAGATAGTCCCTCTTTTTCTTCCTTACAAGCGGAGGCTTGTAAGGCATCCAAATCTCACCTTCCGAGGGAAAAGGTTCTCGGTCTCTTTACTTTCCTGAGTTCTCACTCAATTGTGGTAAGCTATGGCAGGGAATAATCCAGCAGCAGTAGCTTGGTCTCTTTCCCACACACCTGCTTGCTTTCAGCCCATCCTCTTCTCTCTCCTCACCAGACTTCAGACACACCTCCCCTTGCTCTGTTGAATCAGCTTATCAGCTAATCACGTCCTTCAATATGATAATTCAGAAGCTACAGTCCAGGTTACATACCCCGCCCCCCCACCAAAGTATCTTTGGTGCTTCAAAGAGGTGAAAGGAAAGAAAAAGCTAAATGTAAGTTAATAAACAAGCTACCTAGAAACCAAACTGATTTTATGACATTTCCTAACAAACACATCAGGTAATGAAAACTGCCATCAAGATGTGTTGAGGGTGAAGCAAGGAGCCCTTGTGCTGTTATGGGTGTCTCTGAAATGTCAGAGGACAGATGCACAGTCAGGATCATCTCTTCTGAGCTGTTGCCCTGTGAGTCATATGTAAGTCATTGTGGGGGTCATACCATTCAATTTGATGCACTATTTCCTGGGTTTACATTTTTCTGGGCTCAAATCTTCTTGTTTAGGCTCGGTAGACTGTAAAATGAGGGTTTTTGCCTTTCGTGCTAATGGGACACTGGGGAAGATACAGAAGAAAGTGCCGAAGACAGTTCTGTTAACCTCTTCGAAAAATCCTGCATAGGTCCCTTCTTCTCAATCCCTTCAGTTCCTCTTCCACATCTGTGGTATGGGCACTGGCAAACCCCCCTCCCTCCACAGTAGAAATGGGTGGAGTGCCATCTATAGGCTCAGAAGGCCAAAACCATTCCACTTCTAAGTCATCATGACTGTCATCTTCTTAATTTTCTGCTTCCACAAGTAGCAGTGGTTTAGACCTAGTGATTAGAACTCGCTTAAAGAAGGTGGTCTGGGTAATTGTGTCTTCTTGCAGGTACCCCAATAGTTTTACTCAGGGGCAGTAGATGGTTTTAATGTTAGGTCTTTAGAGGCCCTGTCCTCCCACCAGGGTGGATTTGGTGTACAGGTAGGCCAGGCAGTTGCTTGCAGATGATAATTGTCAGCTAACTTATGCTTTCCAGGAGGTTCCAGATTTCTTAACAACACCTTGTCTCCCAGCTGTAAGTAATGTACTCGCACTCTCAGATTATAACTCCTTTTCCACTGACGTCTGGCATCAGCAGCTTCTGGAGCATTCTCATAGGCTGTCTTTAGGTTCCTCTGGAGCTTGTCAACATAGCCTCTGTGAGTTGCAGCTGACCTGTCTAGGGAGATGCCACAAGCCAAATCCACTGGCAGATGAGCTTCCCTCCCAAATCTAAGTCTATAATGGGGATATCAAGTCACATCATTCTCAGTACTGTTTCACCACTGCAGAGAGGAGTCTGCTCCCATGCTGTTATCTTTCTCTGCTAATACTATGGTGACTGTAGCAGCTCATTGATCTCTCCATGGAAAAGCTTGGGCATAACAAAGTGAAATGATCAGTGCGTTCCCTTGGCAACTCATATCGAGATCAATACTCAAGAAATGAAAACACAAGAAATCCGTGGGGGCCTTTACTCTAGAGATGGCAACTCTGGAGGACAGGGCCTTCATCTGGATTCAGTGAAGACTTGAGTGACATTAGCTTCTGACTTCAGTCCACATACAAGGCCAGTAGAGAAGGAATATTTGGACCAGACACTGAGATGATTTTTAGTAAGAATATAAAAACTTTTATTTTTTTAATTCTGCAGTTATATTCTGCATGTAGTAGAACACAAAGTTTATTCACTAACAACCCCTCCTTATACTGTTGGTAAAAATCCCCTTTTCCATACACAACTAAAGTCTTCTTGCCCTTTGTACAGTCCTTGAGATAAAAAAAATTATCTGACAAATATTTACACCGACCTTGGATATGTTTATACATTTTAATTAGAATATCTTTCAGTCATCTCAATGCAAACTAGCTGATTTTTTCAACCTTTCATTAAGACATGTTTATATAGTAGACATAGTTATACAATGTACACAGTTCAAGAAAATATTCATGATACTTTCAGAGTTATTAAAGAATGCCGTCTATCATGTACATAGCAGAGCATCTGTTATCAACCAATCAATATTTACTTTAAATGATCTGGAAGATCTAACATTTGGTTGGTAGAGATTATTGGATTTCTCATACAAATATTATACAAGTTATACTTATTTTCTGAATAAATTCAAGTCATGGAACCTTACTTCAGAGTCTCTGTTGTGATCCTTAAGAATATTTGAGTATAAATTACAGCACAAGTAGCTAGAGGGGTAAGCAATTGCTTGTTATAATGCTGTTTGCTGTATGTCAAGTTTATTTAAATGTTAAATATTGATAATGTAGCCAAAGAGGCACTTGAAGGCCACCTACACTTTGTACAAACTAATACTAAAAAACAGGCAAAGTCAGTACTTTTCTTGGTGAATTGTGGGTGTGGTAAGATTGTGCTAACAGTGGGGCTTAAAACTTGAACCTACTCAATGTGTACATGGTAACATGGAATGTTATAGATATAATTCATGGACAATTATAAGGGATTGGGGCAGATTGCTCATAACAAGTCTATACCAGGATGTGATATGAATGTGTTTGAGACCCCTTTGGTGGTTGTTTAACTACTTGCCTACTGGGCATTTCACCCCCTTCCTGCCTAGGCCAATTTTCAGCTTTTAGCGCTGTCCCACTTTGAATGACAATTGTGCGGTCATGCAACACTGTACCCAAATTAAACTTTTATCATTTTTTCACACAAAGAGAGCTTTCTTTTGGTGGTATTTAATCACTGCTGGTCTTTTTATTTTTTACAAAAAAAATAAAAATGATGAGGCGGCGCTGATGAGCACTAATAGGCAGCACTAATGAGCACTGATAGGTGGCACTAATGGGCACTGATTGTGGTCACTGATGGGCACTGATTGGAGTCACTAATGGGAATTGATTGGTGTCACTAAAGTGCATTGATTGTTATCATTAATGGGCCCTGCTGGGTCTTTACTGTAATCAGGGCACTGATGATTAGTGCCCTGATTACCTGTCCTGGTCACACCTTCAAGGAAGAGCCACTAATCGGCTCTCCTCACCACACACTCTAACAGCGTGAGGCGAGAAGCGCCGATAAACGGCATTTCTGCATTTACATGGGACCGGAGATTGGACACAGCCGATCACATGGGTAAAGAGCTGCGTCATTGGCTCTTTACCAAGATCCTGGGAACACAGTGCGGCCACAAATGCCATGCTGCATGCCCACAGAGTGGCCGTTCTGGGGCGCCGTCATTTGACGTTGTCCTGGAACGAGAGCCACACTGCTCTGCAGTAATTTGACGGTGGGCGTGCAGCAAGTGGTTAATGACAGATCTGTCACTTTTTTTTTATTGGTGGAGGGCCATAAAGTGTTTTATTTTTTCTTGTTTCTTTTTTTGTAATAATAAAATATTTGTTATACTCTTTATAGTTTAGTAGTACAGTTTTGCCCCTACTATTTTCAGTACTGGCTCAGATTAATTCAGTGTTTGGTGTATGTAGCACACAATTGCATTTTATGCTAGATTGATTTTAGAGAAACAAGATGCGGCAGCATTGAGTTTGTATATTTATTTGCCTGAAGAACTGTCTGACAGACCTTACCTGTAGTTGACCACATGCTTTCCCTTAGTCTCACTTTTAGATTCACACTAGATAGGTGCCACTTAGAACTAGCCCAACAGGATGTCTATTTTGTGCCACACCCTCCTAGACTTCTAAGCTTCTCTGCTTTCTAAACCCCTGTGACATGTTTGTTTAACCACTTCAGCTCCGGAAGGTTTATCCCCCTTCGTGCCCAGGCCATTTTTTGCAATATAATGGCACTGCGTTACTTTAACTGACCATTGCGCGGTCGTACCCAAATAAAATGTATGTCCTTTTTGGTTCGAGTCAGTGACTCATAAATGTAATGCTATAGGGCAGGGATCTTCAAACTATGGCCCTCCAGTTGTTCAGGAACTACAATTCCCATCATGCCTAGTCACATCTGGGCATGTCAGAGTTTTACAGTGCCTCATGGGATGTGTAGTTCTGCAACAGCTGGGGGGCTGTAGTTTGGGGATCCCTGCTATAGGGTAAGCATTAAACTGGAAACTTACAAAGCAAAATTGAGTTTCCTCACTTCTGTAATAACAGTTTTACCTTAAACACTTATCGATTTACGTCGGTCCTTTGATGCTAAATACCAGGGTTATGACAGCAGATAGCTGCCATAACCCCCGGTATTTTTGAAAATGGCGGGGTGATCGGCTTTCAGGTAAGGGTGGTCCCAGTGGCAGATTCGCCGTGGGATCAACCTTACGGTGCGGCAGAAGAGGTTCTCCTCCCACCACGTCCGGATTCTTTTCCCCGCTTACCGGACCCGCCAGCAGTGGGGAAAACGATCTGATCCCGGATCCTCTTAGACAGGAAGTCGAGTGAGGGCAAGGTGGCCCTCACTCGACTCTATGGTCTTGGAGGAGCAACGTCAAACGCCGTTGCCTAGCAACTGGCTTAAAGAGCCAATTTTTTTTTTCTTTTTTAGTGTACTTGTGAGATCTGAGGACTTTTTTGACCCCAGATCTCACAATAAAAAGGTCCTGTCATGGCCTTTTCTATTACAAGGAATGTTTACATTCCTTGTAATAGGAATAAAAATGATCATATTTTTTTTTAAACTGTGTAAAAATAAAAATAATAAATAAAATAAAAAATTAAAGCACCCTGTCCCCGTTAGCTTGCGCGCAGAAGTGAACACATACAGAAGCCCCTCCCACATATGTTTAAGCTGTTTAAACCACACATGTGAGGTATCGCCGCAATCGTTAGAGTGAAAGCAATAGTTTGAGCCCTAGACCTCCTTTGTAACTCTAAGCTGGTAACCTGTAGAAATGTTTAAATTTGTCACCTATGGGATTTTTTAGCACCAAAGTTTGTCGCCATTCTGCGAGCGTGCACAATTTTGAAGCATAACATGTTGGATATCTATTTACTTGGCGTAACATTATCTTTCACATTATGGAAAAAATTGGGCTAACTTTACTGTTTTTTTATTTTTTAATTCAAAAAAGTTATTTTTTTTCCCAAAAAATTGCATTTGGAAGACCGCTGCACAAATACTGTGTGATAAAAAATATTGCAACGATCTCCATTTTATTCTCTAGGGTCTCTGATAAAAAAAATATAAAATGTTTTGGGGTTCTAAGTAGTTTTCTAGCAAAAAAAAAAATATTTTAGTTTGTAAACACCAAATGTCAAAAATAGGCTTGGTCTTAAAAAGGTTAAAAGCACAGCCTAGTATTTTATGAATTTCATAAACCCATAGCAATCCAAAAAAAGTTTCTGCAAAGCAACTTATATCAGCAAACTCCATTTTAAGATCTCAAAGGCTGTCTTGTTAATATTCTGTTGATGTGACACGTGAATTATCAAAACTCCAGATGATTTATTTTCTTCATACAACACCTTCACTGTCAGTTGTATTTCCAATACTGCCTCCTTCAAAAAGGTAAAGTCTTATTATTATATATTCATAGAAATCAGACAAGTTAAAATTACATTTACTGTCTCATGCTTCTCAGATAAAATCAATAGGAGAAGATTTAGATGTAGAAGAAGTTAGGCTTTTTGTATGATATTGAATACAAACTGAATTGAGTGGGATTTTATTTAGTGCCCACAGGCATTTATTTATAGCTTACTTTGGGACTATGGGCTCTGACATAATAGAAATTCTTTAGCATTTAATTCAGGGTTTCATGTATGTTTCAAGTAATCAGTCTCTTAAAATATATGCAAATGTTCTATTGCCTTAACCTGCACACACTACAATCCAATTGTCTGATCTATCAGCCTTATTCAATACACTGATCAAATGTAAGAAAAATCAATCTGTTTTTTTTTTGTTTGAGCTCTTTGATTGCTTTTAAACAAAAGGAAGACAAACTGGGTGACTGGACTAGAACATTTTTGATATAGCTTGTGTAGTTGAGTATGATATATTTAATATTTAATTTTAATCCTATATCCTTCAATTTATGATTTGTTATTATATATCCTTCAATTTATGATTGGGTTTTCAAGCTTAGCTAAATAGAAACAATACTAAAAAAAAGTAATTTAAGACGGATCAAATAAAAATAAATAAAACAATGTATGAGGCTAGCATTGTTCACCATCATACTCTGAGAAAATCTGAAAATTTGAGGTTTCACTGTTTTAGAAGGCAATAAATGGAGATACAGTAGAGATGAGTGAAAATGAAAGTTTTAATGCCCCCAAATTTCTCTAAATTTTGCAGTTTTGGTAAAATACATTGAAGATAATATATTAATATATAATATTTAAGGTGGTTTTAAGGGTGCAATGGGGTATATGGTAACTCTGTTGCTTCCAAAAAAAAAAATTAAGTAAAGACGTGCCTCTATGAAAAAATAGAAGAAATTAATGCTTGCTTCTCCAACTGCCTGTGCAAAAAAAATACACTGTCTTGAAGAGTTACCATTGCTTGAAAAATCTTGTGCATCTTACACTTCTGAGAGTTCTGGATGCTTGATCCCCCTCTGCATGCTGTAGCTCCATCTTAAACTTTTCTCTCCTTTACCACTTCAGCTCCGGAAGGTTTTACCCCCTTAATGACCAGGCCATTTTTTGCGTTTCGGCACTGTGTTACTTTAACGAATAATTGCGCAGTCGTGCGACACTGTACCCAAATACAATTGATGTTCTTTTTTTCCTACAAATAGAGCTTTCTTTTGGTGGTGTTTGATCACCTCTGGGGTTTTTAGATTTTGCGCTATAAACAAAAAAAAGAGCGGCAATTTTGAAAAAGAAAAAAAAAACACAATATATTTTACTTTCTGCTATAAAACATTCCCAATAAAAAATTTTTAAAAATCCAATTTTTTATCAGTTTAGGCCAATTTGTATTCTGCTACATATTTTTGGTAAAAGAAAATCCCAAAAAGCGTATTTTAATTGGTTTGCGCAAAGGTTATAGCGTTTACAAACTACAGTATAGATTTTTGGACTTTTTTTTTGTTTTGTTTTTATTAGTAATGGCGGCGATCAATGGTTTTTAGCGGGACTGCGACATTGGGGTGGACAGATCAGACCCCTGACTGACATTTTTGTCACAGTTTTTGGGGACCAGTGACATTAATACAGTAATCAGTGCTAAATAATATGCACTGTTAATTTTTATTTTTATAACTTAATTGTATTTAAAACAATTAAGTGTCAATTCCTGAGATAATTTACGAGGTTGTGTTTAGGGGTGGAATTAGGGGCAGGGCAACTGGTGGCAAGTACCTCTTAAGGCCTGGCAAGTAGCTCAGGACAAAGTTTCGAGCCCTGAGGATGATATTGATTAAAAGCTAAACTGCACCTATTATGTTTACCTGCTCTATGTTATTTAAAAGGAATAAAATCCTCAAAGCTGTGTTGTGTAAGTGTAAAAAAAAAAGATATATATATATATATATATATATATATTTATAAAAAGGAGCAAGTAAAACAATAAGGAACCGGGGGACAAAAAAACCTGCTCAACCGGCGCTAGCACATAAGATTGCAATGTAATATAAAATCACATAAAATCACATAAATTAAGCTGCTGCTATAACAAGAAATCATGTAGAAGAAGGTGCATATAGAATTTACAATAGTCCAATAGAGCAAATTATAACGCACTAGCAGCGCTAAAACAAAGTGCAATACAGGGAGTGAAGTTCATGCATAGTGCCCGAAGGGTATCCTTTAATGATAGTCCTAAGCACATATAAGTCCTTGTTCTTGAACTGCAACGGACCCTCCACCACACCAAAGTGCACCCCCTTAAGTGAATGCACTCACCAGAAATTGGATAAAGAAAAGCTCCAAACAAATGCCGATCACCCACTGCAAGTAGATCAAACGATCTCCCCTTGATCAGGACCAATCAAACTCCAGACACAGCACCTGGTCGATCACGGTCTCAGCGGTATGCGTAGCAAGCCAGGATTCAATGATGGCACATGTGGGAATAACAGATCTCATAGAACAGCACTGTTTTGACTAAAAGCCTCTTTATTTCCCCAAGAAACACAACCCCTGTAGATATTGCACTTACATGTCATACAATCAAGTTAGGCATGAAAACAATCAAAGAGAGGCAAGACCTGCGTCCCGGAGCCGGTCCCCGTAGTGAGATTCGCCGCTGATTATGATGTTCCTTGAAGTGTCACGAGACGTTATGGTCCTTAAAACCTTTCCAAATATTTGCAATATGTTCGGAGATTCTTATTGCGATCGTTCTTTTTGTTCTTCCGATATAGATGAGCCCACAGGGGCATTCCATGCCATACACCACATGGGTGGTATGGCATGTGATAAGATCTTTAATATCAAACACTTCACCATTAGCGGAAGAACAAAAGGACGAAAACCCACGCAAGTGCGTTCGCACCTGCCTGCATGTCTTGCACCTACGACAGGCAAAGAACCCGGTTCTATTATCCCAAAACATAGTTGGTTGGGTAGGTGGGTCAAGGACCTTACGAACCAATTGGTCGCCAAAAGTGGGAGCTCTCTTATACACAAAAGTGGGTTTAGATGGAATATTATTACCCAGAATTCTATCCAAACTCAGTACTCCCCAATGCTTCCTGATGATATCCTCCACCTCTCTGCATTGTGAGTTATACTGTGTCAGGAAACTCCACTCTTGTTTAGTATCCACTGGTCTTACGGTTTCCATCAGCCATTCCTGCTGAGAAATGCTCAGAACCTCAGAGATGTTTTTATCAAGTTTCTGACTATCTTATCCTTTCTCCAGGAAACAATGTCGCAGGACCTGAGATTGGTTAAGAAAATCCGTGTCCGAGGAGCAGTTTCTCCTGACTCGCAGAAACTGCCCCTTCTGGATGTTCTGTAACCAGCGCTGGTGGTGACCGCTATGGATAGGGATATACCCATTGCGGTCAGTGGGTTTGAAAAAAACCCGAGTTTCTAATGCTCCATTGATCAATCAGCATCACCTCTACATCCAGATAGTGGATTGTCTCGTGACTCCAATTAAACTCCAGTCTGATATTGTTCATATTGGAGTTGAGAGAATCAGCAAATTCTCTCAGACTATTCTCAGAGCCCTCCCATATAAAGAATAGGTCATCTATATATCTTCTGTATAGTTTGACCTCATTCTTACCACTGGCATAAATGAACCGATCCTCCCATTCCCCCATGAACAGATTGGCGAGGCTGGGAGCAAATTTGGCTCCCATAGCCACGCCGCGTTTTTGATTGTAATAATGGCCGTTAAACCAAAAATAGTTATGCGCTAGACAGAACTCTAGCGCACACTTCAAAAATCTTTTCTGGGGGTCAGGGAGGTCGGTTCTACTGCAGAAGGCCCAATTAAGGGCTAGTAGGGCATCCTCGTGTTGGATTACGGTGTACAACGAGGACACATCCACAGTCACCAGAAATACTTCCTTACCTGTGGATAGCTGGACCTCTTTTAAAGCGCGCAGGAAATCCTTGGTGTCTTTCAAATACGACCTAAGGTTTACTACGCTCACCTGTAAAAAGAAGTCCAGGTATTCTCCCAGTCTGGCGGTCACTGAATTAATCCCATTGACAATGGGTCTGGCAGGGGGGTTTTGTATATCTTTATGAATCTTGGGGAGAGTATATATGGTGGGGATTCTATTGTAACTCGGCATCAGGTACCTCTGCTCCTTCTCAGAGAGAAAACGATGATAGTAGCCGTACTTCACAAGATCTTTGAGAATCCTCCTATACTCATGGGTTGGATCCCCACTCAGCTTCTCATACGTTTCAGTATCAGAAAGCATATCACTCAACTGTTGAAGATTCCCTTGTTCTGCCTTTTTTAGGTTTTTAGTGTTTTAGCATTTAATACTTTACTTTATTTCATTTACGGTTATGTTTTTATATTTACAATTTGGTGTGAAGTGTATTATCTAAAAGTGGCATTTAATGAAATGTCAGCAGCTGCTGATATGTTATTATATTTTTTTCCCTTTTAAAAAAAGTTATAAGATGAATGATCTGCCGGTGAACCGACGGTTTGAATGTCCTCTATGTGTCTTGTGACACCGGAAGTGGCTAGCAAATCAGATCGGGATTTTAATACTTTAGGGATATCATCTTCATTTTAATGTGCATTATGTTTTTTAAGTGTATTATGTTTATACAGAAGTTGTATTTAACATGTGAATGAAGTTGCCTTTAAATTGTGTTTTGGTACATAGAAAGGCTGCACGATCCGCTGATGATCCGATGGTCTGAACGCCTGCTTCATGTGTGTCTCCGGATACTGGAAGCGGCTAGCAGACTGACGGGAGATGGTGGGGACGCCGAGTATGGGCGGAAGTGAATAATACATGGTATGGCTTGCAGAGTGGGCGGATGTGACGTACATAGCGGAGCGTTCCGCGTCATAGGGCCGATTGGAGCCTCCACCCCCTCTGTTGCTCTTAAATAGTTGTGACCATTCCCGCGTGGCCACGCCCTCTGTTGAAGTCACTCGATGACGAAACGCGTCAGAGCATGGTCACGCGGTCATGAGGTACGATCCATGTCAGACGCCGGACCCGAGGGCTCGTTCCAGCTAGGTACCAGCGGCGAACCTCACTACGGGAGCCGGCTCCGGGACGCAGGTCTTGCCTCTCTTTGATCGTTTTCATGCCTAACTTGATTGTATGACATGTAAGTGCAATATCTACAGGGGTTGTGTTGCTTGGGGAAATAAAGAGGCTTTTAGTCAAAACAGTGCTGTTCTATGAGATCTGTTATTCCCACATGTGCCATCATTGAATCCTGGCTTGCTACGCATACCGCTGAGACCGTGATCGACCAGGTGCTGTGTCTGGAGTTTGATTGGTCCTGATCAAGGGGAGATCGTTTGATCTACTTGCAGTGGGTGATCGGCATTTGTTTGGAGCTTTTCTTTATCCAATTTCTGGTGAGTGCATTCACTTAAGGGGGTGCACTTTGGTGTGGTGGAGGGTCCGTTGCAGTTCAAGAACAAGGACTTATATGTGCTTAGGACTGTCATTAAAGGATACCCTTCGGGCACTATGCATGAACTTCACTCCCTGTATTGCACTTTGTTTTAGCGCTGCTAGTGCGTTATAATTTGCTCTATTGGACTATTGTAAATTCTATATGCACCTTCTTCTACATATATATATATATATATATATATATATATATATATATATATATATATATATATATATATATAAATTTAATATAAACGTAAATACAAAAACATTCAGTTGACATTTTACTGGCATCAGGGATTAGGGTTGAGCGAACACCTAGATGTCCGTGTTCGACGGGTTCGGCCGAACTTTAAAAAAAAGTCCGGGTCCGTGTCCCGGACTTTTACCGAACTTTTCCCGGACACCGAACCCCATTGAAGTCAATGGGGACCCGAACTTTAAGGCACTAAAATGGCTCTAAAACACCAAAGGAAAGGGCTAGAGTGCTGCAAATGGCAGCAAAACGTAATTAAGAGCATGGCAAGTGCTCTGCAAACAAATGTGGATAGGGAAATAACTTAAAACAACAAAAAAAAAACAGAAAAATAAAACAATGTTCTTCTTCATCTCTGAAGGACGAGGCCCATATGGAGTAGGAGGGAGGTTGAGGTGGTGGTGGATGTGGCGGTGACATAGGCGTGCGCACAGGGTGTGCTGGGTGTGCCTGGGCACACCCTAATCACCTAGGGCACATAGCATTGCCAGTGAGGAGATGGGAAAGATCTCCCTGGGACCTGCTCTGCTCTATTTCTCCTTGCCTACAGGTACATGGCCCCGATACATTACTCTCCCTGCTGGCAAACACATGCATGTGTATTTCAACTTTGGGGTGCACACCTTAATGCAATAGGCTGCGCACACCTATGGGCGGTGTAGGTGGAAGCGGCGGTGGAGGAGGACCAGGGCCGGATTAACAGCATCATGGGCTTGGTGCTGAGGATTTTGAAGGGCCTTAAGGGCCGTGCCTTGCCATGCACCCAGAGGAGGAAGGGTGCAGCCATGCATGCCTAATTCAACATGGGATGCTGTCTCTGAAGCCCATAAACACATCCATGCATCGCCAACTGTCCCTCCTTGTCCGGCCTTCACGCTGTGTGGGGAGGTTCTGAGGGTGCTGCCTGGGGAAGCGAGCATAGAAGCCAGACTTCTGTGTTTACAAGTGACAGAAGAGCGGTAACAGTGAATATGGCCAACCCGGGGCCTATATAAAAGGTAGGGGCCTGGAGCTGCAGCTCCAATAGCCCCTACATTAATCTGGCCCTGAGGAGGAGGACGAGGTAGCCAACACTGCTTCTTTTCAAAAATTTTAAATGAGGGTACACCCCAAAAGAGTGAGAAAGAGCAAAAATGGAACAATGGGTGGGTAAGGTCGGTATCCATTGCTATTCTGCATAAGGTACGGAAAAGTCCCGTGGGATCCATGCCTGGTTCATTTTAATGAACGTGAGCTTGTCCACATTGTCTCTGGACAGGCGGCTGCGCTTGTCTGTTATAACGCCCCCAGCCGTGCTAAATACCCGTTCAGATAATACACTGGCTGCAGGGCACGCCAGCACCTCCAAGGCGTAAAGGGCAAGCTCAAGCCATGTGCCCAATTTGGAGACCCAGAAGTTGAAGGGGGCAGACCCGTCATTCACTACATGTAGGCGTGTGCACACATACTGCTCCACCATGTTGGTAAAATGCTGCCTCCTTCTAAGACGTTCCATCTGAGCTGCTGGTGCTGCTGTTTGTTGTGGCGTGCTGACAAAGCTTTTCCACATTTCGGCCATGCTAACCCTGCCTTCTGAGGTGCTGGCGGTGCCCTGGTTGCGTTGGCGACCTCCTCCTCCTCCTCCTCTGCCTTGTGCTTCCACTGTGGCCCCGCTGTCAGATGGGAATGCCAGCAGCATGGCGTCTACCAGCGTGCGCTTGTACTCGCGCATCTTGCGATCGCGCTCCAGTGAGTGAATTAAGGACGGTACGTTGTCCTTGTAACGGGGATCCAGCAGCGTGGCCACCCAGTAATCAGCACAAGTTAGAATGTGGGCAACTCGGCGGTCGTTGTGGAGACACTGCAGCATGTAATCGCTCATGTGTGCCAGGCTGCCCAGAGGCGACGAAAGGCTGTCCTCTGTGGGAGGTGTATCGTCCGTGTCCTCTGTATCCCCCCAGCCACGCACCAGTGATGGCCATGAGCTGGCCTGGGTGCCACCCTGCTGTGAACATGGTTCCATCTCCTCCTCCTCCTCCTCATCCTCCTCATCCTCCAGAACTGTGCCCCTGCTGGACAATTGCGTCCCTGGCGTTTGCGTGTGCAGGAACCCACCCTCGGAGCCCCTTGCGAATGACTGCCCTGAAAGCCTTGGAAATGTTACCTCTTCATCCTCCTCCTCCTCCTCATCCTGTGCCACATCCTCTTCCATCATCGCCCGAATTGTTTTTTCAAGGAGGCATAGAAGTGGGATAGTTAAGCTGAGAACGGCGTCATTGCCACTGGCCATGTTGGTGGAGTACTCAAAACAGCGCAACAAGGCACACAGGTCTCGCATGGAGGCCCAGTTAAATTAAATAGCGGAATAGAAAATATGATCCAAAAAAAGTGTATGTATATCACACGTACACAACCACACTGGGCCCCAATTACTATTGTTTGTACCCCTAAAAGGCTAGATGAGGAGTAGGGGGAGTATGGAAAAGGCAGCACCCTCAAACCTTCAGAAGTATGAGATGAACCCCAACAACTTGGAAAGGTGGATCTCTCTCACACGTACCGACACAGACTATCCCGCAATTCAATTGATCCTCAAAGGTTTTTATTGAATAGCGGAATAGGAAATATGATCAAAAAAAGTGTATGTATCTCGCACGTACACAACCACACTAGGCCCCAATTACTATTGTTTGTACCCCTAAAAGGCTAGATGAGGAGTAGGGGGGGTATGGAACAGGCAGCACCCTCAAACCTTCAGAAGTATGAGATGAACCCCAACAACTTGGAAAGGTGGATCTCTCTCACACGTACCGACACAGACTATCCCCCAATTTAACTGATCCCCAAAGGTTTTTGATTAAATAGCGGAATAGAAAATATGATCCCAAAAAAGTGTATGTATATCACACGTACACAACCACACTGGGCCCCAATTACTATTGTTTGTACCCCTAAAAGGCTAGATGAGGAGTAGGGGGAGTATGGAACAGGCAGCACCCTCAAACCTTCAGAAGTATGAGATGAACCCCAACAACTTGGAAAGGTGGATCTCTCTCACACGTACCGACACAGACTATCCCGCAATTCAATTGATCCTCAAAGGTTTTTATTGAATAGCGGAATAGGAAATATGATCAAAAAAAGTGTATGTGTCTCGCACGTACACAACCACACTAGGCCCCAATTACTATTGTTTGTACCCCTAAAAGGCTAGATGAGGAGTAGGGGGGGTATGGAACAGGCAGCACCCTCAAACCTTCAGAAGTATGAGATGAACCCCAACAACTTGGAAAGGTGGATCTCTCTCACACGTACCGACACAGACTATCCCCCAATTTAACTGATCCCCAAAGGTTTTTGATTAAATAGCGGAATAGAAAATATGATCCCAAAAAAGTGTATGTATATCACACGTACACAACCACACTGGGCCCCAATTACTATTGTTTGTACCCCTAAAAGGCTAGATGAGGAGTAGGGGGAGTATGGAACAGGCAGCACCCTCAAACCTTCAGAAGTATGAGATGAACCCCAACAACTTGGAAAGGTGGATCTCTCTCACACGTACCAACACAGACTATCCCCCAATTTAACTGATCCCCAAAGGTTTTTGATTAAATAGCGGAATAGAAAATATGATCCAAAAACAGTGTATGTATATCACACGTACACAACCACACTAGGCCCCAATTACTATTGTTTGTACCCCTAAAAGGCTAGGAGTAGGGGGAGTATGGAACAGGCAGCACCCTCAAACCTTCAGAAGTATGAGATGAACCCCAACAACTTGGAAAGGTGGATCTCTCTCACACGTACCAACACAGACTATCCCCCAATTTAACTGATCCCCAAAGGTTTTTGATTAAATAGCGGAATAGAAAATATGATCCCAAAAAAGTGTATGTATATCACACGTACACAACCACACTAGGCCCCAATTACTATTGTTTGTACCCCTAAAAGGCTAGGAGTAGGGGGAGTATGGAACAGGCAGCACCCTCAAACCTTCAGAAGTATGAGATGAACCCCAACAACTTGGAAAGGTGGATCTCTCTCACACGTACCAACACAGACTATCCCCCAATTTAACTGATCCCCAAAGGTTTTTGATTAAATAGCGGAATAGAAAATATGATCCCAAAAAAGTGTATGTATATCACACGTACACAACCACACTAGGCCCCAATTACTATTGTTTGTACCCCTAAAAGGCTAGGAGTAGGGGGAGTATGGAACAGGCAGCACCCTCAAACCTTCAGAAGTATGAGATGAACCCCAACAACTTGGAAAGGTGGATCTCTCTCACACGTACCAACACAGACTATCCCCCAATTTAACTGATCCCCAAAGGTTTTTGATTAAATAGCGGAATAGAAAATATGATCCCAAAAAAGTGTATGTATATCACACGTACACAACCACACTAGGCCCCAATTACTATTGTTTGTACCCCTAAAAGGCTAGGAGTAGGGGGAGTATGGAACAGGCAGCACCCTCAAACCTTCAGAAGTATGAGATGAACCCCAACAACTTGGAAAGGTGGATCTCTCTCACACGTACCAACACAGACTATCCCCCAATTTAACTGATCCCCAAAGGTTTTTGATTAAATAGCGGAATAGAAAATATGATCCAAAAAAAGTGTATGTATATCACACGTACACAACCACACTAGGCCCCAATTACTATTGTTTGTACCCCTAAAAGGCTAGGAGTAGGGGGAGTATGGAACAGGCAGCACCCTCAAACCTTCAGAAGTATGAGATGAACCCCAACAACTTGGAAAGGTGGATCTCTCTCACACGTACCAACACAGACTATCCCCCAATTTAACTGATCCCCAAAGGTTTTTGATTAAATAGCGGAATAGAAAATATGATCCCAAAAAAGTGTATGTATATCACACGTACACAACCACACTAGGCCCCAATTACTATTGTTTGTACCCCTAAAAGGCTAGGAGTAGGGGGAGTATGGAACAGGCAGCACCCTCAAACCTTCAGAAGTATGAGATGAACCCCAATAACTTGGAAAGGTGGATCTCTCTCACACGTACCAACACAGACTATCCCCCAATTTAACTGATCCCCAAAGGTTTTTGATTAAATAGCGGAATAGAAAATATGATCCCAAAAAAGTGTATGTATATCACACGTACACAACCACACTAGGCCCCAATTACTATTGTTTGTACCCCTAAAAGGCTAGGAGTAGGGGGGAGTATGGAACAGGCAGCACCCTCAAACCTTCAGAAGTATGAGATGAACCCCAACAACTTGGAAAGGTGGATCTCTCTCACACGTACCAACACAGACTATCCCCCAATTTAACTGATCCCCAAAGGTTTTTGATTAAATAGCGGAATAGAAAATATGATCCCAAAAAAGTGTATGTATATCACACGTACACAACCACACTAGGCCCCAATTACTATTGTTTGTACCCCTAAAAGGCTAGGAGTAGGGGGAGTATGGAACAGGCAGCACCCTCAAACCTTCAGAAGTATGAGATGAACCCCAACAACTTGGAAAGGTGGATCTCTCTCACACGTACCAACACAGACTATCCCCCAATTTAACTGATCCCCAAAGGTTTTTGATTAAATAGCGGAATAGAAAATATGATCCCAAAAAAGTGTATGTATATCACACGTACACAACCACACTAGGCCCCAATTACTATTGTTTGTACCCCTAAAAGGCTAGGAGTAGGGGGAGTATGGAACAGGCAGCACCCTCAAACCTTCAGAAGTATGAGATGAACCCCAACAACTTGGAAAGGTGGATCTCTCTCACACGTACCAACACAGACTATCCCCCAATTTAACTGATCCCCAAAGGTTTTTGATTAAATAGCGGAATAGAAAATATGATCCCAAAAAAGTGTATGTATATCACACGTACACAACCACACTAGGCCCCAATTACTATTGTTTGTACCCCTAAAAGGCTAGATGAGGAGTAGGGGGAGTATGGAACAGGCAGCACCCTCAAACCTTCAGAAGTATGAGATTGTGTTCACTGTACCCCACAAAGATTGAGTTCACTGCACCCCACAATGATTGTGTTCACTGCACCCCACAAAGATTGTGTTCACTGCACCTCACAAAGATTGTGTTCACTGTACCCCCCAAAGATTGTGTTCACTGCACCCCACAAAGATTCTGTTCACTGTACCCCACAAAGATTGTGTTCACTGCACCCCAAAAAGATTGTGTTCACTGCACCCCAAAAAGGATGTTGTTCACTGCACCCCAAAAAGATTGTGTTCACTGCACCCCACAAAGATTGTGTTCACTGCACCCCAAAAAGATTGTGTTCACTGCACCCCAAAAATGATTTTGTTCACTGCACCCCAAAAAGGATTTTGTTCACTGCACCCCAAAAAGGATGTTGTTCACTCCACCCCAAAAAGATTGTGTTCACTGCACCCCACAAAGGATTTTGTTCACTGCACCCCAAAAAGGATGTTGTTCACTGCACCCCAAAAAGGATTTTGTTCACTGCACCCCAAAAAGATTGTGTTCACTGCACCCCACAAAGGATTTTGTTCACTGCACCCCACAAAGATTGTGTTCACTGCACACCAAAAAGGATTGTGTTCACTGCACCCCAAAAAGATTTTGTTCACTGCACCCCAAAAAGATTGTGTTCACTGCAGCCCAAAAAGATTGTGTTCACTGCAGCCCAAAAAGATTGTGTTCACTGCAGCCCAAAAAGATTGTGTTCACTGCAGCCCAAAAAGATTGTGTTCACTGCAGCCCAAAAAGATTGTGTTCACTGCAGCTCACACACAGAAAAATGGATGTGGATCACTGACACCTGCCTATCTCCAATCCCACACCACACAGCAATATCGATTGTAGTTTGTAGAACACAGTTTCCCTAAAATTCAGCAGACTCTGTCCCTAACAGGATTGAGAAGAGATCGTAGATCAGGATTGAGTGCAGATTCACCCCACCCCCCACACAGCAATATCGATTGTAGTTTGTAGAAGACACTGACCCTATAATTCAGCAGACTCTATCCCTAAAATGCCTACAACTCGCCCTGCCTAAACACTCCGACCTGTCCCTCAATTCTATCCGGACACAAATGGTTTTTTCCTGCCTATCTTTCCCTAATCAGCAGCCAGCACGTTGATGTGTGCTCTGTCCCTGAATCTAAGCAGCATAATGACGCCGCTGCGGCTGCCTCGAACTTATAAAGACTTGGTCACATGCTTCAGACGGCCAATCACAGCTACTGAGACATTTGCAGGCATGGCTGGGATGGCTTAAGGCACACCAGTTAAACGATTGTTGATTGGCTGTTGAAAGCCCGCCATGAAAAGAGCGCCAAAGCATGCAAAACCCGGAAATAAAACGACCGAACACGGATTTTTACCCGAACATACAGTAAAGTGTCCGTGTCCGTGTTCGGGTACAAAAAATCCAATTATTCGGTACGAACACGAATAATACAGTCTGTGTTCGCTCAACACTATCAGGGATTAATTACGTTTGGTTGTGTTACACATTTATTTACTGATTTTTGTTTGTTTACATTTGATCCCAATTATGATAAAAATCAATCATTTACCACAAGCCTTTATGCAGGTGATTTTCTTCTGCATGATATAAAAGATGGAAAAACAACTCTTTGATTATACCATTCTCATATTACAACTCCAATTAAAAGTATAAAAATATTCCAGTCTGCCTGGTACCCTATATTATACTAAAGCTCATGCATCGACCAAAATTATCAAACAATTCCCACACATGGCCTATTTTTTTACAGACCTGATCTGAAAATTAGTGGGTCTGGTTTACACGATAATCCATAAGGGCTATGAGGGTGTTTGGCATGCTTGTGTGTGGTTGCGGCTTGCTAATACAGGGTTCAAGGAAGTAAAGAAGGTGTTGTGGAGGCGATACAATGCCTCCTTATTGCCTGTCAAGTGCATTCTGAAGAGCCATCCGAACACAGATTGCTTTTTAGAGAGCAAAGCTAGTGTGGATGAGCCCTTAGTGATCTACATTCAACTCTGATTATATTAGTACACGCTTCATACTGTGTATTGTTCCTGTCTTAAATGTATACTATGTTAGATGTTCTCAAAAACATAGTAGTCAGTCCCATTTTTGTTTATATACTTCATCACCTAGCCAGTATATATTCTTACACTGGAGGGAGTACAGCTTAGCAAACCAGATTTGCTAGTACATTAGATGTATGCATGCTTTCATAGCTACAGTATGTGCATATAGAAGAGTATCACATGCCCATAGTATATTCTGAGAGAGTGGCTGTGTTCAATTGGGTTTGTGGATGCATTATTATGACAACACATCTGCCATTTTTACCACTTTAAGACCAGAAGGATTTGCCCCCTTCCTGACCAGGCCCTATTTTGCGATTCGGCACTGCGTTATTTTAACGGACAATTGCGCTGTCGTGCAATTCTGTACCCAAATAAAATTGATGTCCTTTTTTTTACTACAAATAGAGCTTTCTTTTGGTGGTATTTGATCACCTGTGTGATTTTTATTTTTTGTGCTATAAACAAAAAATAGCAACAATTTTGAAAAAAAAAAAAAAAAAAACAATATTTTTCACAGTCTGCTATATGACATTCTCAAAAAAAAAAATTCAAAAATCAAAATTTTTTAACATTTTAGGCCAATTTGTTTTTTGCTACATATTTTTGGTAAAAATTGCAATAAGCGTATTTTGATTGGTTTGCGCAAAAGTTATCGTGTCTACTGATTACGGGAAAGATTTATGTCATTTTTTTTTTTACTAGTAATAGCGGCAATCTGCAATTTTTTGCTGGACTGCGACATTGCAGTGGACAGATCGGACCCCTGACTGACATTTATGACATTTTTGGGGGGGACCAGTGACATTACTACAGTAATCAGGGCTAAAAATATGCACGGTTACTGTAATAAAGACACTGGCAGGGAAGTGGTTAACATTATGGGTGATCAAGGGGTTAAATGTGAGCCTAAGGGAGTGATTCTAACTGTGGGGGAGGGGGGGGTGGCTTCTGAAATGACCATAGAGACATGTGAGCCTATATAGAAGGATCACAGGGGCTCTATGATCATTCAAGGGAAAAGAACGGTTAGCTGTGTTTATAACAGCTGACCGTTCTTCTCTCTCATCGGAGAACGATCGCAGGTGTCAGGCGGCAATTGGAGCCGCCTGCCCTGTGCATCGGCTTCCCCACTGATGAGCCCACTAGCCTCCTGAGAGCAAGTGACGTACAGCTACCCCAATTTGCCCAGGAGCGGCTGCCTGCCGTCATATAACTAAGTTATACAGCGGGCGTCGTAAAGCGGTTAAGTAAATCAGATCCCTTACCTCTAATAGCCATATTTCTTTATTCAGCCTAGCCATGCTTTCCCTATTATACTCTATGCTATGTAGCATACTGTATATCCCACAAGACTGAGATTCCAATCTTGTAGCCTTAACCCTCCTCTTGTGTTAGGGTCAAAACTGACCCGTTTTCAGGTTTTGAATGTCTATAAGTATCACATAAATTTGTTTATTGCATCAAGATTTTTTTACTTTGTCAGGAACCTCTATTTAAACAATGTAATAGAAAAATAATCCTTTTCACTAAATTATAAAATACTGTGGTGAAAATTAAGACGTTCATGGTGTTAGGGTCAATTCTGACCCAGTTATAATATAGGATTTTAGGACACTAATAAGTGCCAAAACTAAAATCATAAACACTCTCTCTGCTTAGTAACACTGACAGCCAATCACCTCTCAACCCTGTAAGCTGTAGTTAGGGAGGGGCCTATCTCTTTTCCTGCTTGTCTGCTTCTCTAAATAAAGTGGAGAAACATAGGACAAATTCATTTCAGAGTTGCTGACTTTATTTTACCATTTTTTCAATTTGACAATGAGAGGTATGCTATCAAAAGAAAGGTCTAAGGGGTCACACCAAAAATATTAAAACCAATCTTTTCAAGGATAAAGAAGCCTAACAAGGTAACCAAGAGGTAAGAAACAAATTTGATGATAAATAATTATTCAGAGGGTATTTTATGGCTGATTTAAAACACGGGTTAAAACTGACCCTAAACATCATGGATAGTAACGGAATTCTAACATAAGAGGAGGGTTAAAATATCTCAATAGGATTTTCAGCTCCACAAAACCTGCTAACATTCGTGTGCTCTGTGTGAATTTTTTATCTTTGTAATTATCGAACTCACCCATTAACAATATAGCTTGAAATAACCTATTAAAGAATTTAGGCCCCTTTCACACAGGCGATCTGATCAGGTGAATAGGTGGATGTAAACAGACATGTGTCCTTTTTATACCCACCAACCTCCAGGTCCAATCTGGTCCACTAAAAAAAAAAATGAAAGGAGATCTGTCCTTTTCCATTTAGAGGGATTGGAGGATAATTGGGTCTAACAATGGAGTCCATTTACACCTGGACACCCATAAAGCAGAGGGGGCTTTGTCCATGTCCACTCTGCAGAAACTGAGTGGATATAGATGTGTCATCGCCTATTCTGTCAAGCTGATTCCCTGCTGATTGGAACTGAATCTGCCCCATGTGAAAATGGCCTTATTTATTAAACATCTAAATACAAAACTGAAATACATTAAGAGGAGGTGTCTTACCTGCTAAAAGACTTTTATTTCTGTCTATCTAGCTAGTCCCTAATGAGATGTAGTAGGCCTGCCACCAGTGGCGGCTGGTGCTCCATGGGTCGGGGGGGCGGCATAAGGACCTGACCACGGACCACACCAGTTTCAGCCCGCACTGCACACCATACCCCCGGTCGCCGGCTTACTCACCCTGGGCTGCCCCTGGACTGAAATGTGGATGCGGCAGCGGCTTTCCCCTCAGCCTCCTCCGTGTCCCCCTTCGTTGGTCAGGCTTCCCCTGCGTCTTCTCCTTCCTCCTCCTTCGCCAGTAGGGTGGCTTCTCCTTTTGGTCGATCGGAAACGGGTCTCAGGACCCACTTCCTGACTGGCCAGGAGGAGAATCTGGGTGACAATAGTGAATATTCATTGGCTATTGTCACACAACTGGGTGGGATCAGGGTGCAGTGCTCTGTGCCCCGAGCCCACCCTTTTTTGAAGCCTATTAGAGCCTCTGGCTCTAATCGCGTGCTTCAAAAAAAAAATCCCCCATTGGAATCCATGCATCCAGCCCCCTGCATGTAGATTAGGGGGCCGGACGCATAGATAGGTGGGGCGGTGCACCTGTGCCCCTAATAGACGGGCCGCCACTGCCCATCACAGCACAGCCAGCCTTGTGACCTAACTTTTATCTGCTGCCTTTAAACACCACAGTTAAGCCTAGTACAAGGCCGACATCATCGGCCTGGTTCAAAAAAAACGGCCGACATTCAGTCCGAGTGTACTAGGCTTAACTGTGGTGCTTAATGGCAGCAGATAAAAGTTAGGTCAAAAGGCTGGCTGTGCTGTATGGCAGCCGGTCCAACAGGCCAGCTTCTGTCAGAAGAGCCAGATCTGTGGGAAAACCAGCAGCCAACTGGCTCCCGATCAGCCAATGACTGAGAGCACTGAGAGAAGTGTTCTGGCGGGGGGGGGGGGACCGCTCCCCCCTGTCAAAACACAACAGGTCAGGAGGTGAGATTGCTATACTAAAGTTGAATCATTAGTACAGTGGCTCCGACGTGAGCTGTCAATTTATTTTCCTTCAACCTGCTGGATTGAACAAAAAATACCTGATAGTGTACCAGGCTTTAGGTCACTTTCTAGCCCTTGGCCTGTGACTGAAAAGAGAAGGAGCACAACCAGTTTATTCAATTTTTTTCAGCATCTAAAGTAAGGAAAGTCGTTGAGATTTTGCGAGACTCTGGCTCTATAATGAGATTTAGCATTCTGGTGCTGTCTGAACTATCTTCCCATCAGTATGTTCACTATTAGCGCAAGTGCATGCAGGGTACATAATTGATACCAAATTTAGTTACCCCTCCCCCCCTCCCCCACACAGCTTTCAAATGGAGTCATAACCTACAGGGGAAAATATCAGGCTGAAAACAAATAAAAATCAGGCATTTACATCAGTTTCAGTTAAAATTCACTTGTCGAGCACACCATAGCAGATTTACTGCTACAGGGCAGCCGTGCTGCGCAGAATCATGTATATATATGTGATTCTGCACTTCTGGGTTTTGGGTGTGAGTGTGCGCCGCTGATGGCTTGTTCCCGCTGTGATTCAGCAGGTCCCGCTGGCCCGATGTCTGCCGGCACCCACTGATCATTCAGTACACTGACAGAAGGCCAGTCTTCCTATGTAAACAAGGCAGATTGTCATTCTGTCAGTGCAGAAGACATGGATCCTTTGTTTCTGTAAAGCAGAAACACAGATCCACGTTTTTCACTAGTAAAAGCCCCTCCTCCACTACACTGAAACATTAGCTAGGCACACAATTAACACCTTGATCGCCCTTGGTGTTAATGCCCTTCCTGCCAGTGTCATTAGTACAGTGACAGTGCATATTTTTACCAGTGGTCACTAAAGTGTCAAAAGTGTCAGTTAGGTGTCAGATTTGTCTGCCACAATATAGCAGTCCTGCTATAAGTCGCTGATTGCCGCCATTACTAGAAAAAATAAATAAATAAATAGAAAAGTAAATAAAAATATCCCATAGTTTGTAAATGCTACAACATTTGTGCAAACCAATCAATATACGCTTATGGGGATTTTTTTTTTTTTATCAAAAACATGTAGTAGAATACATATTGGCCTAAATTGATGAAGAAATTAGATTTTTTTACATTTTTTTGTTGGGTGTTTTATAGAGAAGAAAGTAAAAAATATAGTTTTTTTTTTTTTTTCAAAATTGTCAATCGCTCTTTGTTTATAGCAGAGGTGATAAATACCACCAAAAGAAAGCTCTATTTGTTGGAAAAAAGGACATACATTTTATTCGGAAATAGTGTCGCAATTTTCAGTTAAAGTAACACAGTGCCATATTGCTAAAATATGGCCTGGTCATGAAGGGGGGTACACCTTCCGGAGGTAAAGTGGTTAAAAAAGAATATGTAACTGCATTTTTGTGTGTGTTTTTTTAATTGCATAGAGTTCATCTCTAGTAAAATGCAAGAAGATAAATAAAATGAGTTACGCTGTGCCTATATTCATCCAATGGTAGCATTACTAATCACTACAAATAACTACTGTGAAGAGTGAATAGCTATGAAATATGGGATTTTCCTCTTTAGGAGGAAGCATTCACAAAGGGGATGTATTAAGTTGCATGCAGGCAATAATGAAAGCTCTAATCCATTTTATGTGAATACGATTACAGGGTCTGTGCAGACAAAACACAATCACTTCAGAGAGTTCTAAGTCCTGCATATTTATCTTATTGTTTCCATAATAGAACACAGGAGTGCTAATATTTATGCAAATATCCTCTCTAATGAATTACTGACCTTTGCTTTATCCTGTTATTTTCCTTTATTGCGCCTAGCAAATATTTATTGTTTCATAGGCTAAGATTTAATAAGCATGGAAATAGAGTGTGAAAAATGGAATGCAGCGGAAAACCATGGACCAGAAAGACATTCAGATAATTATACTTGGTCCTTTAATAATAGAAATGTATATAGGCCCAAGAACAATAGTATTATAATGAAGCTGGTTTGCATATTTCTTTTTTATAAAAGATTACAACTTAAAAAAAAATGAAATGAAAAATGAGATAATTTTTTTGATAATGAGCCATATTCTTCATTCTTCATCATTGGCTGGAAAGTAGAGAGTATTGGCGAGTATGTAACACGTACAAAATGTTATATTCCTAAAGGCTTTGAAGTAAAGGTGGGAAGATCAATTTGTCTTAATTACAAAATGTATTTTTTTTTTCCATAAGGTTTTTATTGAGAATAAAAGATAACAGGCATAGAATAATGAAATACAGAAACATCAAATACCTAGTAAGAATAAATCATAAATCAGAGTAACAAATGGGTATTTTTGGTAATAGTCTAAGGTACAAAATTTATTTAGGAGTGCCTAGGTGTATGGAACAATAATGTATGTTTTTTTTTTTTTTAATTGAAATATTGGAAACAGTGTATAATAGGTTTAGGTGTGGGCTGTTTCTATAATGTCTATTGTATTGCTCCAGCTTTATACACCTTTTCGTTGCTGGCTATAAAAAAATATGAGAGTCTGACAATGCTTAGTTTGTTGTACTTGGTGCAGTCACAGATTTAGGGCTGTTTTGCACAGGTCTAGGATTCTATTGAGGTTTCAGCAAGTTTTGAGTATTTTTGTGGTATCACAAAATGTCTATTTTTTTATGCAATTGTCCAATGAAAAAAAAAAAAAAAGTTATAAAAATGGCTATACGTTCCCTTAAAGAGGTTGTAAATGCAGAAGGTTTTTTTATCTTAATGCATTCTATGCATTAAGATAAAAAAAAAACCTTCTGTGTGCAGCAGCCCCCCTCAGCCCCTCTAATACTTACCTGAACCCTATCTCTGTCCAGCGATGTGCACGAGTGCCTCAACCGTCCAATACTCTCCCTCCTGATTGCCTGAGACACAGAAGCGGCACTATTGGCTGCTGTCAATCAAATTAATTTAGCCAATCAGGAAAGAGAGGGGATGGGGCCGAACCACGGCATCGTATCTGAATGGACACGGGGAGCTGTGGCTCAGCTCGGGTGCCCCCCATAACAAGCTGAGGGAGGGGCCAGAAGCACCGAAGAGGGACCCAAGATGAGGAGGATCTGGGCTGTTCTGTGCAAAACCAACTGCACAGGGCAGGTAAGTATAACATGTTTCTTATTTTTAAAGAAAAAAAAAATGAGAATCTAGTATCACTTTAAAATTTTACTTGGATTGTCTTCAGTCTTCTTCTGTCCTAGGGTAGCTCTACTGTTAAAAATCCTGTAAGAGGTTTAAAATCTGTACGTAAAGTTTCCCTTATCTTTACATTAAAGCTTGCAGCTCTAATCATACGAAACCTTATAGCAATGGTGTTCCTGGGGGAAGGACAGTTCGCGGGAGTTACTACCATTTGAAGGGTGCCCTGTAGTGGCTGAAGAGACACCCAGAATGGCAGTGGCAGGGCCACTGTTAGGAATCATGGAGCCCCATGCAGTCCTCCTGATGCCCCCCTCCAACCATGCCTACACCATGCCTAGACCCCACCCATACCCCCCCCCCCCCGATGCAGTGGAAAAGCAGCATTAACTTTATCCACCTACACTATGGAAAAAAAAAGAAAAAAGTTCTGCTTCTGCTCCCACCTCCTGGGCCCCTCTGTTAACCTGATGGGGCCTGGGGAAATGTAATTAACCACTTAACCACCAAGCAAGCCTATTTTTGACACTTTTTGTTTACAAGTTTAAATCAGTATTTTTTTGCTAGAAAACTACTTAAAACCCCCAAACATTATATATATTTTTTCAGCAAAGACTCTGGAGAATAAAATGGTGGTCATTGCAATATTTTTTGTCACGTGGTATTTGCGCAGTGGTCTTTCAAACGCCATTTTTTTGGAAAAATTACAAAAAATCATATTTCACTGCATTTAAAAATAACTAAACAGTAAAGTTAGCCCATTTTTTTGTATATTGTGAAAGATGATGTCACGCCAAGTAAATATATGCCAAACATGTTACGGTTTAAAACTGCCCACACCCACGGAATGGCGACAAACTACGGTCAATAAAAATCTCCATAGGCGACGCTTTAAAATGTTTTAACGGTTACCAGTTTAGAGTTAGAGTGTAGCTCTTTTTTTTTTAATTATTGCTCACGCTCTGGCGATCGCAGTGATACCTCACATGTGTGGTTTAAACAGCGATTTAATTTGCGGTGCAACTTCCATATATGTTCTTTGTCATGCGCGAGCTAACGGCGATGGGGGCGGCTAAATTTTATTTATTTTTTCCTATTTATTTAATTTTTTTTTTAATTTTAACACAGTTGAAAAAAAAAAATCTGATCACTTTTATTGCTGTCACAAGCAATGTAAACATCCCTTGTGACAGCAATATGCAGTGACAGGTACTCTTTATGGAGGGATCGAGGGTCTAAAAGACCCTAGACCCCTCCACTACACTTCCATGTATTCAAAACGCCGAAAACTGCATTTTTGAATGCAGTCACTTTTTGAATCTGCCGCCTTTAGTAGCAGAGTAACCTGGATGTGACGTCATGGACGCCGCCTTCGGGTTACCTCATCGGAGACCCGATCAAAGCCACTTCTGGCTTTGATCGGGACTCCATCCAGCCGGCGGACATGCCAGCTGGGTGCTCGGGTCTCCCGGTGGGACGGGAGACCCGGGCAAAGCCGCGGAAGGTGAAGGGAGGGAGGGACGTCCCCTCCTGCTCGCCGGGATAACCACCGAGTGGCTCCCAAGCCACATCGGTCATTACCTCCGGAAAGCCAACCGCCGGCTCTAAAAAACGGTACCGGGATGATGCCTCTAGCTAGAGGCATCATCCCGGTATAACCACACAAAGCCAGGCTGAGCAGATTAACCTTTACACATACTATAGTTCCCTACCTTTCTTCTCTCCCCCCCCACCCCCCTTCTCTTCCTTTTACTCCATTTCTTTTTTTACTATAGGAATCGGACTCTATCTATAACCTTCCCAACGAATGGAACAGATCCTGCATAGGGACAGGAACGCTTCTCCAACTCGACAAACCTCATTGGACTCGAGATGTTACTTTCCTCAATGACATTGCCCTGCCTTTGTGGTCATTATTCAGCCCGAAACCAACATCCCAGACTTCCCCCTCTGCACCTCGCATTCCGTTGATCAAGGGCTGGTAATGTACTATGCTTCCACATGTATTGCCCCTACAGATTCACATACCACCCCTGCATCCTACAGCTATATAACTTTGTATTCCGTCCACATGCTTCCATCCCCAGTTTACTAGAAAGCGGAGAAATGTATTCCATTTGCCAGTTCAGATGTCCCCCTCTGATGCTTGACAGACCAGAACTCGGTCACCTCATATGCCATACAGACTCACCTTCTCCTCTGCCTAAACCTATTTAACATAGAAATGCTCACCAGTCCAACTCCACCTCCAGGATCAAGATTGTTGACTGGCTAGCAAACCCCTCCTATGATCTACACTTACTGAGTGACATTTATGCTAAATGTCTGTTGTAGATAAATAATATTTTATCTTATGTCCCTATGTAAATGTGGATCGACTTTCCGGGACTCCTTCCTTCCCCCCCCCCCCCCCAGCCCTCCACCAATTTCTAACATATTTGAGACTACTTATTACCCCTTCACTTTTTGCTACCCCCCTGTACACTATATAACTGTATCATTCACAGGTATTTTGATTTTACCTCAGGCGAGTAGATATGCTGATGGGTCGTTCACACCCTATAAAATATGCTGGAGTCTCCAGAGGGTCGACCCTTACACACCATACTTTCTCCTTGTATCTCATAAATTACTGGTATCCTCCCCAACCACCATCCTTCCTACTCATGTGCCCAGCAGCAGTTACCTAAATTCCCTGTAGTTATTATCTGATGTTAACACGTAGATACCCCCCCATTCCTATCTCTCCCAAGACCCCTACCTTACTATACCTCGTACGTATATATAACCTAGTGGGAACTATAAGCTGACTGCTCTTTTCTACTTTCTAAATACTCAATTCTTATGCAGCACCCTGACAGGATTTTTTTCTGATTTGTTGTCAGCTCTACTGCTCCCTTGATTTCTGTTTACTAAGTTCCTTCGCAGACTCCTCCTACTCTTTATATATTATGGTTTCCTCCTGACTTACCGCCATTACACACCATTCAACATACCGGATGATTCACATATTCTCTCAAATTTATATCTCCCATGCCGGCTGGGGATCGTTCAACATCCCTTTCCGACTGGAGCGCTGCCTTCTCCCCCAAAAGATGGGAATTGAATTCTCTTTTCTTACATCGCCTCACCTCAACTATTGTACATATAGCTAGGGTGGAATAAAACTTCCTCCCCTATACTCAGGCTTTACAACCACCTTCACCCTTCCCTTTTCCCTCACCCGCCGCCCATCCTTACTTTCAACCCACCTACCCCAACCCCCTTCCCACCCCCCTTTCCCGAGGAGGCCTTCCTCTGCTCCATCCCAGTCTCTGTCCCTCCAATCATTCATACCTGCTTATACACAACAATTTTGCTAAGGCACCTTGTTTTTAATTATTAAACACGGTCCCTCATCTAGAACCTCGTCTAGAAACCTAAGATGTCATTATTCACCTAACATGCATAAGTCTACCCTGGAGAAACGCAGCCAAGTTCTTGACCTCATGCACAAACTCAAAGCAGACATTGTATATCTTCAGGAAACACACTTCTGTTCCTTAGCTGTACCCAAACTATCAAACCACTTCTACCCCACCACCTACCTGTCCACAAACCCCTTAGGGAAGACCAAAGGTGTCGCCATTCTTATTTCCAAAAAAGTTGATTGGACGCTCCTTGACTCCATTATTGATCCTGATGGCAGGCTTGTCTTACTGAAAGAGCAAATTGCAAACAAACCATTCACATTAGCTAACATTTACAGTCCTAACTCTGCACAAGTATCATTTTTTAAGAAAATTGCACACACGTTAGCGGAATTCCAAAAAGGCATTACCATTTTAGGAGACTTTAACGTAGCACTCCACCCTTTAATCGATACGTCAACAGGCACATCCTCCCTGCCTTATCGAGCATTAAAACAAATCAGATCTCAACTCCAAGATCTCTTATTACATGACTCATGGCGTACCCTATTCCCTTCAACCAAAGACTATACTTTTTTCTCTCCCCCTCACAAAAGGTATTCGAGGCTTGATTATATATTCCTCCCCCAAAAAGACCTCCCCCTCATTAAAAAAGCGACAATTCAACCAATGGTTCTATCCGACCACCACTGTTTCATTGACACTTTGTCTTCCGTCGGACCACCCCCCATTCCAAATTCTGGATATTAGACTCCTCTCTCTTGACTTTGGAATCGGACATCCAACTTCTCCGTAAAGCGATTTCTGAATTTTTCACTAACAATGATACGTTAGAAACATCGCCCATTACCCTCTGGGAAACACACAAATGTGTCTTGAGGGGTATCTTAATCTCTCTCAAGTCTTCCAAGAAGAAAGCCCACCAGGCTAGAACTCAAGCACTCCTTCAAAAAATCAAAGAACTAGAATCATCACACAAATGCACGCAAGCTCAATGCACATACCAAGAACTTATACACCACAGACAGCTTCTTTTAGATGAATTGCATATCAAGACTAAGCGTAAATTTATCTTACAACAAAAGCTTTTCTACGAATATGGGAATAAAAGTAGCACGTTTTTAGCAAGGGCCCTTCAAGCGAAAAGAGCCAACCTCTCCATTCATGCTATCAAGGATGGCCAGGGAACCACCTTCGTCAATACTCCTGATATTGCTTCCCAATTTGAAAAATACTATGCTAATTTATATAACCTCACTCCTACTGCCTCAGAGGGAGACAAAAATGTCCTTATTCGCGATTTCTTGCAAAACCACTGCCCTACACCTCTCTCACCCATGCAATCACAAGATATAGACCAGTGTTTCCCAACTCCGGTCCTCAGGGCACACTAACAGGCCAGATTTTAAGTATTACCTTGGGGAGATGCAGACTAGAATACTGCAATCACTGAGCGGCAAATGATATCACCTGTGATGTATTTCAGTTTTCTTGCAAACCTGGCCTGTTAGTGTGCCCTGAGGACCGGAGTTAAAAAAACACTGATATAGACGACCCTATATCCCAAGATGAACTTTTGACAGCAATCAAACAACTAGAAACAGGCAAAAGCCCCAGCCCTGATGGGTTCACTGCCCCTTATTACAGGACTTTTGTAGATTTACTTTCATCTCCCCTGACAAACGCCTTCAACTCTATGTCGAACCCCCCACTCCCACCTCATAGGTTACTAGACGCCCATATTACGGTCATCCCCAAGGAGGGTAAGGATGCAACTTCAGTCGTAAATTATAGACCCATATCCTCGTTAAACGTTGATATAAAGCTGTTTGCCAAGATACTCACTAACAGACTTCTTCCCCTCATCCCAAGTATAATCAGCAAAGACCAAGTTGGCTTTGTCCTGGGCCGCGAAGCCCGAGACAATACGATTAAAGCCATAAATATCCACCACTGGATGTCCTCCTCTAATTTCAAAGGCTTTATGCTTTCCCTCGACGCCTCGATGGAAATCGAACGAGACAGGGATGCCCATTATTCACTATCCATTTTCATCCCTACTTTGTAGCCTTTTCTACACTCCCTTGCACACAACCAAGATATACACAGCGCACATATTGGATCCCCCATATACAAAATAGCGGCTTTCGCAGATGATATACTGCTTTTTTTCAGCAAACCATTACTTTCCATCCCAACTCTCTTAAAGGAATTTACTCTCTTCCAGCACATTTCCAACTTTAAAATAAATTTTTCTAAATCCCACGCCCTCTCTATCCCTCTCTGTCCCCTGAACCAGTGAACCAATGTAAAACTAACTTCCCATTTCAATGGAAACACGATTACATAAAATATCTAGATATACACCTCCCGGCCAACCACTCGGATCTCTTCACCAAATATTTCCTCCCCACGCGCAAAACCATCATAGATGACATAAAAAAATGGAACAAACCCCACTTTTCGTGCTTTGGACGAGCCGCCATAATTAAGATGAATATCCTCCCCCGTCTCCTATACTTACTTCAAACAATTCCCATCAAAATTTCTCCCTCCTTTTTTCGATCATTTAAAACCCTCTGCATTACATTTCTCTGAAATCAGAATCATCCCAGACCTTCACCTTACTGACTAAATCTAAACATGCCGGAGGCATTGGTCTGCCTGACTTGAAAAAGTACTATTGGGCATGCCACCTTACGAGAATTTTGGATTGGTTCCTTCACAAACAGAGTAAGGACTGGATTTCATTGGAAAATTCATTTGATTCAACTCCAATACAGTCCCTACCTTGAATAACTCCTGCTGAACTCCCACACCCCCTTAAGAATCACCCACAAATCAATGCCACACTATCTTCTTCTTTTTGTAAACAATCCTCCTTGTCCTCAAACCCAGGCCCTCTGACCCTGGTCAAATTTAACCCTGCCTTTAACCCTGGTATTTCACCAAATTTCCTCTCGGATCACTGGAAAGATGATTTAATCTGGGCACACCACTTCTACAAAAGGGGCTCCCTGATTGACCGCACTCACCTCAAAATAGATGTTACTTCCTCCCCCATACCCAGTTGGGCAAACTTTCAGACACGCCACTTCTTAACTATCTTAAACCGTACGGGCGCACTATCTAGAGATCTTACGCCTTTTGAGCGTCTATGCCTGTGTATGTCTCCCCAACGCCATCTCATCTCCACCACATATAACCTACTCTCCTCGGATTCCCCACTGAATTCAAACAAAGCCCTATCTACGTGGGAATCAGATCTTGACCTATATCTCACTGATCGTGACTGGGGAAATATCTGCTTCATTTCACACAAAAGTTCCCTTAATGTCTTGATACAGGAAAACTGCTATAAGCTTTTGACTTGGTGGTACAGGACCCCGACGACCCTACATAAATTCTACCCCGACTCCCCCTTGATTACTGGAGATGTCACAAAGACCCTGGCACGCTCCTCCATATTTTCTGGACATGTTCTCGAATTCAACCTTTTTGGAAACAAATTCAAGATATAATCACAAAAATCCTAGATATTCCCATAATATATGCACCGGCGCAATACTTACTCCACCACACCGACATTCCACCACATCGCTATTGCAAAACGCTAAATGAACACCTGATTAATAGCTAAAAAGACCAAAAAAATTGGCGCTAATTCCTATTCTTCCAATAAAAACCTAATAAAAAACAACAATGCTCCAAATGTGTGCAAATCTGTGAAGAAGTGATAAAAAAATGTATCTTCAAAAATGATCAATCTAAAAAGAAGTTTTAAAATAGTGCTAGTTGATATTCTTCCAATAAAATACAGTTTCAGGATCAGTGCAAGTGAATAAATCTTAATAATACAGAAAAAATGGAAAAAAAATCTTCTCACAAATCGATCTAATGGGTGCAGACGGATAATTCAGTGCAATTAATATGAGATATGTCTATACAATAACTAAATCTGATAGGATGTGGATACATAAATGAATAAATAATGATGGTGAAAAAATAGGTGTCTTGATATAAGAAAAAAGTACAGATGGACAAATCGATGTTATTAATTGAAAGATCCTGACATGCTTCAACCATATAACACAAAAGAAATCAAGCAAACCTCCAATATATGAATAAAATAGATACTACTGTGCAATATTATACAATTGTCCCAATGTGAAAAAAAAATACAATAAAATGTCCCAATGTCTCAAATAAATTCAATGAAAATATAATAGATAACTGTATAAACAAATTGTGCACTCCTCTGTGCATACATTAAATCTCCACAAAAGTGTCCAAAATCCAGTGTGATGAATAAAGAAAGTACAAATGTGATGAATAAAAAATAGTAGATAACGATCCGAATCTTGGTGCTCTTAGTGTGTGTAGTGGCCGCTTACCTCAAGCACACAATACAATCGCATGTGTGTAATCCAATAGTGAAGGTAGATCCGCTCTACAGACCGCTCCTCTCAGATAGATAAATGGCTGGATCTTTAATCAGCTGGGTCTTCTGCTGTGGACTCCTGGGTTCTAGATGACGAATTAGGCTTAAGAATAACACATTTCTTTTGTGTTATATGGTTGAAGCACGTCAGGATCTTTCAATTAATAACATCGATTTGTCCATCTGTACTTTGTTCTTATATCAAGACACCTATTTTTTCACCATCAATATTTATTCATTTATTTATCTACATCCTATCAGATTTAGTTATTGTATAGACATATCACATATTTATTGCACTGAATTATCCGTCTGCACCCATTAGATTGATTTGTGAGAAGATTTTTTTTCCATTTTTTCTGTATTATTAAGATTTATTCACTTGCACTGATCCTGAAAATGTATTTTATTGGAAGAATATCAACTAGCACTATTTTAAAACTTCATTTTAGATTGATCATTTTTGAAGATACATTTTTTTATTACTTCTTCACAGATTTGTACACATTTGGAGCATTGTTGTTTTTTATTAGGTTTTTATTGGAAGAATAGGAATTAGCGCCGATTTTTTTTGGTTTTTTTTTTGGTCTTTTAGCTATTATTTACAGTGGGGACACTGATTAAGATTGGCTGCTTTTTTCTGAGTATTTTATATTGCGGATTTGCACATTATATTTATACGTGTTCCTCCTACACTTCATCTGCAATTTTGGGGTCAGATAATTTCTGAGTAGCGCATTGGTCCTCGTTTTTTTTTTAACACCTGATTAATGCCGCTGAATCATGCATGCCTGTGCATTGGAAATCTCATACCCCACCTACTATACTGGAATGGCTACAGAGAATTTACAAAATTGCTAAACTTGAAGAATTGATTGCCATTGCACACAATTGCACAACTGACAAATATGCCCGCATCTGGGATCCTTGGAATTCTTTCGTTACTTCACTGACATACACCTCACTGACAAACCACCCCCATTCCCTTAACGTTCCTGCCAGCCAAAATCCGTAGTTCAAGCTCTCTTGCCTCTCTCACCTACTCTTTTGGACCCTATCCAATCCACATTTCACTTGGATGGAGTGAATAGAGGTATTGTTTGACATACCTGACTACTGTCTACGGTTCCTCCCACCCCTAAACAAGGGATGAAGGTGGGAGGTTTCCTCAATATATCCCTCTATTCCTCCATGATCTACTTATGCTTTTTTCTCATACCATACCTCCCTCTATGTTCATTTTTTGACCACCTGTGGGACAGAGACGGGAGGGACCCTCCCCTCCCATTCCTCTCCTCCCCCCTCAATCCTTTCCCGTTCTTTCCTTCTTACTCCTTGCACACCGTTTGCTAATATGTGACCGGGGTGGACCCTGGACCCCCATTGTTGGGGGACAGGGTCCCCCTCCCCTCATACCCGCCGCTTCATGCAACAATGCAAACATTTTAGGCTATATTATGCTATGTAGTTGAATTAAATATCTTGCTGACTAGTCCTTATTCCACGAGGCGTTACCCATGACCCATATTGAAACACTTAGACGTTACCCATACTGCTATACCACAATATTTTCTCTCCCCAATTTTTTTTTTTTTTGTGATCCCCCCACCCAAGAATATGTCTATCTTCTACCAAGTTATGGGTTATCGTATGTACCAAGCTCGCTGGTATGCAACGGTGATAGCCCTTCATTAGTTTTGGCCTACAGTTTATATTACGGCATTCTTCATGGCTTTAGAGTTTAATACTATCATGAGTATGTTGTGTTTATCCTGTTTATTCTGCCGATGTTCACCTTCTATTTGTTTTATCTGGCTGCATGACTTGTACCATGTTGTTCAATAAAAATATTTTGGGAAAAAAAAAAATTAAAGTGCTTGAGTGCTCAGCTAGTTCCTGTTTACCTGTGCCCTGACCTGCTTCTGGATTACCCATACTGACCCGGCTTGCCTTTGACTCTCCTCTGGATTCCTGCCTGCCTACCTGTGACCCCGGCCTGTGATTGACCCTGCTCCTGTCTTTATGCCTTTGTACCTCACTGCCAGAATGTGTACCAACTTCGGCTTGTATCCTGACTCCGCTTCTGTCTCACGTTCCTGTACCCTCGCGGCCCGGCTGTTGACGACTCCTTGGCTTGTGTTCTGGCTTCGCTCCTGCCTTCTCATCCAGCATCACCAAGTTCCAGTTCCAGGTGCTCATCCGGTGATCCACAGCCATCAGTCTCCTGTCAAGGCACCACCTGCTATACCGGCCCTCGTGCCACTCTGTGTCTTACACCGCCTGTCATCTCTACCAGGGGTGTTGGACAGGAGGTGCAAGAGAAGCCCCCTCTACAGCTCGGTCTCCACCAGGTACGTTATAACAACCCTGTCTGGGAAGAACGTGTGTTACGTACCTCAGCGTAAAAAGGAATGAAACCGCCGTTTAGTGGATGTACCACCTTTGCAGCATGTACGAATTACCCCTGTAGCACACCAGCATACGAATAATCATCCAAAGAGAGCCCCAAACAATCGAACGGCTTTCTGTATAATAAATCCCCCTCCAAAAACGAGACAAAGCTCCGAGTTGAGGGTAAAACAGGAACAACTTTACTGAGGGCTACCCGCCCGTATTTATGCAGGTCCCCATCTGGTGGACACTCCCCTAGAGGGGACCAGATGGGAGACTGTGACAAAGACAGAAAATGTACCTTTCAGGACAGATAGACACAATACATTCCCACAATGCATCCTGGCTTCCTCCTCCCTGCCCTGGAGACAATCGAGAAGGAATTCAATTATCTCTCATTTCAAGAGAAATCGCCATTACACACGTGGGGACATAAAACAGCAACTATCATTTAAAATATATTTTACTAACATTTTGCCATTAAACCTGCACATATAACCTATACCCAGATAGCTCAGGTCTGAGTGCACATTATTAGGTGAATGGCACTCAGACTACACGAATATAGTCGAATCGCCATGGAGCCAAAGTCTTTAATCTCACGAACAGGTTCCATGGCATGGCTATCTGGGTTTCCCCATACACAATACAATATAATATAAAACTGCCGAACGCTTCATCGTTCGTCTAATGAACAAAGTCAGGAGGATCCGTGAATTTGGAGCGTAGCGGCTAAAACATAGGGAAACAAAGGGGGCTGTACGGGCAGTGGAACAGCCGAACAAACAGATGAAAGGAGGCAGCAACAATATAATACAAATGGTCTGCGAGGCCAGTAGGGTAATATTATAGATATTATTATATAATAGAGTAAGTGTAGCGCTAATCAGTTCATAGAGACTATCAATCTTTTGCAATATTCAAGATTTGGTGTTGGCTGCTTTTCACGTACATTGATTTTTATGATTTATCATTTAAACTAGGCGCAGCATATTACCATTTATATAGTAGGGTAATATTGCAATGACTGTCAGATTCTCTTCCAACAATCTCTTCAGAAATTTCAAGTTTAGAGAAATTGGAGGGAAGGCAAAGGCCAGTTGTGCAACCCAAGGATGGGTCAAGGTGTCCGTCCCCTCTGCCAAAGGATGTGGATAGCTGAGAGGAAGCGGCACACCTTGTAGTTGGTTGACGAGGCAAAAAGATTCACTGGTGGATAATCTGCTTGAACACTTTAGGGTGAAGAGCCTATTCGTTGTTTGTGAATTCGGTAGTGATGTAATGTGTTGTAGTGTATTTCTATTGCATTTTCGAATGACAACTGTACTGATTGAATGAAAATCATACTATCTGATAGTGTACAAGAAAATTTTTTATCTTATCCCATTTGATAATATCGGATGAACTGTCGTGATCGGCTCTCGAAAGCTGTTTACTAGTGATCAGATTGTCGTGCAATCGCTTCGACAGCTGTATTTTTCGTATGATTTTGGGATTGTGTGTATAGGCCATAAGTTTTGACAAAAAAATCCAGAAATCTGATTCGTTTCTATGCAAAGCTGTACCAGATTTTGCACTCTCCAGTTTTAATAAATCAAACCCATAGTAAAAAGACTACAACTCCTCTTTAGGCCCCTCTCACACTTGTGCAACTTGTCATGCAACTTTGGACATCAGAGTTGCACGACATGTCATTCCACATGTTTTCCAATGATACCCATTCTTATATGCACAACCTAAAGTTGCAGCAACTTCAAAGTAGTTCATGCCCTACTTTGGTCAGACTTTAATGCAACTTGAGGGCCATAGACTTCAATGTTATCCCTCCGAAGTTACCTGAATTGTATACAATGCAACTTGTGTGCAACAGTTGTCAATTAATACTGGTCAAAGCCAAAGTTGCATCAAAGTTGCACTCCAAAGTCGGCGCAACTTTGGAGTCATACAAGTGTGAAAGGGGCCTTAACCACTCTTACTATAATGAATGCCTTCCTATACTAATTGAAAAGCCTTCTTCCTTTATAAACAACTGATGTTCCATGTCTTTTCTAGAATCATTGAAATAGAAAGTTAATTTGCAAATCTTTATATTGACTTTGGCTAGGGTTATACATACTAATTAGAGTGCCTTCATCCTAATTAGTGTTTTCACATGAGTGAAGCTAGTGTTGGAATGGCCCTAGGGGTTCAGAGGAGTTATTTATAAGCCAGGGGCTACTAGTGAGTGTACCTTAGAAAATTACCCATCAGTAATCATTATTCATATTACAGACTGATGAAAAGTTGAATCTTGTGAAGCTACTATGCTCTAAAAATGTGTGTGCTGAAATCGAACAATCGACTATGATTAAACATAAAATCTGCTTAGTTGATGCATGTTTTTTGCGGTCTGTGCACTGTATTTTGTCTTACTAATTAACCCTGATAGTGGAATAAAACTACAAATTGAACTGCAATAAGCAGTGCAATGCTGTTGTTAATGTACCACAAGTATGTTATTTAAGCCCCGTATACACGCACCGATTGTTGGCCGTAAATTTTCGGCCAACATCCGATCGGCCGATTGTCGGCTTGTTAGTATGATGCTTCCGACAACCGACTGCGATTTTTCGGCCGAACAAAATCTGGTGTGCAGGCTATAAAATTTTTGTTGGCCGTCACCAGAACGGCCGATTGTTTGTCAGTCAGTACAGATTTCGGCCGGCAAAAGTCAGATGAGCAAGACTGGGCATGCTCAGAGAAGAAAAAACACACGAAAAGTAGACCATCACATGACATCACTTCTGAAGTTGGTTGTTGTTGGCCGACAAAATTTGTGTGCAGTCTAGAGCACATTTCAACCAACACAACAGCACTGCACAAGAGACAGCCGACCGGTCGGCCAACAATCGGTGCGTGTGTACGAGGCATAACTCACATAGCTGCTGGAGCATGCCCACAGATCTTTTTATCTAACCTAAATATCCTTGCTATCCAGATCTCTTCTTTATACGCAAATTTCTTGCCAATTCACAACATTACTAATGGAAGGCTATAGAAAAATACATATATACAGTATGCACTATACATTAAAAGTATACAGTATACAGACAGTGTATATCTACAACTATACTAGTAGAGGTATATATGTATATTATATAAAACTTGGGACCAATCGCACGCCCCCCTGATGGTATTGCCTAATGGATACGTTTCTGCCTGTATTTCTCAGCATTGAGGGCACCATTGATCTGACCAAATATCCAACTCCATTTGCAGAAATGCAGCCCCAAACTTGCAAGGAACATTCACCATGCTACACTGTTGTCTCCAGCCCTTCAGTGAACAAGCTGCCTCCTGCTACAGGTAAATATTTCAAATTTTAACTCATTAGTAGTGTTGAGCGAACACGGACTGTATTATTCGTGTTCGTACCGAATAATTGGATTTTTGTTACCCGAACACGAACACGGACACTTTACTGTATATTCGGGTAAAAATCAGTGTTCGGTCGTTTTATTTCCGGGTTTTGCATGCTTTGGCGCTCTTTTCATGGCGGGCTTTCAACAGCCAATCAACAATCGTTTAACTGGTGTGCCTTAAGCCATCCCAACCATGCCTGCAAATGTCTCAGTAGCTGTGATTGGCCGTCTGAAGCATGTGACCAAGTCTTTATAAGTTCGAGGCAGCCGCAGCGGCGTCATTATGCTGCTTAGATCAGGGACAGAGCACACATCAACGTGTTGGCTGCTGATTAGGGAAAGATAGGCAGGAAAAAACCATTTGTGTCCGGATAGAATTGAGGGACAGGTCGGAGTGTTTAGGCAGGGCGAGTTGTAGGCATTTTAGGGATAGAGTCTGCTGAATTATAGGGTCAGTGTGTTCTACAAACTACAATCGATATTGCTGTGTGGGGTGGGGTCTGCACTTAGTTCTCCTGATCTACGATCTCTTCTCAATCCTGTTAGGGACAGAGTCTGCTGAATTTTAGGGAAAGTGTGTTCTACAAACTACAATCGATATTGCTGTGTGGTGTGGGATAGGAGATAGGCAGGTGTCAGTGATCCACATCCATTTTTCTGTGTGTGGGCTGCAGTGAACACAATCCTTTTGGAGTGCAGTGAACAAAATCTTTGGGGGGTACAGTGAACACAATCTTTGTGGGGTGCAGTGAACAAAACCTTTGTGGGGGTACAGTGAACACAATCTTTGTGGGGTGCAGTGAAGACAATCCTTGTGGGGTGCAGTGAAGACAATCCTTGTGGGGTGCAGTGAACAAAATCTTTGGGGGGTACAGTGAACACAATCTTTGTGGGGTGCAGAGAAGACAATCCTTGTGGGGTGCAGTGAACAAAATCTTTGGGGGGGTACAGTGAACACAATCTTTGTGGGGTGCAGTGAACAAAACCTTTGTGGGGTGCAGTGAACACAATCTTTGTGGGGTGCAGTGAAGACAATCCTTGTGGGGTGCAGTGAAGACAATCCTTGTGGGGTGCAGTGAACACAATCTTTGGGGGGTACAGTGAACACAATCTTTGTGGGGTGCAGTGAACAAAACCTTTGTGGGGTACAGTGAACACAATCTTTGTGGGGTGCAGTGAACAAAACCTTTGTGGGGTACAGTGAACACAATCTTTGTGGGGTGCAGTGAAGACAATCCTTTTGGAGTGCAGTGAACACAATCTTTGTGGGGTACAGTGAACACAATCTTTGTGGGGTACAGTGAACAAAACCTTTGTGGGGTACAGTGAACACAATCTTTGTGGGGTGCAGTGAACACAATCTTTGTGGGGTGCAGTGAACAAAACCTTTGTGGGGTGCAGTGAACACAACCTTTGTGGGGTACAGTGAACACAATCTTTGTGGGTGCAGTGAACAAAACCTTTGTGGGGTACAGTGAACACAATCTTTGTGGGGTACAGTGAACACAATCTTTGTGGGGTGCAGTGAACAAAACCTTTGTGGGGTACAGTGAACACAATCTTTGTGGGGTGCAGTGAAGACAATCCTTTTGGAGTGCAGTGAACAAAATCTTTGTGGGGTACAGTGAACACAATCTTTGTGGGGTGCAGTGAACAAAATCTTTGTGGGGTACAGTGAACACAATCTTTGTGGGGTGCAGTGAAGACAATCCTTGTGGGGTGCAGTGAAGACAATCCTTGTGGGGTGCAGTGAAGACAATCCTTGTGGGGTGCAGTGAACAAAATCTTTGGGGGGTACAGTGAACACAATCTTTGTGGGGTGCAGTGAACAAAACCTTTGTGGGGTACAGTGAACACAATCTTTGTGGGGTGCAGTGAACAAAACCTTTGTGGGGTACAGTGAACACAATCTTTGTGGGGTGCAGTGAAGACAATCCTTTTGGAGTGCAGTGAACACAATCTTTGTGGGGTACAGTGAACACAATCTTTGTGGGGTGCAGTGAACAAAACCTTTGTGGGGTACAGTGAACACAATCTTTGTGGGGTGCAGTGAACACAATCTTTGTGGGGTGCAGTGAACAAAACCTTTGTGGGGTGCAGTGAACACAACCTTTGTGGGGTACAGTGAACACAATCTTTGTGGGGTGCAGTGAACAAAACCTTTGTGGGGTACAGTGAACACAATCTTTGTGGGGTACAGTGAACACAATCTTTGTGGGGTGCAGTGAACAAAACCTTTGTGGGGTACAGTGAACACAATCTTTGTGGGGTGCAGTGAACAAAACCTTTGTGGGGTACAGTGAACACAATCTTTGTGGGGTGCAGTGAAGACAATCCCTTTGGAGTGCAGTGAACAAAATCTTTGTGGGGTACAGTGAACACAATCTTTGTGGGGTGCAGTGAACAAAATCTTTGTGGGGTACAGTGAACACAATCTTTGTGGGGTGCAGTGAAGACAATCCTTGTGGGGTGCAGTGAAGACAATCCTTGTGGGGTGCAGTGAACAAAATCTTTGGGGGGTACAGTGAACACAATCTTTGTGGGGTGCAGTGAACAAAACCTTTGTGGGGTACAGTGAACCCAATCTTTGTGGGGTGCAGTGAAGACAATCCTTTTGGAGTGCAGTGAACACAATCTTTGTGGGGTACAGTGAACACAATCTTTGTGGGGTGCAGTGAAGACAATCCTTGTGGGGTGCAGTGAAGACAATCCTTGTGGGGTGCAGTGAACAAAATCTTTGGGGGGTACAGTGAACACAATCTTTGTGGGGTGCAGTGAAGACAATCCTTTTGGAGTGCAGTGAACACAATCTTTGTGGGGTACAGTGAACAAAACCTTTGTGGGGTACAGTGAACACAATCTTTGTGGGGTGCAGAGAAGACAATCCTTTTGGGGTGCAGTGAACACAATCTTTGTGGGGTACAGTGAACACAATCTTTGTGGGGTGCAGTGAAGACAATCCTTGTGGGGTGCAGTGAAGACAATCCTTGTGGGGTGCAGTGAAGACAATCCTTGTGGGGTGCAGTGAACAAAATCTTTGGGGGGTACAGTGAACACAATCTTTGTGGGGTGCAGTGAACACAATCTTTGTGGGGTGCAGTGAACAAAACCTTTGTGGGGTACAGTGAACCCAATCTTTGTGGGGTGCAGTGAAGACAATCCTTTTGGAGTGCAGTGAACACAATCTTTGTGGGGTACAGTGAACACAATCTTTGTGGGGTGCAGTGAAGACAATCCTTGTGGGGTGCAGTGAAGACAATCCTTGTAGGGTGCAGTGAACAAAATCTTTGGGGGGTACAGTGAACACAATCTTTGTGGGGTGCAGTGAAGACAATCCTTTTGGAGTGCAGTGAACACAATCTTTGTGGGGTACAGTGAACAAAACCTTTGTGGGGTACAGTGAACACAATCTTTGTGGGGTGCAGAGAAGACAATCCTTTTGGGGTGCAGTGAACACAATCTTTGTGGGGTACAGTGAACACAATCTTTGTGGGGTGCAGTGAACAAAACCTTTGTGGGGTACAGTGAACACAATCTTTGTGGGGTGCAGTGAACAAAACCTTTGTGGGGTACAGTGAACAAAATCTTTGTGGGGTACAGTGAACACAATATTTGTGGGGTACAGTGAACACAATCTCATACTTCTGAAGCTTTGAGGGTGCTGCCTGTTCTATACTCCTCCTCCTCCTCCTCATCCATCCTTTTAGGTGTACAAACAATAGTAATTGGGGCCTAGTGTGCTTCTGTACGTGTGAAAAACATACACTTTTTTTTTATCATATTTCCTATTCCGCTATTCAATAAAATCCTTTGGGGCTCAATTAAATTGCGGAATAGTCTGTGTCGGTACGTGTGAGATCCACCTTTCCAAGTTTTTGGGGTTCATCTCATACTTCTGAAGCTTTGAGGGTGCTGCCTGTTCTATACTCCTCCTCCTCCTCTTCCTCATCCATCCTTTTAGGTGTACAAACAATAGTAATTGGGGCCTAGTGTGCTTCTGTACGTGTGAAAAACATACACTTTTTTTTTATCATATTTCCTATTCCGCTATTCAATAAAAACCTTTGGGGCTCAATTAAATTGCGGAATAGTCTGTGTCGGTACGTGTGAGATCCACCTTTCCAAGTTTTTGGGGTTCATCTCATACTTCTGAAGCTTTGAGGGTGCTGCCTGTTCTATACTCCTCCTCCTCCTCCTCCTCCTCCTCATCCATCCTTTTAGGTGTACAAACAATAGTAATTGGGGCCTAGTGTGCTTCTGTACGTGTGAAAAACATACACTTTTTTTTGATCATATTTCCTATTCCGCTATTCAATAAAATCCTTTGGGGCTCAATTAAATTGCGGAATAGTCTGTGTCGGTACGTGTGAGATCCACCTTTCCAAGTTTTTGGGGTTCATCTCATACTTCTGAAGCTTTGAGGGTGCTGCCTGTTCTATACTCCTCCTCCTCCTCTTCCTCATCCATCCTTTTAGGTGTACAAACAATAGTAATTGGGGCCTAGTGTGCTTCTGTACGTGTGAAAACATACACTTTTTTTTGATCATATTTCCTATTCCGCTATTCAATAAAAACCTTTGGGGCTCAATTAAATTGCGGAATAGTCTGTGTCGGTACGTGTGAGATCCACCTTTCCAAGTTTTTGGGGTTCATCTCATACTTCTGAAGCTTTGAGGGTGCTGCCTGTTCTATACTCCTCCTCCTCCTCCTCCTCCTCATCCATCCTTTTAGGTGTACAAACAATAGTAATTGGGGCCTAGTGTGCTTCTGTACGTGTGAAAAACATACACTTTTTTTTGATCATATTTCCTATTCCACTATTCAATAAAAACCTTTGTGGCTCAATTAAATTGCGGAATAGTCTGTGTCTGTACGTGTGAGATCCACCTTTCCAAGTTTTTGGGGTTCATCTCATACTTCTGAAGCTTTGAGGGTGCTGCCTGTTCTATACTCCTCCTCCTCATCCATCCTTTTAGGTGTACAAACAATAGTAATTGGGGCCTAGTGTGCTTCTGTACGTGTGAAAAACATACACTTTTTTTTTATCATATTTCCTATTCTGCTATTCAATAAAAACCTTTGGGGCTCAATTAAATTGCGGAATAGTCTGTGTCGGTACGTGTGAGATCCACCTTTCCAAGTTTTTGGGGTTCATCTCATACTTCTGAAGCTTTGAGGGTGCTGCCTGTTCTATACTCCTCCTCCTCCTCTTCCTCATCCATCCTTTTAGGTGTACAAACAATAGTAATTGGGGCCTAGTGTGCTTCTGTACGTGTGAAAAACATACACTTTTTTTTGATCATATTTCCTATTCCGCTATTCAATAAAAACCTTTGGGGCTCAATTAAATTGCGGAATAGTCTGTGTCGGTACGTGTGAGATCCACCTTTCCAAGTTTTTGGGGTTCATCTCATACTTCTGAAGCTTTGAGGGTGCTGCCTGTTCTATACTCCTCCTCCTCCTCATCCATCCTTTTAGGTGTACAAACAATAGTAATTGGGGCCTAGTGTGCTTCTGTACGTGTGAAAAACATACACTTTTTTTTGATCATATTTCCTTATCCACTATTCAATAAAAACCTTTGTAGCTCAATTAAATTGCGGAATAGTCTGTGTCTGTACGTGTGAGATCCACCTTTCCAAGTTTTTGGGGTTCATCTCATACTTCTGAAGCTTTGAGGGTGCTGCCTGTTCTATACTCCTCCTCCTCCTCCTCATCCATCCTTTTAGGTGTACAAACAATAGTAATTGGGGCCTAGTGTGCTTCTGTACGTGTGAAAAACATACACTTTTTTTTGATCATATTTCCTATTCCGCTATTCAATAAAAACCTTTGGGGCTCAATTAAATTGCGGAATAGTCTGTGTCTGTACGTGTGAGATCCACCTTTCCAAGTTTTTGGGGTTCATCTCATACTTCTGAAGATTTGAGGGTGCTGCCTGTTCCATACTCCTCTTCCTCATCCTCCCTTTAGGGTAGGAAAAAATGTAATCGGGCCTAGTCTGTGTTTGTACGTGTGAGATACACAGTTTTTTATCCTATTCCGCTATTCAATACACACCCTTTTGGTGTAAAAAACATTAAATTGCGGCATAGTTTGCATATTTGACTGTGAGATACACCCGTGCGATACTGTTGTTCTTTTGTTCCGCTATTCAATAAAGACCTTTCTAGGGCAAGATCTTAAATTTCAGAAATATGAGGAGAGCGTCAAATAGGGGCCGTGGCCTGGGTCGTGGTGGTGCTGCTGCTAGAGCTCCTGTTGCAAGGAGAGGACGTGGTCGATCTGTGCCAGCTACACGCACAAGTGAAACACCTTCCTCAAGTGTGAGTAGGCGACAGAACCTGCATCAGTATTTGGTAGGGCATCATACGCCTCTAGAAGTGATGAGGCCAGAACACAGAGAGGCGATAGTAGATTGGTTTGCTGCTGACAGTGCCTCCAGTTCCTTCACATTGTCTCCCACCCAGTCTACTGCAGAAAGGTCAGAGTTGGCACCTGCAGCCAATGTCCAACCATCTTTCACCTCACCCCCTTGCAAATCAGGCAAGCAGTCTGAGCCCCAAGCCATAGAGCAGTCTCTTATTCTTTTTGAGGACTCTGTCAGCAGGGTTTCCCAGGGCCATCCACCTAGCCCTGCCCCAGAAGTGGAAGAGATTGAGTGCAGCGATGCCCAACCACTTATTTCTCAAGATGAGTACATGGAAGGACCATCACAGCACGTCTCCGATGATGACGAAACGCAGGTGCCAACTGCTGCGGCGTTCAGCATCGTGGAGACCGACAGGGAGGGCAGGGGTGAAGACTGGGTGGAAGATGATGTGGAGGACGATGAGGTCCTTGACCCCACATGGAATGAAGGTCATGCAGGTGACCTGAGTAGTTTGGAGGAAGAGGCGGTGGTCGCACAGAGCCACCAGCACAGCAGAAGAGGGAGCAGGGTGCAGAAGCGGAGCGGCCGTGCCCTAGACACTACGCCTGCTACTGCCCAACGCAGCAAGGGAACGAGCGCACCAAAGTCAGCTCAAAAGAGTTCTCTAGCGTGGAAGTTCTTTAGAAAATGTGCTGATGACAGGACACGAGTGGTTTGCACCCTGTGCAATCAGAGCCTGAAGCGAGGCATAAACCTTCTCAACCTGAGCACAACCTGCATGATCAGGCATCTAAGTGCAAAGCACGAGCTGCAGTGGAGTACACACCTTCAAAACCAAGAAACATCTCTGGCTCATCCTGCTTCCTCTTCTGCTGCAATCTCGGCCGCTCCAGCCACCTCTGTAGTCATACCGGCACCTGCGACCCCGCAAACAGACGATCTGTCAGCAACACCACCACCTGGGTCACCAACAACCATCTCCACAATGTCCCGTGGAAGCGTTCAGCTTTCCATCTCCCAAACACTTGAGAGGAAGAGGAAGTACCCCCCTACCCACCCGCGATCCCTGGCCCTGAATGCCAGCATTTCACAATTATTGGCCTTTGAAATGCTGTCATTCCGTCTGGTGGAGACGCCCAGTTTTAAAAGCTTATGTCGGTGGCTGTCCCACAGTACGTCGTGCCCAGCCGCCACTACTTTTCCAGGCAAGCCATCCCTTCCCTGCACAACCAAGTGGGGGAAAAAATCAGGTGTGCACTGCGCAACGCCATCTGTGCCAAGGTCCACCTAACTACCGATACGTGGACCAGTAAGCACGGTCAGGGGCGTTATATCTCCCTAACGGCACACTGGGTAAATGCAGTGGCGGATGGGCCTGAGGCGGATAGCAATTTGGCACATGTCCTTCCACCACCGAGGATTGCAGGGCGCTTCAGTTTGCCTCCTGTTCCAAACTCATCCTACTCCGCTACCTCATCCTCTACCGCCTCCTCATCCGGACAGCGTAATACCTTCACCACCAACTTCAGCAAGGCCAGGGCTAAACGACAGCAGGCAGTTTTACAACTTGCCTGTTTGGGGGACAAACCACACACCACGCAGGAGTTGTGGAGGAGCATGGAACAGCAGACAAATGAGTGGTTGCTGCCAGCGAGCCTCAAGCCCGGCCTGGTGGTGTGCGATAACGGGCGAAATCTCATAGCAGCTCTGGGCCTAGCCGGTTTGACGCACATCCCTTGCCTGGCGCATGTGCTGAATTTGGTGGTGCAGAGGTTCCTTAAAAACTACCCCGATATGTCAGAGCTGCTGCAGAAAGTGCGGGCCGTCTGTGCGCACTTTCGGCGTTCTCACCCTGCTGCTGCTCGCCTGGCAGGGCTGCAGCGTAACTTCGGCCTTCCCGCTCACCGCCTCATATGTGACGTACCCACAAGGTGGAACTTCACCTTGCACATGCTGCAAAGACTGTGCGAGCAGCAGCAGGCCATAGTGGAGTTTCAGCTGCAGCACGCACGCGTGAGTCACTCTGCGGAACAGCACCACTTCACCACCAATAACTGGGCCTCCATGCGAGACCTGTGTGCCTTGTTGCGCTGTTTTGAGTACTCCACCAACATGGCCAGTGGCAATGACGCCGTTCTCAGCTTAACTATCCCACTTCTATGCCTCCTTGAAAAAACAATTCGGGCGATGATGGAAGAGGATGTGGCACAGGATGAGGAGGAGGAGGATGAAGAGGTAACATTTCAAAGGCTTTCAGGGCAGTCATTCGCAAGGGGCTCCGAGGGTGGGTTCCTGCACACACAAACGCCAGGGACCTGAGTAGTTTGGAGGAAGAGGCGGTGGTCGCACAGAGCCACCAGCACAGCAGAAGAGGGAGCAGGGTGCAGAAGCGGAGCGGCCGTGCCCTAGACACTACGCCTGCTACTGCCCAACGCAGCAAGGGAACGAGCGCACCAAAGTCAGCTCAAAAGAGTTCTCTAGCGTGGAAGTTCTTTAGAAAATGTGCTGATGACAGGACACGAGTGGTTTGCACCCTGTGCAATCAGAGCCTGAAGCGAGGCATAAACCTTCCAAACTCATCCTACTCCGCTACCTCATCCTCTACCGCCTCCTCATCCGGACAGCGTAATACCTTCACCACCAACTTCAGCACGGCCAGGGCTAAACGACAGCAGGCAGTTTTACAACTTGCCTGTTTGGGGGACAAACCACACACCGCGCAGGAGTTGTGGAGGAGCATGGAACAGCAGACAAATGAGTGGTTGCTGCCAGCGAGCCTCAAGCCCGGCCTGGTGGTGTGCGATAACGGGCGAAATCTCATAGCAGCTCTGGGCCTAGCCGGTTTGACGCACATCCCTTGCCTGGCGCATGTGCTGAATTTGGTGGTGCAGAGGTTCCTTAAAAACTACCCCGATATGTCAGAGCTGCTGCAGAAAGTGCGGGCCGTCTGTGCGCACTTTCGGCGTTCTCACCCTGCTGCTGCTCGCCTGGCAGGGCTGCAGCGTAACTTCGGCCTTCCCGCTCACCGCCTCATATGTGACGTACCCACAAGGTGGAACTCCACCTTGCACATGCTGCAAAGACTGTGCGAGCAGCAGCAGGCCATAGTGGAGTTTCAGCTGCAGCACGCACGCGTGAGTCACTCTGCGGAACAGCACCACTTCACCACCAATAACTGGGCCTCCATGCGAGACCTGTGTGCCTTGTTGCGCTGTTTTGAGTACTCCACCAACATGGCCAGTGGCAATGACGCCGTTCTCAGCTTAACTATCCCACTTCTATGCCTCCTTGAAAAAACAATTCGGGCGATGATGGAAGAGGATGTGGCACAGGATGAGGAGGAGGAGGATGAAGAGGTAACATTTCAAAGGCTTTCAGGGCAGTCATTCGCAAGGGGCTCCGAGGGTGGGTTCCTGCACACACAAACGCCAGGGACACAATTGTCCAGCAGGGGCACAGTTCTGGAGGATGAGGAGGATGAGGAGGAGGAGGAGCTGGAGGAGGATATGGAACCATGTTCACAGCAGGGTGGCACCCAGGCCAGCTCATGGCCATCACTGGTGCGTGGCTGGGGGGATACAGAGGACACGGACGATACACCTCCCACAGAGGACAGCCTTTCGTCGCCTCTGGGCAGCCTGGCACACATGAGCGATTACATGCTGCAGTGTCTCCACAACGACCGCCGAGTTGCCCACATTCTAACTTGTGCTGATTACTGGGTGGCCACGCTGCTGGATCCCCGTTACAAGGACAACGTACCGTCCTTAATTCACTCACTGGAGCGCGATCGCAAGATGCGCGAGTACAAGCGCACGCTGGTAGACGCGATGCTGCTGGCATTCCCATCTGACAGCGGGGCCACAGTGGAAGCACAAGGCAGAGGAGGAGGAGGAGGAGGTCGCCAACTCAACCAGGGCACCGCCAGCACCTCAGAAGGCAGGGTTAGCATGGCCGAAATGTGGAAAAGCTTTGTCAGCACGCCACAACAAACAGCAGCACCAGCAGCTCAGATGGAACGTCTTAGCAGGAGGCAGCATTTTACCAACATGGTGGAGCAGTATGTGTGCACACGCCTACATGTAGTGAATGAGGGGTCTGCCCCCTTCAACTTCTGGGTCTCCAAATTGGGCACATGGCCTGAGCTTGCCCTTTACGCCTTGGAGGTGCTGGCGTGCCCTGCAGCCAGTGTATTATCTGAACGGGTATTTAGCACGGCTGGGGGTGTTATAACAGACAAGCGCAGCCGCCTGTCCAGAGACAATGTGGACAAGCTCACGTTCATTAAAATGAACCAGGCATGGATCCCACTGGACTTTTCCGTACCTTGTGCAGAATAGCAATAGATACCGACCTTACCCAGCCATTGTTCCATTTTTGCTCTTTCTCACTCTTTTGGGGTGTACCCTCATTTAAAATTTGTGAAAAGAAGCAGTGTTGGCTACCTCGTCCTCCTCCTCAGGGCCAGATTAACGTAGGGGCTATTGGAGCTGCAGCTCCATGCAGGCCCCTACCTTTTATATAGGCCCCGGGTTGGCCATATTCACTGTGACCGCTCTTCTGTCACTTGTAAACACAGAAGTCTGGCTTCTATGCTCGCTTCCCCAGGCAGCACCCTCAGAACCTCCCCACACAGCGCGAAGGCCGGACAAGGAGGGACAGTTGCCGATGCATGGATGTGTTTATGGGCTTCAGAGACAGCATCCCATGTTGAATTAGGCATGCATGGCTGCACCCTTCCTCCTCTGGGTGCATGCCAAGGCACGGCCCTTAAGGCCCTTCAAAATCCTCAGCACCAAGACCATGATGCTCTTAATCCGGCCCTGGTCCTCCTCCACCGCCGCTTCCACCTACACCGCCCATAGGTGTGCGCAGCCTATTGCATTAGGGTGTGCACCCCAAAGTTGAAATACACATGCATGTGTTTGCCTACATGTACATGGCCCCGATACATTACTCTCCCTGCTGGCAAAGAGAAATAGAGCAGAGCAGGTGCGAGGGAGATCTTTCCCATCTCCTCACTGGCAAACAGAGCGATAATGCTATGTGCCCTAGGTGATTAGGGTGTGCCCAGGTACACCAGGCACACCCTGTGCGCACGCCTATGACACCGCCACATCCACCACCACCTCAACCTCCCTCCTACTCCATATGGGCCTCGTCCTTCAGAGATGAAGAACATTGTTTTATTTTTCTGTTTTTTTTTTGTTGTTTTAAGTTATTTCCCTATCCACATTTGTTTGCAGAGCACTTGCCATGCTCTTAACTACGTTTTGCTGCCATTTGCAGCACTCTAGCCCTTCCATTGGTGTTTTAGAGCCATTTTAGTGCCTTAAAGTTCGGGTCCCCATTGACTTCAATGGGGTTCGGTGTCCGGGAAAAGTTCGGTAAAAGTCCGGGACACGGACCCGGACTTTTTTTTAAAGTTCGGCCGAACCCGTCGAACACGGACATCTAGGTGTCCGCTCAACCCTACTCATTAGTCCAGAGCACCTGCTGACATTTTTCTGCACCCTAGTTCCTATGTTTTTATGCATAGTTGAGTTACTTAGCCTTGTTTCCACATTGGAGGTATGGCTTTTTGGCTGCAATTCTTCCATGAAGACCACTTCTGGTCAGACTTCTCCAGACAGTAGATGGGTGTACCTGGGTCCCACTGGTTTCCGCCAGTTCTGTGCTGATGGCACTGCTGGACATCTTCCAATGTCGAAGGGAAGCAAGAATGATGTGTCTCATCTGCTGCATTAAGTTTTTTGGACCAAACCAATACATCTACAATTCTCAACATTGTTTGTTTCTTTGTGCTTCTACAAAAGAGCTTCAACAGCACAACCTGAAACCACAGTCTGCTTTGAAATCTTTGCCTAGGAGAGACCTTGTTGATGCAGAATAACTATCTCATGTCTTGTTGCTGTGCTCATTCTTGACATGGTGTATGACATGTGACATGAAACTTTCTTCTGCAACCTCACCTTAGTAGCAGAGTTTGGCTTTTCATCACCCAGTTTTAAGACTCCTACACTGCTGTTTTTGTTTCAGTAAATGCCTGTGTTTCAACCTACTTATCAAATTGATGATCATTAGCACCTGCTTGGTATAATTGGTTACACCTGATTCTAATCCTAAAAATCCCTGACTTTGTGCAAGTCTACAAAGTGTGCAAATGTAAGAATGTAAGCTGGTTCGAAGCCAAAAGGTTGTCACACCAAATATTTATTTCTCTTCTGTTCACTCACTTTTTATTTTGTAAATTGATAAAAAAAACAATTAAATATATATTTTTGAAAGCATTCTTACTTTACAGCATTTATTTACACCTGCCTAAAATGTTTACACAATCATTTATATATAGAATCATCTCTCTCTCTCTCTCTCTCTCTATATATATATATATATATTTATATATATAATATATACAGTATCTCACAGAAGTGACTACACCCCTCACATTTTTGTAAATATTTTATTATATATTTTCATGTGACAATACTGAAGAAACAACACTTTGCTACAATGTTAAGTAGTGAGTGTACAGCTTCTATAACAGTGTAAATTTGCTGCCCCCTCAAAATAACTCAACACACAGCCATTATTGTCTAAACTGCTGGCAACAAAAGTGAGTACACCCCTAACTCAAAATGTCCAAATTGGGCCCAATTAACCATTTCCCTCCCCGGTTTCATGTGACTCATTAGTGTTACAAGGTCTCAGGTGTGAATGGGGAACAGGTGTGGAAAAATTTGTGTTATTGCTCTCACTCTCTCATACTGGTCACTGGAAGTTCAACATGGCACCTCATGGCAAAGAACTCTCTGAGGATCTGAAAAAAAGAATTGTTGCTCTACATAAAGATGGCCTAGGCTATAAGAAGATTGCAAAAACCCTGAAACTGAGCTGCAGCACGGTGGCCAAACCATACGGCAGTTTAACAGGACAGGTTCCACTCAGAACAGGCCTCGCTATGGTGGACCAAAGGAGTTGAGTGCACATGCTCAGCATCATATCCAGAGGTTGTCTTTGGGAAATAGATGTATGAGTGCTGCCAGCATTGCTGCAGAGGTTGAAGGGGTGGGGGTCAGCCTGTCAGTGCTCAGACCACATGCCCCAGACTGCATTCAATTGGTCTGCATGGCTGTTGTCCCAGAAGGAAGCCTCTTCTAAAGATGATGCACAAGAAAGCCCACAATCAGTTTACTGAAGACAAGCAGACTAAGGACATGGATTACTGGAACCATGTCCTGTGGTCTGATGAGACCAAGATAAACTTATTTGGTTCAGATGTGTCAAGCGTGAGTGGCAGCAACCAGGTGAGGAGTACAAAGACAAATGTGTCTTGCCTACAGTCAAGCATAGTGGTGGGAGTGTCATGGTCTGGTGCTGCATGAGTGCTGCCATCACTGGGGAGCTACAGTTTATTGAAGGAACCATGAATTTCAGCACATACTGTGGCATACTGTAGCAGAGCATGATCCCCTCCTTTTGGAGACTGAGCTGCAGGGCAGTATTTCAACATGATAACAACCAAAACACACCTCCAAGATGACCACTGCCTTTCTAAAGAAGCTGAGGGTAAAGGTGATGGACTGGCCAAGCATATATCTAGACCTAAACCCTATTGAGCATCTGTGGGGCATCCTCAAATGGAAGGTGGAGGAGCACAAGGTCTCTAACATCCACCAGCTCTGTGATGTTGTCATGGAGGATTGGGAGAGGACTCCAGGGGCAACCTGTGAAGCTCTGGTGAACTCCATGCCCAAGAGGGTTAAGGCAGTGCTGGAAATAAATGGTGTATAGGTTGAATTTTGTTTACCTGTATATGATTGTATTTGTATATACTGCATATGACAATTTTATATTACTGTACCACAATTGCTGGGTGGCAGTGTGCCTTCTGTCTGAGGAGGGGTGGGCTTCCTGTCTAAAGATGGGACAGGCACATGCCCTGCTGTCAGACTTATCCCCTGGATTCCTATGTCAGAGGGTGAGCTATGCTCCTGGGAGTGTTGTGCTGCATGCCCCTGTGTGGGGTGCCCATCTCGGGCTAATGCTGGCTTCCGAGGTTGATTTTTGGAGAGGCGGGGCCCTACTAGGACTAGCTTTATTGAGTGGTTGGGCAGGCTGAACATGCGCACTTGGTGGTGCCCACGTCATACAGTGAAGTCAGACAGTGCCACACTAGCGGGAGATGTCGCATTGTATGTGTGTGCATTGCACAGGGGTGTCTTCTCCACTTGATGACCAGAAATTTGTCTGCCGCAGAAAATGAACTGGGTGACCATAAGAAGGTACAGTGTGCAACAAGACAAAACTGAGAAATACAAGGATATTCCACATTTTAATAATTAAAAAAAAAAAAATGGTTTGCTTTTTGCACAGTTGTGCAAGAAATAATATTTAATTAGTCCTGGAAGTCGTCTTGGGTCACCCCTGTGAAGATCATAGAGTGAGAGTCCAGCATGTTATAGGTGGTGGGATTGCACTTTGTTGCACTGTAGTGACTAATTTTATGCAATATAGAAGAATATTTCAAAGGTGAAAAACATTGAACCTGTACTGATCTTGGAAAGCAAGAGCTGGCTAAAGTTTAAGACTTGGGGCATAAGGATGTGACTCAGCATTCCTTTAGCGGCAGCACTAATATTAATGGTAAGTTGAGCTGTAGGTTAAGAGATGAATAGAGAGAGTGAATTTATTTGATTACAGAGAGTGATTTTATATGATACAGTATGCACATCTATGCAAATCTCCCATTCCACCACATCCCAAAGGTGCTCTATTGGATTGAGATCTGGTAACTGTGGAGGCCATTGGAGTACAGTGACCTCATTGTCATCTTCATGAAACCAGCTGTGAGATGATTTGAGCTTTGTGACATGGTGCATTATCCTGCTGGAAGTAGCTATTAGAAGATGGGTACACTGTAGTCATAAAGGGATGGACATGGTCAGCAACAATACCCAGGTAGGCCGTGGTGAAAGATGTGCAGTTGGTTAGGGGCCCAAAGTGTGCCGAGAAAATATCCCCCACACCATTACACCACCACCAACAGCCTGAACTGGTGATACAAGGCAGGATGGATTCATGCTTTCATGTTGTTTATGCCAAATTCTGACCCTACCATCTGAATGTCGCAGTTTAAATCGAGACTCATCAGACCAGGCAATGTTATTCCAATCTTTTATTATCCAATTTTGGTGAGCTTGTGTGAATTGTAGCTTCAGTTTCCTGTTCTTAGCTGACAGGAATTGCACCCAGTGTGGTCTTCTGCTGCTGTAGCCCATCTGCTTCAAGGTTCGATGTGTTGTGCTTTCAGAGATGGTATTCTGCATACCTTGGTTGTAATGAGTGACTATTTGAGTTGTCTTTCTGTCATCTCCAGTCTTCTCCTCTGACATCAACAAGGCATTTTCCTCCACACAACTGTCGCTTACTGGATATTTTGTCTTTTTTGAACCATTCTCTGTAAACCCTAGAGATGGTTGTGCATAGTTACATAGTTAGTCAGGTTAAAAAAAGACACAAGTCCATCTGGCTCAACCAATAAAAAAAAAAACAGTATTGAAAACCCAACCATACAATCCCATATACACAATCCTTTACCCGCAGTTGATCCAGAGGAAGGCAAAAAAACCCCAGCAATGCATGATCCAATTTGCTACAGCAGGGGAAAACAATTCCTTCCCGATCACCTGAGAGGCAATCAGATAATCCCTGAATCAACTTTACCTATAAATATTAGTACCCACTTATATTAAGTGCACTCAGGAAAGAATCCAGGCCTTTTTTAAAATAATCTAGTGAGCTGGCCAGAACCACCTCTGGAGGGAGTCTATTCCACATTTTCACAGCTCTTACGGTGAAGAAACCTTTTCGTATTTGGAGATGAAATCTTGACATAAAGAGTGCCCCCTTGTCCTCTGTGTTGACCTTAAAGTAAACAACTCAACACCAAGTTCACTATGGACCCCTTATGTATTTATACATGTTGATCATATCCCCCCCCCCTTAATCTCCTCTTCTCAAGAGAGAATAAATTCAGTTCCTCTAAACTTTTCTCATAGCTGAGCTCCTCCATGCCTCTTATCAGTTTGGTTGCCCTTCTCTGCACTTTCTCCAGTTCCCTGATATCCTTTTTTCAGAATTGGTGCCCAAAACTGAACTGCATATTCCAGATGAGGTCTTACTAATGATTTGTACAGGGGCAAAATTATATCTCTCTCTCTGGAGTCCATGCCTCTGTTAACCACTTCTCGCCCGCCCTATAACAGAATGACGGCGGGAATGTGGTTGTGTTATCCTGACCGGACGTCATATGTCGGCGGCAGGATAACACAGCTCTGGGCGCCCCCCGGGGGCACGCAGAGCGGCGATTGGTGATGCGAGGTGTCAGTCTGACACCCTGCACCTCCGATCTCAGTAAAGAGACTACTGACATAGCTCTTTACCATGTGATCAGCCGTGTCCAATCATGGCTGGTCACATAATAAACAGGAACAGCCGTTGATCGGCTTTCCTTAGTTCCTGCCTGACAGGCACGAGTAAAGGAGCGCCGATCGGCGGCTCCCCTGACAGGGGGGGTGGGTCGGCACTGGTAATCAGATCATTGATTACCAGTGCAGACCCTCGGGGGGGGGGGGTGCTACTAGATCCACCAGGGATGCCCACTATGACCCCAGGGATGCCCACTATGACCCCAGGGATGCCCACTATGGCCACCAGGGATGGCAATCAGGGCTCAGGGAGCCCCCCATTTCCCTCCCCATCAGTGATGCCCACCAGTGTCCTCCCTATCAGTGCTGCCCACAAGTGCCCATCATTGCCATCCTTTAGTGTCGCCCACCAGTGCCCATTATTGCCCACCAGTGCCGTCTATCAGTGCCCATTAGTGCCCATCAGTGCCGCCCGTCAGTGCCGATCAGTGCCGCCCATCAGTGCCCATCAGTGCCCACCAGTGCCGCCTATCAGTGCCCATTAGTGCCCGTCAGTGCCACCTATCAGTGCCCGTCAGTGCCACCTATCAGTGTCCATCAATGCCGCCTATCAGTGCCCAGCAGTGCCGCCTATCAGTGCCCATCAATGCTGCATATCTGTGCTACCTATCAGTGCCACATATCAGTGCCTATCAGTGCCGCATATCAGTGCCGCCTATCAGTGCCGCCTATCAGTGCCACCCCATCAGTGCCACCCCATCAGTGCCTCCTCATCAGTGCCTGTCAGTGCAGTCTCATCAGTGCTCATCAGTGCAGGAAAAAACTTATTTATTTACAAAATTGTATAACATAAACAAAAAAACTTTTTTTTTTTTTCAAACTTTTCGGTCTTTTTTTATTTGTTTAGCAAAAAGTAAAAATCACACAGGTGATCAAATACCACCAAAAGAAAGCTCTATTTGTGGGGGGAAAATTACATAAATTTGGTGTAGGTACAGTGTTGCATGCCTGCGCAATTGTCATTCAAAATGCAACAGCGCTAAAAGGGGAAAATTGGCCTGGGCAGGAAGGGAGGGAAGTGCCCTGTATTAAAGTGGTTAATACAAGAAAGGACTTTGCTTGCTTTGGAAACTGCAGCTTGGCATTGCATGCTATTATTAAGCTTATGATCTACAAGAACACCCAGATCCTTCTCCGCTATGGATTCTTCCAGTTCTACTCCACCTAGTATGTATGATGCATGCATATTCGTAGCCCCCCAAGTGCATAACTTTACATTTATGAACATTAAATCTCATTTGCCACATAGTTGCCCAATGAAACAGTGCATTGAGGTCAGCTTGTAAGTTTGAGACGTCCTGTAAAGAAGTTATTCCATTGGTGTCATCTGCAAAGACTGAAATGGTACTTTTAATTCCAGACCCTATATCATTTATAAAGATGTTAAAAAGTAAGGGTTCCAACAGTGAACCTTGGGGTACACCACTGACAACCTTAGACAATTCAGAGTAAGAATCATTAACCACTATTCTCTAAATTCTATCTTTTAGCCAATTTTCTATCCATTTACAAACTGATCTTTCCAAGCCGTGTGTGGGGAACTGTATCAAACGCTTTTGCAAAATCCAAGTATACTACATCCACAGCCACCCCTCTGTCCAAGGTTTTACTTACCTCCTCATAAAAATAAATTTGGTTTGATGACAACTTCTGTCTTTCATGAATCCATGCCGTCTGTTGCTTGAAATATTTTTTTTCCAACAAGAACTCATCTATGTGGTCTTTTATTAAACTCTCCAATATCGTCCAGACTATAGAAGTTAAACTAACAGGTCTATAGTTACTTGGCAAAGACTTTGATCCCTTTTTAAATATAGGCACCACATTGGCCCTACGCCAATCCAGTGGTAATATTTCAGTCCTTAACGAGTCCCTAAAATTAGAAACAAAGGCTTTGAAATTACAGCGCTCAATTCTTTTAGGATTCGTGGGTGGATGCCATCTGGTCCAGGCACTTTATCCACCCTTATTCTGTCTAAATATTTCTCAGCCATATCACTTTTGAGTTATTGTGGATCATTTGGGGCTGTGTCAATACCATCCTCATTATGGTCCTGAGCTCCCCCATGCTCCTTTTATACACAGAGCTGAAGAAAGTAAATAATACATGTGCCTTCTCTTTGTTCCAAGTCACCCACTCCTGATTATTTTGTAAAGGGTCTACATGCTCAGACCAAACTTTTTTACTTTTAATATATTTGAAGAATTTTTGGGGGTTTGTCCTACTATCTTTTGCAATCCGTCATTCATTTAGAATTTTTGCATCCTTGATTTCCTTTTTACATATTCTGTTATTGTAACAATTAAACAATGATAGTGTTCCTTCATTTTTATATTTTTTAAAAGATGTTTCCTTTTTATTTACAGCTTTTTTAACTTTAGCCGTGAGCCACATAGGTTTTATTTTTAGCCTTTTAAACTTATTACCCATGTGAATATATTTTGCAGTGAGTTTGCATAAAGTCTTTTTGAAAATTTCCCATTTCTGTTCTGTGCTCATTGATGCCAATATTCCCTCTCAGTCTAAATCCTGGAGAGCAGCCCTCATCCTTGGAAAATTTGCTCTCTTAAAGTTAAGTGTTTTTGTATTTCCTGTATGCATTTTTTATGGTTCATTAATTTTTATTAAGTTTGACATATATAACAGAATAAACAGCCAAGTGAGCAATCAAACAATGCATTACAAATGGGTCCAAAAGATATAAAAGGCATAGTAGTGAGATAACCAATCACTGATAACATGGCAGCATAACAAACAACCGCTGGTAAGCATAACACCTTTAACATCACCCCTCCCCCACCCCCCCCCCCCCCCCCGGCACCCCAAGGGGAACAAACTGTGCCCGTAGAGGATGAAGGAGAGATCCGGCACAGGTTCATAAATTGCAGTGCAAACAATCTTACAACCATTAATAATAACAACATGCCCGGGGCGAACAGCGAGGCACAGGAGGGTGACCCAGATACCTAGGAAGAGCACTTGGAGGAGGCATGGGTTAGAAAGTCAGAACGGAGGGGAGGCTAAAGGAGGGGACAGGAACGAAGGGCGGGAATAGCAGAGAGAGGAGTGGGAAGGATGGGGAAGACATGACAGGGAGAGGTCCAGCGGGGTCCAAGTAGAGAACCACTATATCAGTCTAAGACTGTGCACTTGGGGTGAGATAGCCAAACTCCCCACTTCCTCCGGAAGGAGGGAGCGGCAAGGTTGACCACTGCAAGTGTTCTCTCCATCATGCAATGGTGGTTGAGTGCAAGGACAACTTCGGTGCAAGAAGGCGGTGTTGGGGATTTCCATTGTTTAGCTATGGCAGTTTTCGCTGCAAGAAGCAGATGTATGATAATCGTCCTATGACAGGGCTTAAAGTCATGTACATTGATATGGAGGATGGCCAAAGCCGGTGATGGAAGGACCTTATCTTGTGTTACGTCCGAAATGAGTGCAAATAAAGCGTTCCAGAAGGACCGCAGCGATTTACAGGACCACATTGTGTGATATAGAGTACCTATGTCTCCGCATTGCCTCCAGCAGAGGGAGGAGTGGGTTGGGTAGAACTTAGAAAGTTTGAATGGGGTGAGGTACCAGGAGTGTAACACCTTCTGGTACTGTTCCCAATGAGTAACACATTTTGTGGCTGAGTAAGTGGAGGCAAATGTTCTAAGCCAGGTGGATTCAGAGAACGAGGACTCCAGGGTACGTTCCCATCGGAGGACTGAAGGGGTTTTAGCAAAAGAATTGTGTTTGTTGTAAATGGCATAAAATAGCGTGATACCTTTCATGTGAGGTGCTGCGTTATGAAGGAAAAGGTATACCAAATTGGGTATCTCTATATAAGTGGGGAGCAGTTGTTTGTGGAGAAGGGATCTAATCTGGAGGTATGAGAGGAATGCCCCCTGCGGGAGGCCGTAGCGGGCTTGTAGGCTAGCAAATGTACATATGCGAGAGTCGAGATACAGGTCACTGAGGAGAAGCACTCCATGTCGCAACCATGGTTGTACATCTAGGTGTGGGAGGATGTAGCCCAGGACCTTCAACGGGACATGTAGTTTGTGCATGGAGGTGGCAGGTAGTTTTAGATGACAAAACTCCCTCCACAGGGAGAGGGAGGCCTGCACCATCGGGTTCTCGGACGTCCCAGGCCAGTCTCCCAATGCAGTAGCTACAAGAGCCAGCCGTAAGTCAAGACCCGAGACGTCAGAGGACTCAACGGAAGTCCACGACTTGTGTGGGGATGGCACCCACCAATATCTAAGTTGGTCTAAAACACATGCCTTGTGGTAGGCGGCCAAATTAGGGACCCCCATACCGCCGTGCCTTCTGTGTAGGACCATAGTTTTAAGGGGGCATCTCGGAGGCTTTGCGTTCCACACAAAACAGGTCAGTTGTTTTTGGAGAGCCGAGAGGAAGGACACCGGCAAGGGTATGGCAAGGGTTCGGAATAGATAAAGTAGCTTCGGGAGGACAAGCATTTTAAAGGAAGCTATCCGACCCATAGTGGATAGTTCCTGCGTTCTCAGCTGTTGCAGAAGGGAGGGCAGGGAATCTAGGAAGGGTTTAAAATTTTGAGCATACAATTGTGACGTGTGAGGCGTAAGATGAATACCGAGAAAGGGGATTGAATGAGGAGACCAGATGAAAGGAAACCTCCCGGCCAAGGAACTCTGCAGGGTGGGTGGCACGTTAAGGCCCAATATTTGGGATTTGTTAGCATTGAGTTTATAGTATGACACCCTACTGAACTCAGTCAGGAGGGAGTATGCTTCCGGTAGGGAGGAGGCAGGGTCTGTGAGCATAAGCATAACATCATCGGCAAAAAGGCTTATCTTGTGGTCCAAGCCGGCCACTGACAAGCCTTTGATGCCCGGGTGAGAACGAAACCGTTCCGCCAGGGGCTCCATGAGAAGGGCGAAAATAATGGGGGACAGAGGACAGCCCTGTCTAGTGCCATTAGATATCTGGATGGGTTTCGATTTCAGTCCCGAGGTGAGGACAGTGGCTGATGGGTTGGAGTACAGAGACAGGACGGCTGACTGCATCCATCCTCCAATCCCAAAGGCCTCAAGAACCGCCCGTAGATACCCCCAGTGGACCCGGTCGAACGCCTTCTCCGCTTCCAAAGAGAGAAGCAGAGAAGGCGTTCCAGCGGCCCCAGCCCTGGAGATCAAACCGACAAGTCGCCTCGTTCCATCCGGAGCCTGACGGCCAGGAACAAAGCCAACCTGATCCGGATGAACCAAAATAGGCAGAACCTTTTGGATCCTGAGGGCCAGCAGTTTAGCGAATACTTTAACATCGGTGTTTAGAAGGGAAATCGGCCTATAATTGGCCGTAACCTCAGGGTCCTTGCCTGGCTTACGAATAGTCACTATCACAGCCCTCAGCATTTACGGAGGGAACATAGACGAGGAGGAAGCAAGTTCAAAAACAGGCTGCAGGTGCGGAGTAATGTCATTAACCAATGCCTTATAATATTCGTTGGGAAGACCGTCTTCCCCCGGGGATTTATGGTTGGGGAGTTTGCTGATGGCCGATGAAATTTCAAGAGAGGTAAAGGGTTGAGATATAGACTGGAGTTGATCCGCCGAAAGAGCGGGAAGCTGGACCTTGCTAAGAAAGTCCGCAATCAGTTCAGGGCTGGGCTGAGGAGTGGCAGGGTCCGACCGCAGGTCATAAAGCGATTGATAGTAATCCGCAAAGGCGTCAGCTATATCTTTCGGATTAGTCTTAGGGACTTTCGTGTCAGGGTGCACAATGGAAGCAATTTTGCGTTTGGCTTGTTGCGTTTTGACCCGCCTGGCTAGCCACGCCCCAGCCCTGTCCCGAAGACCATAGAATTTGGCCTTGGTATATTTTAGGTGGTTCTCATACTTATAGAGAAGTAGTGAGCGCAATTTTTGCCTCTCAAGCACCAATTCCTGAGTAAGAGTAGGAGTCGGATTAGATTTGTTGGTTGCCTCCTTGGTAGCTATGGCAGCTAAAAGTTCCTCAACCTGCTTCCTCCTTTGTTTCTTAAGACCTGAAGCCAGTTGTAGCAAAATACCCCTCATATACACCTTATACGTAAGCCACAGGGTGAAACGGGAAATATCAGCTTTATCATTAAATTCAAAGAAATCTTTATGTGCCTGCACGATCTTTTGGTACGAAAGCTTGTCCTCCAACAAGGAGGTATTCATCCTCCAAATGGGGGGAGGCGAATTGCTAAGATTATTGTCAAATTCCAATGTAATCGGAGCGTGGTCGGACCAAGATATCGTACCAATCTCAGCGTGCAGAACATTTTGTAAGGACCTCTTATCCGTCAAAAAATAATCAATACGAGAATAAGAAGAGTGGGCAGCTGACAGAAAGGTGAAGTCCTTCTCGTTACCATGGAAGCATCTCCATACATCATACAAGTCATATTTCTCAAGCAGGGATGAGAGAGAGCAAGTCGGTCTCCTAGACGGGGCAGTAGAGTCCATGTTTGGATGCACAACAGTATTAAAGTCCCCACCAACAATAAGTGTGCCTTGCACAGACCCTTCTAGCAATTTAAAGAGGCGGGTGAGAAAGTGTCTCTGTCGGACGTTGGGAGCGTACAAGTTCACCAGGGTGAAAAGGGAGCCGTTAATATCACACACCAGAACAATATATCTCCCCATCGGATCCTCGATGGTGCGTTTGTGCAGGAAGGTAGCTGAGGCGTTTATGGCTATAAAAACCCCGCATGCCTTTTTGGGAGCATTAGCCATATACAGGTGAGGAAAGTTAGGGAAGGAGAACTTCGGACACTTTTCCTTGGCGAAGTGGGATTCCTGCACAAACAGAACGTCTGCGCGAAGGAACTTCGCTTCTCTCAGCAATGAGGACCGTTTAGCTGGACAGTTCAGGCCTTTAGCATTCAATGACACGAACTTCAGCGGCATAACATCATAGGAGGACTGCGTAGTTTAGTGGCAATGAAATACAATAAGAGAAGAATTAATACCACAACTTGCCGATATAATGTCCTGCACCGGAATTGGGTAGACGCCACGAAGTCCAAGCAACCTGGGGAGTAATCATCACGACATCTTCGGAGCATCAGTGCACTTCGACAGCCAAATATGAGGGCGATGGTGAGCACAATGAGCCACGGTGGACACTGGACCAGGAGGGAGAAAGCCAGAAAAGGGGATAGCAGGGGAAAAAAAATCAAACCAAAAAAGTACACAGTTACACATAAAAAGAGCCTGAGCATGCAGGCGCAATGGGCGGCCGAGGCCGCTACAGCACAGCGGGGGAGATGACAGAGAAGCATCACTGAGAGACAAAAAAATCAACCAATGTGAGAGGTTCCCTGTCCTAACCCTCCAATAGTGGCCTAGTGAAGCAGAGAAGCGTAGTAATTCAAGTATCCATCCCAGACTCGGCTTGGTTCAGACGCTCAGGGTTGGACCTCCCAGGCGGCTCAGAGTCAGCTGGCAGCAGGTTCCATTGTTTGAACAGTTGGATGCCCTTCTCCACGCTGTGAATAGGAAACATTTTACCATTCCACGTGACAAGCAGTTTAGTGGGGAAGCCCCATTTGTAGATAATACTGTTGTTACGGAGGATTTTTGTAAGCGGGGACAATTTCTTTCTGTTGAGAGCCGTTTGTTGGGATATATCAGTGTAAAGGGATATACCCGTAAATTCATCAGGCACAACCGGGTCGTGTTTGGCTGCCGCCATAACCCTCTCCTTAACATGATAGTAGTGGATACGGGCCAAAGTGACTCTAGGTGCGGTATCTGGCAGGAAGCTAGGCTTAGGGATGCGGTGGGCCCTATCCACACACAACTCAATGTCACTGAGAGAGGGGATAAGTGACTTCATAAGGCGCTGAACAAAGTTGGTCAAATCTTTATGCGGCACAGATTCAGGGATGCCTCTGAATTTGATGTTACTGCGCCTAGAGCGGTCCTCCAAGTCCGCAATTTTGTACTGGAGGCGCTGCATCTCACTTTCCTGGTCAGCATAGGCATCAACAAGGTCATTGTGGGCAGTGTACAAATCCGCCATTTTAGACTCTAGATGCTGTATCCTGTCATCATGTACTTGTACAGTGTCTTGGAGTGGAGAGAACATGGTGGCAAGTTCATTAAACAGGGTGCTTTTCATGGAGAGGAGCATCCGTTTCATGGTGGCATCCGAGATTGCCTGATCTGAGGCAGGGAATGCCTCTATATTTATGCCCGGATTCTGCAGCAGTAGTGTCTGACATGCCGCAGCACGAGCTCCAGGAGGGTCCTCTCCCTCGTGCCTGCGGTATTTAGTCTTGGTGGGGTTGCTGGTAGTAGGAGACAGGGGTGGAGAAGGCACATCCAGGGCTCTCTGGGGGGATCCAGAGGCTTGAGGGGACAAAACTGAAGCCGGGCTGGTACCTGTATCTGAGCGCGGGAGACTAGGTCCGGAGCCGGCGCCATCTTGCCGGCTTCTGTGAGGAGCCGCCGGGTAAAAGTCCGTCAGCCGCTGCGGCGGCTTGTTAGTCTTGCGCCGCTTAGACATGATCGGGACCTGTCTGCGGGAGTCTCGGGAGGCTGTAGGGAGATTACTGGCCCGAAATTCCGCTACGATCCGCCGCTGTGAGCCGCTATGTGGAGAGGTACCAGGGAGTGCTCACACTATGCGGCCATACTCAGCGCCGGCCGGACACGCCCCCCCTGTATGCATTTTTTGCTTACAGCTAACATTAAAATAAATCATATTATGGTCACTGCTACCCAGATGTTCTTTTATATGAACATTATTAATAAGCTCTGCATGGTTTGAGATTACCAGGTCCAACAGAGTATCATTTCTAGTGGGGGGCCTCAATAAACTGCACCATAAAATTATCTTGTAATAGGGTTATACATTTTTGCCCTTTAACTGTTCCAGCAGTGCCATTACTCCAGTCAATGTCTGGGTAGTTAAAATCCCCCATTATTAACACTGTCCCAGCCCACTCAAAAGACTTACACCCGGTGCATAAAAAGTGCACACACGCAAATGTGAAGAACACAAAAACTGTACAGGGTGTGCGAAATGGTCTGGCCTCTGAAGAGGTTGGACCCTGACCTTGATCCCCCGGGGCACAAGACTCCTGACAGGGACTGAGGTACTTCCAAATGGTCTGCCTGGCTGAAACCAGGCAAACCCCGTTCTCTAGGGGGACTGCCGAAACAGCCCTCCCCAAGTACTAGGTGGGGCTCCCCCGAAGGGAGACCCTATGAGAGAGGGCGAACTAAGCCAGAAGGCCATATCCGCCCCCTCCCAAGACTTTCAAGGCTGGGCCCGAGGACCCACACCCTACTCGTCGTGCAGGAAGAAAAAGGTGATAGTGAAGTGACTCACAACAAAGAAAACCACACACAAACAAAAAAGTGGGGGAGGGGAAGTGGAGAAGTGCTTAAGTGCCAATGTGCAATACAAAGGCAGACCTTTCGGCCGGAATAAAAAAATCCTCTGGTCTAAGCCAAAAGGCTTGGCCCAAGATGCAGGTTCGAAAAAGGTGTGTATGGTGCAGTGACCAAGGTGCCGAAAAACTCAAGACGAGCTGCCCCTCACCAGTGAGAATTAAGGCACCCCTGGGCTGCCACCCCAGGGGCACGTACACCACGGCTTTTTCGGTCTCGGCCCCCGGCCAGACCCAGTGTAGCCCTTACCTACCAGGAGGCTTGAAACGTAGACAGCTTAGGGAGAGCCTGCCTTCAACTGGGGAAAAAGGCCCTCCCTTGTAGGCCAGATTCAACCCAGGAGGAAAAGGCCCTCCCACCGCCATCCACATTCCTTACCAATTACACCCAGGAGCAGTACTAACCGATGTGTGTGCCTACACCGGCTTTCCCACTCCCTTTAAACTGATAGGGGCGGACCCATTCAAATCAGAAGGCAGCGGACCCATCCGACTTTCTCTGACAGTGCCTACTTCCCAGTCCCCCAGTTTCGCCTGGAGCGCCCTGGTTCATTTCAGCCCCTGCCGATACTAACCATCAAGGTCCATACCAACTGATAAGAACAGATTTTTTTTTTGTCCAATCAGAACTGAAACGGTACATACATTAACGTTACTCCACGCAACTTCATCAGTACCACTTCCTTCATCATCTTGGCTTTTTTTGTATACAAAAAACATGACAAAACATCACACTCACCTCCCACCTAAAATTGACAAAAACAACACATCACCTCAGCTACAAAGTAAAGCAGCTAATTCTACACTAACCCGACTCATCCTAAAAATAATCATAAGGAATGACTTAAATCCCACCTCCCAAAACTATTCATACGCTCCTACAAACACATCCACTCCTCCACCCCCCTTCCCTACCATTCAACCACTCATCCTGACAAAGACAATCAAAACAACCTGCCTACTCTCAACCTTCTCCTACTAACATATTAACCGACCCCCCTTCTCCACTCTCCATATCTCCAGTACCTATTGGCCTTTTCCACTCCCATCCGTTTTCTATCCACTAGCAAAACAATATACAATTTCGCCATGCATAGGTTCACACAGTCCGCACATGACACCACCCGCTTTCCTCTCACATCCCAGCATCTCACATCCCACAGCACCTCCCTCAAAATTGCCATAACAATCCACACTCTTCTTTGTTCTGCCTTCTCACCCTCCACCAACCCAAAAAACCAACCAACAAAATCTTTCTTCTTAACACCAAGAACCTCATCCAAAAAGTAGGTCAGTCTTCTCCTCACTTCCTGCACAAAAAAACAATCAAAAAGAGCATGCTCTACCGACTCCGGCTCGGCACAGCCCACCCTAGGGCATGTCTCCACTCTGGTCAAGTCCCTATCTTTCAGAAAGGTTCTGGTCAACAGGCATCTCTGAAAGGCCATCCAAGCTATTTCTTTTTGCCTATTAGTAATTCCATCTATTGAAAAGCTCTTCCAACATATCTCTGTCAATCTGGGGCCCAGCCCTCGAATATTTGCCACCACCTCATCTCTACTCAGCCATTTTACCAACCCTGCCTTCCCAACCGCCCCCACCCCCAACTCTTTCAGTCCTCGTTCTCTATAGAACAGATCAAGTCGGGTGTAAAAAAAAGGGGGGAACCAACGCCATTGGCCTCAGCAGGTCCTTGCTGCACCAGCCCCACTTCACCAGCGACCAGCCAGCCAGATAGCACATCAGATATGCTACTAACCCACCACCTGTATACGTCCTATAATGACCCAACCAGTAATGCATCCCAAGGAAGGTGGGTATGTCAGGAACACCACAACCCCCCAGACAAGACTTTTTCATTGCCACCACCCGGGCCACTCTCTCCATCTTAGAGCCCCAAAAAAACACAAAGAGGCTCCGCACCATACTCTGCGACCAACTGGGGCTTGGAGGAAAAATCAAACTAAAATACAACAACAGTGGCAAAATGACTGCTTTCATGACCAGAACTTTCCCGTACAAGGTCAGCCTCCTGGATTTCCAGAATTCCAATTTCTTGTCCACCTTCTCCATCACTCTCTCCGCATTCACCTGGTTCATCAAATCCCTTTCAAAATGAGTGCCCAGAACCACGATGGAGTCAGCCACTTTAACATTGACATCCACCATCCTACATGAGCCACTCATCACACACACCTGACTTTTCTGCCAATTCACATTAAGGCCGGACACATTACTATACAGGCTCATCTGCAACTCGACCCTCTTAACCTCCCTCTCTGAAGAGCAGATAAAGGTGACGTCATCCATATAGCATACAGACTTGACGCACCCACCACTACTCCCAGGCACAAAAAGTCCTTTCACCACCTTATCCCTCTGCACGTGTCTCAACAGGGGGCTCTATCGCACAAATAAATAGGATCGGCGAAAAGGGACATCCCTGCCTGACTCCAGAGTACACTGGAAAAAAATCAGACAGGTTCCCATTCACCAGCACCTGACTCACTACTCCGGCATACAATCCTCTTAAAGCTCTTAAGAAAGGGCCAGGGAGGCCCATCTTCTCCAACACTCCAAACAAAAAGGCATGAGACACCTTATCATATGCCTTCTCTAGATCAATCCCTAGGAGAGCCAAAGGTATATTATTAATTTGGGCATAGAAGGACAGATCCCTCAAGAGCACCAAATTGTCCATAATTCTACGTCCAGGCACCGCACAGGTTTGCCACTCACCCACCAAATGCTTAACGACCAAGCTCATCCTACTCGCCAAGAGTTTTGCTAGCAGTTTATAGTCAGCATTCAGCAGCGTGATGGGTCTCCAATTTTTAATATCCCTTCTATCCCCTTTCTTAAAGATTAAGGTGATAGCTCCCTCTTTCATGGAGGGCAGAACTGATCCTGTATCCAAACAAAACTTCACCAACTCAACCAAATACTTCTTAAACAGGGGCCAAAATCTAACGTAAAATTCGGCTGGCAGCCCACCTCTTCCAGCGGTCTTATCCTTGGGCATTCTTCTCAGCACACACTCCACCTCCGCCTCTGTTATTGGGTCTAGTAAGCCTTCTGCCTCTTCTTTCCCTAAACAACCCTCCACCACATCACAATATTCCTCCACTTCCTCCTTCGATGACCTTCTCTGTCCACTATATAAATCTTTATAGAAGGACACCACTTCCTCCATCATCCGCTCACCTTCCACCTCCGCACCCTCCACTACCACCGATTTCATTACTTTTTTTGCACTTACAACTTTTTTGAAGAAGAATCGGGAGCAACGTTCCCCCTCCTCCAGGCTCTGCACTTTAGCCTTGAAGATAATCCCCTTGCCTTTCTCCTTCTACATGTTGGTCCTCAGGACTCTCACCTCTTCCAGCTCAGCATCCACCTCCAGCCCCAATCTCCTACACTGATGCAAGAAATGGAGTCTTCGTACCAATAAACCTTCCGCCTCCCTTTTTTCTTTCCCTTTTTGTGCACATACTTTTTTGAAAAAGACCGCCACCTGTCCTTTCACCCAATCCCACCACAACAAAATATTTTCATACTCCTTCTTTTTAACCACCAAGCCATCAAAAAATAACTCAAATTCTTTGCATACTTCTGCATCCTCCAAAATCTGGCAGTTTAGTTTCCACAATCCACCACCAAACCTCACTCCCACATCCATGTCTACCTTACAGGATAATAAAACATGATCAGAAAACAAAACAGGAGTGATACTATAATCCAACAGATTCCAAAACTCAGACAAGAAAATAAAATCTATACGGAAAGAAACTGTCGCTTTATCCGAAAAGTAAGTGTGGGAAGGTGTCGTCCCCTCAACAACCATAGCCGCATCCTTCAAACGGAAGTCCGTAATCAAGTCATTAAGGGCCTTGGAAGTCACATCCTCCCCTCTGCCATCTCCCAGACCCCTCCTACCTTCCTTCCTCCTCACACAATTAAAATCCCCTATCACCACCGTCGCCATCCTACCAGGAAGGAACACTCTCAAGGTCTCCAAAAACTCTTTACGTTCCTTTTTCCCTGCACGGGCATAGCAATTAATAACACAGATTTTCTCACCCCCATAGTCCAGGATTACTGACAAGCACCTCTCAGGAATCACTATATCATGCGACACTACCTGGATGTTATCATTATTAATGAGTATTCCTACCCCCTCCGCTCTTGATTTACAACAAGGAGCCCACACCGCAGCCCCCTTTTTCCACTCAGAAACTCCAAAAGGTCCGTCCAATCCGCACTCCTTTAAACATATGACATCAGCCTTGACATCACTTAGATGGTCTAGGATGAGAGCACTCCTCCACCCAGATCTCATCCCCCTCACATTCAAAGAGCAGATGTTCAAGGCCATCATAAAAAATAGATATTTTATACAAGCCATCATAATGAATTTCAGTAGGTGCTCTCACTCTCCGTCTTCTGCTTCCTTCTCGGTGCTGGTGAACTGGCGGCCTCATCTCCTGAAGCCCCAGAAAGAACAATTTGTAAAGGACCTTCCTCCTCACTCCCCGGGTCCCCTCCTTCCCTCCGCGCACGTTTCACAGAGGAATGCAGGACAAGCTCCACAGGGAGGATCTCACGCTGTCCACACTCCACGTTTTCCAAACTCTCCACTTCTATCAAGTCCTCTTCCTCCTCACTAGAGGACAATTCCCCCAAAAGACCCCCAGGGGAGACAGGGGAGAGCAAGTTCTGATTAGACAAATCCGCCTCCCCACTCACAGTCCCCACCCTCTCAAGGGATCTCTGCTGCTGCTCGCTCTCCTCCCCCATATCCATCTCTTCCTCTTCACTAGGGAGCCTAGGGACCTCGCGGCCCACCTCCCCACCCTCCACAACAACAACTCCAGGGGGGTCAGAGCCTAGGTCAGAAATACTTGCCACAACGGCGCCCCTCGTACTAGTTTCTCCTGATTCACCACTTGCCCCTACTGCATCCTTAGGTGTCACAGAGGCGGTCGAGGGCTCATTGCCTGTGCGTCCCGTCACAGAAACCTCTGCAGCTCCCTCTTTCTGCCCGCTACTCGCAGACTTCTGCTCTGTCACCCGGCTCCTCCTACCAGTCACCTCCGCAAATGTCTTTTTCCACTTCTGATACTCCCCACACTGTCTAGCAAGATGCCCTGCTTTGTGACAGATATCACATGTCCTGCTCGCTCCACACTCACTCGCCTTGTGCCCTACCTGTTTACAAAAGCGACACTTTTGCATCATCTCACACTCTGAACTCACATGCCCATACAGAAAACATTTTCGGCAATACTTTGGCTGGCCCTGATAGTATAGGAACCCCCTCTCTCCACCAATCGTAAAGGCAGATGGCGGATGCCTCACGCCTCCGATGCAGTCTTTATCCAATTTAAACTTTACTTGCCTGTCCAAATCCCGAATCGGTTTAGAACCTTCTCACCCCCTTTCAACTCGTCACAGTATCCCGCCAGAAAGGCTCTCACCATAGCCGAGTCAGCGAAAGGGTTATACATATGGACAATAACCATCTTTTCATTCTGCATAAATAGCGGCTCCACCATAAAGCTCTTCAATACTTCCACATCCATCTTCTCTTTCACCCGTTCGTATACATTCCAACATACCTCGGTAGATTGGAAAGTGACATCATAAATGCCTTGCAAAGGGAAATCCTGAAGACATAGCACATCTCTTACCCTCACGTTGCAGATATCCGTCAAAACGTCCACCACCACCGTCTTCAGTGTAACTTTGTCCTTGAAGCCTGCTCTGACCAGGAACCGCAGTGAATCCCGGAGACCACGACCTGCCATCTTGTCTTTTGTACCCAAGGTACTAGCCGCCTCCAAAAGATAAAACCGAGGGCTACCCCGCAGGGGGTGCCCCCGAACGCGCTCCTTCACTTTGGCCCACCGCCCTCTAGCTAACCTTCAGTAGCGTCCTACCCAATAGCAGCAGGGGGTGCACCCTTAGGAAAACACCCCCAGGCCGAGTAGAACTGGTACTTCCGGATACCTCTTAGCTGCAACCAAGATCGCAAGCCAAAAGGCCGAGAAGCGCACACTCATGTACATTTCAACCCATACTGCTTTAGACTCAGCAGACTCTCCATAGACTAGGTCCTCTTTCACACTCACTTCTCACATAGAGATCACTCATCACATAGAGACAGACACCACCACCCCTCCATTTTACCCTGTATTTCCAAAAGAGAGCATATCCAGGAATATTAATAGCCCAGTTATATGAAGAATGAAGCCAAGATTCAGCAATACCATATAAATCAGAGTTCCCCTCGTGCACCAGAGCTTCCAACTCACCTATTTTGCTTGGCAGACTTCTGGCATTGGTGAACAAACACTTTAATGTGAGCATAAAAATCCCAATAGATCAGCAGTTTTTTTTTAATACTTAGACCACCAACAACAATATATATGTATACTGTCTATACTGTATATAAATAAATATATATAAGATTATATATATATATATATATATATATATATATATATATATATATATATATAATCTTCATCTGTCCAATAAGGATGAGATTACTCCAGCTTTAAATAGTATCCCTAGGTTTACAGGCTCTCACTGGGATGTAGCTGAATAGACTGAATAGACAGAATAGACAGATGAGATAAGTATAAGGATACATTTGGCTAATACATTCAATGTATGTGGATATGATTAGAGAATAGAGGCCCCGTAAGTTAGATGGGATGGTCCATTTGCATATTAATAAGGGGCTCATATGTATGCCTTTATATACATTTCCATTTAAGATGTACAGTATGTTCAATCATTGCGCATACCTGTCCAGCAATTTTCCATTTGCCCCTGTGTCTGCCCCTGGGGGTGCTTTTAATTATTTTATATATATAATAAAAACATGTACAGCACATTAAAATAATAAAGTATGTATGGTATATTATACATTTTACATGCTGATGTATTATATAGTTCCATAAAATACCATGCTATATTTTATACACTTTGTTATATGACCTTTGTAAAAATATCACCATTTATTCCAGAGAAAGCAGAGCATGCTGTCTGTTAATGTATTTAAATGGGTGCAATTCCACCATTAGCCAGGATGATGTTATTTACAGGATGTTGTATTAACGTTGTGTTAAAAACATAAGAATTAAACAAGCATATGCAAGGGCAATTGTGTAAGGCATGTCATAGAGGATGGTGTAAGTGATACATAATAAAACAATGTATTACCTTGCCAACCTTTTATCAATGCTCTTTCCTAAATAATACAGTATATGTTGGTAAAATACAATCTACTTGTTTTTATTCACACATATTTCTGTTTGGTACCTTTTAAAGTCCGATTATCTATCACAAACGTTGTAGTAAATTTTAAAGTTGGAAGATAAATATGTTTTTATTTGGCGGTTCAGAAAGTGTAAGAGACTCAGTTTAATACTAGTCAGTTAATCTTAACACAATCCACTTTGTCATGTAATGCATATTAATTCAGTATACTGTAAAGGATTTGTACCATAACTCTGATTTAATCTCCCTATATTTCATTCAACTTTCAAATACCATAGATTTTATTATAATGACATTACTAACCTGACAGATTTCAAAGTAAAATATGTGTCTGTAAAATATATATGCATATGTATAAATAATTTTATTAAAACATTATTAATATCCATTTCTCATAAATGTTAGCAGCTGGCTCATGAATTTCTTTATACACGATGAGTTGTACAGAATATCCAATTTTAGGATTCTTTTCTTCAGCATTGTCTTTACATAAGAGACATTTCATCATGGGATATCAGACAAAAGAGGAATCTCAATTTATAAAATGGGCCCAAACAATAGCAAGTGCTCTGATAGAAAAGTCAATGGTTCACAAATGTAGCAGTGGAATCAGTACTTACCAATCACAATATAATAGCCTTATGTGTGGAAGAAAAAACATTTATGCCAGCCCTTTCAGCATCAAGTGAGATCACTCTTAACCTCTAACACCGATCTTTGGGTTGATCTTCCATGACAATAATCCAAGAGAAGAGGATATAAAGACTTCAAGTGGTGATTCAATAATTCTACAATGTATATTGGTTATACTTTCATGTTTATTACTTGTTTTATGTAACAGAAAATACATTGATTTTTGTTAAAGTCTAAACTCTATGTTTCTGTTTGGGCCAAGCAGTACAGTATATAGCGATGTGTTCCAGCAGCAGTGCGAGGACTTCCTGTCCTGATCCCATGACAAAAATCAAGTCAGGCTAAGTGCTACTCATCTATTCACATTCTTTATATTGATTGCTTATCTTAAGTTTCACTTCTGAATGGGTTAATAAGTTTGCTCCTTCTTTTTGGTAGCATTGGATTGATACCGCTAATGATTATTTTTTTTTTAATGTTCAAAGGTAGACCCTTAGGCATGCTGACAGAGGAGAAGTCCTTGCTAAAACGCTTTCCTGCAACTGGTGACCAGAATAATGAGGGGGGGGGGGGAGGACTGGATGTTTGTGATCCCAATGACCTCTCCATGCAGCGACTTGATGACACTATTCAACTATCCTGGCGCCAACTCAGCGCCTACACTCCATTGTGAGTGCATTTTACTGGTTTTGTTAAGTAAAGTTGTATTTTAATAATATGGATGTGCCATTGCCCTGCTCCTTTCTTTTTTTTTGTGTGCACTATACAGTATCTATATTCTAAAATGTTAAAAATGTGTTACGTTTCAGGATCTTAATTACTTCACAGTACATGCAGTTAGAAAAGTCAGCGATACCTCTTTTTTTTTAAAAAAAGTTTGCTTTTGTTATGAATGCATAGGGGCACATTTATTAAAGCCTATGCACATATGCTGCAATAATGGAGGCTCTGCATTTGCTGAAAATGTACCTTTAAGAATTTATCAAAGTTTTGCAGATGCGTGCGTGCAATTACGCTATTACGCAGGTCCACAGTTGCGCAAGTAGAAGCTGCTGCAGCTAATATAGCACTGCGTTAATTTAACTGACAAATGCGCGGTCGAGCAAAGCTGTACACAAATAAAATTGATGTCCATTTTTCCCCATTTCCCGAGGTTCCATTCCTGGGCTAGGTCCCTCTCCCATTCCAACATATAGAGGGTTTTCATTGAGATTGTAGCAAGGGACTTGTAAATCACAGCTGGGTTTCTGCACCCACAATGAGTGCAGAAAACAATTTAATTGGAGGAATCTGAACTTTTCAGAGAGAGGCATGTCTAATTTACTTATACAGTAGCTGTGAGTAATTGGGCCAGTAGATGTAAAAAAGTGCCCAATCATATACATCCCTTTGTCCAGCCCCCACTTAAATGCTTAAATATCCATACCTGGGGGAAACTGAGGGTTATGGAAGATATGTGCCAGTGGTCTGATTTTCAATGTCAATTCTGGATGGGATCATAGACCATCCCATAAGAAGAGAGAGTGGCAAAGCGGTGGTGCTAAAATGCACCCTAATCTCAGGAACCCTGTGGTCTTTGCTTTGCTGAACGCCACATTAGATAAATTGTGGAACAGCCTGACGTTCTATTTGCACCCAACCCGGTTTAACCATTCGGGAGTAAATAATGGATATCTGGGTCAGTTGGGCTGCTTAATAATACCAAAGGAGGTTGGGCATTCCCATTCCCCCTCTGTCCCTTGCTCGAAAAAGGACCGACCTTGCCACTCTTTGACCCTTGGCTCCCCAAATAAAGCTTCGTACATGAGCTTTGACTATCAGTATGGGAAAGGATCGATAGAAATAAAGAATACATGGCAGGAGGGTCATCTTGCCTGAGTTAACCCTTCCCATTCATGAGAGGTTCAAATGCTCCCATTGTTTTAAGGTTGCTTCTGATTTGCGGTATAATGGGGGAAAGTTGACAAAATACACTCGTTCTACATTGGCGGTCAGGTTCACACCCAAGTATGTAAGAGTTGAATCGCTCAAGAGAAGTCAAAATGTTCTTTTAGTTGTTCTACCAGTCGGTTTGGTACCGTAATATTCAAACCTGGGATTTAGACAAATTAACATAAAGGCCTGATATTCTTTTGAAATCCTGCAAAAGTTTACAGATGTTAGGAAGGTATATGAGTGGAGAAGTGACAAATAAGAGAATGTCATCCACAAATAGTGCACACTTGTGAATTTGTGACCCACAGTGGACCCCATGTATATCTGAGTCGTTTCCAATAGCTATTGCCAGGGTTTCCATAGCAACTGCAAAAACCAAAGGGGATAAGGGACAGCCCTCCCTCATTCCCTTAGCAATTTGGAAAGGTTCAGAATAATATCCTTGCAAATGTATCTGAGCTCTTGGTGTAGAATATAAGGCTTTCATGACGTTAAGAAAATTTCGACCAAAACCCCAGTGCTCTAAAATACAAAACAGGTATTGATTTGAGACTGAGTCAAAGGCCTTTTGCAGGTCTATCGTAAGTAGCAGCCCTATTAGTGAACAGCCCCAATCCCAGCCTGACTTTAAAATTGATATGATATCAATTGCCCTTCTTATCTGATCAAGCCCCTGCCTGCCCGGGATAAAGCCAACCTGATCTTTGTGAACATAAAGATTTATAAAGGAGTTTGGTCAAGATCTTCAGATCATTAATTATCTGGGAAATCGGGTGGTAATTAACAACTATACCCAGATCTTTGTCAGGTTTAGGAATTACCAAAACAAAAGCTGCGTTTAAATCACTGTTAAGGGAGGCTCTTATTCTCAAACTATTGAAAAAACAAGCTACATATGGAGATAAAATATGAGCAAAGGCCTTGTAGTAGGGGTTCAAAAAGCCACCTGGGCCTGGCAAAGTTCCATTTCAGATTTTGGATAACCTTGGCAACCTCATTGGCCGAGACTGGGGCTTCTAGTCTTTTTCGATGTTTATCATCTTGTTTAAGAATCAGAATCTCTTTAACAAAGGAGTCTATCTGGGCTGAGGAAGGTTCACTATATGCACTGTAAAGCTTTTTATAAAAATTGGGGAAAACCCCCATAATGCGTTGCGGATTTTGGGTCAAGGTCCCTCCAGGGGTGCGAATTTTGGGAAGTGTGTGGGAGGGAGTTTTGGGAGTAAGTCTGCCTTCCAACATAGAGCCTATTTTGTCTTTTAAATGGTAAAAGTGAGCCCCGCTCGACCTCATGCTTTTTTTGGCTTTAGATAATAGTTCAGAATAGGCATTATCCAATTTATCTATCGTATTTTCCGGCATATAAGACGACTTTTGAACCTCAAAAAAATCTCCCAAAAATGGGGGGGGGGGGGATTTTCTTATATACCGAGTATAAAAATCCCAAAGGTAATTAAGTAAGTGTAATCTATGAAAGCCCTGGCTGTCTGTGCCCTATTCATCAGCAAGGTACCGTAAGTCCCGTAAATGTATTCTCTTTTAAATCTCCAAGGTATTGTAAGTAAAAGTATTACCGGTAGATGTATAATCTTCTCAAGGCGCTGGCTGTGCGAGAATCCTGTACCGGTATACTGTACCGTAGCTTCAGCTTCGTAGTATACCGTACTGAGCCAATCATGGTGAGCGATGTATTCTATTATTGAATGCAAAGCCTGTTCTTATTGGCGGAGTCAGAGAGGCGGGATTATGTTACTCTCTCTGACTCTGCCAATCCAAGCAGGCTTTGCATTCAATAATAGAATACATCACTCACTGTGATTGGCTCAGCGCGGTATACTTTATGTAGCCGAAGCTACGGTACATACGGTATACCGGTACAGGATTCCCACACAGCCAGCACCTTAAGAGATTATACATCTACCGGTAATACTTACTTACAATACCTTGGAGATTTATAAGAGAATACATTTACGGTACTTACGGTACCTTGCAGATGAATAGGGCACAGACAGCCAGGGCTTTCATAGATTACACTTCCTTAATTACCTTTGGGATTTTTATACTTACAATGCCTTGGAGATTTATAAGAGAATACATTTACGGTACTTATGGTACCTTGCAGATGAATAGGGCACAGACAGCCAGCACTTTCATAGATTACACTTACTTAATTACCTTTGGGATTTTAATGCTCGGCGTAAATGGTATGTGGGGTTGCCTTGCTTTGCTTCAGAAGGGTGGGGGGTAGTCTTATATGGCAAGTATAGCCCAAAACCTATGTTTTAACTTGAAAAGTAGGGGGGTCATCTTATACGCCAGAAAATACAGGTTTTTGAACCGCCAAAGGGTCCTGTTTACGTTGTCTACTGAGAGATAAGAAATCTTTCTCCAATTCCTCTATGTCTATTTGTCTTGCTTGAGGAATGTGAGCTGCTATCTGAATACATTTCTCCCTGATGACAGCTTTACGTGCAGCCCAGAGAGATTCTGGGGAAATCTCTGACATCATTCAGAAGAAAGTATTCCTTAATAGCTCCATCAATGTCCAGGGCCCTAATGGGGTAGCTAAGAATGGATTAATTTAATCTCCACGGTGCCTTTCCTTTCAGGCCCGAGGTCTTTGTAGTATTAGGAAGACGAAAGAGTGGTGCGACCACACCAAGTCCCTGATAAATGATTTGGAGCACAAAGGAACGAGGGCTAAGGAAACATATATTCGGTCAACCCTAGTGTAAGATTTGTGAGGATATGAGTAATGTGTGTAGTTCTGCGTGGATGGATTTAATTCCCTCCAAATGTCAACCAGTCCTTGTTGGTAAATTGATCTGGCTATGCAGAGGCTCTGTTTAGAGGGTCATGTCAATTGACCCCATAATGGGCGAGTTTTATCTAGACTTGCGTCAAATGCTATGTTTGAGTCCCCGCCATAGACAGTCATACTCTACACCTCTACATCAGTGGTTCTAAAGTTTGGAACATAGCTCGGAAGAAGTGTGTCTGACCAAGATTGGGTGCATAATAGGAAATAAAAGAGTATAAGTGGTCATCCAATAGACCCTTGACCAGTAAAAATCTACCCTCAGGATCCCTAAAGATCAGAGAAGGCACAAATTTGCATCTGTGTGAAAAAAAAAATTGCTACCCCTCTAGTTTTGTCTTCTGCGTTGGATAGAAAAAATCTGAGGTATTTTGCATGGACAGAGGAAGGGTTGTATTGCCTAGGAAAGTGAGTCTCCTGGAATAATACTACATCTATCTTCTGGGAATGGTAATACTGAAAGATTTTCTTTCCTTTTATGGGTGAATTTATGCCCTGCGTGTTGTGTGAAACAACCCACAGGGGGGGGGGGGGGGGAATTCGGACACTCATAATTGGCCATGGAGCAAAAAAAGGGGAACAAGCTTGTGAAATACTGTCACTTACCGAAGCCATGCAGACCATGTTGATAAGGCACCAGTCCCCCAAGAATGGATAACCTGAAGGATCTGACCTTTGAGCAGGCAAAGTCATAGAGGCAGCTGAAACAAAAACGAGGTTAGAAAAAGCAAAAAAAAAACAAGACAGGGATAGTAGAAAATTGAACAAAGCTCCAGGGGCAAAAGGAGAATAGTCTCCCATTACCCCCAAACCCAAATAGTTTATCTCTCTCATCGTGAGAGGGAGAAATACTGGCCAGAAGAGAAGGAAAAACTGGACAGTAGGAGGTGCATGAATGCTGCTCTGGCCGCAGTACCTCAAAAAGAATTCTAAATAAAGCTAGCGTAAACATTAAAGAGCACCCAAAAACATTGTTATTTAAGTAAAGGCAATAATGAAAAGCTATGGAAGCTCAAACAGGAAGGTGTGTAGGAAAGAGGGAAGAGGGAAGAGGGAAGTGTAGGGAAAAAGGAAACGGGTGAGTTGGGAGGAATGGGGAATGGGAGTATGGAAGGGTGCAAAGAGAGTAGCTAGGATCTAGCCCAAACAAGAAAACAAAGGTAAAACTAGTTAGGACATGTTATATAAGCCTGTAAGTAAACTATGGTTCCCTCCTGCCTCCCTCTACCAGACTCATTAAGATGAGCTGGGTTTAAAGAGTGCATATAGATTAAACCTGGGACTGCAACATGTCCTAGCACAGAAAAAAAACACAAATTCTATATTTAGGGATGGCCTTGCGGCTTGCCTCTGAGGTCGGTTCGTGGCAAACTTTGCTTGTTCGCAGCCCACCGATTCTGCGAACATATGGCGTTGTTCGCGGCGGCCATATTAGTTTACATTGGGGAGAACTTTGACCCATGACACAGCCATCAGGTGAAATGGGACAGCCAATAGAAACATTTCAGCACATGGACATACCCCCTACCTTATAAATAGACCTGACCTGGCAGCCATTTCACATTCGCTCTGTTATAGGACCCCAAAAGTCCTTTCAAGGACTGGTATTTGGTAAAGGTGTACTATTCTTTGGTGTGCAGTGCACTATATAGGGGTGTAATACACTTATAATATGCTTTCTAATATAGAAAGCATATTATAGTGGATTTGTATTGTGCACTGTGCAGCATTGTGACTGGTGTGGTGAGCGTTTCTGCAGCGATACTACAACTACAAAGAGTGACAAAAGCACTTTTAAAAAAGTATTATAACTGGTGTTATAGACCAGTGGCCCCCCAATACCACAGATTGAAGTGGGGTGTTATCTAACAGTATACTTTTATAACAGCGTATTTGTGCCTTGCAAAAATATTGCCTCTTTTGCTGCATTAACTCTGCTACACACAGTGCCAAACTTACTGGCCAATTTTTTGTATAACTGGTGTGATAGACCAGTGGCCCCCCAATACCACAGATTGATGTGGGGTGTTATCTATATTTATAAGAGTGTATTTTTGTCCTGCAAACATTTTGCCTCTTTTAATACGTTAACTATGCTATGCACAGTGACAACAGTTACTGGCCAATTTTTTGTGGAACTGGTGTGATAGAGAAGTGGCCCCCCAATACCACAGATTGAAGCGGGGTGTTATCTAACAGTATACTTTTTTACTTTCAACACTTTTTATTGAGGTTTTGTGAACATATAACAAAAGAACAATAGCATACAAGGCATGTGAAAAGAAAGTCTATAGAAGCATTGTAGTTCGGAGCAGTACAAGAGAATTATCAATTACAGGCAAACAAGTCCGACGGGTATAAGAAAAAAACAAAAAATACCCAAATCAAAAGGATACACCATATATGACTGGAATCCTACTAAAATTGGGTGCCGATCCTCTAGGGGCACCCCAAATGGGCTCAAACTGTGCCCCAGAGGGAAGCGGCTAGAAAGAGCACAAAGCAAACTTGTAAGAGTACAGCCATAGTCCCTTATAAATGTAACAGAAGGTATTCACAGCCCGTCAGACCAGTGTAAAACTAGAGAAAAAACAATACAACAACAAAATGGATGAGCTCAGACCCCCCAAAACCAGGAAGATAAATATAAAAAAAAATAAAAATTGGGCACATGCCTAGTATAAAGACCTTAACGAGGAGCAGAATAGAGGAAGTGGGAGGAAAAAGAGAGAAGAAAAAGAGGAGTCTCAGTAGGAGGGGAAAGAGGAAAAGAAGGACAAGGAAGGAGGGGATAGGGATGCAGAGGAGGAGCCCATGGTCCGCATCCACGTTCCTAGAAGCGGATATCTGATATGAGAGAGTCTGTCAATTTGCATCTGTCCTATAGTGTAACATTCAAAAAAGTCACCCAGGATTCCCAGATTGACTCAAATTGTTCCCTAGAGTCATTGAGGATACTGTACATCTTTTCCTGGGTCATTATCCAGGAAATTTTACGTTTTGCAGCTAAGAAGGAGACTGTAGGTTGTTTCCAATGTTTAGCTATTGTAATTTTAGCTCCCAGAAATATAAAGGAAATGAGAGTCTGGGTGTGCCTAGGGACCTTGGGGAGACGATGGCCCAGAAGGGCATAGGACGGCGATTGCTCAATCGCAACCCCCGTAATGCGTCAAACCAAACGGAATAGTTTATTCCAAAAATCACGAATTTTGGGGCATTCCCAAAAAATGTGTATGTGGCTACCCAGAAGGTCGCAGCCCCTGAAGCAGACCGGTGAAGAGTTAGGGAAAATTGTTGCCAAGGCGAGAAGGTACCATGTACCATCGCATCAGTACTTTAACATTAGCCTCCACGAGGCCCACATTGTGGATCCCCCGAAAGGCTCGTGTGGCGCAGGAATGCCATATATCGAGGTCCCAGTCTGCAGTCAGGTCCTGTTCCCATCCCAGCATATAAGAAGTTTTATCTTCAGGAGCAACCAGGGAGGCATAAACGAGGGATATTCCACCCCTGACGTCCTGAATTTTGGAGCACCATTGCTCGTAGGGGGTTACCGAAAGGGGGCACGATGACCCTCTCTTGAGTGTGCGTAAAAAATGTGAGATCTGAGAGAAGCGAAATCTCTCTGCAGGTGGCATTTTTAGCTTAGCTATGCAATGTGAGTAGGAGAGTGGACCCCTTGCATCAAAAAAGTGTCCAATTCTATACAGGCCCTTATCCGTCCACCATTTGAAAGCCTTGATGTCAATTCCAGGAGGGAAATCAGATTGTGAAATATATGTTTAAGAGGACCCCAAGGCGAGGCAATCTTACTGGATTTATGAATAAGGTCGCACAGAGCAAATGAGTGTGAGAGCGTGGGAGCCAGGATAGGGGGACGAGAGGCAGGAGGATTCCAAAGCAGAAAATCCATAGTATGGAGAGGGACAGCCTTTCTTTCCATGTAATACCAATCAGTTTTTTCGCCTTTAATATATATGACAGAAAATTGCGTCAATTGGGCTGCTAAGTAGTACTTCCAAATGTCCGGGACCCCGAGGCCCCCGTGTTTACGTGATCTAAAAAGTGTAGTTTTGTTGATTCTATGGCCCTTCCTACCCCAAATAAATCTGATATAGCTCGACTGAAGTGATTTAAGTTGTGTCTTAATAATCGGGATAGGGAGCGCTCTAAATAGATATAAGAGTCGCGGAAGAAGGGTCATCTTGACCGCGTTGATTCTCTCCAACCATGAAATATTATATTTCGAACATTCCTCTAAATCCTTCTTCAACTTGTTAAAAAGCGGAGGGTAGTTGGCTGAGTACAGATCAGATATTGAGGCTGTAATTTGCACTCCCAAATATGGGATGGAGTCAGAGTGCCAGAAAAAAGGGAAGTGATCTTTAAGGCGAGAGACCAAGGAAAGTGGAAGGTTGATATTCAGAGCCAGGGATTTGCTCATATTTACTCTCAGGCCCGAGACTGCTCCGAAGTCATGAAGGAGTGATACGATGTTTGGGAGCGAGATTAATGGGGAGGTGACAAATAGCATAATGTCACGAATAGCTATAGCCAGGGATTCCAGAGCAATGGCAAAAATGAGGGGTGAGAGAGGACATCCTTGCTGTGTACCCCTGTGAATAGATAAGGACTAATACCCTTGCAATCGGACTTGGGCTGAGGGGTGGGAATAGAGAGCCCAAAGAATGGCCAAAAAGCAGGGGCCAAAGCCCCTTCTCTCCAACATGGAGAAGAGAAACGGCCAAGAGAGCGAATCAAAGGCCTTGTGCAGGTCTAAAGATAGAAGGAAGCCCTCTTGGGGAGGCGCTCCATCCCAGCCCGAGCGTAGGAGAGTGACCACATCAATCACTCTTCGGATTTGGTCGGTTCCTTGTCGGCCTGGGATGAAGCCAACCTGATCCTTGTGTATATAAGAATGAATGAAGCTGGAAAGGCGAGTGGCCAATATTTTCGTTGGGAGCTTGAGGTCGTTATTAATAAGAGAGATGGGTCTGTAATTGCCAACGTCTGAGTGGTCCTTACCCAGTTTCGGTATGACCGATATAAAAGCCGCATTAATGGAGTGGTCCAGAGGTTCCGTGCCTCTAAGGGAATTAAAAAATCTGGCCAGATAAGAGGCGAGCGTGTCAGCGTAAGACTTGTAATAAAGGTTGGAGAAGCCGTCGGGGCCCGGTGTAGAGTTGGTGCGTAGAGCTTTAATCGCGACAAGGATTTCTTGTTCAGAAAACGGCTCCTCAAGAAGAGAGTGTGATTTATTGGTAAGTTGTGGGAGGGGGACCTGACTTAGAAAGGACTCAATATTTTGTTCCCGAGAAGGGTTAGAGTCAGCATAAAGGGTAGAATAAAAGGATTGGAAAGCAGCCATAATTGAGGAAGGGTTCCTCGTAAGCTCCCCGGTCAGAGCCTTGATTTTGGGCATAGAAACAATCCTGTATTTCGGTGTCAATTTAGAAGCTAGCCTAGGTCCTATTTTATCCTGCGTAGCCAGGATGCAAGCATTCTGCCACTGTAAGCTTTTCGCTGCCTTGGTAGTTAGAGCTAAATTAAGGGAAAGCTTGACAGCATCAAGTTTACCCAGAGTCTCCGAAGTCGGGTCGCGTTTGTGTGCCATGCTCAGTCATTTGTATTCCCGTTCGAGATTCTTAATGTCAACTTGTCTTTTGCGCTTAAGCTTAGCCCCTAATTGAATGAAATGGCCTCTGATGACTGCTTTGTGGGCTCCCCATAGGGAGGAGGGAGTTACGTCCTGTGAGTCATTAAGGGTAAAGTACTCCTGGATCAGCTTTTCTATTGTGGATTTCCACATCGGTTCGTTCAGAAGACACTCGTTCAGACGCCATGGAGACGGACCTGCACGGTAGGAAGCACTTTTGATTTTAAGCAATACTAAAGAGTGGTCCGACCAGGGTACGTCCCTGATGACTGATTTTATCACCGAGGGGATGTCCGAGGTGGGGACGAAAATATGATCGATCCTGGCTAGTGTGTTGTGAGTAGCTGAGAAGTGGGTGTAATCCCAGGAAGAGGGGTTGAGTTCTCGCCAAATGTCCACCAAACCCAATGAATGGATGAGCTTGGCTACACGAAGGCTGTGTTTAGGGGGTCTGCGTCAACGTTGCGGTCCCTTCCTGGATTTATCTAGGATGTTGTCAAAAGCTAAATTTGAATCACCTCCCACAATGAGATTACCCTCGAAATGGGTGGAGAGAACGGGGAGCACCCTGGAAAAGAAAGCCGCCTGACCCTTAGGAGCGTAGAAGGAAACAAAGGTATATAAAATACCACCAATAAAACCTTTAACTAAGATGTACCTCCCCTGGGGGTCCGCAATTGTGTGAGTGTGGGAGAAGGCTACTCTCTTTGAAAAAAAAATAGCCACTCCCTTCTGTTTAGAGGGTGCATTGGCCAGGAAAAAGACTGGATATTTATGGTGGACGTATTTAGGCCGGTATGATTCCGGGAAGTGGGTCTCCTGAAGTAGGAGGACCTCAATTCCCTGGGAGTGATAATGTTGGAAAGCCTTTCGCCTCTTCAAAGGAGAATTGAGACCCTGGACATTGTGTGATGCCACCTGCAGAGAAAAATCAGTACTCACGGTTGCCGTCATCGTGGAAGCGAGAGTTGTGCGCTGCGGGTACATAGTTGAAACGGTGTATGAGGGACTCGGATATGAGTCTGGATAGAAGCGGAAAAAATAGAGGACTCAACTCATTGCTGGGATCGGACCATGGGATGCTGAAAAAGAAAAAGAGAATTAGAAAGGAAGGAAAAGGAAGAGCAAGGATGGGAAAGAAAAGCAGGAGACATGACAGGGCAGAGCCTGTCATGGTGTTAGGGCGGCAGGGGACAAATCCCATGCCCCTAACTAGATGAAATGGCACCCTATGCCAGATAGGGGGCAGTCCTGTAGGGACGAGGAAAAACAAAAATCTTCCAAGCACCTACGGGAATGGGCGCACTAAAACTTCTCCGGGCATGGGTCCCCGCCCGGACACAATAAAATAAAAGATAAATAACTAAAAAAAGATAAAACTAACATCTTGTGCGCCCCGATGTAAGGCAGAGCAGAACAGTAAGAGGAGGGCAAATGGAGGGAGGAGGAAGGGGGAAAGGGACAGGGAGGAGGAAGGAAAGGCAAGAGGGGAGGGGGACACTTCTGCTACTGCGTTACATATGAAAGCAATGCTAATATAAAATGCGTGATCTCAGCACAAAAACAAGGGACAGGTCGATAGAGGAAAAAAAAAAACACCTAAACCAGTGCCCCAAATTGAACAATAAAATATCATAAAGAGGCAAACCACTGTCAAAACAAAAGTTCAAATAGTCAATGTCTGTCAGAAAAGAAAATCATCAAGTGAGCCAAAAATAAAAAATGAATAAAAAAGGGGAAAAATGTGGGGGTTAATGGTTAACCCGCTCCAGATGAGGGATGTGATTCCACCAAGCACGAACGGAGTGACACTCTGGAGTGCCTAGAGGCATCAGGGAGGCTTGACATCACGGTGGCGTTTTGGTTGCTGCTTGTTCCAGACCGACGATATTGGGCTTATCGGAGGGGGTCGCTTTGAGGGTTCCCGTCTCGAGTTAGCGGAGGTGGGGGAAGGATCCCTGGAAATGATTCCCAGATGAAGGAGTAGACGTTCGCCATCCTGAAAAGATGAAAAACCATAGGTTTTGTTCTGGAAAAGAAAGTTCAATCTAAAGGGAAATGACCACCAATATTTTAGGGATTTAGTGGAGAGAATTGACAAAAGCGGTTTTAGGGCTCTGCGTCGCTGAATGGTCATAGGAGACAGGTCTGCAAAAAGTTGGATCTTGTGACCTTGGATGGAGAGGTCTGCTTTGTCCCTGCTCTTCCGCATGAGCTCCTCTTTAACCCCATAGTAGTGGGTCTTAAAGATCACATCCCTGGGAAGGCCGTCCTGACGGGGTGATTGGAGGGCTCTGTGCGTTCTATCGAGCTCCAGGCGGTGGTCCGGGATGTCTGGGATAACGTCCCTAATAAATGTTTTAACTGTATCAGGAATATCCTTAATAGACTCAGGGATCCCCCTAATTCTGAAATTGAGACGACGACTCCTGTTTTCCAAGTCATCCAACTTGGATAGAGCAGTGTCCAATTGTTCCTGAAGGGTCTGAATACAAGCGGTATTCTGATTGGTTCTCGTCACAGTCTGGTCAATAGTATTCTCTATGGCCTCAATCCTGCTGCCTATATTTTGCATATCAGCTTTAATAGAACTGGTGATCTGAGAGGCAGTGTGAGCAAGTCCTGTGGCCAGCATCTCAGAAAATTTAGTCATTAGGAGAGAGATGTCAGGAAATTGTCCCTGAGAGTGCAGGCTTAGGTGATGTTGCAGGGCCAGGGCCTCAGATGAATGTGCTTCAGTCAGTCCAGGGGTCTGCTCCATTACTCTGCTGAGCAGGGACTCTGTGGAGGCTGGAGAGGCAAATGGAGCCTGGGAGTGACATACAGGGGTGGTAGGGGAAGGCCAGGACTCTGGTATGGCTGGTGGGATTGCAATGAGGGCTGCTGCTGTGTCTCCTACCTCTTGGCTGTCTCCGGTGCCTGAGGAGAGGAAAGGGGTGGTCCCCATCTTGGCCGGATCCCGCTGTGGGGAGAGGAAGAGAAGCCGGTGGGAGACCTCTCTCCGGGGGCCCGCCGACATGCAGGGCTGGATCACACAGCGCCGGTAAATCAGTGGAGCGAGTGGCGGGGCGCTACAGCTGTTTATTCCGGAGCGGGGGCCCGATGCTTGCCGGAGAGGCGCGGAGCCCCCGGGACTAAGCCACCATCACGGAGCTCCCGCGCATGCGCACTAACAGTATACTTTTTATAACATTGTATTTTAGTCCTGCAAAAATGTGGCCTCTTTGGCTGCGTTAACTGTGATACACACAGTGACAACAGTTACTGGCCATTTTTTTGTAGAACTGGTGTGATAGACCAGTGGCCCCCCAATACCACAGATTAAAGCGGGGTGTTATATATCTTCTTCCACATATACTGCACTTCTCTAGAGACTTTTGTCATAGGGTAATTTAAAAAATGACAGGCAGAGGCAGGCCCTTACGCAGGGGTGGTAGGGGTAGGGTTGGTGCAGTAGGCTGGAACCAAAGTGTGAAGTTTCAGAAGGAGCGTTCGATTACGTCAAAGGACGCACCAGACTCGGTTGAATGGCTCTGTCAGGACCCAGATTCGAACCAAGGTCCTTGGTTGCTTCTGTCAGTGCTTCTTCTTGCTGAGCTATCCAGCAGCTGATATCTATGCATTCTAGATCTATGTGGTGACCTAGACCTTGTCTAGTTTCCTGTCTAGTTCCTTGCCCAGCCTCCTGTGAACTCTGAACATTTGGCCACTCCTTTGAACTTCCTATTTAAGCCTGATCTGGAAACTTCCTGATGCCAGATTATTGTGCTTTTGCCAAGATCTAGCTTAGTGTGCTTCTTCCTCCCGAATCTTCTTCTTGTGTACCGACCTCCAGCTATGTTCCTTGACTACGCCTCTGCCTGCTGCCATTATGCTCTTCACTGCTTGTGTACCGATCTTTGGCTAAGACTACAACTACTCTTCTGCTTGTTCCTTCACTCCGGCTGATCTCTTCTGTACCAGACCCTGCTTGATGACCACGGTTGTGCTGCTTCCTTTGACTGGACTCTGAGCCTGACCCAGTAATCGTGACAGAATAATCTGGCCACAGTAGAGTCCGCAGTAGCAGCTATCCTTGCCACTGTCACTTAGCAAATTTCTGAATTGCAAGAGTTTGGTGTCACTTATCAGGCAAAATTTTAAGAGCTGCAAAATGTGGTGAAAGATCTTGGGCCTCTCCCTATGTGGAAAAGGATGACAACATTTTAGATAATCTCCACTTCTTTACTAAAGCTATGGACCAAGTTTTTGACGATCCAAATCGATGTGCTACCGCTGAGGCCAAACTGCATAATTTGCATCAGGGACGACGTTCCGTGGCTGAATACACTACTGAATTCAGACGCTGGATCGCAGATACAACCTGGAATCCAGCAGCACAAAGAAGCCAATTTCGGCAGGGGCTTTCTGAGCAAATAGAGGATGAACTGGCTAGAGGTGATACCCCTGATGATCTGGAGAACTTTATCCAATTGTGCATCCGCATTGACCAGAGACTTTCTGAAAGGAGAAAAGAGAGACAGGAAATAATGGGAAATACTTAGGGTGTGCGTTTTTTCTTTTAGTCAACCTCCTCGGAAGAGTTCTCAGGTTTTTCATGATTCCAGTAACCCTGAACCTATGCAGATTGATTCCGTCACTACTCAGGAAAAGGAAAGATGTGAGAGTGAAAATGTATGCCTTTATTGTGGGGACTCTGGACATTATGCTATTAACTGTCCAAATAAGCTAAGGAGAACAGTAGTGTAGAAGGGGGTTGTACTGCGCTTCACGTGTTACTCAACCAGAACTTCAGGTAAATATTTGGTTATAAATTCACTCTTATCTGATCACAAATAATAATCTTATATGTAAATTACTTCTTCCATTATTAGCCAATAAAACAATAAAAAATATGTGAAAACAATAAAAAATAAGTGAATCTCAAAAAATTCAGTGATATTAATATCTTAAAGTGCTGATGTGACCATTTATATCCATAAAAAGTGAAGAGGGTTATTATTGTGCTCCAAAGTGACTATTGTGCATCAGATTGTATCCGTATCTTTATACTGTTAATTACAAAAGTGCTAGTGTTCCAGTTATAATAAATTATAAAGTGCTTTTATCATATAAAGTGAACCAGTGCATAAATCAATAAACCACTTGTGTATGGTGTTAAAAGTGCTAGTTTTCCTGTTCTAAAAAAAACTCAATCATATAGTGATAATAAAATGTCTATAGCATAATCTTTAAAAAATAAGTTGTAATAATAGTGTCCAATCAAACTCCTGTGCAAAATAAATAGATATAATAATGGTGATCCTTGGTGTGTAATCTCTTCCTCCACCTTTTTAACTCTTCTTGTCCCAGATCCTTTCAGTGCAATCACTTCTAGGTGTTCTAAATGCTCACCTCAGTGAGGTCAGTAATACGCCAGTATCACTTGACCATCAATGGTTCTGGTTCCTTTGTTCCAACGCCGTCCACTTCCTCCCAGGGTGATCCCTGTGTCTCTGATTTATACCGGTCCTCTCTCCTGGGGGTTTGTGTACACCGATTTCCTATGGGGTCTTTCCTAGGGTCCTTCCTTGCTTCCTTATTGGATTCCACTGTGCCTTCAGGCTGATATAAATAATGGGGCCATCATGGTGCAGTATATCAAACTTTTATTTAAAAAAAATATATTGCCAACTCACATTTAAAATCACTGCTGCCTGTGTAGCGTACTCGGGGCCCTTCGTCCCACTCCGTCATGTCACTTCGGGGTATTTCCTCCTACGCGTTACGTCACAATACCACGTGACTTCCTCAGGGAATTCCCTTCAGATATGAGATCATTCTTTCAGCCGACCCATCGACACCTGTACTCCGGATCCAGCATCAGGGAATGCCTAGACCGACAGGTGTCCGACTACATTGGGTTAACGGCCGATGTGGATGCTCTGAGGAGTGATGAACCCCTGGACTACTGGGTGGGCAGGCTTGACCTCTGGCCAGAGCTTGCACAATTTGCAATGGAACTGTTGGCTTGTCCCCCATCCAGTGTCTGTCCGAAAGGACATTCAGCGCAGCAGGGGGGATCGTGACCGATAAGCACACTCGCCTAGCTCATGACAGTGTTGACTACCTCACATTTATAAAAATGAACGAGGCATGGATCTCTGAGGAATTCAACACATGTGACCAGTAGACCATGTTTGATTAAAATTCCTCATGACAGGCCACAAATATCCGCCAGACTGCTATCCACCCACAAAAATTCATGGTCCTTGTCTTCGGTAAATACAGTGGCATAAAAGGCATTTCATGTCCATTAAATGCCTAATTTTTGGCGCCTTTCATGGCCGACAATTATTTTTCCTGTCAATGCCAAATGTACCTCCAGACACAGAATACAACTTTCTTAGCTGTCAGGTAAGCACATGTGGGCTAATTTTTGGGGCCTGGAATGGCCGACACTTACTTATTTAACCTGTGAATGCCTAATGTACCTTCAGCCACAGAATACAACTTTCTTAGCTGTCAGGTAAACACATGTGGGCTAATTTTTGGGGTCTGCAATGGGCGACACTTACTTCTGTATCCTGTGAATACCTAATGTACCTTCAGCCACAGAATACAAGGTTCTTAGCTGTCAGGTAAACGCATGTGGGCTAATTTTTGGGACCTGTAATGGCCGGGCGACACTTACTTCTGTATCCTGTGAATGCCTAATATACCTTCAGCCACAGAATGCAACGTTCTTAGCTGTCAGGTAAACGCATGTGGGCTAATTTTTGGGGCCTGAAATGGGCGACACTTACTTCTGTATCCTGTGAATGCCTAATGTACCTTCAGCCACAGAATACAACATTCTTAGCTGTCAGGTAAACGCATTTGGGCTAATTTTTGGGGCCTGTAATGGCCGGGCGACACTTACTTCTGTATCCTGTGAATGCCTAATGTACCTCCAGCCACAGAATACAATGTTCTTAGCTGTCAGGTAAACGCATGTGGGCTAATTTTGGGGGCCTGTAATGGGCGACACTTACTTCTGTATCCTGTTAATGCCTAATGTATCCTCAGCCACAGAATACAACGTTCTTATTTGTTAGGTAAACGCATGTGGGCTAATTTTTGGGGCCTGGAATGGGTGACACTTACTTCTTTATCCTGTGAATGCCTCATTTTTCAGAGTAGAATTGAAAATCAATAGGTCTGTAAACGTTCCGCCAAATTGTGGAACGGATGCGGACCCATTTTACAGATGTGTGAATGGACCCTATATGTATTTGACATGTATTTATCGGCTGCTGTCAGTTCTGGCTGATTTAGAAAAAAGAAAAATTAATTTTGTTGCTGGAAAAAAAAAAAAAATTTATGGCAACTTTTCCAATAGCAATACTTCTGTTATGACAGTGTCCATGTTGTGGGACTGTAGGTTAATAGATACAAAATCCACATGCTTTACTGTTTGTTGGAGACACTTTTCCTAAAACGATCACTAGGGTCACACACTATATATTGTAAAACTATTCTCCAATCATGCAGTTTACATCATTAGAATAAATCAATCTTTTTAAAAACAATTTTGTGTATTGCTAGTAAATTTTTATCCACTGAAATCTGAATGAAAATTTGACATGCAGGCAGAAGCAGGTGCTCTGATCCCAATGTAGACAGTGTCCACATATTTTGACATGCAGCTGGGTCCATGCAGCAGCTGCGCCTGCATCTGCTTCTATAAGCTGCCCTCATGCAGCCAGGGGCAGATGCAGGCACAAATAAAAAGGAAACCTGCATGCCGAATGAATCTTTGTGTCTGTCTAAACGAAGGGTCTCCAAACTATGGCCCTTTAGTTGTTCAGGAACTAAAATTCCCAACATGCCTTGTCATGTCTGTGAATGTCAGAGTTTTACAATGCCTCATGGGATGTGTAGTTCCGCAAAACTGGGGGACCGTAGTTTGAGGATCCCTGGTCTAAACAAAGCCTTAAAAATATAAATAAGATAAAAAATGATATAAACATTTCCTTTCCAGAATTATTCCTATGGTTATATTTATTTACACTATTTCCCTTTTTTTTAGGGTCTGGGTCTGATTAGTAGAGATTTGATCCAGATCCCCCAAGCAGAACTGCAGCAGTATATCAATGCTCTTATTCATCTATTGTTTGTTATCTGCAATCAGGCAACAATGGATCACGATAGCAATGAGGGTCTACTGTATTGAAGGCTGGGCAGAGCTTTGACAGCTCTGCCTGATCCTCCCTAGTGGATGGGTGTGCCGTGACATCATTTGTGACGTCATCACGATCCTAATGTATGCAAAGCACATAAGTGCTTTCCCTTTCACAAAGTGCTCCTTCTAAATGCTCTGTGAAAGCATTGGAAAACTAGGACCTGATCATTTCAGCTCCTGGGCATAGGACTGGATACCAGCTGTCACAAACCGCCATAAGTTCCAAAGCGTATTCCTGCCGGGGCCCTTCAAAGACGCTGACGCCTTTAAAACAGCACTGGGATAAATAGCCGCTATCGCAGAGCAGTTTTAAGGAAGCATTGCGGATTCAATGTACTGTTCTAAAATGTGCATATTTTACCTTAAAAGTACACATGGAGCCCATGCTTTATTATCTAACCGGCAAAGAGCTATCTAATTGTATACTGTTCATCCCATAGCAGGAATTTACTGGAACAGGTAAATTTTTAAAGTGTAATTTCAGCTCCAAAATGTTCTATTATGCTTTTTGGATAGCATAGGGAAGGGTTAACACCCCTATACCATTTGTTTTGCTGTCTCTAACCCTGTTCAGAAGATTTCACTTCACTTTCTGTCCCTATGACAATTGCATTTAGAAAATGTTGGGTTGTCGTGGAAACAAGGATTGCTGATAAAGCTTCAGTGGAGACACCTTTTTCCCATGAGAGCTCTTACAGGAGTGAATTTCCCTTCCTAGGGGGAGATTTCCTCTCATTTCCTGTTGTCCCCCTCCGTTTGTAAGTAGGAGTCATTAGTAAATCAGATGTTTGTAACTGAGGGATTGCCTATAGTTTAGAAAATCAAATGAAGGTATAAGGCGCTGCTTGAGTATGAATAACACAAAACGTATGCAAAATAGCTAGTGATAATACCACATCACTTAAAAATAAATCCGCAATAAACAATAAGAATTGAAGTGAAAAAGTGCCAAAGTGCAATAGTGGAATAATAAATACACCACTTATAAATACATAACACCACTTATAAATGCATACAGTATTATCAAAAAACAGAAGTGATTCACTGTGCATCAATTGAGTGACATAAAGTGAAATATTCACTATTAATTAGTAAATATTGTATTCTTAATTAGTTATATTTATTGCCTATAGTTTGTTTGTTTATGTATTTCATTTATAAATGTAAAAATTGTATGCAGTATTGTTTACTGCTCATTTATTGTTAACTTCTAGTGTATTGTTTGTATGCATCATGTTTAACATATAAACATTTATTATCAGTGAATCTATGACACTCAATTTGCAAAGCATGCTGAACTTCTAATTAAACAGCCCAGCAATGACAGCATGGTTTTGGAAGCCTCATTTTTTATTGTTTTTTGCATGTACATTGAGGTTTCTTGAGTTACAGTATGTTGTATACATAGATACAAAGATGAATTTGCTCTTTAGAACATACAATAATGAACACGTTAGCATTAGGGATGATCGAACGGTTCGGGTCGACCATCGGTTCGACCCGAACATTGGATGTTCGATATTCGGCCGAATACCGAACTTTTTGCGGCAAAAGTTCGGTATTCGGCCACCAGAACCGCCCAAAATGCACTGGGACAGGAACTGGGCTTTAAAAGCCCGTGATTGGCCCAGAAACGTCTGCAAAAGCCAATGAGGGGGCAGGAGTCTCCTAGGAACGTGATTGGAGTGACTACGTGGGACCAGAGGCCAATCAGGAGTGAATACGCCCCACACTATATAAGATGGCCCCGCCTAACCCCTAGCACAGTTATCCAGAGCCTGTTGAAGAGAGTTGAAGCAGTTCTGTCTGACTCCTGCTTGCTACACTACATTTCCTACATATCGAGTGGTTCTAAAGCTCCATATAGCAGAATTGTATTTAGCTTACAGCCAGTGTAGTTAGATACAGCGATTGTGCTGGTTCTTAGAGTTAAAAAAAAAAAAAAAAACTTAAGGGACAGTGTCAGTCTTCTGCTGTATGGAGCTTTCTATTTAGTGGAAAGGGATATCTAGTGTAGTTAGGGAACTTTGTACTACATTAGTTAGATTTGAAAATTTAGTTTCTGTAGGGAAAGTGTGAGGGTTCTGTTTAGTGAGCACGTGGCACAGTGCTGCTCTATCACAGCAGGTATACGTGCTTGCTAGGCAGCAAAATACAGTGACAACTTAACGCCTGTTGTTCAAAGCGTTAGGTGCACTGTACAAAAGCCTTTGCAACTGTGCGTGACACGCAACTGCTGTGCTGTATCCAGCGACAACTGTGGGTCGCATAGCAGTGTGCGTTTTTCACCGCACACAGTTGCCAACGCATCATTGAGAAATATGCCTGGTAGACCAAGAAAAGGCATACGTGGCCCTGCTGCGGAAAGGGGCACAGCTTCTAGGGTGTCTAGAGGCAGGGGTGGACGTGGTGGTCAGTCCTCAGCCAGGCCACCATTTGGATTGTTCTCCGGCAGTGGCCAAGCTATACGTCCACAGTATGTACAGGAGGTGGTGGACTATATGAACAAACCCTCATCATCGGCATCATCTGCAACTACAGTGACCCAGGCAGAGAAAAGTGGTCAGTCTTCTGCAGTTGTCAGAACAAATACAGATGAGTCCATGTCCATCTCATGTCCTCCCTTAGACCCAATTTCAGACATGGCAGAGGAGTCAGCTGAGCTGTTTGACCACAGTGTCGGCCATCTACTCCAGCCTGATGCTCAGTCCTTTATGGAGTCTGATGTTGGGTCTGAGTTTGAGGAGGAGGCAGAGCAAACAAGAGGGGAGAGCAGACGGCCCGCTCCATCTAAGGCCGCACCTGTTGTCTCCCAGGCCAGGCCTGATGCTCAGTCTTTGATAGAATCAGATGTTGGGTCTGAGGTTGAGGAGGAGGCAGAGCAAACAAGAGGGGAGAGCAGACGGCCCGCTCCATCTAAGGCCGCACCTGTTGTCTCCCAGGCCAGGCCTGATGCTCAGTCTTTGATGGAGTCAGATGTTGGGTCTGAGGTTGAGGAGGAGGCAGAGCAAGCAAGAGGGGAGAGCAGACGGCCTACTCCATCTAAGGCCGCACCTGTTGTCTCCCGGGCCACTATACACACCTCATCTTGCTGGGCCTTTTTTGAGACATCCCATGCAGATAAAACAGTTGCGATCTGCAAGATTTGTAAGAAGGGTATAAAACGTGGCAAAAATGTCAACCACCTGGGTACAAGCTGCCTAAACAGGCATTTGACAACCCACCACTCGGCCCGTTGGCAGGAGCATTTAAAGAACCCACAAAAGGGCCAAAGATTGGTCAGTCGGCCTCCTAGTTCTCCTCGCGCTCCTCCTCATGCTCCATCTGCTCCACCTGCTCCACCTGCACATCAGTCTGTTCCTGGCCCTGCTATAGTCACTCGTCACCTGTTGGCAGCCTCCACTGGCAGGGATGATGATATAGCAGGCAGTGTCGCATCTACCTCCAGCACACCACCAGCTGTATCATCTAGACGCCAAATTTCGATTCCACACATGCTGGAACGAAAAAAAATGTATACTCCCCGCCACCCACATGCCCAGCGTCTAAACAGTAGTTTGGCTAAACTACTGGCTCTGCAACTATTACCATTTAACCTGGTAGAGTCTGCTCCCTTCCGTGACTTCGCAAAATGTGCAGTTCCACAGTGGCAGGTGCCAAGTCGGCATTACTTTTCCCGTAAGGCCCTGCCATCCCTATACCAACATGTGGAAGGCAATGTAGTGTCATCCCTGGCCAAGTCAGTCAGCCGTAAGATACACTTGACGGCTGACACTTGGTCAAGCAAACATGGGCAGGGACGGTACATTTCTGTCACTGCTCACTGGGTGACACTGCTTGCCAGTGGAAGGGATTGTAGCCAGGGCTCGGTGCTGCAGCCAGTGTTGCCCCCACGTCTGCAAACAGCTGGTGGTGTCGCTGATCCGGGTAGATCGATCACTTCTACCCCCTCCTGCTCCTCCTCCTCTACCTCCTCCATGCCCTCCTCTGCAGAATGGTCCTTTGAATATGATGAGATACCACGTAAACGTTCAAAGGGCTATTCTATGTCTCAGGCCAAAAGGTGTCACGCAGTGCTGCAGCTTGTGTGTCTAGGGGACAGGCAGCACACTGCCCCTCAGATTCTTGGGGCTCTGCAGGCACAGGCCCAGAGGTGGTTGACACCACGCCAGCTGCAGCCAGGGATGGTGGTTACTGATAATGGGTCAAACCTCCTGGCCGCCCTTCGTCAGGGAAAGTTAACCCATGTGCCATGCCTGGCGCATGTCCTGAATCTCGTGGTACAGCGGTTTTTGAACTCGTACCCGGGAATGCAGGATGTGCTAAGGATGGCAAGAAGGGTGTGCAGTCACTTCAGGCGGTCGTACAGTGCCACTGCACGTTTGGCCGAAGTGCAGCGCGAGTTTCACCTGCCGGTACACCGCCTCATCTGTGACATGCCCACCCGCTGGAACTCCACCTTGGCTATGCTGCAGCGCCTGTACACGCAGCAGAGGGCCCTCAATGAATACCTATGCGAGTACGGCACCAGCACTGGCTCTGCGCGCCTGGGCTTCTTTTCACCACGGCAGTGGCTTTTGATTAAGGATGCATGCGCTGTCCTCTCGCCATTTGAGGAGGCCACAAGGATGGTCAGCCGGGACAGCGCATGCATCAGTGACACCCTACCGGTACTGTTTTTGTTGGAGCACACTCTGCGTGGCATTATGGACAGGGCACTGGAGGCAGAGCAGCAGGAGGAAGAGGAGGACTTCCTTGCCTCTCAAGGCCCCCTTTATCCTGAGAATCCTGACCCCATTATGCCTAGCTCCCAGAGGCCCGAGCAGGATCCAGGGGTGGAAGAGGAGGAGGAGGACGATTCTGCGGGAACTTTTGCAGGGTTTGAGGAGGAGGAGGAGGAAGACATGCGGCAATCTGCAAGGCCTAGTTTGACTCCCTCGGGACACTTTGGAGTAGTACGTGGCTGGGAGGAGGAGGAGCCCGTTGAAGATAATGTCGTTATGAGTGACCCCGAGGAGTCAGCTTCTCAGGCCTTCGCTAATTTGCGACGCATGGGAAACATCATGCTCCAGAGCCTGCGAAAGGACCCCAGAATCAAGGCCATTAAAGAGACTAACCACTATTGGTTGGCCACCCTACTTGACCCCCGGTACAAGTGTAAAGTCTCGGAGCTTTTCCCATCCACCCATAGAGTCCACAGGATCAAATCCCTTGAGGACAGTCTCAAGAGGAATCTGGTGAACATGTTCCCTGACTCCCGTAGGGTGCAGGGGCGGGGACAACCTACCATGGATTCTACTGGTGGTCACGAGAGGAGCGTTGGAGAAGGCGTGCGGTTGACGGATGCCTTTCGGTCTTTTTTTAGTCCTCACTGCCCAGGCCTCTCAGCTGCCACATCGCATCGACACCGTCTGCATCACATGGTGGACGATTACGTGAGGGCACAAAGTGACACAGAGGGCTTTTCATGTGACGAATCCGATCCACTGGCATACTGGGTCTTAAGATTAGACCACTGGCCAGAACTGGCCCAGTATGCCATGGAGTTGTTGGCCTGCCCTGCTTCCAGTGTCCTATCGGAACGGGCATTCAGCGCAGCAGGAGGATTCGTCACAGACCATCGAACTAGACTCTCCACCGACTCAGTCGACCGTTTGACATTCATTAAGATGAATCAGTCGTGGATATCAAGCTTTGATGCACCTGATGCAGACCTTGTAGACTAGGCTATCGTTGTGATGTGGCAGTTGAGCCTCAGTTTAAGCCTGGACCATGGTGCCACCCTCAAACCCTCCTCTCATTCTCTTTACGTTCACAGAACCTCATTTTGGTTATGACAAAAACGACAATGTTTGCGCACCTGTTCCACAGGTGCACACCTTTACAATTTTTGGGCCTCCTTCAACACCAGCTCTTTGGGGTTAAGGTGGGGAGGCTATGCTAAAACAAAAACGACAATGTTTGCGCACCTGTTCCACAGGTGCACACCTTTACAATTTTTGGGCCTCCTTCAACACCAGCTCTTTGGGGTTAAGGTGGGGAGGCTATGCTAAAACAAAAACGACAATGTTTGCGCACCTGTTCCACAGGTGCACACCTTTACAATTTTTGGGCCTCCTTCAACACCAGCTCTTTGGGGTTAAGGTGGGGAGGCTATACTAAAACAAAAACGACAATGTTTGCGCACCTGTTCCACAGGTGCACACCTTTACAATTTTTGGGCCTCCTTCAACACCAGCTCTTTGGGGTTAAGGTGGGGAGGCTATGCTAAAACAAAAACGACAATGTTTGCGCACCTGTTCCACAGGTGCACACCTTTACAATTTTTGGGCCTCCTTCAACACCAGCTCTTTGGGGTTAAGGTGGGGAGGCTATGCTAAAACAAAAACTACAATGTTTGCGCACCTGTTCCACAGGTGCACACCTTTACAATTTTTGGGCCTCCTTCAACACCAGCTCTTTGGGGTTAAGGTGGGGAGGCTATGCTAAAACAAAAACGACAATGTTTGCGCACCTGTTCCACAGGTGCACACCTTTACAATTTTTGGGCCTCCTTCAACACCAGCTCTTTGGGGTTAAGGTGGGGAGGCTATGCTAAAACAAAAACTACAATGTTTGCGCACCTGTTCCACAGGTGCACACCTTTACAATTTTTGGGCCTCCTTCAACGCCAGCTCTTTGGGGTTAAGGTGGGGAGGCTATGCTAAAACAAAAACGACAATGTTTGCGCACCTGTTCCACAGGTGCACACCTTTACAATTTTTGGGCCTCCTTCAACACCAGCTCTTTGGGGTTAAGGTGGGGAGGCTATGCTAAACAAAAACTACCATGTTTGCGAACCTGTTCCACAGGTGCACACCTTTACAATTTTTGGGCCTCCTTCAACACCAGCTCTTTGGGGTTAAGGTGGGGAGGCTATGCTAAAACAAAAACGACAATGTTTGCGCACCTGTTCCACAGGTGCACACCTTTACAATTTTTGGGCCTCCTTCAACACCAGCTCTTTGGGGTTAAGGTGGGGAGGCTATGCTAAAACAAAAACTACAATGTTTGCGCACCTGTTCCACAGGTGCACACCTTTACAATTTTTGGGCCTCCTTCAAAGCCAGCTCTTTGGGGTTATGGTGGGGAGGCTCCGCCAACACCAAAACTACCATGTTTGCGCACCTGTTCCACAGGTGCACACCTTCATAATTTTTACGCCTTCTTCAACACCAGCTCTTTGGGCTTACAGTGGTATGGCTCCGCCAACACCCAAACAACAATTTTTGCGCACCTGTCACACAGATGCATATCATTGTAATTTTTTTCCTTACAAAGGCAATTATTGCTTTCATTACCAGCACTTTCATAGGGATATGGTGTCAAGGCATCGTCCGCACCACCAAATGCCCAATTTTTAAGCATCCTTTACTTCTATTCAAAGTCAAGAGACAACAGTATTCATCCAAAACATCTCTAATCTTGTTCACTCTGCACTACATTGTGGCCCCTACCCCTAACCCTCAATGTATCCGTGCATATATGTCTGTTTCTTGTGAGATTTCAAGTTAAAGTGCACCAAACACCATTTTACATGAAATAAAGTGCAATTACATACATCTTTGGACTTCTTGAAACATTTGGTAATAAAAGCCCCATTGTGGAAATACACCCGTTAATTATATGCACATTTAAAGAGACAGCACCTTTTTCCAAAAAAACCTCTAATCTTGTTCCCAGTGCACTGCATTATGTCCCCATCATACACATTGGCTGAGCCGTTGATTAGGAGCAAAAGAAAGGTGCGGTTAAGCAAAAAAGTCATTTTTGAAGGTTTGGTATGCTGTAATTCTGGTTCTGGACATGCTACAGAGCTGAAACTTCACAGGTACACCTTTTAGACCCCCCAGACACTAAATCCAAAGAAATCTCTTTTTTTTTTTTTTTTTTTTAATTTTTTCAATAATTGGCTATCTATCAAAAACGACAATTTTTAAGAACTTTTTTTTGTGTGATTAATAGTCCCTGGGGCATGACCCAGAACCCTAGGCACTTTTTAGGGGCATTTATTGGGTTTTAGGGCTTAAAAATGGTGTTTTTTGATTACAGAAGTTCGGGTCCCATTGATTTCAATGGGGTTCTGAAATCCGAACCGAACTTTCGTGAAGTTCGGGTGTTCTGGTCGAACCGAACTTTTCAAAAGTTCGATCATCCCTAGTTAGCATCTGCCCCCTTTCATCCTTCTGCAGTCTTGGTGCATGATATCTTAGACAACTCTTTGGTCCCTTTCACACTTGCGGATTCTGTCAGTTTTTCAGGCGGATCTGAACGGATGCCCCATGCATCTCTATGGGGCATCGGATGTCAGCGGAGACATGTCTGCTGACATCCAATCCGAACTGTCAAATCCGGATGGATGGAAACCCTATTTTCCATCCGTCTGGCGGATCGGAACGGATGGGATCGGATGAGAACGGACAGGCGGTCCATTCTCATCCGATTCCCCCATAGAGAACAGCGGGGACCTGACAGCTCCGTCTCCACACACACAATCGTGGAGACAGAACTGCCATCCGACTGCTCAGCGGGGGATCGGCAGATCGATCCCCCACTGAGAAAAACTGAGTCCACCAATGGAGCAGCACGTGTGAAAGGGGACTTAGGTGGAGATTTTCTGACTTTGTTTATAAATATCCAACAGGATGACTGACCTCAAAACAAATCCAGCTTGTTTAATTTTCCTTTAACCTTTTCTGTAGTGTACCAATGTGTGTATCTGAAGATAGTCATGATATTTTGTAATTTCTTTGTGGAAGATTCTAATATGATAAAGTTAGTTCAAGCATCCCCCAGTAAACTATTAAAAAAAATTGTTATCTCAGCAGTTGCAGTTGACTAATATTCCATGATACTGGTTCCTGCTTTTTTAGTGCTCCTTCCCCAAACATCCTGTCCTCACAGGAAAGAGTTATAAGTGGACAGTGTAGTCAGGAGCCAGTCCATTAGCTTAGAGAAGAGAGCATTTGGTCTGCCTATATAAACAAGGCAGACTGCCATTCTGCTATTCTGCCAGAGAGGAAAATGGAGATCTTGTGTTTCTGCTAAGCAGAAACACAGATCTCTGTTTTCCTTTAGTCAAAGCACATCCCCCCCCCCCATTAGAAAGTGCTTATAGGGAACACATTTAACCTTAGTGTCAAATTTTTTGCGCCGCAATGTCTCAGTCCCGCTAAAAATCGCTGATCACCACCATTACTAGTAAAAAATATATTTATTAAAAAAGTCTCTAAATCTATCTCATAGTTTGTAGATGCTATAACCTTTGAGCAAACCAATCAATATACCTTTATCTGGATTTTTTTTTTACCAAAAATATGTAGCAGAATACATATTGGCCTACATTTATGAAGAAATGTGATTTTTTAAAAATTTTTATTGAATATGTTGTATAGCAGAATGTAAAAAATATTGTTTTTTTTTTTTTTTTCAGAATTGTCACTCTTTTCTTGTTTATAGCGCAAAAAATAAAAACCTCCAAGGTGATCAAATACCACCAAAAGAAAGCTCTATTTGTGGGGAAAAAAGGACATCACTTTTAATTGGGTACTGCATCGTATGACCGCGCAATTGTCAGTTAAAGTAACGCAGTGCAAAAAATGGCCTGGTCAGGAAGGGGGTAAAACCTTCCGGAGCTAAAGTGGTTAAAGAATAGGTTCATCTTAAAAAAAATAAATTATAAATGCACATTTTCTTGCAGGTAAAAAATGTGTGTTTATTTACTTTTTTCTAAGGAGCCTGCAGAGCATTGTATCTGCTGATCACAGGGGCAATGCCCAGCTTCAGCAGACTCTGAGCATAGCTGTCTGCCCGTACCTTGTACGGGCAGATAGCTATCATATACAATAGTGCAGCTCTAACAGTTGATGATCCAGACACAAAAAATTTGTAACTGCAGAGTAAATAAAATAAATGTTCAAAAAGGAGAAAAAAAGAAAAACTTTAGTCCTTGTTCCAAGATCCTGTGTGATAGGAAGTGTAGAGAATAATAGTACTAGAAAGGAATAATCCAACTCCACATCTGTAGTGTAGTGATGAGCCGAACACCCCTCGGTTCGGTTCGTACCAGAACACCACGAACAGAGGAAAAGTTTGTTCGAACAAACGAACCCCATTGAAGTCTATGGGATTCGAACCTCGAAAATCAAACGGCCTCATTTTGAAGGTTTAAATGAAAGTTATTGCCCCAAAAAAGTGTATGGGGGTCCAGGTACTGACCTGAGGAACATGTGGCAATGAAAAAAAAGTTTTTAAAAACGATTGTTTTTAAAGGAGCACTGATTTACTGGCTTTATTGAGGCTTAAAGTGAAACTATAAAAAGGAAATATTCCTTCAAATATTGTGCCTGGGGGGTCCCCTGAATGTGCCTGTAAAGTAGTGCATCTCTACGATGTATGTAGCCTGCTGCAGCTATACTGACATTTCTAAAGCAAAAAATGTCATATACAAATATAGATACAAGTTTCAAATCACATGTACTTGTCATATGGGTGCAGAAAAAGTGGGTCTTGGTTGTTGGGTGCCTGAACACCGTAACCCCTCACAGTTACTCTTGCTGGGTGCAGGAACGGGCCCTGCTGCTAAAAAAAACTCATACAAATTTCAAATTGCATGTACTTGTCATACAGGTGCCAATTGGGCATTTTTTCCTGTTGGTGGTGCCTGAACACCATAACCAACCCCTCGCAGTTACTCTTGCTGGGTGCATGAATAGGACCTGCTGGTAAGAATTCCATACAAATTTGAAATTGCATGTGCTATACAGGTGCCAAATATTGGGCCTTTGCTGTTGGTGGTGCTTGAACACCGTAACCAAGCCCTCGCAGTTACTCTTGCTGGATGCAGGAACGAGACCTGCTGGTAAGAATTCCATACAATTTTGAAATTGCATGTGCTATACAGGTGCCAAAAATTTGGCCTTTGCTGTAAGTTGTGCCTGAACACGGTAACAAAGCCCTCACAATTACTCTTGCTGGGTGCAGGAACGGGACCTGCTGGTAAGAATTCCATGCAAATTTGAAATTGCATGTGCTATACAGGTGCCAAAAATTGGGCCTTTGCTGTGGGTGGTGCCTGAACACCATAACCAATCCCTCACAATTACTCTTGCTGGGTGCAGGAACGGGACCTGCTGGTAAGAATTCCATGTAAATTTGAAATTGCATGTACTACACAGGTGCCAAAAATGTGGCCTATGCTTTAGGTGGTGCCTGAACACCGTAACCAAGCCCTTGCAATTACTCTTGCTGGGTGCAGGAACGAGATGCAAATTTGAAATTGTATGAGCTATACGGGTGCCAAAAATTGGGCCTTTGCTGTTGGTGGTGCCTGAACACCGTAACCAAGCCCTCGTAGATACTCTTGCTGGGTGCAGGAACGGGACCTGCTGGTAAGAATTCCATGCAAATTTGAAATTGCATGAGCTATGCAGGTGCCAAAAATTGGACCTTTGCTGTAGGTGGTGCCTGAACACCGTAACTCCTCACAGTTAGCAGGGCAGAGGGACAGGGCCTGCTGTTAAAAATGACATACAACATTTAAATTGTATGCACCTGTCATACAAGTGCAGAAAAATTAGGCCTTGGGGGTTGGTAGTGACCTAAACCAAAAACATTGTTGGAAGCTAGCAGAATCAAGGTAGAGGAATAGGATAGGCCCGCATATGCAGTCTTCAAGGGATGGCAGACCCCTAGCAAATTCAATCAGTTACATCAGCATCAGGAGCTTGGTAGCTCTTGTCGATCTAGGACTGGTTCATTTTGATAAAAGTTAGATGGTCAACAGAGTCTGTGGACAGACGCACTCTTTTGTCCATCACAAAACCTCCAGCAGCACTGTACATCCATTCGGAAAGCACGCTGGAAACAGGACAGGCCAGTAGCTCCATTGCATATTGAGCAAGTCCTGTCCAGTGGTCCATCCTCAAGACCCAGTAAGCCAGTGGATGCTCAGCTGGAAAGGTCTCCAAGTCTGCTCTTTCACCTAGATAATCATGCACCATATGATAGAGACGCTGCCAATGGTTGCTTAAACATAACAGCCCTTGGTGCTGCTGAGGACAAAAGAACTGTTTAAAGGCATCGGTCAGCCGGTCGCCTTCTCCACCTCTCCTCCTTTGGCTGATCAATGCCTCAGAAACACATCCATAAAATGTTGACCTCCCCGTGTCTGGAAAGGCGGTACACCATTTTTTTTTTCAAGGCCTCCTTAAGATGTTTCATCCTCTGCTCCCTCTGCGAAGGCAGGATGAGCTCTGCAACTTTACCCTTGTAACGTGGATCAAGAAGGGTTGCCAACCAGTAATTATCCTCCTTAATAGCACAAATCCTTGGGTCCTTTCGCAGGCTTTGCAGAATCAGGGAGCCCATGCAACGTAAGTTGGAAGAGGCATGAGCTTCTGAGTCCTCTGGGTCACTAAGGATGACATTGTCAGCAGGAGCAACCTCTCCCCAACCACGTAAAACTCCTGGGGTTTCTGGGAAATCAAAACCATCCCTTGATGACTGTTGTATGCTATCCTCTACATCCATGCTGCCGAAATCCTCCTCCTCCTCTTCCTTCTGTGTGTTTTGTGGTCCTGCAGGAATGATATCTGCATAAAGGGGGCCTTGTAAGGAAAGGAAGTCCTCCTCCTCCGCTGTTCTGCCTCAAGTGCCATGTCCATGATTCCACGCAGCGTGTGCTCCAGCAGGTAGACTAGCGAGATAGTTTCACTGATGCATGCATCGTCCCGGCTCACCATCCTTGTGGCCTCCTCAAATGGTGACAGGAGGATGCATGCATCCTTAATCAAAAGCCACTGGCGTGGCGAAAAAAAGCCAAGCTCCCCTGACCCTGTCCTTGTGCCATACTCACACAGGTACTCATTGATGGCCCTTTGCTGCATGTGAGCCCGCTGCAGCATTTCCAACGTTGAGTTCCACCTGCTGGGCATGTCACAAATGAGGAGGTTGGTGGGCAGGTTGAATTCCCCTTGAATGACAGATAAACGAGCACTGGCATTGAACGAATGGTGGAAATGGCCACAGACTTTTCTGGCCTGCTTCAGGAGATCTTAAAAAGCCCAGGTATCTGCTCAAGAAACGCTGCACCACTAGATTCAGAACATGTGCCAAATGTCCCTGTCGGAGGGTGGAGAGAAGGTTGGTGCCATTTTCGCATACAACCATTCCTGGCTTAAGCTGTCGTGGCATCAACCATCTCTAAGCTTGCCCCTGCAGAGCTGACAGAATCTCTGCACTGGTGTGACTCCTATCCCCTAGACAGACCAACTGAAGCACAGCATGGCATCTTTTGGCCTGACTGCTTGCGTAGTCCCTTGACCGCTTAGGGAGCACTGCTGTGTCAGAGGACAATTAAGCAGAAGAGGACATGGCGGAGGAGGTGGTGGTGCTGGAGTAGCCAGATGTGGTAGAACCAACACCAGCTTTTTGGAGGCAAAACCAGCTGCAACACCAAACCCTGTCCTGCCTCCTTCCCAGCTGCCAGCAGAGTTACCCAGTGCGCCGTGAAAGAAATGTAACGTCCCTGTCCATGTCTGCTGGACCAAGAGTTGGCAGTAATGTGCAACTTCCTGCTGACCGCTTTGTCCAATGAGGCCAAAACCCTACCTTCCACATGATGGTAGAGATCCCGAATGGCCTTAAGTGAAAAGAAATGCCTTTTTGGGACCTGCCACTGTGGTGTAGCACATTCCGCAAATTTGCGAAAAAGGGAGCTGAGTCTACCAGATGAAAAGGCAGCAACTGTAATGCTAGCAATTTGGCCAAGCTAGCATTAAGACGCTGAGCATGTGGATGGCTGGGACAGTATTTCTTTCTACGGTTCAAAAACTGGGGTAGTGAAATTTGCCTGGTGCTCAAATCAAGCAGTGGTGTGCTGCTAGCAGATTGGGTGCAAGTCACTGTGCCACTCATTGCTATACCATCATCTCTCCCAATGCTGGTATTTGAGAAGGCATGAGGTATAGTAAGGTTAGAGATCACAGATGAGGAGCAAGGTGATGTATGCTTGTTTTGATCTGGTGCCTCTTTCAGGTGCTCTTGCCAATGGACTGCATGGCAGGTCGTCATATGCCTTGTCAAGCATGTGGTGCCCAAGCGGCTGGTGTTCTGGCCACGCTTGATCTGCTTTAGACAGATGTTTCAAACAGCAACGCTGCGGTCTACTGCACAGATGCTAAAAAAATCCCACACTAATGAACTTTTGTGAGGATTTTGCAGCACCCTGCAACTGTGGAGCTCTGTGCTGTGATGCAATAGGTTGGTTACTGCTATGGTGGCCCCTGGAGCACATCCTGCCTTGTTGGAGTTGTATATCCTCCCCCTCCTCCTCCTCCTCTATTCTGTCAGGCGCCCAAGTACAGTCAGTGACCTCATCATCCCCTCCCTCCTCGTCACTGGAGCAAACTTGGCAATACGCTTCAGCTGTGGCAACATGACTGCTGGTTTCTTGTCCGTCATCGTCACCTCCTCTCTCTTAAGGCTCATGTTATTCCCTTCATCAACCTGGGTACCAACATCATAGCTTTCAAATTGCTGCGCATCCTCCAGCAGCATGTCACTGACACTATGATCGAATAGTTCAGGTGACTCCTCCATGCATGATGGTGGGGCAACTGAAGGAGTAGCTGTGGAGAAGGAGTCTGTGGAACGGGCCGCTTTGGCAGCTGCGGTGGAAGGCAAACTACTGTGAGCATGGGTGTCAGAGGACGAGGAGGATGAGGACAGCTTATTGATCCACTCCACCAACTCTTCCACATGTTGTGGCTGAATAGCACGGGCAGCACCGGAAATAAAGGACGGGCAGGCCCCGCCTGCAGAGGATGCACTATGTCGACTGTGACCACCACTTTTCACAATGAACACAGAGGCTGCTTGCCTTCTTTTCGTGGCCTGTGAGTGTCGGCCTCTCCTTGTCTGCCTTTTGGACATGATGTTGATACAGATCAATATAGGGTATACACAACTGACCAATAGATACTTCATGACCTGATATGATGTAATCTATAGCCCTATAGATGATCTGTGCTGCTTATAGGATGTACCCAAGTGACCGATGAACAATACTCTCACTGATATCTGATGTAATCTATAATCCTATAGATGGATGATCTGTGATGCTTATAGAATTTTTCACAACTGACCAATGAACAATACTCTGACTAATATCTGATGTAATCTATAATCCTAGTGATTGATGATCTGTGATGCTTATAGAATTTTCCACAACTGACCAATGAACAATACTCTGACTGATAACTGATGTAATCTATAATCCTATAGATGAATGATCTGTGATGCTTATAGAATTTTCCACAACTGACCAATGAACAATACTCTGACTGATAACTGATGTAATCTATAATCCTATAGATGAATGACCTGTAATGCTTATAGAATTTTCCACAACTGACCAATGAACAATACTCTGACTGATATCTGATGTAATCTATAATATTATAGATCTGTGATGTTTATAGAATTTTCCACAACTGACCAATGAATAATACTCTGACTGATATCTGATGTAATCTATAATCCTATAGGTCTGTGATGCTTATAGAATTTTCCACAACTGACCCATGAACAATATTATGACTGATATCTGATGTAATCTATAATATTATAGATCTGTGATGCTTATAGAATTTTCCACAACTGACCAATAAACAATACTCTCACTGATATCTGATGTAAAGAAAGAAATCTCTCCCTGCCTGAAAAATGTACCTAGCCCTCCCTACACTGCTAGGAATGAATCACTCACTGGCGCTGAACTGTCTGATATGATGTAAAGAAAGAAATCTCTCCCTGCATGAAACACGTTTCTGGCCCTCCCTACACTGCTATCAATGTCTCTGCACTGTCTGACAAACTCCAAAAAAAAGCTACTCTCTCCCTGCTTCACTCGCGTGCCTCTCCCTGTCTCATCGCCCGCACAATGACACTACACACTGCGGCTGCGGGAGCAGCCTTTATGTAGTGTGCGGCGTGTACTTGGCCCCTGAGCCATGATTGGCTAAAGGCAGCCTGCCTTAAATCCAATCATGGCAGAGATCATTTGATTGGCCAAAGCATGAGGTCAGGGTGCATGCTTTGGCCAATCTTATAACGTGCTGAACGCGCAGTGCGCGTGCAGTACATTATGGGAATCTCAAATTTACCGCGAAGAAGCACATTTGTTCGTCATTTGATGAACGATCGAAAGAAGACTGATCTTTGAGTCAAAGTTAGCTTTGATTTGAACTCGAAGCTCATCCCTACTGTAGTGTAAAAGCAAAATGCTTACCAGATATATTTGACTATTGAGTTACAGGTAGGGTTGAGCGAACCCGGACTGTATTGTTCGGGTTCGTAACGGACTTTTGGGTATTCGGTTCCCGGACCCGAACATTTCAGTGTATGTTCAGGTACTGTCCGTTGTTCGGTAACGTTATTTGATGTTTTGGCGCGGTTTTAATGGCGCGGTTTCAACAGGTGCAAGGCAGCCAATCAGCAAGCGTTTAACTAGTGTGCCCTAGAAGCCATCACAGCCATGCCTACCAATGGCATGGCTGTGATTGGCCAGTGCAGCATGTGACCCAGAGTCTATATAAGCTGGAGTCACACTCTGCTATAACTATACTAGGGAGAGGTTCCTGCTGCTTTTGCTGATGGAGAGATAGGGAGATTATTGTAGGGTCAGCCTGGAGATTGCTTTGAGGGAAAGCATAGGAAGAATCTTCTTTAATCAGACACTGACAGACAGCGATCTACATTGATTTGATTCTGTGGGGTGCAGTGCACGATCTTTATGCCGGAGGGAGAGATAGGAGATTACTGTAGGGTCAGGCTGGAGATTGCTTTGAGGGAAAGCATAGATAGGAACAATCTTCTTTAATTAGATAGCGATCTACATTGATTGTATTGTGTGGGGGTGCAGTGCACGATCTGTATGCCCTGACCTGAGCCCAGTGAGGAGGAGAAAGGAGAAAAAAAAAACCTTTTATCAGTCTGTTAGGTGGACGGCATGTGGTGCTGCACATTTAATGCAAGCTCAGTGCATATGTGTCTGCTTAATCTGCATTTAAAAAAGAAAAAAAAATTTTCCTTCATATTTAACTTTGACATACAGTCATTAGACAGGCTCTTCTTTTCTAACCTGCTCTTCAAAAAGCACCAATGTAAGGGGAAAATAATTATTTTTCAGTATTTAGGGAGAAAAAAATATTTTTTAGTTTTTCATTCAAATTTTTTTTTTTTTTTATTCAATAGCGGAATAGAACAACAGTATCCAACCTGTTAGGCGTGCGGTGTGTAGCGGCCATTTACTGCAAGCTGAGTGCATATGTGTCTGCTTAATCTGCATTTAAAAAAGATAAAAACTTTTTTCCTTCATTTTTTACTGTGACTTACAGCGTTTAGACAGACACTGCATTTCAAATCTGCTATTCATCAAGCACCAATTAAGGGGACAATTATTTATCAGATTTTCATTCATACATTACAGTGCGATACATCCATTGCATACTGTTGTATTCCGCTTTGCAATAAAAACCAATTTAGGGGCAAAAAAGTTAATTGCGGCCCTGTCTGCATATGCTACAGTGACATACACCCATTGCATACCGTTGTATTGCGCATTGCAATAAAAAACCCATTTAGGGGCAAAAAAGTTGATTGTGGCCCTGTCTGCATATGTTACAGTGACATACACCCATTGCATACTGTAGTATTGCACTTTGAAATAAAAAAACCCATTTAGGGACAAAAAAGTAGATTGTAGCCCTGTCTGCATATGTTACAGTGACATACACTCATTGCATACTGTTGTATTGCGCTTTGCAATAAAAACCCATTTCGGGGAAGATCCAAAATTCAATAAATATGAGGAGAAGGTCAAATAAGGGACGTGGCCTGGGTCGTGGTGTTTCTGGTGGAGCTCCTGTTGCAAGGAGAGGACGTGGTCGATCTGTGCCAGCTACACGCACAGGTGAAACACCTTTCTCAGCTGCGAGTAGGCGACAGAACCTGCAGCAGTATTTGGCAGGGCCTAATGTGCCTCTGCAAATGTTGAGGCCAGAACAAGTACAGGCGATAGTAGATTGGGTTGCTGACAGTGCCTCCACTTCCTTCACATTGTCTCCCACCCAGTCTTCTGCTGAAAGGTCAGAGTTGGCACCTGCAGCCGATGTCCATCAAACTTTCACCTCACACCCTTGCAAATCAGCCAAGCAGTCTGAGCCCCAAGTCATGCAGCAGTCTCTTCTTCTTTTTGATGACTCTGTTACCATGGTTTCCCAGGGCCATCCACATAGCCCTGCCCCAGAAGTATAAGAGATTGAGTGCACCGATGCCCAACTACTTATGTCTCCAGATGAGTACATGGGAGGACCATCGCAGCACGTCTCGGATGATGACCAAACACAGGTGCCAACTGCTGTGGAATTTCGAATTGTGGAGACCGACAAGGAGGGCAGGGGTGAAGACTGGGTGGAAGACGATGTGGAGGATGATGAGGTCCTCGACCCCACATGGAATGAACGTCATGCAGGTGACCTGAGTGGTTTGGAGGAAGAGGCGGTGGTCGCACAGAGCCACCAGCACAGCAGAAGAGGGAGCAGGGTGCAAAAGCGGAGCGGCCGTGCCCTAGACACTACACCTGGTACTGCCCAATGAAGCAGGGAACCAAGCACACCAAAGCCAGTTCACAGGAGTTCCCTAGCATGTCTTCAGACAATGTGATGATGACAGGACATGAGTGGTTTGCACACTGTGCAATCAGAGCCTAAAACGAGGCATAAACCTGAGCACAACCTGCATGACCAGGCATCTAAGTGCAAAGCACGAGCTGCAGTGGAGTGCACACCTCAAAAAACAAGAAAGGTCTCTGCCTCCTCCTGCTTCCTCTTCTGCTGCTGCAGTCTCAGACTCTATATTCACCTCTGTAGTGCCAGTGGCACCTGCCACCCCGCAAACAGAGGATCCACCAGCAACACCACCACCTGGGTCACCAACAACCATCTCCACAATGTCCCGTGGAAGCGTTCAGCTTTCCGTCTCCCTAACACTGGAGCGGAAGAGGAAGTACCCCCCTACCCACCCGCGATCCCTGGCCCTGAATGCCAGCATTTCAAAATTCCTGGCCTTTGAAATGCTGTCATTCCGGCTGGTGGAGACGCAGAGTTTTAAAAGCCTTATGGCAGTGGCTGTCCCACAGTACGTCGTGCCCAGCCGCCACTACATTTCCAGGCAAGCCATCCCTTCCCTGCACAACCAAGTGGGTGACAAGATCAGATGTGCACTGCGCAATGCCATCTGTGGCAAAGTCCACCTAACTACGGATACGTGGACCAGTAAGCACGGTCAGGGAAATTATATCTCCCTAACAGCACACAGGGTAAATCCAGTGGCGGCTGGGCCTGAGGCGGATAGCAGTTTGGCGCATGTCCTTCCACCACCGAAGATTGCAGGGTGCTTCAGTTCGCCTCCAGTTCCTAACTCCTCCTACTCCGCTTCGTCATCCTCTACCGCCTCCTCTTCTGGTCAGCGTAACACCTTCACCACCAACTTCAGCACAGTCAGGGATAAACGACAGCAGGCAGTTTTAAACTTGCCTGTTTGGGGGAAAAAAACACACACCGCGCAGGAGTTGTGGAGGGGCATTGAACAGTAGACCGATGAGTGGTTGCTGCCAGTGAGCCTCAGACCCGGCCTGGTGGTGTGCGATAACGGGCAAAATCTCATAGCAGCTCTGGGCCTAGCCGGTTTGACACACATCCCTTGCCTGGCGCATGTGCTGAATTCGGTGGTGCCCACAAGGTGGAACTCCACCTTGCACATGCTGGCCAGACTGTGCGAGCAGCAGCAGGCCATAGTGAAGTTTCAGCTGCAGCACGCACACGTGAGTCGCTCTGCAGAACAGCACCACTTCACCACCAATAACTGGGCCACCATGCGAGACCTGTTTGCCTTGTTGCGCTGTTTCGAGTACTCCAGCAACATGACCAGTGCCGATGATGCCGTTCTCAGCTTAACAATCCCAATTCTATGCCTTCTTGAAAAAGCACTTCGGGCGATGATAGAAGAGGATGTGGCACAGGATGAGGAGGAGGATGAAGAGGTAACATTTCCAAGGCTTTCAGGGCAGTCATTCGCAAGTGGCTCCAAGGGTGGGTTCCTGCACCCACAAACGCCAGGGACACAATTGTCCAGCAGGGTCACAGTTCTGGAGGATGACGAGGATGAAGAGGCGGAGATGGAGGAGGATATGGAACCATGTTCACAGCAGGGTGGCACCCAGGCCAGCTCATGGCCATCACTGGTGCGTGGCTGGGGGGATACGGAGGACACAGAGAATACACCTCCCACAGAGGACAGCTTTTCATTGCCCCTTGGCAGCCTGGCACACATGAGCGATTACATGCTGCAGTGTCTCCGCAACGACCTCCGAGTTTCCCAAATAGTAACTTGTGCTGATTACTGGGTGGCCACGCTGCTGGATCCCCGTTACATGGACAACGTACCCTCCTTAATTCCCTCACTGGAGCGTGATCGGAAGATGCGCGAGTACAAGCGCACACTGGTAGACGTGCTGCTGGTGGCATTCCCACCTGACAGCGGGGGCATAGTGGAAGCACAAGGCCAAGGCAGGGGAGGAGGAGGAAGAGGCCGTCAATGCTGCCAGGGCATCGCCAGCACCTCAGAAGGCAGGGTTAGCATGGCCAAAATGTGGAAAAGCTTTGTCAGCTCGCCACAACAAGCAGCAGCACCAGCAGCTCAGATGGAACGTCTTAGCAGGAGGCAGCATTTCACTAACATGGTGGAGCAGTATGTGTGCACACGCCTAGACGTACTGAATGAAGGGTCTGTACCCTTCAACTTCTGGGTCTCCAAGTTGGGCACATGGCCTGAGATTGCCCTTTACGCCTTGGAGGTGCTGGCCTGCCCTGCAGCCAGTGTATTATCTGAACGTGTATTTAGCATGGCTGGGGGCGTTATCACAGACAAGCGCAGCCGCCTGTCCAGAGCCAATTTGGACAAGCTCACGTTCATTAAAATGAACCAGGCATGGATCCCACAGGACGTGTCCGTACCTTGTGCAGAATAGACATGTATACCAGCCTTACCCAGCCATTGCTGGATTTAATCTTTCTTACTCTTTTGGGGTGTACCCGAATTTAAATTTTTTTTTATTAAAAACCAAAACCAGTGTTGGCTACCTCGTCCTCCTCCTCCACTGCCACCGCCACTTCCACCTACACTGCCATATCCACTGCCATATCCACCGTCAACTCAACCTCCTACTCCAAGTTATTTCCCTATCCACATTTGTTTGCAGAGCACTTGCCATGCTCTTAAGATGAGTTTGCTGCCATTTGCAGCCCTCTAGCCCTTTCCATGTTTGTTTTAGAGGCATTTTAGTGCTCAAAAGTTCGGGTCTCCATTGACTTCAATGGGGTTCGGGATCGGGGCAAAGTTCACAAACCCGGACTTTTTTTCAAGTTCGGTCGAACCCACCGAACCCGGACATCCAGGTGTTCACTCAACTCTAGTTACAGGTGGTCAAATAAGGCACAGGGAAAATAATGGTCTCCCTCAAACCAAATACTCGATGTCTCCACTCGTCCAGCGCAATAGATATGTGGAAAAACAAACAAGCACTTCCATAGCGTAATATGCATGAACTAGTTTAACAGCTTCCTGACTGCCTGCCGCACATTTCACTGTGGCAGGCTGGCTCTCCTGTCTGAACCAACGTAGCCCTACGCGCCACTAGGCAGACAAACCACAGAGGTGATCAAATACCACCAAAATAAAGCTCTATTTGTTTTATTTTATTTCGGTACAGTGTTGCAAGACCACACAGTTTTCCGTTAAAGTAACGCAATGCTGAACCGCAAAAAATGGCCTGGTCATTAAGGGGGCAAATCCTTCCGGTGCAGAAGTAGTTAATAAAATAAGAAGGATTGAACTTACAAAATGCCAAGTAAAATCAGCTCGTATGGGAAAAAAATAATAGCGGCATCCCTCCAGATCTCCCTCTGGACTCTCTCGCTCAAACAATCAATCTGAGATGTGTACATGATGATATCAGCGACGTAGGCCCCACCCTACGGCAGACAGTTACCTGAGAGCAGGAAGAATCTATGAGAGCACTTACCAGCACCCTCGCAGCTCATTGAAAACTACAAACTGTCAGCCGCAATGGCTGACAGTACTTGTAGGGCATTCATTCACAAGAAACTGTGAATGAATGATTCAGTCATGTGGGCGGAGCAGCTCTGTTTTCAAATAGTGACAGCGGTGCAGGGAGAAGATCCCTGGCTTCCCTTGTACAGCGGGAAGAGAGCTGCAGATGCTAGAACAAGGTAAATGTTCCACTCTAAAAATAGGTGGAATGTGTAACCAGTTCAAAAGTGAACATATCCTTTAAAATGGAATATAGACAAGAATTTAAAAATAAAGTAGCTGTATACTCAGTAAGTAAACGAATCAGCTGCTGAAAGTGCCTAAACTGAGGGTTTATAACCATTTTAACATGTTATTATTTCTTCTGATATACCCAAAATGAATGTGTGTAAGTCTTGGACATATATGCATTAATATACAGTACATTATTTTCTTAGTACATTAAAAATGGTATTATTTTATTTGGCATAGACACGGCAGCTATTCTTCCCACTGTGGGTTAAGTTTCTAAAGAATGGTTGGAAGTATATTTTCCAGTGAATTTAACTGATTGCTCTATTAACGTGTTATAATTAGGATGCTTGTGACAAATAGACAAAAGAACTTGTGGACTTCTTCAAATTACTTGAAAAGGATAATATGGCTTCCTGGTGAGTGTGGCTACGTATGTCCTCAGGCTATTGCAGATTGCTTTTAGTGACAGTGGCAGTCAGGACACATACATTAATAATATCTACATTCTCTGAAAATGTGCCGAGACATGATAGAACACAAAAAAATCCCTTGAATGCTAATTTTATTAGAAAACCTCTGTTCACTTTAGAAGAGTGTCCTTCAGGGAATGACTATCACAATATGAAAATCAAATTAAAGAAGTTCCAATGACTTATACACCAACATATTGCCTAATTTATAACTGTATTCGTTTTGCCAGTAGCATGCTTTTTTTTTTAAATTAGAAGGCTTATATAATAATAGATATATATGCAGTATATATATATATATTTCACTCTTTAGACTAAGTTCATATCTACTAAACATTTAAGATTAACATTATGGACAAAATAAGCCTTAGAAAATCTAATGTAATGATTTGTACTGACTAAATGCTGACCAGCAAAGTAAAGGCACCTACATATAGGTGCAAAAGGACATGCCACACCCAGGCAAGCCCAGCAGCGCATGTATGTGTAGTTTGATTGGCTAGTATCTCATGACATCAGCCAAAGATTATCTTCTTAAAGTGGTTGTAAAGGCACAAGGGTGTTTTTTTTTATCTTAACCACTTCCATACAGAGCAGTTACACCCCCTTCCTGCCCAGACCAATTTTCTGCTTTCTGCGCTCTCACACTTTGAATGATAATTACTCAGTCATTCAACGCTGTACCCAATCACATTTTTTATAATTTTTTTCACACAAATAGAGCTTTCTTTTGGTAGTATTTAATCACCACTGGGTTTTTATTTTTTGCGATATAAGTGAAAAAAGTGCAAAAATTTTGAAAAAAACACATTTTGTTTTAGTTTCTATTTTAAAATTTTGCAAATAAGTAATTTTTTTTTCATAAATTTGGGCCAAAATTTATACTTCTACATATCTTTGGTAAAAAATAACCCAAATTAGTAGTTATTATTTAGTCTGTGTGAAAGTTATAGAGTCTACAAGCTATGGTGCCAATCATTGAAAATTGATCACACCTGATGTACTGACGTCCTATCTAATTTCTTAAAGGCCCTGAAATGTCAGGACAGTACAAATACCCCCCAAATTACCCCTTTTTGGAAAGTAGACATTCCAGGGTATTTAGTAAGAGGCATGGTGAGTTTTTTTAAGTTGTAATTTTTTCCCACCATTATTGGGAAAATGAAGAAATTTTTTTTTTTTTTTTACACAAAATTGTCATAATTACAAGTTATTTCTCACACACAGTATATGCATACTTGCAATTACACCCCAAAATATATTCTGCTACTCCTTCTGAGTATGGCGATACCACATGTGTGAGACTTTTACACAGCCTGGCCACATACAGAGGCCCAATATTCAAGCAGCACCGTCAGGTGTTCTAGGAGCATAAATTACACATATAATTTCATTACAACCTATCACACTTTTGAAGGCTCTGGAACCCCAGGACAATGGAAACCCCCACAAAATTACCCCATTTTGGAAAGCAAACACCCCAACACATAATCTAGAAGGCATGGGCTGCAGATAGGCACTCGGGTACTCTGATGGGCTGCAGACAGGTACTCAGGTACACTGATGAGCTTCAGAAAGTTACTGGGGTACTCTGATGAGCTTCAGAAAGGTACTCGGGTACTCTGATGGGCTAGAGATAGGTACTCGGGTAATCTGACGGGGTGCAGATAGGTACTCGGGCACTCTGGGGTGGAGACAGGTACTCGGGTACTCTGATGACAGGTACTCGGGTACTCCGATGACAGGTACTCAAAGTACACGAATACCTGTCATCAGAGTACCCGAGTACCCGTCTCCAGCCCATCAGAGTACCCGAGTACCTGTCACTAGCCCATTAGATTACCCCAGTACCTGTCATCAGAGTACCCGAGTACCTGCCACCAGCCCATCAGAGTACCCGAGTACCTGTCAGCAGCCCATTAGAGTACCCGTGTCATCAGAGTACCCAAGTACCTGTCATCAGAGTACCTGATGGGCTGGTGACAGGTACTTGGGTACTCTGAAGACAGGTACTCGGGTAATCTGATGACAGGTACTCAGGTACTCTGATGACAGATACTCGAGTACTCATCAGAGTACCCGAGTACCTGTCATCAGAGTACCCGGGTACCCGTCATCAGAGTACCCGAGTACCTGTCACCAGCCCATCAGAGTACCCGAGTACCTGTCATCTGAGTACCCGAGTACCCATCATCAGAGTACCCGAGTACCTGTCATCAGAGTACCCGAGTACCTGTCATCAGCCCATCAGAGTACCGGAGTACCTGTCATCAGAGTACCAGATGGGCTAGTGACAGGTCCTCTTTATTGGGGGGGGCAATCAGTGTGTTTTGGGGTGCACTGTAATCGGTAATTAGCTGTTACCACAATCTCCTCCTCACACAGGATCAGTGTGACAGCTAGTTACCGTGTTCTCTGTTGACACTCTGTGACCGGCTGTGATTGACAGCCGGTCACGTGGTAAAAAGCCAATTTCATTGGCTCTTTACCATATTGGGGATGGGCGCTGTCCGAGGGACGAGCCTCGTCCCCCCCCCCCCCCGGGGGGGCGCGCACTGAGGAGAGAACGAGCGGAGCCGCTTATGTGATCGGCTGTGATTGACACAGCCGATCACGTGGTAAACAGCCAATTTACCTTGATTGGGGATGGGCTCAGTCCGAGCCTCATCCCTGATCACCCTGCTGCGTGCCCCCCGGATCGGCAAAGACTTCCTGCCACCGTAATTTTACAATGACGAGGTATGGAAGTGGTTAATGCATTCTATGCATTAAGATGAAAAACCTTCTGTGTACAGCAGTCTCCGCAGCCCCCCTAATACTTACCTGAGACCCAACTTGATCCAGCAATGTTGCACAAGAGACTTGGTCCGGGACTCTCCCTCCTAATTGGCTAAACACAATAGCAGGCGCCATTGGCACCCGCTGCTGTCAATCAAAGTCAGTGGGCCAATGAAGAGAGAGAGAGGGTGGGGCCAAGCCGCGGGTCTGTTTCTAAATGGACAAGCTGCTTTGGGGGCAGTCAGCAGGAGGGAGGAGCCAGGAGCACCTGCGAGGGACTGGAGAATAGGAGGATCTGGGCTGCTCTGTGCAAAACCACTGCACAGAGCTGGTAAGTATAACATGTTTGTTATTTTGTTTAATATCACTTTAAGAAGTCTCTGTCTGACAGCTAGGGATGGGTTTCAGGATCAGGTTGAACCAAGGTTTATGGACAATACAAGCTTTTTGACGTTTGCAAACTGTTTGGCTCAAAATGGCTAGTTCCTCCCGCCAAATATTTTAAGTAAACCAACAGCCAGGAATCATGGGTAGCGCCATTTGCCACATTTTGCATGTTAGGCTGGGGGGGGTCAATGCCATTACCACCAATACAGGAGGAGGGGGGTTAACATTTCTCTGCCATTACCACCAGCATAGGGGGTTTAACTTTCACTGTCATGACCACCAATACAGGGAGGATGGGGGGTTACCTTTCACTGCCACCAATGTGCATATGTGTGTGTGTGGAAGGGGGGTTTACCTTTTACTGCTACTGATTATCAATGCAGGATAGATGGGGTTAAATTTTACTACCAATTTAGGGTGGGGGTGGTTTAATTTCACTACCACCAGCGACCAATACAAAGCATGGATGGGGGGTGAATTTTTACTGCCACTGACCACCAATGTGTGTTAATGTTAAAAGTACTGGCACCAAATTTGGGGGTTATTATTATGACCACTGACACCAGTGCTGGGACACAGCGGTCAGCTTCCCAGCAAGCTTCTTAACAACCAGCTATTGTTTAAGACAGAGTGCAGAGTGGTGTCCCTCCTCCCACCTCCTCCTCCTGTCTGTATACTGGAAGGCATCAGAGCCAGGTAGGAGAAGGAGGAGGCAGGTTCAGCGGCTTTGCACCGCAAGAGATGCTGGTTGCCATATAGAGCCATGGATGCTAGACACCCCACACAAACTGCAGGCAGATGCTACTGGTGCCTGTGCTAGTGCGTCCCCTGCTGGGTAAGTACCAGGAGCCAAGTGCCAGAACTTGTTCCAGCACTGGGCTACATTCTGGAGCTCAGGCTTTATTTGCCGGGACTCTGGGACTTACATCAAATCATGGGACGTTACTGGTGAATCTGTGACGGTTGGAGGTATGCAATAACATTTCCAGAGCATCCACCCATTAATTTGCTGTATACTTAAACATGCCCTAACCTATTTCCTACTGCACACTGCCCCCTAGTGAGTATCACTATTATTAATGACAGAAAAACTATACTAAAAATGTGGTTAAATTTAGATTAATGCAATCTACAAAAGCACCTAAAATACAAAATACTTTTGAAAATGTAAGCCTACATGGTCTAGGTAAGTGTTTTTGCATGATGTTTTCTATTTTAACCAATAAATAATGCATTATGCATAAACGCATGGGGCCATGCATACCTTGTAAACACGTGATTCTACAAAAGTTGTAAAATAAAAAAAATACTGATAAACAGTTGAAATCCATAAATTAATCAATAATACATTATACACAAATGCATATAACTATGCATGCTGTGTAAAAGCATGTCAATTCTACAAAACCTTTATAAAAATTGAGCCTACATGATCTAGGTGAGTATTTTAACACTATGTTACCTGCTTCTGTGGGTCAAGTGAATGTCTGCTTAGTTAACTCACAAAAATTACTCTTCATTATTAAAGTAACACTGTTAGTTATGAATGGCCTGCAAACAATGTGATTAGCATGCTAAATAAGGTCCAGGATTTAAAATGACTAGCTCTTGAAGAAATGTTAGGCACATGTAGCAAGGTTTCCAGCGCTATGGCCTGATGTGAGTCTGCCATTAGTACCGGTAATCTCTCCAGCCTATGTGAGCTGTGACCCTGGGTGTGATAACTGAAGCAGCGACAACTCTGGAATCTTTGTTTGTGTTTTTTTTTTTTTTTTTGAATTAAGGGGATGGGAGAAGGGAATGAGTGGGATACTCCTTAAGGCTTAAACGAATTACAATTGGAACTTTACTTCTGAAAACGCCCGTTGGCGCTTCCTTGGCGCAAGCCAACGCTTACTGACACTGAGAACATTCTGAATCCTCAACTTATAGTCCAGAAGATCCAAGACTGAGAATTACAGAACTCCTGACACTGTTGTACTGTGAAAGTCACTGAATACTTTCCCCCGCCTGGCCCAGCTTGAGTTAGTATATAGTAGAATTCTGTATAGCTGTAACTTTAACTGGCACACTCTGTATAATTCAGGGCCCAAACTGCAGGTGCCCCCTTTAACCTTGAACTCTTCAGGGTCCACTGACTATGAACCCCCTCTGTAGCTTCAGGGTCCTCAACCTAGGTAACCCCTTTACAGCTAGCTGACACTGGATCCCAGAACCTCTTCCGGAGTGGTCCCCTCTTACTTCAGGCAGACCCCAAGGGACAATCCTCAGTACTCACGACCTGTGTAGGCTTTCCTGGGACTGGACCCCTCTCACTCTCTCCGCAGGCTCTCGGCACACCGGATCCCCTCACCTCAAGTCACACTCACTGGCGACACCCCGAGACATCCGCCTTCCTCAGGCAGGAGGAGAGACAGTTGCACTCTCCTTCCTGGGATTCTGCTCCCGCCAAAGACACCGTGCCACGCACATCCCCCCAAACTTATACCCACTCCCAGAATCCTTTGCAGCATAATCTGCCTTCTGAGGTAGTTACAAGATGGGATGTGTCTCCTGATTGGGCTTCCCACACTGCCCTATGAAAAGCCTCTCACAGGAGCCAGTGGGGATACTTCTCCCCTCAGCAGGCACATCTGGAAGCCCTGACACCCTAGCTAAATGAATCACAACCCTGCTGTTAGGCAGACAATACATTTACCTAGCACCTACCTGTAGGGTGCTACACCCACCCCACACCAAAAATTAGTCAGGTCCCTCTGACTCTGAGGCAGCCGCCTCCTATCAAAACTCAGCCAAAAAAAAATCAGGAGTATCCCACAAACCTGAAAAGGGGGAAAAAAGGGAAGAAACTAATTTACAGAATAATCTAGCGTGAAAAAATATATCTTTACAATCTGCTGTACATGTATATACACATTTTAAGGTGCATGAAAACTGATGCATCCCCCACCAAATAAACTCACCTGGTGGAGAACAACCAAGAAAATACAGTACAATATCCTGACTGTCTAACTCTAAGGTGATCCCACCTGTATAGAGAAAAGAAGCAAAAGTTAGTCAATCCCAACACATAGAAATCACATCACATTTCTAACTAAATGAACAGTTGAATGGAAAGACCCTCCTTCAAAAATGCAAGGGTGACCTTTCCATTCCTTCCGTGACTGCCTCTGCCAAACAGTGTTTTGACACGCCGGGGTCCTTCTTTAACTTGGAAGAGCTGATCCCCTCACACTAGCTGTCTAAACAGAGTCCTCTTTGTTGAAGTGAGAAACAGCGCCCTCTGCATTCCCTTTGAGCACTATAGTGAGGAAACAGGGCAGGTCACAGTCTATCATGACCCACAGTACTGCTGAGTCAGGGAAACATCACAGGGGTCCAGCAGGGCACCCCACACCAAAGTTCTTGACTGTTCACAAACTTTGCAACAGCTTCTTCTTCTGTACAGACTGTGGATGAAGTCCCACACAGCCATTTGTTATCCACAACAGATCCCAGCCCGATGGGCCAAAGGATCCAGCACAAAAAAGTTAGCTCTCAACAGACCCGGACCCCGAGGGTCCCAAAAGGTCTAGCAACACAACATTTGACTTTTCCAAAGACCCTGGGCCAATGGCCCAAGGGGTCTGTTTCCCTTTAGCAGATGCAACCTAAATTTAGCATTGTATTATTTTATGAAAAAAAGATTTCCTTGGTCAGTTGTGGTAGCCGGCCGACCACACACATTTTCTGGTTTAGTTGCTCCTTAACTCCTCTTGCCACTGGTGAATACTGACAAATTTTACTTTCAAATATAGTACTCTGGATGAGGCACTTGAACATATTCTCCATTTCCATTTTTGACCCGGATGGACCAAGCTTGTCTTGAGTCGTCTGGGCGGCGGACCTCCACCCTATCTATGTAAATGGAGCGCCCATAATACCATTGAACCTTGACCTTGTTGAATTTCTCTTTAAGCCCTTCCTCCGGAGAGTCTCGGTACGGCTTGGGGACAAAGAGATAGTCCCAAATAAGTTCATCGCACCACCAGTCTCTGAACTTCTCCACTAACAGCATGACCTCCCTTGGAGCATAGGGGTAGTCATAGCCATACTCCAAGGCAACCTTTTTTGCATCCACCGCTGAATCCTAGGCAGTCTGGGGAGGGTTCTCTGGTTACCACTCCCTGCTGAAGATGGGGTATGTACTCTTTGGATCATCTCCTCATAGGCAGTGTTCTGATCCCTGGCCTTAGCAATATTCCCCGGTGGGGTGAGGTCTGGGACCCTTGTGACATAGGCCTCACAGAACCCCAATTTCTGAGCCAGTTCCCCTCTTTCAATAGCCTGCTTGGCTTCCTGGTCTAGGGGTGTAACCACTTCGGGACCAGGGGAGCTGCTTCCAGTTTCTGATCCCCATTCCCACTCAGTCTCCTCAATGGATCCCCAGTCATCTATACCTTCTTACAAAGAGCCATGCTTCATGTAGAAGGATGGGGAATCCACTCAAACAGGGCAATTTTCACCCTCACTGCTGGCGGTGGAGGAAGAGTGGAGGAAGACACCTGGGCAACTTCTGTCTGGACAGGCTGGGGAATACTTATAGGGGCGGATTCCGTGATGGCCCTGACCAACGGTGCTTCTGGCCAGGTGCCTACTGTTTGGGTGGACACGGATCCTTTCCCCTATGGAGCTCTGCGACCGAACTCCCTTCCCACAGACTGTAAGCCCACCAACTGCAGGCAGGGCCTCCATCTGCATCATCAGCCTGAAGATGCCTCTTCCTGCTCCGCAGAGGAACTTTGATTCGCTCCCTGTCACCTCCTGAGTGAGGCCTGTCTCCCACATAACTGCAAGCTTCTTGGACAGCCCTCGCTCTTCTCTGCCCTGAGCAGCAAATCACCGCATTGCCCACATTGAACCCACGCCTGCACCCTCAGAGTAACAGTGGCACATTGGGGACATACCACTCCCAGGAACTCCCGACCTCCTCCGGTGCACAACGTGAGCCTGCCATCCGGCACCATCCGGATACCGGTATAGCAAACTAGCTGGGGATCAGAAAGGTAGATCTGCTCTCGGCTCTCCGCTGGGTTTTCGGCCACGGTGGTAGCCATAGCGGGAACACTCTTCGCTCTTCTGGTGAACGACATGCCTCCTTCTCCTACACGTGTCTCTCACACGGCCGCGCCCAGAGGAGGAGATATTAATAGGGTCCCCTGGGTCGCTCCTGATTGGCCAGAAGTTCCCGCTATCTCCACCCATTCACCATATTGGGTGGTGACTCCTCCCTGTGGGCAGTCCTGCTCGTGGCGCGCTTTCCTGCGTGGTACTGTAACTCTTCCCTTGCCATGCTGCTGCGCTGTGAACACTTGAGAAGTAGCTGCAAAGCAGAGTATGTCACTTGCTAGACATACATCTGCCCACCGTAATTGCACTGGGGTCTCCACTGCGCTTTTCCTGCCTAAAGCCAGCCGCCCTTCTTGCTCGGCAAGAGCAGCATCCCACCACCAACTGCACGGTCGATACTCCTCTTCCTTGCCACACACGTGCAATTAATATCTTCCATACTGGCACCGGGACTAGCTCCACGGCCCTCCTCGGCATGGCCGACTACAATCCCCACAGTATATGTGCAACAGCCATAAAGAATAAATGTCCCACTATCAAATGCACGGTCAACATTCTTCTACATAGCTTGCACCACCACCCAGCCCCTGGCACCTCTCTTCCCATGCCCCTGGCTTCCATATTCACTGTCCACACTAGGACCTCCGGCGTCCATTTCTCTGTCCTTCCCTGGACCCCTGACGCCATTTTCACTGTCCACACTTGGACTCCTTGCTATCAGGCAGTTACTGCATTCACGCATCCTGACACACTTGTCTCCTGCTTTCCACTTCCTGACAGCAGAATACATCTCATAATCCATATGAAGAGTATTGGTCAATTTACAGTCTCTCTTGGAGCATTTGCGTTGCCACAAGTATCCCTCTCTGTGGGCTTCCAGCCTCAACCCACTCTCCCTGCCTCCCGCAGTTGCAGTCTCACACCCGGACTGATGCGGATGTAGCAGTTCCGGACACAAAAATAGATTTTTTGAACTTTTTCTTGTGCCGTTGCCAAAGGCAACTGGCCCAGTAGCTAATAACAAAATCCCGGACGAGCCCCCAAATGTAGCAAGGTTTACAGGCCTATGGCCTGATTTGGGTCTGCCATTGGTACCGGTAATCTCCCCAACCCATGTCAGCTGTGACCCTGGTTGTGATAACTGAAGCAGCAACAACTCCGGCATCTTTGTTTGTGGTTTTTATTGGAATTAAGGGGATGGGAGAAGGGAATGAGTGGGATACTCTTTGAGGCTTAAACTAATTACAATTGGGACTTTACTTCTGAAAATGCTCGTTGGCGCTTCCGTGATGCCAGCTGGCTCCAGCCAACGCTCACTGACACTGAGAACACTCTGTAGAACAGAAGAAGTGCTGAATCCTCGACTTATAGTCCAGAAGATCCAAGACTGAGAACTGTAGAACTCCTGACACTGTTGTACTGTGAAAGTCACTGAATACTTTCCCCCGCCTGTCCCAGCTTGAGGTAGTATATAGTAGAATTCTGTATAGCTGTAACTTTAACTGGCACACTCTGTACAATTTAGGGCCCAAACTGCAGGTGCCCCCTTTAACCTTGAACTCTTCAGGGTCCACTGACTATGTACCCCCTCTGTAGCTTCGGGGTCCTCAATCTAAATACCCCCTTTACAGCTAGCTGACACTGGATCCCAGAACCTCTTCCGGAGTGGTCCCCTCTAACTTCAGGCAGACCCCCATGGACAATCCTTAGTACTCACGATCTGTGTAGGCTTTCCTGGGACTGGACCCCTCTCTCTCTCCGCAGGCTCTCAGCAAACCGGATCCCCTCAGCTCAACTCAGCACTCTCTGGACACTCAGCCTTCCTCAGACAGGAGGAGAGACAGCCGCACTCTCCTTCCTGGGACCCTGCTCCCTCAAAAGACACCGTGCAACGCACTTATACACACTCCCAGAATCCGTTGCAGCATAATCTGCCTTCTGGGGTAGTTACAAGATGGGATGTGTCCCCTGATTGGGCTTTCCACACTGCCCTATGAGAAGCCTCTCACAGGAGCCAGTGGAGATACTTCTCCCCTCAGCAGGCACACCTGGAAGCCCTGACACCCTAGCTAAATGAATCACAACCCTGCTGTTAGGCAGACAAGGCCCACTATACTTTTACCCAGCACTTACCTGTAGGGTGCTACACACACAAACTTTTTTAGGTATATATTTGTGAGCAAGTATATCTATTCTCAACTTACATATGTACACAACATTCAGCAAAATGCATAATCCTGTAACAACCACAAAGATTTCTGTTATGTGATATTATTACTCTCATGGCATTGCAAAAGATTTTTTGTGTAAGCTATGTTTCCACTTATTATACATTTTTATTCTTGGAACTTACAAGTACCAGTGACCAGTCTCAAAGCAAAATTATTTCGATTTGAAAACATGCATGTGGTTTAGCATAGTCAACAACATAAAATTATTAAGGCCCTTTGTTCCTAACTTTAATTTTAAATTATTCCCATTTAGCTCCCATGACAAACAAAAAGTCTAAATGCGACAGGTTGCACCCCAGGTCTAATTTTACCACTAAAATAAACTATCAACTGAAAAATCCAATCATATCAGAAATTTGCATCCTCTTTGCACCAACGTATGTCTGCTAAGATCTGTGGTGCTTTTTATGCAGCCTGATTATCACCTGTATCTGCTGAGTTTGGCATTACTTGATGGATCTGAGCAGTCTACCTTTAGGCTCTTCTTGACCTCTTAGCAGTCTGTGAAACCCTTATGCATTTACTTTTCTCCAGGCCTGTATATACAAACCAGTAATTTGTAGGTACTCTAGTCTCTGATCAATAAATACAACATGATGGCCTGAGGGGCCTTTTCTCCCTTTTGTTACCAGCACTGCAACTGTTTTTCCTTTTTGATATCATTGTACAAAACTAGAATATGTAGACATGCCTCAAAACTATTTTTATTTAACATTACAACCACAGCCTCCCTTCCGGAACCAGACCCTGAATGTATGACACACCACCACATGGGCGTCCCCCCGGAATCTCAACTTCCCATTTAAAGTGGTTGTTAAGCCACTTTATACCATCCTGTCTGGTCTGTTTAACCACTTGCCGACCGCTCACATGGAGCGTACTGCGGCAAAGTGGCTCGTTATCGTCCAGCGGCGTAGGTCTACGTCGCTGGCCTCCTCCCCTTGTGGGCGGCGTGCGCGCGCCGCCGGAGGCTCGCTCCCGCTGTATTCAGACACAGCGGGAGTCGGGCCAGGGGAGGAGCGGCGGTAATCACCGCCGCTCTTCCCCGATCGTCGGCGATCGAGTGAGGAGATCCACCCGCTTGTGTAAACAAAGCGGGCGGATCTCCTAAATGACAGGCAGTTACAGATTACAGGATTCAGCATAGCTGAACCTGCAATCTGTGCCTGTGTCACACAGTTCCCTCCCCCCACACACATCAGTAAGCACCAGGCATACATTAACCCCTTGATCACCAATAAAAGTTAACCCCTTCCTTGCCAGTGTCATTTTTACAGTAGCAGTGCATATTTATAGCACTGATTACTGTAGTAATGTCACTGGTACCCCCAAAAGTGTCAAAAATGTCAGTTAGGGGTCCGATCTGTCCGCCGCAATGTCGCAGTCCCGCAAAAAAAATCGCAGATCGCCGCCAGATCGCCGCCATTACTAGTAAAAAAAAAAAACAATAAAAATTACATACATTTCCCGTAGTTAGTAGCTGCGATAACTTTTGCGCAAACCAAAATACGCTTATTGCGATTTTTTTACCAAAAATATGTAGCAGAAAACAAATTGGCCTAAAATGTTAAAAAATTTAGATTTTTACATTTGGGGGGGGGGGATTTCATATAAAAAAATGTGAAAAATATTGTTATTTTTTTTAAAATTGTCGCTCTTTTTTTTGTTTATAGCGCAAAAAGTAAAAATCGCACAGGTGATAAAATACCACCAAAAGAAAGCTCTATTTGTGGGGAAAAAGAGGACATAAATTTAATTTGGGTACAGTGTGCAGGACCAGCCTCAGTGCACTGCAATGCCTAGCCCATGCACAATGAGGGGCTGACTGTGGGATGTCCAGGAACTCACAGCTGGCTCCCAAATCAAAGGTGGCAATGTTGGGAATACAAATTCCCCATCAAAGAATCGGCTGCGGAAATGGCAGCGCTGAACTCCATGGACTGGCAAGCGCCTGTCAGCATTTGTTGTTAAGTTATAACAACCCTGGGTGTTATTCCTCCCTAACTAATTTTGGCTTCAAACTTGCCTGTATTTTTTGACATGCAGTTAACAAAGTACTGATGTTCCTTACAGATTTCGGTTCATGCTTCCTCCATATCATAGCCATTATACCACTTCCATCAGACCAGGCAAAGTTTTTCTCTCTTCAGTAGTCCAGATTCAGTCATCCAATGCTCACTGTAGTCCTACTTTGCTCTTTTTAGACTCTGTGTGCTGGGCGATCAGACATGTCGCTCTGCACACTACCAATAAAGTGGTTCTAAAGTCTAAAGGTTTGTTACCTTACCCCTTGGAGCCAGCGCCTTCTGGCCCTTTAATAGGTTTAAGATGTTGGGAGGCAGGGGTTTATGATCATGTGGCTGCCGTGATTGGCTGTCACGGTGGTCACATGATCAGAAAGCATGCGCACTCTCGGCACACCTGTATTTGCACTAGTGCACGCAAATATGCGGCTGTTCGGCGCCAAGGCCCACCTGCCAAACTGCAGGTGCCCCCTTTAACCTTGAACTCTTCAGGGTCCACTGACTATGTACCCCCTCTGTAGCTTCGGGGTCCTCAATCTAAATACCCCCTTTACAGCTAGCTGACACTGGATCCCAGAACCTCTTCCGGAGTGGTCCCCTCTAACTTCAGGCAGACCCCCATGGACAATCCTTAGTACTCACGATCTGTGTAGGCTTTCCTGGGACTGGACCCCTCTCTCTCTCCGCAGGCTCTCAGCAAACCGGATCCCCTCAGCTCAACTCAGCACTCTCTGGACACTCAGCCTTCCTCAGACAGGAGGAGAGACAGCCGCACTCTCCTTCCTGGGACCCTGCTCCCTCAAAAGACACCGTGCAACGCACTTATACACACTCCCAGAATCCGTTGCAGCATAATCTGCCTTCTGGGGTAGTTACAAGATGGGATGTGTCCCCTGATTGGGCTTTCCACACTTATTTAGGAACACAGGTCTCTGTGTTCATTCAGCAAGCCCATCCCCCACACAGTTAGAAAGCACCCCCTAGGGACACATTTAACCCTTTGATCACCCCGGGTGTAAATACCTTCACTGCCAGTGTCATTAGTCATTAGTACAGTAACACTGACTATTTTTAGCACTGATTACTGTAGTAATGTCACTGGTCCCCCCAAAAGTGTCAAAAATGTCAGTTAGGGGTCTGATCTGTCCGCTGCAATGTCTCAGTCCCACTAAAAATTTCCGATTGCCACCATTACTAGTAAAAAAAAAAAAAAAGAAAAATTACATAAATCTTTCCCCTAGTTTGTAGACCCGATAACTTTTGCAAAAACCAATCAATATACAAAAATGTTACCAAAAATATGTAGCAGAATGCATATTGGCCTAAAATTATGAAAACATTTGATTTTTACATTTTTTTTATTGGAAATGTTTAATAGCAGAATGTGAAAAATATTCTTTTTTTTTTTTTCAGAATCGTTGCTCTTTTTTGTTTATAGCGCAAAAAGTAAAAATCGCACAGGTGATCAAATACCACCAAAAGAAAGCTCTACTTGTGGGGAAAAAAAAGGCATCAATTTTATTTGGGTAAAGCATCGCACGACAATTGTCAGTGAAAGTAACGCAGTGCTGTATCACTAAAAAACGGCCTGGTCATTAAAACCTTCCGGTCCAGAAGTGGTTAAGCAGTTTTTGATTTACTGTCAACTTACACAGATCTGGCTGTCTCTACAGACCTCTTCCATTGTATTTGTGCTATAATTTGTAAAAAACACAGTCAAAGTCACTTAGGTCATACGTTTCCCCATTTGAATGTGTGCATGTTTTACGTATTGAGATTTAACCACGTGATTTTCTGTTTGACTATGTCATTTTTCTATTTTTTGCATATGCCCATATGCTGAACTTGTGTATCTGAAAGCATGCCATAAATGTAGTATAGTAGCGCAAAGCCATTCATGTCAATAACAGCCTGTGTGCTACATCTATAAATATAGGAAACAAAGAAGGCATGGTGGCCTAGTGCATTATCCTCAAAACGTGTTTTATTAAATGGTATAGAACGGAGGTGAATGTACTCACAAACCAATGCTTGCATCATAGCTTAGACGTCACATCATCTGCTTAAGTCCATATACGTAAATTCACAATGCTCGTAGACACATTGGCTAGCGTGTTTCGAGGTTATCCTGTGTTCTATACCTAGACTGCCTAGTTTGAGGAAATTCCGCTGCAATTTACAATTCTCAGCCGTATCGGTTGTCATTACAAGACAGCCGACCGTCGGCTATGGATGCCGGTGCCGGGGTGATGCCTCATGCTGCAGGCATCACTCCGGTACAAGCACTTTCCCGAAATATCGGTAACCTCAGGGGACGATTCCGATATATCGGGGAAAGTGCATATCGGCCCCCGATATATCGGCATTGCCGATAATCGGTCAATCCCTAGTCAGAATGTCCACTGCAATATCACAGTCTCGCTATAAGTTGCTCACTGCTGCCATTACAAGTAAAGAATAAAAATAAAAAAAAATATCCCATAGTTTGTAGACACTATAACTTTTGCACAAACCAATCAATATACGCTTATTGGGATTTTTTTTTACCAAAAATATGTAGCAGAACCCATATTGGCCTAAATGTATGAAGAAGTTAGATTTTTTTTTCAATTTTTGAAATTGAAAGCTAAATGGGCTCAGCCTGTGCGCAAAAGTCCTAAAATTGTTTAGCTGTTTTTTATGAATGACTAGTGGAGAGTTCAAAATTATCAACACATGCAATTCATATTTAAATAACATTCTTAAACTTTAAAATTATTTTAGCACACTGTGGTTCATTTAATTTGTGTTTTCCAATTACAGACAAACATTTTAGTTAAATTACACACTACATGGTGATTTAAGATTAATTTAGATATTCCCCCGTGTTAGCCAATTTCTGTAATCTTAAAAAATATTGTACTACTTTTACTTTCATAAAATATCTTGTTGACTCACTAATGCAATCACTGAAACGATGGGAGAAAAAAACACGTACCAGTGTATTAATCACATCCCACAAAGACCTTAGCTGTATTATTCTATTCATAGTTAAAAAAGTAACAGGTGTTGTATTTTTTGCTTGACTCAAATTCTGTTTATAACATGTATATTGGTATGCTGGTGTTATAGATTGTAAGCTATGGTGCCAAATTGAGACGAATATAAATTGTGAGTTTATCCTCAGACAGATCCACCTTCTCCCACAAGCTTAACTGGACTTACATTGATCTTGTTCTATTGATCAGTGGTTCAAACTGTGAAAAACTATATTTTCCACTGGCATACTTCAGGGAGAGGAAAGCAGTGTTACACAGGAACAGCCACCTTGGGTGTGCACCCCCCCTACACTGGATGCGTATTGCCACTTTACCTACAGCTCTGCAGGACCACCACTGGCAGCCCAATGTGAAGGATTGCTCTCCTAAGCTTGATGCACACCGCAAGATCGCTGTGCCAACACGAGCGATATTGGTGTGATGATCTCTCCCTCTGTGTGTTTGTGATGTCATCCATTGGCTGCAAGCGCTGATCAGATGCTGGTTTTCCAGCAGGCTTTTCCCTTTGATAAAGCCATTGATCAAGTGATGAAACGCCATGTGACGTCATCATGTCCAATACCCAAAACAAGCCATCTTTATGCACCTCTGAATGAGCTGATGCTGATTCTTTGGTAAGGTAATGCTTTTACATTTACGGAGGAAATATTACACTAAGAGATACATGTTTGCAGTGGCGTAGCGTGGGGGGTGCAGGGGGGGCGGGCCGCACCGGGCGCAACATCTCGGGGGGGCGCATCCGCAGTGTCACTCTGTCTGTCTGACTATGACATACACAGTTCACACACTGTCTGTGGCTGCCTCCATCTTTAGGCTGGGAGATGTCCAGCGCGGCCGCCCTATGGCTGAAAATGGCGGGTCGGGGTGGGGAGGGGCTGGACTGTGCCTCACCTGTCTATTGGTGCAGGGTGGGGTGGCATTGCAAACCAAGCCCTGCCTATGCCGCCTCTCCTCACTGCTCAGTCAGTTTAGCAGTGAGTGAGTCAGCAGCCTGGCACTGTCACAGAGTGTTTTTTTTTTTTTAATCACCTGATTAGAGCCAGAGGCTCTAATAGGCTTCAAAAAAGGGTGGACCCGGGGCGCAGAGCATTGAAAGGGGGCACGCTGGTCATTCTGCATTGAAAGGGGGCGTGCTGGTCTCTCTGCATTGAAAGGGGGCGCGCTGGTCTCTCTGCATTGAATGGGGGCAAGCTGGTCTCTCTGCATTGAAAGGGGGCAAGCTGGTCTCTCTGCATTGAAAGGGGGCACGCTGGTCATTCTGCATTGAAAGGGGGCACGCTGGTCTCTCTGCATTGAAAGGGGGCACGCTGGTCATTCTGCATTGAAAGGGGGCGTTCTGGTCTCTCTGCATTGGAAGGGGGCACGCTGGTCATTCTGCATTGAAAGGGGGCACGCTGGTCTCTCTGCATTGAAAGGGGGCACGCTGGTCATTCAAACTTGTATTTAGATGCATTTTACTTTAATTACATCAGTATTTTCATAACAAACAATACATGTGCTTAGGGGGTAAGGGTTTCTTTAACTAATCTAGTGGAAGAGACTCGAGTGCTAAAATCCCGCGGGTTAGGGGGCGCAAATTACTTGCCTTGCCCCGGGTGCTGACAACCCACGCTACGCCACTGCATGTTTGTTCTATTTTTGGTGAGGGTTATTCAAGCTAGACTTGAAGTTGGATGAAGACTGCTAGCCAGTTGTTAGTAAATCTAGTGGACTCCTGTAATATATATCTACCCAGGTTAGAGGGCAAGCAAATGTTGACCTTACAAGAGTGGGTGTCAACATAATGAGGTAGGCAGTTTGCATTACAGGTGGAGATTTACTTTGGTGAAGCTTGCATGTGGATATTGAAACATGCATGGCAGGACTGCACTTGATGATATTGAGAAAGTACCTTTTGTGAATGATATGATGGACTTGTTATAATTTTAGTTTTCACATTGTATTGCTACAAGATTAATGCGGACTATAAGCAACCACACGGATACTATTTTGTTGTTTTTTAAATTTTATTTATGATATTACAAAAATATTTTATGAGATTTGGGGATGAGTTTTTGGGGTGTGTGAAAAGTGATTTTAGTGACAACAAATTATTTATTTATTTATTTAGATAGTTAGTTAACACATTTCTAGGTCACATTATTGATCGTAGTGTATAGTAGCACATCATTTTTCGTTTTGTACATTTAAATTCCTGTTCTCGCTGAATGCCCAATTATAGACAGATGAAATAATTAATTTCTTTTCACAAGATTAGATATCGAAACTGAATATTCATGCCATTCATTGTGTGAAGATTCCCAACTGCTTTGGTAAAGCCGCCCCTTTTGAGTTAGAACTGTCTATACAATGAGACTGCTCCAGCTAAGATCACACCTGTGCGGCAGGGAGGGCCGCAGTTTGCCTGGGCAAGTCAGCCCATTCATTTAAATGGGCTGCTGTGCCCCACGACATGCTGGAAAGAAGTCCCGGCACTATTTTTGAAATTGCAGTCCACGGTTCCCAGTACAAGTGTGATTTCTAGTGCGGACAGAGTGCCGTTAGGAATAATGGCACCTGCCCATGGGTCCCGCATTTCTCTGTTAGGGATGTTGGGGTCGGTCCGGCAGCGGCACCATCTGCACAAATCTGAACCTAGCCTTAGTTGTGTCTCACTAATACAGGAGGTGTGTTACTGGCCAGTTTACCAGGTAAAAACAGAGGGGAAAAAGTCTAACAAAAATGATGCAGCCACCACATCTAATGATTGGTATGCTGCAGTATATTTGAATTTTTGTTTTGGGTTTATTACTGCCTTTACTCTTTTTAAGGAACAATGTCACTTTTTCCGTTAACGTTATGTAGTAAACGCTGTATATTGTTAATATTAAATTGGTTCTAAAGCCCCAAGGTTACCGCAATGCATTCTATACACTAAGGTAAAAAACCTTCTCTGCTGCAGGATTCCCCCAGCCCCCCCCCCCCTTATTCTTACCTGAGCCCGATCCGATCCAGCGACGTGCATGAGAGCAGTGGCTTTTGCTGCTGTCTCCTTTCTTGCTGGGCAGATTGATAGCAGTTGCAGCCATTGGCTCCCGCTCCTGTCAATCAACTCCAGTAACAAGGGAGCGGGGGCAGGGCCAAGTCCTGCTGTCTGTGTCAATGGATGCAGCAGCAGGGCTTGGGAGGGAACCCGCACAGGTGCCCCCAGAGGTATGTGTTTCCTATTGTTGGCACCAGCAAGAGAGGAGGAGCCTGTAGTGCTGGTGGGGACCTGAAAATAGGAGGATCAGGAACGCTCTATTGCACAGAGCAGGTAAGTATAGACATGTTTGGTATTATTTTTTTTAAATGCCTTACAGACACTTATAAAATGCACATTAAAGAATTTGTTATAGTATTTTTCATTCAATTTTTTCTTTTTCTTTTGTACCAGAATGATTTTTCTAATTCAAGTAAGCAACATCAGGGTGTTTCCTACAGTGAGGCCATGCTTGAAAAGATTAGGGGGGTGTGGGGGGGGGGGACTAAGCAATTATTGGGGTTGTTACTGAAGAAATGAATGAAGAAATGAAGAAATGAAGAAAATGAAGGAAACCACATAGATCAACACAATAGTACACAATGGATGGCATGAATGAAAGCCATCCATTGTGTAAAACTTTCATGTGATATGCTGTAATTGGTCATGGTGATCACATGGTACTGCCAGCTGCCAACACACTGATCAGGTGACATATAGTAACGCTGCGTGGCCAGTGGGGTGTGCACAAGGTGCGTTCCAGGAGGATTTCATATAAGGTCCACCCTGAACGGTGAATGTCCCGCCCGGCCATCATTGTACTATAGGCCGGGAAGAAACTGGATAAATTACCACAAAAAGTGTAATTGTGCAGTATTCTATCTAATTACATCTGGTAAAGTTGTTTTAAAAATTGTAAATTCATTTGTTTATCGTTCATGTTTTTTTGTATCTGTTATGAAACAAAATCACTGTTGCATATTACTTTAGAAGAGGTTAACAGTTTTTAACAAAACTAAAACATACATAACTGCATTTAATGTTGGTTTAATTGGTCAGTCAAATACTACGACATTTTCTATTGTGGTCTTAAATAATTTAATGTAAAGGGTGGGTTCACATATGTGCGAACTGGAAGCGGGTTTCCCCGCATTTAGTTTGCACGACATGCGAGTATGTCTGGCTCTCAATGGATGTTCGGGGCGGCCACAGTCCACATTTCAAAAGGGTCCTGTGCGTGTTTCAGGCAAAAATTCGGACCGGATTTGCACCCGAACCAATGAACAGGAACGCACCAGACCCCATGCTGGGAACCACGGCTGCATATATAGTATGTGAACCCAAGACCTTAGTCCTTCTCTATCAGCAGTAGGTTAACCTAAAAAATATGTCCCTAGGTATCTCTAGCAGTAAATACCTATGTTTATAGGTGACATGCACAGTTACAAGGTAAACTTGTGCTTTTAGTGTATAAGAATAAAGTTCTTTATATGTTATAGTTCTTCGGACCAACTTCTGACTTGGCTACAACATCACCATATATCAAACAACACTCACTGCTTTCAAATAATAATTTAACCTAAAATAACTTGATCAGTTTGTAGTAAATTAGCATTTAAACATAATTATATCTACCCCCAGAATGAACACTAACCATAACTGAATACCAAAATAAAAATGTCACTCTGGAAGACACTTTCGAAAGGAAAAAGCTTAAATCACTAACAAAAGATAATAAAGTTTCAGAAACTGATCTGTAAGTAAAGATGGCTGTTCCTTTAGGATATGGCACACTTATAATAGGGTTTGTGTCACTTGATGATGCCATTAGGCTAATTGCTCTGTAAAATTCAGACTTTTTTACCTACTTTCTGTAAAACTAATCAACTATTGCCATCAGCACTAAGTTTTATTCTTGTATACAGCGTAATAACGTTCTGCTTTCTGAAAGGTCTCCAGTGAGTTCACTTCTAAAGATTGCTGGGGGTGTTAATTAAATTTATTACACCCTATCTCTGCTTCATAAAGGATTAAAAAATCTAATAAAAACATGATCAGCAAAAAAATAGAATTTTGCCACTTGGCTTCATATGCTTGGTTTTTCTCCTTTCAATGATCAATGCCCTGGGCTTAGATATTTTGTAAGGAAAAAAGAAAAGAAATTCCCAAGATAGCTCTGGAGCAAACACAGCTTTTTCTTATTGCTGTTCACCCTGGGGAGTTGGATGGAATCGGCCTGGGGATGTATAACTCCAGTTATTTATGTTCTCTCTTGCCTTTTACAAGACCTTGCTAATATTGGCATGCAGACAAATTTACTTTGTTTTTAAAGGTATGCATTTTATACAATGCTATCAGTATTTGATATGTATGTGCCCTGTAAATTATGATAAAGAACATTGTTTGAGTAAATACTCATTCAGTACAATATAAGAATTTAAGAGGTTTATGGTTAAACCTAGCCACACACACACAATGATTGGGCTATTGTAACCCTGAAGTTGATGATCGGTGAGAGTCAACATTTGACTACATATACATAACTGGACATGGTATGAGGACTTTGAAACTGACCCAGGTGGCATCACTTAATAATGAGCAAGAGCCACTCATGGGAGTTAGATTTGGTACAAAAACATTAACATTTGAACTGGAACAACTGGAACGTTTGGCTATACAATAGCCAAAAAGGACCTGAAATGTGAATCAGTGGCTGCAAAATAGCAAGCAGAGAGCTAAGGGATAGTATTGTTTGTTGGCTCTGTCTAGCCAATCCTTTCCTCACTGCTGACTTACAATGCCTTGCTCTGCACTTTGTAGAGGTGGCCATCTTGGCAAAGGCAAATGGAGGAGTATTCATCTGATGACCATTGGAGGAAAATTCAAGAAGTGGGTGCAGAGAGAGATGCAGAAATCACACATCCACATAGTGAATGGAACAGAAGCAGGGACATTCTCGCACTGCAGGTCTTTAGGTGCAGATTTTTCTCCAGCAGAGAGAACCCAAAGCAAAGCTGTCCAAAGCACAATAACAGTGTTTATTATAAGACAGACAAAATTCATTTTTGAGTTCCAGTCCCTTTTAAAACAAAGTGAGACTTGCCTTTGACACTGTGTATGAGGTACATGGAACTGAACCCTATATATAGATCAGAAATGTGGGTAACTAGAAGTATCATCACTGTGATTGTAAGACAGGCCACAATGATCAGAAATTTTGTACAAATGTTCTACTGCTAAGCAGGATCATGAAGGGTTGTTATGATGGTGTTTTCATACTGTATTCTCTTCTCTATTATTCCTGCAATTATGCCTGATTTATAGTCATAACATCTTGTTTGTTCAGCTATGTCTGACTCTGCAAAAATGGTTGCACATAAGAGCATCTTGATTGTGCTAGTCTGTTATGGGAACACTTGTGTAGTATGCCAAAAAGTATCATGTGATTGTGAGTCGTACTGAAGCCAAGCCCTTTATATATGCTTGGGACATTTCCTGAAATAAACGAACATGCTTTGACTTTACCCTCGTTTGTCTCTCTGTGTGTTCCTGAATATTTGTAGAGAGTCCATCTAGCCATCTGGTTCAAAAGCCCCTTACAGAACAGGGATCTCACAGCCAAAGCACCCCCCACACACAGTTAGAAAACACTACCTAGGAGCACATTTAACACTGTAATTGCCTCTGATGTTAGCCCCTTCCCAGCCAGTGTCATTAGTACAGTGACAGTGCATTTTTTTTATCACTGATCACTGTATTGGTGTCACTGGTCCACAAAAAAATGTCAGTTAGTGTCAGATGTGTCTGCAGTCCTGCTAAAAATTGCTAATTACCGCCATTACTAGTAAAAAAAAAAAAAAATCTATAAATCTATTCCATAGTTTGTAGAGGCTATAACTTTTGTGCAAACCAATGAATGTACGTTTATTGGGATTTTTTTGTTCACAAAAACATGTATCGGAATACCTATTGGCCTAAACATGAAGAAATTAGATTTTTTAAAAATTTTTATATGACATGTTTTAACCACTTAAGCCCTAGAGGATTTGGCTGCTCAAAGACCACTGCCTATTTTGCGATTCGGCATTGCGTGACTTTAACGGACAATTGCGCGGTCGGGCAACGCTGTACCCAAATGAAATTGACGTCCTTTTTTTCCCACAGAGCTTTCTTTTGGTGGTATTTGATCACCTGTGCGATTTTTACTTTTTGCGCTATAAACAAAAAAATAGCGACAATTTTGAAAAAATAACAATATTTTCCACATTTTTTTATATGAAATCACCTCTCCCCCCCCCCCCCCCCCAAAATGTAAAAATCTAAATGTTTTAACATTTTAGGCCAATTTGTTTTCTGCTACATATTTTTGGTAAAAAAATCGCAATAAGAGTATTTTGATTGGTTTGCGCAAAAGTTATTGCGTTTACTAACTATGGGAAATATTTATGTCATTTTTATTGTTTTTTTTTAAACTAGTAATGGCGGCGATCTGCGATTTTTTTTTGCAGGACTGCGACATTGCGGCATACAGATCAGACCCTTGACTGACATTTTTGACACATTTTTGACACTTTTGGGAGTACCAGTGACATTACTACAGTAATCAGTGCTATACATATGCACTGTTACTGTAAAAATTACACTGGGAAGGGGTTAACTTTATTAGTGATCAGTGGGTTAAATGTATCCCTAGGGGCATGATTCTAACTGTGGGGGGGGGCGTGGCTTGTGATGTAACCACAGAGACATACGATCCTACATAGCATTTGTTCACATTAGCCGCCTGCCTTTCTCCCTCTCCAGCGGGAGATCGTGAGTGACCGGCGGACATCGGAGCCGCCGGTCACTCGCGCGGGAATGTCAGGGAACGAGCGGGGGCGGGAGCGCACCCCCTAGAGGCTCATGGGCGAGCGGCGTAGCCCTATGTCGGTTTGCCCAGGAGACCCGACTGCCGCAGTAAATAGTCGTGCGCCGGTTGGCAAGTGGTTCAAGCGAAAAGTGAAAAATATAGTTTTGTTTTTTTTCCAAAATTGTGGGTCTTTTTTTGTTTACAGCGCACAAAAAAAGGTAATCAAATACCACCAAAAGAAAGCTCTATTTTTGGGGAAAAAAAGACATACATTTTATTTGGGTACAGCATTGCAATTTTCATTTAAAATAACGCAGTGCTGTATCGGAAAAAATGGCCTTGTCATGAAGGGGTAAAACCTTTCCCGGGCTGAAGTGGTTAAGCCATATGTTCTCAAATCTATCCACAGGTCTTACCAAAAATATTGTAGAAAATTGTAGATTACATTTTTGCAACACAGATGAATTTAATTACTGTAATACTGACACAAACAAAGAAAATTACCTTTGCTATCATGAAGAGATCCAAAAACCATTCATTGTTGGCAGATTCTTAAGATTTCCTAAGACCCTCTAATTTAGGCTATACATTTGCTTTAATTTACAAGACAGTTACAGACAGACTCTGTACAGACAGGTGTTGGATTGCATTCTTGATTGAGCACTGAATACAATAGCTTACTTCAGAATCATGCCCATTATGCTGCCCATCCTGCTCGGCATATGGATACTGTATATGCCCAGATACCACATCTGACCCATACATACCAGTCTTTCAGTTGGCGTAGATGGGTCAATAATTCAAAGAGAGTGGCTATTTCTCCACTTTTTTCCAAAAACCGTTTTAGAGAGATGTATTCCTGTCACATGCAAATGACATTTAGAACTCAGATACAGAGATTCTCATATTGAGCATAACTTTGTTGCCTCTACCCCCTCCCAACTCTGTCATGTCTTCCAACATAATCTAACTTTTTATAATGGGTTTTCCACTTTCCTCCTCCCAGATTCCATCCTCAGTTATGCGATACAGACTTGATCAGAATTTTTAGGATCAGAGTAGGATGTTTCCATTGTCCATGTTGGAACACATGTAACTACCTACAGTTGGAAAACATATATATTGGTGAGCCCTTAACAACTTCCCCTTGTTTCCCTGAGTACCTTCATAACCACACATTAGCAAAATTCAAGGATTTTATAATTAGATCTTCTGAATGACCAGTAGTAAAAGACATCCTTAACCTTCATTACATACTATGAAGGTGAGTTGAATAGTCAAACCTCTGATTTAAAACACAGTAAAGACCACCACAAATTATTTTTATTAATGTAGATATACTCTTTACAAATCATTACTCTTTTTTTTTTTTTTTTTTAAGATTCTTTTTATTGGTTTTTACAAACCATTACTCTTAAATGCCTTAGTGAACAATAATATTTAGCTTGTTGGTCACTAACACGTTCTAATGACCTTGGCTGTTCAGTAGAAAAGTTCATAGAATCTCAGATGTCTGCAAACCTAATGTTTCAGTGACTGGCATCTATAGTGAGCAGATTATATAGACTGTGGGAAATGTTTTAAATGGTTATTTGGTATCTCACAATGTATGACATCAATAATAAAAATCAGTAAATAAATGGCATAGTAAAGATATTACACCTACAGTATACCTGTACCTACCTACCCCTACCTACAGTATATGCCATTCTAGTTACATACCCAGAGCAGCACAGCACAAATCTAAAACCTGATTTAGTAGTTAATCTTTCTATTGGCACAATAATTTTAAAGACAGAAATAATATAATTCTTTAATATAATGTAATCTTGAATAGAATAGGGAAAATTATAAATTAAATCCTTGTCATTGCCAGGGCAATATGCTAAAGCATTCTATTCACAATTTATCTAAAATAATTAATTCATAAAAATAGAATTGACAATAGGGTTTCTGTAGGTATGGTTAGTGGCATACTTTCATGGTAAGTCAGGTTGAAAAATGGACAAAAGTCCATCTAGTTCTACCAATAGAAAAATTAAAAAGTAAATAGAAATCTCCATTTACAGAAGCTTATACCCACAGTTGATGCAGAGGATGGTAAACCCCCCTCTATAAAGCATGGACCAATTTGCATCAGTTGCCAAAACAAAATCCTTCCTAATCCCCAAAGGCAATCATATATTCCTTGAACAACAATCCATGGTGTTATTACCTATGCATGTTAATACTCAGTTATATTTTGTGCATTTAGGAATGCATACAGTTTTAAATCAATCAACTGAGCTGGCCAGAACTAGTTACTTAGGGAGTGTGAACAAGCTTTACTTTATGTGGAGGGTAAACCTATTTTCCTCCAGACATAATGAGTGTCTCCTTGTCCTTTGTGATTACCTTAAACTGAATAACGTTGCACCAAGTTCACTACAGGCGGTCCCCGGGTTACAAACATCTGACTTACAAATGACTTCTACTTACAAATGGAGGGAGACCGCAGAAAGTGAGGAGAAATCTCCCCCTAGGAAGGGAAATTCACTTCTGAAAGAGTTATTATGAAAAAAAGGTGTCTCCACTAAAGCTTTATCACTAGGGTTGAGCGGACACCTAGATGTCCGTGTTCGACGGGTTCGGCCGAACTTTAAAAAAAAGTCCGGGTCCGTGTCCCGGACTTTTACCGAACTTTTCCCGGACACCGAACCCCATTGAAGTCAATGGGGACCCGAACTTTAAGGCACTAAAATGGCTCTAAAACACCAAAGGAAAGGGCTAGAGTGCTGCAAATGGCAGCAAAACGTAATTAAGAGCATGGCAAGTGCTCTGCAAACAAATGTGGATAGGGAAATAACTTAAAACAACAAAAAAAAACAGAAAAATAAAACAATGTTCTTCTTCATCTCTGAAGGACGAGGCCCATATGGAGTAGGAGGGAGGTTGAGGTGGTGGTGGATGTGGCGGTGACATAGGCGTGCGCACAGGGTGTGCTGGGTGTGCCTGGGCACACCCTAATCACCTAGGGCACATAGCATTGCCAGTGAGGAGATGGGAAAGATCTCCCTGGGACCTGCTCTGCTCTATTTCTCCTTGCCTACAGGTACATGGCCCCGATACATTACTCTCCCTGCTGGCAAACACATGCATGTGTATTTCAACTTTGGGGTGCACACCTTAATGCAATAGGCTGCGCACACCTATGGGCGGTGTAGGTGGAAGCGGCGGTGGAGGAGGACCAGGGCCGGATTAACAGCATCATGGGCTTGGTGCTGAGGATTTTGAAGGGCCTTAGGGCCGTGCCTTGCCATGCACCCAGAGGAGGAAGGGTGCAGCCATGCATGCCTAATTCAACATGGGATGCTGTCTCTGAAGCCCATAAACACATCCATGCATCGCCAACTGTCCCTCCTTGTCCGGCCTTCACGCTGTGTGGGGAGGTTCTGAGGGTGCTGCCTGGGGAAGCGAGCATAGAAGCCAGACTTCTGTGTTTACAAGTGACAGAAGAGCGGTAACAGTGAATATGGCCAACCCGGGGCCTATATAAAAGGTAGGGGCCTGGAGCTGCAGCTCCAATAGACCCTACATTAATCTGGCCCTGAGGAGGAGGACGAGGTAGCCAACACTGCTTCTTTTCACAAATTTTAAATGAGGGTACACCCCAAAAGAGTGAGAAAGAGCAAAAATGGAACAATGGGTGGGTAAGGTCGGTATCCATTGCTATTCTGCATAAGGTACGGAAAAGTCCCGTGGGATCCATGCCTGGTTCATTTTAATGAACGTGAGCTTGTCCACATTGTCTCTGGACAGGCGGCTGCGCTTGTCTGTTATAACGCCCCCAGCCGTGCTAAATACCCGTTCAGATAATACACTGGCTGCAGGGCACGCCAGCACCTCCAAGGCGTAAAGGGCAAGCTCAGGCCATGTGCCCAATTTGGAGACCCAGAAGTTGAAGGGGGCAGACCCGTCATTCACTACATGTAGGCGTGTGCACACATACTGCTCCACCATGTTGGTAAAATGCTGCCTCCTGCTAAGACGTTCCATCTGAGCTGCTGGTGCTGCTGTTTGTTGTGGCGTGCTGACAAAGCTTTTCCACATTTCGGCCATGCTAACCCTGCCTTCTGAGGTGCTGGCGGTGCCCTGGTTGCGTTGGCGACCTCCTCCTCCTCCTCCTCTGCCTTGTGCTTCCACTGTGGCCCCGCTGTCAGATGGGAATGCCAGCAGCATGGCGTCTACCAGCGTGCGCTTGTACTCGCGCATCTTGCGATCGCGCTCCAGTGAGTGAATTAAGGACGGTACGTTGTCCTTGTAACGGGGATCCAGCAGCGTGGCCACCCAGTAATCAGCACAAGTTAGAATGTGGGCAACTCGGCGGTCGTTGTGGAGACACTGCAGCATGTAATCGCTCATGTGTGCCAGGCTGCCCAGAGGCAACGAAAGGCTGTCCTCTGTGGGAGGTGTATGGTCCGTGTCCTCTGTATCCCCCCAGCCACGCACCAGTGATGGCCATGAGCTGGCCTGGGTGCCACCCTGCTGTGAACATGGTTCCATCTCCTCCTCCAGCTCCTCCTCCTCCTCATCCTCCTCATCCTCCAGAACTGTGCCCCTGCTGGACAATTGCGTCCCTGGCGTTTGCGTGTGCAGGAACCCACCCTCGGAGCCCCTTGCGAATGACTGCCCTGAAAGCCTTGGAAATGTTACCTCTTCATCCTCCTCCTCCTCCTCATCCTGTGCCACATCCTCTTCCATCATCGCCCGAATTGTTTTTTCAAGGAGGCATAGAAGTGGGATAGTTAAGCTGAGAACGGCGTCATTGCCACTGGCCATGTTGGTGGAGTACTCAAAACAGCGCAACAAGGCACACAGGTCTCGCATGGAGGCCCAGTTATTGGTGGTGAAGTGGTGCTGTTCCGCAGAGCGACTCACGCGTGCGTGCTGCAGCTGAAACTCCACTATGGCCTGCTGCTGCTCGCACAGTCTTTCCAGCATGTGCAAGGTGGAGTTCCACCTTGTGGGCACGTCACATATGAGGCGGTGAGCGGGAAGGCCGAAGTTACGCTGCAGCGCTGCCAGGCGAGCAGCAGCAGGGTGAGAACGCCGAAAGTGCGCACAAACGGCCCGCACTTTCTGCAGCAGCTCTGACATATCGGGGTAGTTTTTAAGGAACCTCTGCACCACCAAATTCAGCACATGCGCCAGGCAAGGGATGTGCGTCAAACCGGCTAGGCCCAGAGCTGCTATGAGATTTCGCCCGTTATCGCACACCACCAGGCCGGGCTTGAGGCTCGCTGGCAGCAACCACTCATTTGTCTGCTGTTCCATGCTCCTCCACAACTCCTGCGCGGTGTGTGGTTTGTCCCCCAAACAGGCAAGTTGTAAAACTGCCTGCTGTCGTTTACCCCTGGCCGTGCTGAAGTTGGTGGTGAAGGTGTTACGCTGTCCGGATGAGGAGGCGGTAGAGGATGAGGAAGCGGAGTAGGAGGAGTTAGGAACAGGAGGCAAACTGAAGCGCCCTGCAATCCTCGGTGGTGGAAGGACATGCGCCAAATTGCTATCCGCCTCAGGCCCATCCGCCACTGCATTTACCCAGTGTGCCGTTAGGGAGATATAACGCCCCTGACCGTGCTTACTGGTCCACGTATCCGTAGTTAGGTGGACCTTGGCACAGATGGCGTTGCGCAGTGCACACCTGATTTTTTCCCCCACTTGGTTGTGCAGGGAAGGGATGGCTTGCCTGGAAAAGTAGTGGCGGCTGGGCACGACGTACTGTGGGACAGCCACCGACATAAGGTTTTTAAAACTGTGCGTCTCCACCAGACGGAATGACAGCATTTCAAAGGCCAATAATTTTGAAATGCTGGCATTCAGGGCCAGGGATCGCGGGTGGGTAGGGGGGTACTTCCTCTTCCTCTCAAGTGTTTGGGAGATGGAAAGCTGAACGCTTCCACGGGACATTGTGGAGATGGTTGTTGGTGACCCAGGTGGTGGTGTTGCTGACAGATCGTCTGTTTGCGGGGTGGCAGGTGCCGGTATCACTACAGATGTGGCTGGAGCGGCCGAGACTGCAGCAGAAGAGGAAGCAGGATGAGCCAGAGACGTTTCTTGGTTTTGAAGGTGTGTACTCCACTGCAGCTCGTGCTTTGCACTTAGATGCCTGATCATGCAGGTTGTGCTCAGGTTGAGAAGGTTCATGCCTCGCTTCAAGCTCTGATTGCACAGGGTGCAAACCACTCGTGTCCTGTCATCAGCACATTTTCTAAAGAACTTCCACGCTAGAGAACTCCTTTGAGCTGACTTTGGTGCGCTCGTTCCCTTGCTGCGTTGGGCAGTAGCGGGCGTAGTGTCTAGGGCACGGCCGCTCCGCTTCTGCACCCTGCTCCCTCTTCTGCTGTGCTGGTGGCTCTGTGCGACCACCGCCTCTTCCTCCAAACTACTCAGTTCACCTGCATGACGTTCATTCCATGTGGGGTCGAGGACCTCATCGTCCTCCACATCATCTTCCACCCAGTCTTCACCCCTGCCCTCCTTGTCGGTCTCCACAATGCTGAACGCCGCAGCAGTTGGCACCTGCGTTTCGTCATCATCGGAGACGTGCTGCGATGATCCTTGCATGTACTCATCTTGAGGAATAAGTGGTTGGGCATCGCTGCACTCAATCTCTTCCACTTCTGGGGCAGGGCTAGGTGGATGGCCCTGGGAAACCCTGCTGACAGAGTCCTCAAAAAGAATAAGAGACTGCTGTATGGCTTGGGGCTCAGACTGCTGGCCTGATTTGCAAGGGGGTGAGGTGAAAGACGGTTGGACATTGGCTGCAGGTGCCAACTCTGACCTTTCTGCAGTAGACTGGGTGGGAGACAATGTGAAGGAACTGGAGGCACTGTCAGCAGCAAACCAATCTACTATCGCCTCAACTTGTTCTGGCCTCATCACTTCTAGGGGCGTTTGATGCCCTACCAAATACTGATGCAGGTTCTGTCGCCTACTCACACTTGAGGAAGGTGTTTCACTTGTGCGTGTAGCTGGCACAGATCGACCATGTCCTCTCCTTGCAACAGGAGCTCTACCAGCAGCACCACGACCCAGGCCACGGCCCTTATTTGACGGTCTCCTCATATTTCTGTAATTTAAGATCTTGCCCTAGAAAGGTTTTTATTGAATAGCGGAATAGAAAATATGATCCAAAAAAAGTGTATGTATATCACACGTACACAACCACACTAGGCCCCAATTACTATTGTTTGTACACCTAAAAGGATGGATGAGGAGGAGGAGGAGTATGGAACAGGCAGCACCCTCAAAGCTTCAGAAGTATGAGATGAACCCCAAAAACTTGGAAAGGTGGATCTCACACGTACCGACACAGACTATTCCGCAATTTAATTGATCCCCAAAGGTTTTTATTGAATAGCGGAATAGGAAATATGATCAAAAAATGTGTATGTATCTCACACGTACAGAAACACACTAGGCCCCAATTACTATTGTTTGTACACCTAAAAGGATGGATGAGGAGGAGGAGGAGTATGGAACAGGCAGCACCCTCAAAGCTTCAGAAGTATGAGATGAACCCCAAAAACTTGGAAAGGTGGATCTCACACGTACCGACACAGACTATTCCGCAATTTAATTGATCCCCAAAGGTTTTTATTGAATAGCGGAATAGGAAATATGATCAAAAAATGTGTATGTATCTCACACGTACAGAAGCACACTAGGCCCCAATTACTATTGTTTGTACACCTAAAAGGATGGATGAGGAGGAGGAGGAGTATGGAACAGGCAGCACCCTCAAAGCTTCAGAAGTATGAGATGAACCCCAAAAACTTGGAAAGGTGGATCTCACACGTACCGACACAGACTATTCCGCAATTTAATTGATCCCCAAAGGTTTTTATTGAATAGCGGAATAGGAAATATGATCAAAAAATGTGTATGTATCTCACACGTACAGAAGCACACTAGGCCCCAATTACTATTGTTTGTACACCTAAAAGGATGGATGAGGAGGAGGAGGAGTATGGAACAGGCAGCACCCTCAAAGCTTCAGAAGTATGAGATGAACCCCAAAAACTTGGAAAGGTGGATCTCACACGTACCGACACAGACTATCCCGCAATTTAATTGATCCCCAAAGGTTTTTATTGAATAGCGGAATAGGAAATATGATCAAAAAAAGTGTATGTATCTCGCACGTACAGAAACACACTAGGCCCCAATTACTATTGTTTGTACACCTAAAAGGATGGATGAGGAGGAGGAGGAGTATGGAACAGGCAGCACCCTCAAAGCTTCAGAAGTATGAGATGAACCCCAAAAACTTGGAAAGGTGGATCTCACACGTACCGACACAGACTATTCCGCAATTTAATTGATCCCCAAAGGTTTTTATTGAATAGCGGAATAGGAAATATGATCAAAAAATGTGTATGTATCTCACACGTACAGAAGCACACTAGGCCCCAATTACTATTGTTTGTACACCTAAAAGGATGGATGAGGAGGAGGAGGAGTATGGAACAGGCAGCACCCTCAAAGCTTCAGAAGTATGAGATGAACCCCAAAAACTTGGAAAGGTGGATCTCACACGTACCGACACAGACTATTCCGCAATTTAATTGATCCCCAAAGGTTTTTATTGAATAGCGGAATAGGAAATATGATCAAAAAATGTGTATGTATCTCACACGTACAGAAGCACACTAGGCCCCAATTACTATTGTTTGTACACCTAAAAGGATGGATGAGGAGGAGGAGGAGTATGGAACAGGCAGCACCCTCAAAGCTTCAGAAGTATGAGATGAACCCCAAAAACTTGGAAAGGTGGATCTCACACGTACCGACACAGACTATCCCGCAATTTAATTGATCCCCAAAGGTTTTTATTGAATAGCGGAATAGGAAATATGATCAAAAAAAGTGTATGTATCTCGCACGTACACAACCACACTAGGCCCCAATTACTATTGTTTGTACCCCTAAAAGGCTAGATGAGGAGTAGGGGGGGTATGGAACAGGCAGCACCCTCAAACCTTCAGAAGTATGAGATGAACCCCAACAACTTGGAAAGGTGGATCTCTCTCACACGTACCGACACAGACTATCCCGCAATTCAATTGATCCTCAAAGGTTTTTATTGAATAGCGGAATAGGAAATATGATCAAAAAAAGTGTATGTATCTCGCACGTACACAACCACACTAGGCCCCAATTACTATTGTTTGTACCCCTAAAAGGCTAGATGAGGAGTAGGGGGGGTATGGAACAGGCAGCACCCTCAAACCTTCAGAAGTATGAGATGAACCCCAACAACTTGGAAAGGTGGATCTCTCTCACACGTACCAACACAGACTATCCCCCAATTTAACTGATCCCCAGAGGTTTTTGATTAAATAGCGGAATAGAAAATATGATCCCAAAAAAGTGTATGTATATCACACGTACACAACCACACTAGGCCCCAATTACTATTGTTTGTACCCCTAAAAGGCTAGGAGTAGGGGGAGTATGGAACAGGCAGCACCCTCAAACCTTCAGAAGTATGAGATGAACCCCAACAACTTGGAAAGGTGGATCTCTCTCACACGTACCAACACAGACTATCCCCCAATTTAACTGATCCCCAAAGGTTTTTGATTAAATAGCGGAATAGAAAATATGATCCCAAAAAAGTGTATGTATATCACACGTACACAACCACACTAGGCCCCAATTACTATTGTTTGTACCCCTAAAAGGCTAGGAGTAGGGGGAGTATGGAACAGGCAGCACCCTCAAACCTTCAGAAGTATGAGATGAACCCCAACAACTTGGAAAGGTGGATCTCTCTCACACGTACCAACACAGACTATCCCCCAATTTAACTGATCCCCAGAGGTTTTTGATTAAATAGCGGAATAGAAAATATGATCCCAAAAAAGTGTATGTATATCACACGTACACAACCACACTAGGCCCCAATTACTATTGTTTGTACCCCTAAAAGGCTAGGAGTAGGGGGAGTATGGAACAGGCAGCACCCTCAAACCTTCAGAAGTATGAGATGAACCCCAACAACTTGGAAAGGTGGATCTCTCTCACACGTACCAACACAGACTATCCCCCAATTTAACTGATCCCCAGAGGTTTTTGATTAAATAGCGGAATAGAAAATATGATCCCAAAAAAGTGTATGTATATCACACGTACACAACCACACTAGGCCCCAATTACTATTGTTTGTACCCCTAAAAGGCTAGGAGTAGGGGGAGTATGGAACAGGCAGCACCCTCAAACCTTCAGAAGTATGAGATGAACCCCAACAACTTGGAAAGGTGGATCTCTCTCACACGTACCAACACAGACTATCCCCCAATTTAACTGATCCCCAAAGGTTTTTGATTAAATAGCGGAATAGAAAATATGATCCCAAAAAAGTGTATGTATATCACACGTACACAACCACACTAGGCCCCAATTACTATTGTTTGTACCCCTAAAAGGCTAGGAGTAGGGGGAGTATGGAACAGGCAGCACCCTCAAACCTTCAGAAGTATGAGATGAACCCCAACAACTTGGAAAGGTGGATCTCTCTCACACGTACCAACACAGACTATCCCCCAATTTAACTGATCCCCAGAGGTTTTTGATTAAATAGCGGAATAGAAAATATGATCCCAAAAAAGTGTATGTATATCACACGTACACAACCACACTAGGCCCCAATTACTATTGTTTGTACCCCTAAAAGGCTAGGAGTAGGGGGAGTATGGAACAGGCAGCACCCTCAAACCTTCAGAAGTATGAGATGAACCCCAACAACTTGGAAAGGTGGATCTCTCTCACACGTACCAACACAGACTATCCCCCAATTTAACTGATCCCCAGAGGTTTTTGATTAAATAGCGGAATAGAAAATATGATCCCAAAAAAGTGTATGTATATCACACGTACACAACCACACTAGGCCCCAATTACTATTGTTTGTACCCCTAAAAGGCTAGGAGTAGGGGGAGTATGGAACAGGCAGCACCCTCAAACCTTCAGAAGTATGAGATGAACCCCAACAACTTGGAAAGGTGGATCTCTCTCACACGTACCAACACAGACTATCCCCCAATTTAACTGATCCCCAGAGGTTTTTGATTAAATAGCGGAATAGAAAATATGATCCCAAAAAAGTGTATGTATATCACACGTACACAACCACACTAGGCCCCAATTACTATTGTTTGTACCCCTAAAAGGCTAGGAGTAGGGGGGAGTATGGAACAGGCAGCACCCTCAAACCTTCAGAAGTATGAGATGAACCCCAACAACTTGGAAAGGTGGATCTCTCTCACACGTACCAACACAGACTATCCCCCAATTTAACTGATCCCCAAAGGTTTTTGATTAAATAGCGGAATAGAAAATATGATCCCAAAAAAGTGTATGTATATCACACGTACACAACCACACTAGGCCCCAATTACTATTGTTTGTACCCCTAAAAGGCTAGATGAGGAGTAGGGGGAGTATGGAACAGGCAGCACCCTCAAACCTTCAGTATGAGATTGTGTTCACTGTACCCCACAAAGATTGAGTTCACTGCACCCCACAATGATTGTGTTCACTGCACCCCACAAAGATTGTGTTCACTGCACCTCACAAAGATTGTGTTCACTGTACCCCCCAAAGATTTTGTTCACTGCACCCCACAAAGATTCTGTTCACTGTACCCCACAAAGATTGTGTTCACTGCACCCCAAAAAGATTGTGTTCACTGCACCCCAAAAAGGATGTTGTTCACTGCACCCCAAAAAGGATGTTGTTCACTCCACCCCAAAAAGATTGTGTTCACTGCACCCCACAAAGATTGTGTTCACTGCACCCCAAAAAGATTGTGTTCACTGCACCCCAAAAATGATTTTGTTCACTGCACCCCAAAAAGGATTTTGTTCACTGCACCCCAAAAAGGATGTTGTTCACTCCACCCCAAAAAGATTGTGTTCACTGCACCCCAAAAAGATTGTGTTCACTGCACCCCACAAAGGATTTTGTTCACTGCACCCCAAAAAGATTGTGTTCACTGCACCCCAAAAAGGATGTTGTTCACTGCACCCCAAAAAGGATTTTGTTCACTGCACCCCAAAAAGATTGTGTTCACTGCACCCCACAAAGGATTTTGTTCACTGCACCCCACAAAGATTGTGTTCACTGCACACCAAAAAGGATTGTGTTCACTGCACCCCAAAAAGATTTTGTTCACTGCACCCCAAAAAGATTGTGTTCACTGCAGCCCAAAAAGATTGTGTTCACTGCAGCCCAAAAAGATTGTGTTCACTGCAGCCCAAAAAGATTGTGTTCACTGCAGCCCAAAAAGATTGTGTTCACTGCAGCCCAAAAAGATTGTGTTCACTGCAGCTCACACACAGAAAAATGGATGTGGATCACTGACACCTGCCTATCTCCAATCCCACACCACACAGCAATATCGATTGTAGTTTGTAGAACACAGTTTCCCTAAAATTCAGCAGACTCTGTCCCTAACAGGATTGAGAAGAGATCGTAGATCAGGATTGAGTGCAGATTCACCCCACCCCCCACACAGCAATATCGATTGTAGTTTGTAGAACACAGTTTCCCTAAAATTCAGCAGACTCTGTCCCTAACAGGATTGAGAAGAGATCGTAGATCAGGATTGAGTGCAGATTCACCCCACCCCCCACACAGCAATATCGATTGTAGTTTGTAGAAGACACTGACCCTATATAATTCAGCAGACTCTATCCCTAAAATGCCTACAACTCGCCCTGCCTAAACACTCCGACCTGTCCCTCAATTCTATCCGGACACAAATGGTTTTTTCCTGCCTATCTTTCCCTAATCAGCAGCCAGCACGTTGATGTGTGCTCTCTGTCCCTGAATCTAAGCAGCATAATGACGCCGCTGCGGCTGCCTCGAACTTATAAAGACTTGGTCACATGCTTCAGACGGCCAATCACAGCTACTGAGACATTTGCAGGCATGGCTGGGATGGCTTAAGGCACACCAGTTAAACGATTGTTGATTGGCTGTTGAAAGCCCGCCATGAAAAGAGCGCCAAAGCATGCAAAACCCGGAAATAAAACGACCGAACACGGATTTTTACCCGAACATACAGTAAAGTGTCCGTGTCCGTGTTCGGGTACAAAAAATCCAATTATTCGGTACGAACACGAATAATACAGTCCGTGTTCGCTCAACACTATTTATCACCAATCCTTGTTTCCATCCACAACAACCAAAAATGTTCGAAATGTAATTATCATAGAGCCAAAAAGTGAAGTGAAATCTTCCAAACAGAGGCACAGACAGCAAACCAAATGTTACAGGGCTGTTAACTCTTCCCTATGCTATCCAAAACTTAAAAATATTTTTTGGCTGGAGGTACACTTAAAAAATGTACCTGTTCAAACTTACAACCAAATTCAACTTAAAAACAAACTTACAGAACCTATCTTGTTTGTAACCCGGGGACTGCCTGTATATGGATGGTTTATGTATTTATACATAGTAATCAGATCACCTCTTCTTAAGGGAGAATACATTCAGTTCAGCTAATCTTTCCTCATGGCTGAGCTCCTCTATGCTTCTTATCAGTTTGGTTGTCCTTCTCTGCACTTTCTCCCATTCCCCGATATCCATTTTGTGAACTGGTGCCTAAAACTGAACCGCATATTCCATATGAAGGCACAATTAAGTCTCTCTCTAGAGTATTTTCCTCTTTTAATACAATAAATTATTTTTCTTGCTTTAGAAAATGCAGCTTGCTATTGCATACTAAGATTAGGTCTATGATCTGCCAGAACATCCAGATCCTTCCCCTCAACCATTGACTCCCCCATTTATACTCCCCCTTGAATATATTAGGCATGCATATTTTTAGCCTCCATAGCTTTACAATTACAATATCAACATTAATTCCCATTTGCCACATAATTGACAAACCAAACAGTGAATTAACGTCTGCTTGTAAGATAGAGACATCCTTTTAATTGCAAACTCTATATCAATTACAAATATGTTAAAAAGTATAAGTACCATTACTGAACCTTGGGGTACACCATCAATAACATTTAATTCACTTTTAGGCTAAATTTTCCAAGTATATAAAGTTCAGTCTTTTGTGAATCCATGACAACTATTGCTTTTAACCACTTGCCTACTGGGCACTTTCACCCCCTTTCCTGCCCAGGCCAATTTTCAGCTTTCAGCGGTGTCATACTTGGAATGACAATTATTACTGTACTCATATAACATTTTTATAATTTTTTTCACACAAATCGAGCTTTCTTTTGGTGGTATTTAATTACCACTGAGTTATTTATTATTTTCTAAACAAACAGAAAAAATATAAAATTTAGCAAACAGGTAATTTTTCTCCTTCACTCATGTGCGCTGATGAGGCTGCACTGATGGGCATTGATAGGTTGCACTGATGGGCACTGATGAGGTGGCACTGAAAGGCAGTGATAACTGGCACTGCTGGGCATTGATTGTCGGCACTGATGAGCAATGATGCACTGATTTGGAGTACTGATAGGCAGCACTGATAGGCACTGGTAGACAGCCCTGAAGGGCAGTGATAAGTGGCACTGATGGGCATTGATAGTTGGCACTGATGAGCACTGATAAGCAGAATGGATGAGGAGGCACTGATAGGTGGCACTGATGGGCACTGTTATGGCTCCACTGATAATCAGGACACTGATGATCAGTGCCTTGATTATCAGTGTAGATGTCCCCTTTCACACTTGCTGGTTATCAGCTCTCCTCACTCTGTGACAGGGTGAGGAAAAGAATGCCAAAAACAGGCAAGTGTGTTTATATCGTGATCAGCTGTGATTGGGCACAGCTGATCACTTGGTAAAGGGCTGCTGTGATTGGTCCTTTATCCCAATGTGTGATCAACTGTATAAATAATATAAAGATATTCAGCGCTGAACAACCAGGTGAAACTAATTATAACGGATTAGCAGCTGAACACTCAAACACTCAATCTCAAAAAACCTCCTGAATCATATATAAACAAAGTGCATCGCAACCCTAATAAACATTAAAGGAAACCAAATAAAAATTTTATTTGATTTCCTTTAAAAGCTTTTTTTCCTAGACATGGAATTGTAAAAGAGTTCAAATTAGGCAAATGCACTTAGTTTGTTTGAAGAGAAATTCAGAGATCTAGTAAACCCAATAATTTTCTGCATACACTTAGACCTAACTATCCACAATCAGATTGTTACTGGTAATGATTTGTTTTCTTTCATATAACAGTCTACTTTGGATTATTTTCAGCATCCCCATCTTGCTACAAGCCACAAGCTGAGCAAAACCCTCCCACATTTAGACAGTGATTACACCTGTGTGAGCTTTACATTACGTGATAAAGTGTTTTGCGTTAAGGCAGCACACAGGGAAAATGTCATCCCACCCTTTTTTTTTTTGGTGGCGGGAGGGGATTTGTTGTGCGTTGCAGCATGCTGCAATACAGGTGTGTTGCTTTAGTGTGTTCATAGTGAATGGCACCACAACTATTTACATGCAACACACTAAAGGCCCGTACACACGTACCGATCGTCGGCATACAAACGTCGGCGGACGAAAGATCTGCCGATTGTACGCGTGTTAGTATGGTGCCTCCGACAGATGTCTGCGCACAATCCGCGGACAAAAGTCTTTCTTGCAAACATGAAAATTTTTGTATGCCGACACCAGAACGGACGATTGTTCGCCTGTCAGTACAGAATTCGGCCGACAGACCGCAGATTTGCAAGACTGGGCATGCTCAGAAAATTAAAAACACAGGGAAAGTTAACCATTACATGACATCACTTCTGCAGTCAGCTGAAGTCTGCAGACAAAATTCTTGTGCTGTCCTTGTGCTGTCTTTGCACTTTTCAACAGACACCGACATCCCGGGGAGAAAAGACGAACATTTGTATGCCGACCATCGGTACGTGTGTACGGGGCTTAATTCCTGAATGGTGAGCAACCACACGGTGCAGTAATTCTTGCATTACTACAGCGCAAAGGTCTGGTCCCAGCCTTCAGGTGTACATTTTTGTCCGGACAAAAAAAAAATTGTTCATTCTTGTTCTAAGAAGGTGTTGTTTATGTTACCAAGCCCTTTCTCAAATAATATTAGAACAAGAAAATTAGTCTTCACTATATTTACCGCAGAAATCTCAGTAATGTACTAATAAAAATTGCAGTGTCTGTATCCTTTAACCACTTAAGCCCCGGAAGATTTTACCCCCATTCCGACCAGGGTTTTTTTTTGCGATTTTTTACTGCGTGAATTTAACTGACAATTGCGCGGTCGTGCGACGCTGTACCTAAACGAATTTGATGTCCTTTTTTTTCCCACAAACAGAGCTTTCTTTTGGTGGTATTTGATCACCTGTGCGATTTTTTGATCATGCGCTATAAAAAAAACATTTTTTATGAAATTCCCAAAAAAAAAAAATGTAAAAATCAAAATTTTTTAACATTTTCGGCCAATTTGTTTTACGCTACATAGGTTTGGTGAAAAAAATCGCAAAAAGCGTATTTTGATTGGTTTGCGCAAAAGTTATTGCGTTTACTAACAAAGGGAAAGATTTTTGTAATTTTTGGTGTTTTTTTTTTAACGAGTAATGGCGGCGATCTGCGATTTTTTTTTTGCGGGACTGCGACATTGCGGCGGACAGATCAGACCTTGACTGACATTTTTGACACTTTTGGGGTTACCAGTGACATTACTGCAGTAATCAGTGCTAAAAATATGCACTGTTACTGTAAAAATGACACTGGCAGGGAAGGGGTTAACTTTATTGGAGGGGTTAAGTGTGTCCTAGGGGCGTGTTTCTAACTGTGATGGGACATGTCTCCTATTGTAAAAACAGAGATCAACGGTTCTACTTAGTAGAACCGTCTGATCTCCATTTTTACACAGGGGAGAATGACAGGCGGCTTGTTTACATAAGCCGCCCGCCTTTCTCCCGCTCTACCGACGATCGTAGTGTGACCCGCGGACATCGGGTCCGCCGGTCACACGCGCAGACTCCTCCGTGAATGAGCCGCGGCGGACGCACGCCTCAGCGGGCGCGCGCTCGCCCGCTATTGGCTCACAAACCGGTCACAGGCCAGTGACGTATATATACGTCACTTTGCCTGGCCGGGGCTGATCGCCGCAGTATATCTACTTGCGGCGGTGGGCAATCGGTTAAGTTGCGTCTGGGCCTTAGAGATTGATTCACCAAAGTGAACCTCCCATTGCAGGGAGTGCCTAAAATGTTACTTGTATCTCACTTTAGAAAAGAGAAGTGAAGACATCACACAACCCAGCATTAGATATCTGGGGCTATTCTCTGCATCAATGGTTCTTCAAGTTACAAAATTACAAGGAAAGAATACGTACAGCTTTTTACAATCTCAGACATTGACAATGTATGCAAACTAAAAATGAAAATGTAATTTTATTAACATTAAACATGGCTTGCGTGGCAACTAAATATGTCAAATTATTAGCAAATGTTGAGTTTTACATTAAACTATATGTAAATAGTCACTAAACTCTAAGATACACTTTAATATCATAAAGTAATTTCAAATGTCATTTTTAATATTTTTAAATCTGCACATTTCTTTAAAATAATTCCTGGGGATCCTGGCAGGAAGGTCCTTGTTCAGGCACTTCCTGTTATATTACCATAAAGCTCTATCCGTTTATACCAGTTGGGTAACTATATCCTTACCCTGCCACATTAGCTTCTGAGGCTACAAGTGGCTGTTTCAACACACTATTCAGACACGGTCCACTCATATCACAATCAGGAACCCTGACCTGAGAAATGCCATACAGCCCTCGCTGGAGTGCATGTATAAGGGGTGGGAAGTGGCTGAAAACTGACTGTAGGAGATCAGCAGTGTTGATAATTTAACTCAGTCCAGATTTGCGCTGAAACATTTAAGATTACACATGGGCACAGGGAGGTGCCATTGCTGACTTCATTTTGAATTTGCAAAAAATAGTTTTGAAGTCGGCAGTTCCAACTTAAATGTGAACCCTTACCTTATAAAACAACCCATTCAGTTTAAAATAGAAGTGAAAGGCAAAACTATTTTTTTGTGTGTGTAAGTGTAAATACAGTATCTCACAAAAGTGAGTACACCCCTCACTATTTTGTAAGTATTTTATTATATCTTTTCATGTGACAACACTGAAGAAATTACACTTTACTACAATGTAAAATAGTGAGTGTACAGCTTGTATAACAGTGTAAATTTACCCCTCTTGGGCATTGAGTTCACCAGAGCTTCACAGGCTGCCACTGGAGTCCTCTTCCACTCCTCCATGAGGACATCATGGAGCTGGTGGATGTTAGAGACCTTGCGCACTTCGACCTTCCATTTGAGGATCCCCTACAGATGCTCAATAGGGTTTAGGTCTGGAGACATGCTTGGCCAGTCCATCACCTTTACCCTCAGCTTCTTTAGTAAGGAAGTGGGTTGAGGTGTGTTTGGGGTTGTTATCATGTTGGAATATTGCCCTGCAGCCCAGTCTCCGAAGGGAGGGGATCATGCTCTGTTTCAGTATGTCACACTATATGTTTGCATTTATGGTTCCCCCAATGAACTGTAGCTCCCCAGTTCCGACAGCATTCATGCAGCCCCAGACTATGACACTCCCACCACCATGCTTGACTGTAGGCAAGACATACTTGTCTTTGTACTCCTTACCTGGTTGTCACCACACACGCTTGACACCATCTGAACCAAATAAGTTTATTTTGGTCTCATCAGAGCACAGGACATGATTCCAGTAATCCGTGTCCTTAGTCTGCTTGTCTTCAGCAAACTGTTTGCAGGCTTTCTTGTGCATTATCTTTAGAAGAGGCTTCCTTCTGGGATGCCAGCCATGCAGACCAATTTGATGCAGTGTGCGGCGTATGGTCTGAGCACTGATAGGCTGACCCTCCCACCCCTTCAACCTCTGCAGCAATGCTGGCAGCACTCATACGTCTATTTCCCAAAGATAACCTCTGGATATGATGCTGAGCACATGCACTCAACTCCTTTGGTCGACAGTGGGGGGGCCTGTTCTGAGTGGAACCTGTCCTGTTAAACCGCTGTATGGTCTTGACCACCATACTGCACCTCAGTTGCAGGGTCTTGGCAATCTTCTTATAGTCTAGGCCATCTTTATATAGAGCAACAATTCTTTTTTTTTTTTCAGGTCCTCAGAGAGTTCTTTGCCATGAGGTGCCATGTTGAACTTCCAGTGACCAGTATGAGAGAGACTGAGAGCGATAACACCAAATTTAACACACCTGCTCCCCATTCACACCTGAGACCTAGTAACACTATTGAGTCACATGACACTGGGGAGGGAAAATAGCTAATTGGACCCAATTTGGACATTTCCAATTAGGGGTGTACTCACTTTTGTTGCCAGCAGTTTAGCCATTAATGGCTGCGTGTTGAGTTATTTTGAGGGCACAGCAAATTTACACTGTTATACAAGCTGTACACTCACTACTTTACATTGTAGCAAAGTGTAATTTCTTCAGTGTTGTCACATGAAAAGATGTCATAAAATATTTCCAAAAATGTGAGGATGTACTCACTTTTGTGAGATACTGTATATAAACTACTCAGTAGTTTGTATGACCCCTCTGTGCTTGTATGCATGCCTGACAACATCGGGACATGCTCCTAATGAGACAACGGATGCTGTCCTGGGGTATTTCCTCCCAGATCTGGACCAGGACATCACTGAGCTCCTGAACAGACTGAGGTACAACCTGGCAGCGTCGGATGGACTAAAACATAATGTCCCAGAGCAGGGCTGCTGTTAGAAATCACGGGGCCCCATACAGCCTACCTGGCAGGCCCACCCAGCCAATATATCAATACATTATTTTCACTAAAAATACACTAAAATCATTATCGGACACAAACATAACAGATAACATGTCTCAATTAGCCCTTTTTAATTGTTTAATTTTTTTTTTACATTAAAAAAAATTATAATTTTTTTTTTTAAATGTTAATTTTTTTTATAATTTTAGTTTACATTTTCTAAAATGATTCATTAACAATGTTTAATTATTATTATTTTTTTTTTACAATTTGTTATTTTTCTACAGGACAAGGAAGCCTGCAGGCCAGGGGCACAGTGAAATGGGGGGGCACACAGGGAGGGGATCAGGTGCATGCAGAACAGGGATGGGAATCTGTGTTGGATAAGCAATTACAGGAATGATGCCCTGTGTCTGTGTCTCTCCCTGCAGCAACTGAAAGCTGGAAGGAGGGGGACAAACTGGCTTTCAGCTGCTGCACAGGGCTTCCTTTTTTAGTTCCTGTTCTGCCCCACCACACTAATTCCCCATGCTGTTGGGGCCCCCTGTCTGCCTAGGCCCCCTACAGGAGGACTGGTAGTCCCCCCCTATCAGCGGCCCTGTCCCAGAGGTGTTCTATTGGATTTAGGTCAGGCAAGCATAGTGGTCATTCAATGGTATCAATTCCTTTATCCTCCAGGAACTGGCTGCATATTCCCACCACATGAAGCTGGGCATTGTTGTGCACCAGGAAGAACCCAGGACCCACTGCACCAATGTAGAGTCTGACAATGGATTTCATCCTGATACCTAATGGCAGTCAGGGTACCATTGTATAGCCTGTTGAGGTCTGTGTGTCCCTCCATGGATATGCCTCCCCAGACCATCAATGACATATCACCAAACTGGTCATGCTGAACGATGTTATAGGCAGCATAATGTTCTCCACGGCTTCTCCAAACATTGGAGATGCAGGGGCTGGGGGCATGGTGCAGGAGATGCAGGGGCTGCATGATGCAGGGGCTTCGGGAATGGTGCAGGAGAAGCAGGGCTGTGGGCATGGTGCAGGAGATGCAGGGGCTGCGGACATGGTACAGGAGATGCAGGGCTGCGGGCATAGTACAGGAGATGCAGTGCTGTGGGCATGGTACAGGAGAATCTCTTGTACAATGCCCGCAGCACTGCATCTCCTGAGGAATACCGGGAAATTTACCGGTAGGCTGGCAAGTCCCCCTGCCCTGGGGCTGCTGATACCTGTAAAATGCATCGCCACCGCTCGGGAAAGCCCGTGCACGTTTGGCTATTCCTGGGCAGACGGCGCATTCCACCAGATATGTACCATAAAATAGGAGATGCAATCTCACTCTTTGCAATATTTCATTTACTTCAATTATTCATGTAAATTACGGGCAATTTAGATAACTTTTATAATATGTACACATTAGAGAGTTGGGGGTGGTAAAGGAACAGTACCCTGATCCTCCCAGTGAATGGCTGTGCTGGGGTGACATGTTAGCACACGTGTTGGCCACTGGAGGACAGGCAGACCGCTCTCTCAGCACACCCAGAAAACTGACCATGCTGGTAGGAATGTGCTCTCAAGCCTAGCTTGGTCAGTTTGAAATAGGAAAGCAGAATGACTGGTGGGAACACCTGGTATTTAACACAACGGAAGCGATACAAAGAGAACTGGATGCTTTTTAATATAAGTCCATGGTACAACAGACACATATCAGGAATATGAAATGTTGAAGTAACATATTCTTTAAATGTCTGCATACATTCTCTAAGGTGGTGACTCACTAAGTAGTGAAGAAAGATTAGGTTGAGAGCACCAGGGCTTATGCATTGCATAGATTTATTCTGACCATCGCCTTTGAAACCACTAGTGTTGTAGGACCATGATGATGTTATGACCTTTTCTGTAATGATACATATAGCTGGTTTAAACGTCATCTCATTTTGTAATATACCCATTTTGTGTTATCGATCTTCTAATTTAATGATAATGCCCCAAGTATTTTAAAGAAGATTTGAAATAAACGTGTGGTTCTAGATGACTGGCTGTGCTTTTATCTAAAGTTTTGTATTCTTCACCTTGGACAGCGTGACAGTGACAAAGTATATGCATCTTAAGAAATACCCAGAGCTACAAGGTTAGACTGCATTGTCTGGTGTATACAGTGTCCTACAGAGGTGATTCTAATTACTGTAATATATCAATGGAAAATGATACTGCAGCAACATAGGGCGACTCAGAATTCTAGGAACTAAGGTTATTTATTTCTGCGTTTTTCACTAAGAGTTACTAGGAGTGTTTTTCTAATAGTCCTAATGAGTCTCCAAAGACAGTTTTGTTGGGCACCAAATTTACAGCTAAAATTGAGAATCATTTTTTTAACCATAAACTATGGGCAAGGTTTAAATGCAAAAATATATTCCTATACTTTATAAAGAGGAACATGTTCTTTTTTTCCCTATTGAGCAGACTGTGCATGCTCCATCATAGGAACTGGTAAATATGCGTATGTATAATGCATAAGCCAATTCTGCTCAGTAAATATTGTGCTGTGCATGTGTTATATACATCACAGAAGACTTGTACTGTACATGGATATGTAAATCACTGCAAATGTCAGAGGCTGTCAGCTTTGTGAAGGCTGTACCTGGTAGGACACTGAAGTGAAGAGGTAGGCCTCTCTTGTATCTCTAGCCCAGGCACCACTTGGAGTGAAGCAGACAATGCCTAGAGACTGGAAGAACACAAGGGCCAGCAGAAGTTGATAGCTGAGTTTGGAGCTGGGGACTCCGGCTCAGAAGGTCTGGCAGAGCACCAAGTCAGAAGCACTGCAGGATGGACTAGCTGAGGTAAAGAAGAACTCTGGATTGCCAGAACTCCTAGTGAGCATGTGGCAGGAAAATGCAATGGTGGTTGGAGCAGATACAGGTAACATCTAGTGAGACAGAAGCGTGATCAAAGGGGTAGCGGAGGTAAGCAGTGGGTGGGTAGAAAGACACAGATGCATAGGCAGGATCAGCTGAGTCAGCAACAAAAGTCAAATGCAGGACACAAGCAAGGCTCAGAATACAGCTAAAGACCAGTAAGAAGTGATACTGGAGAAGACATCCTTTTAATGGGCTATCTGGTGCCATCATTGATTGTGGACATGCTCACACATCCACACACACAATACCATGCCCTGTGTCTGATCACAGGAATTCCCTGACAGCTATATTTAGCTGATTCCCTACTAGTTTTCCTACCAACAACCACTTTACTTCTCCACTTCAATCCCCCAAAGCCCACCAAAGAGTGGGCCAACATGGCCCTTCGCTACCTGTAAATCACACCTTCTTTACTCAAATGGAGCTAAACCACCTCTGATCTCACTTCCCTTCTACGATACATAAAGCTTCCAAGAATGGAACAAAGAATACTTTTCCTGGTTTATGCAGAAACAATATCTTAAGGGCGAATGTTTCCCCAGACTTTTTTTTTACCGTATAAATACTATATCTGTTTATTTACCAAGATATTTATTATTATTGCTCTGCTTAAAAATTCTTTAAATACCGCCATCGCATTGGCAATGTTATCATGGCTGCCTACTGTCATTTGCCCCATCCTATTTTCTCTTCATTCCACATCTTTGATTGATTTAGCATGTTGCCAGTCTTGGGCAACCCACAGTTTTCAATGTCCTCTGTCACTTTGTTCTCTTTACCTGTCAGCATGTACCTTGTTAGCACATGAGCACTGCAGCACAACTTATTGGCTCCTTAAGCTGCTTTCCCTCTCCCAGTCTGATAACTGTGTAACATTGGAAGAGGAAAGAGGCTGATAACAAGTCAAACTCAGTTACTATATGTAAAATAAATACGCAAACAAATCCGCAAATCAAACCAAGGCGCACACCGGATTATTAAAGTGGATCCTTTGGAGTACAGACCCTAAAACAGTAAACAATAATGCCGCTACTTAAAAGTGGAATATGTAAAGAGTATATCTCTGTTCCTCCTCTAATGGCAGCAATGCTGGATAATAGTAGCGCAAAAGGTGATACAAAACAAAAATCCTTGCATCAAGCCAAATGATATTAAATTAGCAAATACATCATAAACATGTAAAAGTCCATAAAATCCATAATGTGTCCCAAATTGTGAAACTAGTGCTTGGAGCCAGAGATGGTGAGTGGTCATTAAAGGGGTACACCATCACACATCAACCTCCACCATGTGCAAAAATAGAGAAAGTGGCCACTCACCAGCTTTCCATGCCTGTCCACTTACATGGATCAGGCTCACCCAGCTTTACACAAATGATGATGATCGACCGCTATGAATCGCAGCTCTCTCCTATATCCTCAACTCCTCAAATGCTTATAGAGGTAGAGAAAGAAAAGTTGCCCATAGCGTGATACCATCTCAAACACAATGTTTATTTAAAAATAAAAGTGCACTCACATATGATAAAATCAAGTAAGCATATCATCACAGCAGCTCGGTGTAGCCCAGCACTCCACGGGTAGCCCCACGCCGACCAAATGGACACCTCCGGGTCACTCCTCGCTGTCTATAGTCTGGCAGTACATTAGTGGAGATGCCGTGCCGTATAGCCACGCCCCCGGTGAAGAAGTCAGGAAGTGATGAAACGCGTTGGGGCGTGGCTAGACGGCGTACACTACAGACTATAGACAGCGAGGAGTGACCCGGAGGTGTCCATTTGGTTGGCGTGGAGCTACCTGTGGAGTGCTGGGCTACACCGAGCTGTTGTGACGATATGCTTACTTGATTTTATCATATGTGAGTGCACTTTTATTTTTAAATAAACATTGTGTTTGAGACGGTATCACGCTATGGGCAACTTTTCTTTCTCTACCTCTATGAGCATTTGAGGAGTTGAGGATATAGGATAGAGCTGCGATTCATAGCGGTTGATCATCATCATTTGTGAAAAGCTGGGTGAGCCTGATCCATGTAAATGGACAGGCATGGAAAGCTAGTGAGTGGCCACTTTCTTTATTTTTGCACATGGTGGAGGATGATGTGTGACGGTGTACCCCTTTAAACACCACTAACCATCTCTGGCTCCAAGCACTAGTTTCACAATTTGGGACTCAACACTTTATGGATTTTATGGACTTTTACATGTTTATGATGTATTTGCTAATTGAATATCATTTGGCTTGATGCAAGGATTTTTGTTTTGTATCACCTTTTGCGCTACTATTATCCAGCATTGCTGCCATTAGAGCAGGAACAGAGATATACACTTTACAAACTCAGTTACTGCTTTAAAAAAAAAAAAAAGATGTAATAATGAATACAGAGCTATAAAAAATTGTGTTCTTTACATTTGTCTGAAATTTAATTTTAAGGTAAAAGGAAAGGTTACACAATAACATTCCTGTTAAATGTTGCTTTCTCACCACTCTGATACTGTATGCTGACATTTTCTACTAAATCACTATATAAATTTGTTTTTTTCTAAGTTTTTGATGCAGTCATGTGATTGCAAAGCCTCTGCCATCTGACTGTACTGTTGAATTTCATAGCGCGGTGACGTCACCCACTGGCATCCAAAGCTCCAGGGCATTGTCAGCACAATAAAATGGCGCTGGAGGACTGCTTAAAACGAACAAGTCTTTGATGAAAACTTCATAAAAGTTCATGTGGGGACATAAAAATGGGATGGTAGGCAGATGATAAGGCACAGCACCCACAGCAGCACCCTTAGAGTGAAGCGGACTCTGTAGAAATCAAAGAAAAGCAAAAGGGGAACCAGACTAAGTGAAGCCGATAAAACACCTACATTTTTTAAAAATACATAAAATTAGCAACTCGCATATTGTGAATAATGACAGGCATGTAAGTACACTCCAAGACTAGGCTAGAGTGTTCCCCGTGGTGATATTGTCAGTATCCCATCGCAGGTTGGTGTGAACCCAGGAGCCAGAGCTGTTGGAGGCAGCCGGCTGTGATGGAAACCATCATGGAATGCAAATGGCGTCAGGCCAGAACTGGCATCAGCAGGGGAGCATGATGCTGTGGGAGTTTAAAGGGATTTAAAGTATAATTTAAAACTATTTGTTAAGTTTTGGATAGGGCAGATAAGGCTTAAAACACAAGTCAGGTTTTTATTACTGTCTGTGTCCCTGTTAGGGAGATTCACCCTCTCTATTTGTCCTATTTACCATTGTCCCCAAAAGCAAAAGAAAAGCCCACATTTTGGGTTGTCCCCAGAATAGGAATCGTAGGGATGTTTTCCAAATGGGACAACAGGTTCTGGTTACCCTGGTGACAAAAAATACAGAAAACATCACAGCTCACAAGTCCTTGCTTCAGTATCCAGAATAAAAAAAACCAAAAAGCTCTGTCCAGGTCACAATTGAACCAATGGAATCATGGAGTAATAGGATCCTGCAGCTTCCGCAAATTGATCCAGGGTGATCCAGTGCAGCTCAAACAACAGAAAAACAGGAGTGTGGGATCCAAGTTAGAATAAAAGCAACTGATTTATTGGCAAAATCTATTGGCAAAATCTGGAGGAATCCATAGTGGAGAAGGATCTGGGTGTTCTGGTAGATCATAAGCTTAATAATAGCATGCAATTCCAAGCTGTGGTTTCCAAAGCAAGCAAAGTCCTTTATTGTATTAAGAGAGGCATGGACTCCAAAGAGAGAGATATCATTGTGCCCCAGTACAAATCATTAATAAGACCTCATCTGGAATATGCAGTTCAGTTTTGGGCATCCGTTCTCAAAAAGGATATTGGGGAACTGGAGAAAGTGCAGAGAAGAACAACCAACCTGATAAGAGGCATGAAGGACCTCAGCTATGAGGAAAGATTAGAGGAACTGAAATTATTCTCTCTTGAGAAGAGGAGATTAATGGGGGATATGACCAACATGTATAAATACATAAGGGGTCCATATAGTGAACTTGGTGTTGAGTTATTCACTTTTAAGGTCATCATCACAGAGAACAAGGGGGCAATCTTTACGTCTAGAGGAAAACAGATTTTGTCTCCAAATACGGAAAAGTTTCTTCACAGTAAGAACTCTGAAAATGTGGAATAGACTCCCTCCGGAGGTGGTTCTGGCCAGCTCAGTACATTGTTTTTAGGCTCCGTTCACATGTAGGCGTTTTGGGGCGTTTTTGGGGAGTTTTTCTGCTCTAGGATCAGCTCTCAAAACGCCCAACAAGACAAATCCTATTCATTTCAATGGCCCCTGTTCACATCTGAGCGTTTTGACGCTGTAAGCAAAACGCCCAACGCTCAAAAAAGTACATGAGCTTCTTTTTGGGCAGATTACAGGCGTTTTCCATTGGTTTCTATTCAATCTAAAAACACCCACCCACGTTTTCGCACGTTTTTACCGCGATTTTTGCCGTGATTTTTACAGCGATTTTACCGCGATTTTTACCGCGATTTTTGTGCAGGCGTTTTTAGATTGAATAGAGACCAATGGAAAACGCCTGTAATCTGCCCAAAAAGAAGCTCATGTACTTTTTTGAGCGTTGGGCGTTTTGCTCACAGCGTCAAAACGCTCAGATGGGAACAGGGGCCATTGAAATGAATAGGATTTGTCTTGTTGGGAGTTTTGAGAGCTGATCCTAGAGCAGAAAAACTCCCCAAAAACGCCCCAAAAAAAATTCTGTATCATAACAACAAAGTTCTTATTTCATTGTTTCACTGGTTGCTCTTTGTATTAATTTAGTTTTTTTTTTTCTGATCTTCTCACTGTCTTTAACTGTGCATGTGGTTTTCTATGCTCATCAATCATTTAATGACTCCCTCCCAAGAGACAGAAGACAGAGTGTAAAGCAGCAGGAGATCACTTCTACCAAATCATAATCAATTATACAGAATGTTAGCTATATCCATATCAGTGATGAGCTTGTTTTATTACTTAGCGTGGCTTATTGTCAAAAAAAAGTGTTCAACAATTACATTTTAAATATGTTCTTCTAAAAAGCAGAAGGAATAAAAAAAGTAATTTTACATTTTATTGCTGCATTTCAAAATTAAACATACCATCTCTTCATATGATAAAGAATTTATCAGTGAACAAATATTAGCAGTTGCTGGTAAAATAGTTTGTCCCTATGACATAAATCTGGAAAAGATGTTGTACTGCTGATTATATGTACCAGAAAAAAGTGCTGTAACAGTAATATAATTTAATATAAATTATATAAATCATGCATGAAGACTTACAGTATGCGCTTATATGCAAAGTATACAGTATGTAAAACCATGTACAAACGTTTTCAGAAAGACTTGATCAATTATCCTTTTGTATTCTAACATCATTGCCATGTGAATTAACATATATTATCCAAATATAAAATATATAGGAATCAGTTCTAGGGACAACAAACAAAACCACATCCATAAATATACTAAAGAACAATAAAAACAAGAAGAGGAAAAGGGGAGGCAAGGATAACATTCCCGTATCACTTCCCATATTGGTTCCCGGAAGCATGAATGTCAGCTACTTGCTGATTGGTATCTTTAACCGTCCTGCTGCCTTAAGCCCTGTACACACGCACAGATCGTCGTCATACAAATGTTCGTCTTTTCTCCCCGGGATGTCAGTGTCTGTTGAAAAGTGCAAAGACAGCACAAGGACAGCACAAGAATTTTGTCCGCAGACTTCAGCTGACTGCAGAAGTGATGTCATGTAATGGTTAACTTTCCCTGTGTTTTTTATTTTCTGAGCATGCCCAGTCTTGCAAATCTGCGGTCTGTCGGCTGATTTCTGTACTGACAGGCGAACAATCGCCCGTTCTGGTGTCCGCAGACAAAAATTTTCATGTTTGCAAGAAAGACTCTTGTCCGCGGATTGTGTGCAGACAGCTGTCGGAGGCACCATACTAACACGCGTACAATCGGCAGATCTTTCGTCCGCCGACGTTTGTATGACGACGATCTGTGTGTGTGTACGGGGCTTTAGGCACGGTCCGATGTTCATCAAACCTACCCCCTGCTGGTGTTCATACACTGTCGAGTGGATCTATGGCTGCTATATGATGCTGTTACCTATATTCCGTCCAGGCTTATAAATCAAACATTAAAGGAAACCACTGATTTTGAATAGAGCCAGAGAAACGCTGCTAAAAGCTAACGTGGCTATACGTGCATTAACACCAATGCAAAAAGCTACTAAAAGCACATTTTTACAGACAGTTTTTCCTGGCGTTAGTAGTGGCATTGCAGCTTGTTTCTTTCTAACGCCCTGTGTGTATGAGGCCTTAAAAAATGTTCAACTTAGAAAAGGTATAGCAATGAGAATATTGAGCCCAAGTTCACACTGCTGCTGTGTAAGACACCGCAAGTAACTTGCACTGATATCGGAGCACATTCCTTTGCGAATTACATGCGGTGTCTCTGGGGTGCAATTTGAGCCTTGAATTTGTTCACAACTATGCGATCCGATTTTGCAAATGTAGCTAACTTACCTCCTACTCGAGGACGGCATTTCCTCTTCCCCAGCTAAGGTGTGGAGATGTAATGCCTCCCTCTTTCAAAACCCCACCACCCACGCCACGATCTCCCAACAACTGCAACAGTTTTTTGCACTCAACTCCCCCTCAGATACCAACCCCTTCACTAACTGGTGCGCCCACAAGGCCTTTATCCGAGGCATACTCCTTAAACTGAACTCCCAACTTAGGAAATCCTTCCGCTCCAAGCTAGACTCCCTCCTCAAGGATCTTCGAACCTTAGACCTTGAAAATCAATCCTCCCCCTCCCTTACTTTGGCCGACAAAATTGCCACCCTACGCCACTCCCTAAGAGAGCATTTAACTTCACAACATGACCAGCACATGAGTTCGTTGAAACTTAACTATTATGCCAACAATAATAGAGCAGGCAAACTCCTTGCAAACCGCCTCAAAGCCCGCAAACGCAAAACCAAGATAACATCCCTTACCCACCCACACACCAATACTCTTCTTACTAATCCTCAGGCCATAGCTGATGCGTTTGCGGACTATTATCCCTCCCTGTACAACCTAGAATCCTGCCCCTCTACCCCACAACCTACAGATCCTAACATAGCGGACTTCCTCTCCAAATTGAACCTTCCCTCCCTGTCCTCTGCCCAACTGGAATCACTTAACCAACCTATCACAGAGGAGGAGATATCGAAAGTGGTCCGCTCCTTGCCCCTCGGCAAGTCCCCGGGCCCTGACGGTCTCTCCTCGGAGTACTTTAAATCTTTCCTCCCCACTCTGTCCCCCCACCTCCTCCTATCCTTCCAAACTGCAATCAATGGCGGCTCCTTCCCCAAGGAAATGCTGCTGGCTCATGTGGTTACCATCCCTAAACCCGGTAAATCCCCTGACACCCCTTCTAATTTCCGGCCCTATATCCCTTCTAAACGTGGATGTAAACATCTACGCCAAGCTCCTAGCCTTTAGACTTCAAACCGTCCTCCCTTCACTGATCGCCTCGGATCAATCAGGCTTCATGTTAGGCCAACAACCATCAGACGCCACCGTCGGATGCTAAACCTCATCCACCATGCAGGAGCTAGTCGGACGCCTTCTCTTCTTCTGTCTATAGATGCGGAGAAGGCGTTCGACAGGGTCCATTGGGGCTACCTCAAGGCCACTCTGATCAAATTTGGGTTTCAAGGACGGATCCTTTCTTCGATCCTTGCGCTCTACTCCTGCCCTTTGGCCAAGGTGCTCACGAATGGCATGCTCTCGAAAGTCTTCCCTATCACGAATGGTAGCCGCCAGGGGTGCCCCTTATCGCCATCCATATTTAATTTGGCCATAGAACCGCTAGCCGAAACAATCTGCTCCCACCCTCATATCACAGGGTTTAAAATTAATCGACGATCCCACACCATCAACCTCTTTGCGGACGACATTATCCTTTCCCTCACAAACCCCACAATATCCCTCCCTTTCGCCCACAAACTCCTCCAGAGATTTAGTACTGTCTCCTTCTATAAGGTGAACTTTACTAAATCCATGATCCTTGACCTTGGAGTCAGTGCCACTGCCAAATCGCACCTCGTAACCTCACTCCCCTACCTTTGGACTAGTCAGAGCATACCGTACTTGGGAATTTCCCTTGCCCCATCGATAGCCCAAATGTCCTCCTTGAATCTAACCGCCCTGCTGTCCCAGCTCAATACAGACGTGGCTTCTTTAGCCAAACATGAGATTTCTTGGGTAGGCAGAGTGGCCTCCTTTAAAATGCTCCTGTTACCCAAAATTCTTTACCTCTTCCGCACCCTCCCGATCCCCCTTTCGGCCCTTCAAATCAGTAAATTGTCCACCTGTATGAGACGCTTCCTGTGGCAGGGGAAGAGGCCAGATGTGCTACAAAATATCTTACTTTGCACAGGAGAGCAGGGGGTCTGGGCCTACCGGATATCGGTGATTATTACACGGCCTCTGTTCTTGCCCAAGTGCCACATTGGTTTACGGGACAAGGAGACTCTTGTTGGACCTCTCTAGAGGCCGCCTGCTCTTCCACCCCCAATCTTTCCCTGCTCCTCTTGGCGGACTCCTGGATCCCACTTAACCTTTCCAACCTTCCCCCCCCCGACGAAAACTACCATTCTGGCATGGAGATCTCTCCTCTCCCACTCCCACCACAACCCCAACACCACGAAGATTAGACTCCCTCTTCAGACATAAGAGGTTCTGATTCCCCACCTTTCCCTCAGACTTTTCACCGAAGCGGACATACTCTGGGTGGATCAACTATACCAAGGCACACAACTGCTCACATTTGATGTGCTATCCTCTACATTCGACCTTCCAGATAAGGCCCGCTTCTCTTACACTCGCATCATGTCCTTCCTACTCAAACACCCACCACCAACCTTACACGTTGACTACCAAGCATGGAACCATTTTACTAAACCTAACGCACGCACCAGGGGCATATCCCTTTTCTACTCATTGCTCCACCAGAAGTCCCAGCTACGCAAAACTCCCCAGATGCTCACATGGGAAACCGACTTAGCTACAGAATTCTCCCTCACCCAATGGGCGCGCTCGTAGGCATGCGCGTACTCCTCCTCCCACTGTATTAACCACTGGGAGACGTTTCAGAAGTTGTTGACTAGATGGTATAGGACCCCGCAACTACTCGCCAAATTCTACCCCTCACTATCTCCGCTTTGCTGGAGAGAGTGTGGACAAAAGGGGACTATCCTTCATCTCTTCTGGTCGTGTAAATCGCTCACCAGATACTGGAAGCAGATATTTACTATACTCTCCCAAATCACTGGCATGATTGTTTCTCCTGGGCCCGCCCTAGCTCTATTGCTCCTGGGCATAGACGCCTTCCCACCGGCTCTACGCACCTTGATCTCACACGTCCTACTGGCTTCTACCTTGGCTATAGCAAGACACTGGCGCACCCCTTCCCCCCCTAATCCTTCTGAAGTGGTCTCTCAGGTCCAACTAAACTATCACTATGAGAGCCTATTGGCCCTGAGATCCACCTCCTACACAACCTTCGAATCCAACTGGGACCCGTGGCGGAAATGGTATGAGGGTTCGACCTTCCGGCCGCTTCCCCCTAGGGTTTCTCCACGAGCTCCTGGCCTCAGTCCCCTCAAGACTTCACCGCCCTCTACTTCCCAAGCAGAGAACTCCTCCTCCCCTTTGTCCCCCTCATCCCCCCCTCCCATCATTCAGACAGTTAAGTTGGGCTTACCCGCCCATTCCCGTCCTAATGTTATCTTACCCCTGTTGATAACTCACTAATTCCCTTATTTGATGATGTCCTGTATGCCATGACCATTTTGCACATGTTTGCAGTTCTAAAGTTTGTAATTTTCTCCTACGTACCCCTGTTTATCAGAATTGCTCCACGGCTGCGTCCGTGAGTTTTGCTTATTCTGCATTGTTTTTCTTTTTTTGTTTATGTGAAACTCCAATAAAGAATATTTGAACTAAAAGGATGAACAGCATTTCTCCTTTCTCATTTTACCTAGAAAGAATGTAGTGAGAACATCCCCAAATATCAAAAACAGGTAAAGGCATGCTGAGAGTCTAATTAATATTTCACAAACTGAAGTACAAAATATTTCTAATGAGTTTACCTTTGTGTTTATATTGTGCCATGTCTTCTGGAATATGGAGAATCCAGCTGACGTGTACCTTGAAAAGAATGCTTGAGCTATCTCCCAGTTTAGTCATTTTTCTTTCCTTATTATGGGTAACATAATAGGGAATACTGTTTCACATAACCATAACCTGTAATATGCTGTTGAAATTTCTATTGACAAACTGGGTATTTGCAAATGCATTTGTAAAACATGCAACACACATTAAACTGCTTTCTCCATGTCAATAAAATAACCTTTTCTGCAATCAGTAATAAACTGCATATTACAGGGAAATGAAGGGGGTTTTATGGAAGGCAGCTTTACGACTTTAAGTAGGCTTTTAACTTAAAAATGCTTGGCCATTTTCCCTTTTTAAAAAAAAAAAAAAAAAAAGAATAATTAGACCAAGTGAAATATTTGTGTTGATTTGATGTGGATAATTGAGGCACATATGAAGAATATTTGCAATGCCAGATATTTTACTATTCTTTTTTAAGACATTACAATCTGTTACATTGTTCATAAGTCTAAAGCTATAGTTAAATCGGAGTTCCGGGCACAAAATCGATAGTTAGACATCACCTGAAAAGGAATTGGATAGTTAGGTTTTTTTTTTGTTTACTCACCCCTTGTAATTGAAGATCGTAAATACTCACCTCAGAGTACTTCCTCCCTCAGCGCCGCGGCTCACCCGTCACTTCCTGTCTCGCGATGATTCCTGGGAGCTGAACATCATCGTCACTTCCGGGCGACGCCACATTCCCCTGCTAAACAGCTTCTGGGCATGCCCAGAAGCTGTGGAGGAATGCGGCGCCGCACCGGAAGTGACGAGAGGGGCCGGTGCTGGAGCATTCTGGGACAAGAAGACGCGGAAGAAGACACAGAAGAGGACCGCGCCGGCTTCAGCTGCCCACAAGAGAGATGGAAACGCTGTGGAAGAAATTTTATAAGTAAGTATTTCTTCTAAAAGGTAAGTGCGAACCGGGACAGATCAGAGGCTAGCCATTGTGGAATGTGCTAGCCCTGACTGTCCCGGGGGTATGTTTATTAAAAAATTACTTCTGTGCCCGGAACTCCGCTTTAAAGATCATTCTGGCAGCTAGGGCACAGGCCCATTGCAAGTATTTTATAAAAGCAAAAAAGCCTATGGACCTTTTGGTATGCACATGCTGTGTGTGAGAAATATCACAATTTTCATTTACTTTCTTCATTTTCCCCAAAAATTGTGGACAAAGAATAGAGCTTCAAAAAACTCACCATATCTCTTAGCAAATTCTTTGGGATGCCTGCTTTCCTAAATGGAGGCATTTTTTAAGGTGTTTCTTTTTTCATGGCATTTTAGGGCCTCACAAAATGTGACAGGTAGTCAGAAAATTAGATTTGTAATTTATCCACTCTTTTGAAAGCATGGGGGTGCTTTTTAGATTTTGGCCCACTCTGTGTGGCTAGGTAGAAAAAAAGTCTAACATTTGTGATTATTGAAATATTCAGCAGAAGAACCAAAATGTGTTTTGGGGCATAATTCTAATTTTCCCTATTTTGTGTTTGAGGAATATGTTATTAAAATTACAACTTACAATTATACAAAATTACAACTTACAATTAAAGTTAATTTCCTTTTTTGAATTGGATAGGTTACATCATTGTCTAAATAGGATCAGTATCTCTGTCCCTTCCCTTATAAAGCTTGGGAAGCTGTCATTTGGCTAGTCAGGATCGGACTGAGAGTTTTTCCAGTAAGTCGATGGGCGAAAGGTAAGAAATGGCTTGATGAAGGATTTATAATTAAGGACCTTTTGGTCTGATTTTTTTTTTTTTTAATAAAGGACTTATCAAACCTTTGAGTGTCTTTATTTCTTGGTAATATATTTTTTGTGAATGAGTAGGAGTACTATGTACCCCTTATACACTTACATGGAAGACTGGTATCTGAGAACATCATTCATTTTAAAGGGGGCTTCCAGATTCTTATAAACCCCTGGTCTGCAGACCTCCCTGGCTAGGATTGCGCAGAAGAGGCTCTTTTCCTCATCAACATGGGTACAAGGTGTTCCTGGCAAGGAACCCCCCCGTGTTAAGGACATGTGCCCTGGTATTGTTTAGGGGGTGCATGCCCTGACCCGAGCCACAAACTCTATTAAAGTCTATGGGACCCGAACATTAAAAATCAAAAGTCCCCATTATGAAGGCTTATATGCATATTATTGGTCAAATAAAAAGGTATAGGGATCCGGGCACTGCCCTGGGAAACAATTAGCAATGCAAAAAAACTTTTAAAAACTATTGTTTTTAAAGGAGCAGTGATTTTAATGATGCTTAAAGTCCCCCCTTCTGAACCATACCAGGCCACATGCCTTTAGCATGGGAGGGTGCTTTGAGGCGGGGGGGCTGCCCCTCACCCCAAAGCACCTTGTCCCCATGTTGGCCTGAGGTGTGGTTGTGGGGGCCTGCGGGCAGGGGGCTTATCAGAATCTGGAAGCCCCCTTTAACAAGGGGGCCCCCAGATCCAGGCCCCTCCCCAACGTGAATGAGTAGGGGTACATTGTACCCCTACTCATTCACCAAACAAATAAAGACAGAAGGCAGTTTTTGACAATTCCTTTATTTAAAAAATAAAAAACAATGTCCCCCGATGTATATCCTTCGTCAATCACAACACCCACCTCACCGCTGGGCCCCAAAAAAAAACTCATTCACATGGGGTGGGGACGGGATCTGGGGGATCCAGATTCCGAAAAAAACTCCCTGCCCGCAGACCCCCCACAACCACTGCCCTGGGTTGTGGGAAAGAGGCCCCTGTCCCCATCAACATGGGGACAAGGTGCCTTGGGGTGAGGAGGCAGAGCCCCCCTTTGCTCCAAAGCACTCCCCCCATGTTGAGGGCATGTGGCCTGGTATGGTTCAGGAGGGGGGTGGCTGCTTCCTTTCCTGTCCTGCCAGGCTGCATGCTAGTAAAAGTGGCTGGTATGGATTTTTTTTTGGGGGGGGGAGCACATCATTTTTTCTTAATTTTGGCATAGGGTTATCCCAATCGGTTGGTTTTGGTTTTGAATTTTCTATTGCCGGCTAATTCAACAATGTTTTTTTTTTTTCATTCAGCTGTCGGCTGGGAAGCCTGCTAACAGCTGATGACTCATCTGTTGTTAAAGACCAAGCCCCACTCCTTAACAACCTATTCACTGTGTGCTCGGCAGGCAAACATTCAGCTGAGCGCACAGAAAATGTGGGTGTTCGGCAAACACCCAAACAGACGATGTTTGGGCTGAACTTATGCTCTGCCCGAACGGTTTGCCCATCCCTATTTTTTAACCTTATAAAAGAATTCTGAACTAAGACCAGTAAATTGGTAATTGAGCAGAAGTTACTTTTAAGAGACTATTTAAAGTCTCTAACCTCTGCATTTTGTAACAGTGAGGACAAATTTCAACATGTTTTGAAATAGCTGCATAAATTCTCTAGGATAAATCTTTCTTTTAACCTCACTGATTTCTGTTGGTATTACTGATTATGCATGATTAGTTGACATAGCAGCTTGATTTCTGTAATGTTCAATTAACTTGTTCATTAGCATGCATCTCTAATATCATATTGTGATGGTGATTTTGGTAGTGTAATTTAAACATGAAGTCTATGCAGTTTGTCTTCTTGTAGCTTAGAGTCTTTGAATTCTTAGCATGAATCCTGTAGTTGGATTTCTGCAGGTTCTGAAAGCAAATAGTTTCTGACTGCTTTGCTTGTGATTGTGTTTGTGTACTTAGTGATTACCTTTTAACTTCCTTGATGTTTGCTATATAATATCCCACATCTGTAGATGCTGTAACCATGGACAGTATAGTGTTGATACCTTTTTACTGCACAGTCTTTATTCTTTTAATGCATGCTACTTGGAACAAAAGTTCACAGATTGAATTTTGAGCATTAAAAAAATGTAAAAACGTTAAATGGTGAGAAAATAATGCATTTAAATAAAATTCACAGCAAAGGAAACACAGATATAAATAAAGCAAGAAAGCATATTTCAAGCCAAAACATGTTTTTTTTCCTTTTTAGTAGGAGTAGGGGATGTTTAATTTAAAGCTGTCTGTATCAGTACAGTTAGGGAGACTTCCATGTATTCCCTGTCCCGAGGACACAACAGAAAGTGAGAGGAATTCTCTCCAAAGTGTTGAGAAGTTTTCTCGCAGAAATTTGTCACTGAAATTGAGTATTCACATTTCCACTCACTTCCTGTTCTGAGAACAACTGTAGATTTTTGAAATTAACATTACTTTCTGTCACTTTGACAGAGGATAAATCTCCCTAGAGGGGGCACAATCAGCAAGGATTCTAAAGCCTAGTACACACAGGCTGAATGTCTGATGACATTGGCCAGTTCAATAAAAAAATGGCTAACAGTCGGCCCATGTGTGCGGCAGTCAATCCAACAGAAGCCGGCCAAAAGCTTCTTTTGTACGTGCATGCCGGAACACCAGCAGCCGGCCGTCTCCCGATCAGCACTTTTAGCCAATGGCTGAATGGACTGACTAGAGTGTTCTGGTGGGGGGCTGTCGCCCTGTCAGAACACAACAGCTCAGTGGGGGAGACCACTGTACTAACATCGGATTGTTAGTACAGCTGTGAGGTTTTTTTTTCCGTTCAACCTGCTTGGTTGAACAAAAAAATACTAATGAAGATAATCACTGCTACAAATAAAGCCACTGCATAATACCTCTGTTCAGGATGGAATGATGGATGGGTGCCGGCTCAAAATGCACAATGCATAGCACTGAAGAAAGACGTCTTGAAGGCCGCACTCCAATTGACTCTGCAGGTCAATTGGATTTCTGCAGGTTCTGAAAGCAAATAGTTTCTGACTGCTTTGCTTGGGATTGTGTACTAGTGATTACCTTTTAACTTACATCCTTGATGTTTGCTATAAAATATCCCACATCTGTAGATACTGTAAACATGGACAGTATAGTGTTGGTACCTTTTTACTGCACAGTCTTTATTCTTTTAATGCATGCTACTTGGAGCAAAAGTTCACAGATTGATTTTTGAGCATTAAAAAAATGTAAAAACGTTAAATGGTGAGAAAATAATGCAAATTCACAGCAAAGGAAAACCTCCAACACAGGTAGAAATAAAGCAGTAACAATATTTCAAGCCAAAACATTTTGACTCTTTTTTATTTCAAAGCAATCATAGCCACGCTATGGCTATGATTAAGCACTGACTTAGTGTGAAACATGTCAACCTTTTTATTCTGCTCCTGTGCTGTATTTTGCTTTGAAATAAACGAGAGTCAATTGGAGTATGGCCTTCCAAAAAAAACGAATGGTGTGTACTAGGCTTAGCCCTACCCTACTCTATCCAAAACTGAAAAAAATGCTAGGAATACACTACAATTTAATTAATGCCCACACAACTGAAATAAAATGTTTGTTGCTGGCCCCCTGGTTACCCACCATGCTATGCACCCCTGTCTGAGTTGTCTTATGGATGATCTAACTCTGCATTAAACAAATTAACTGCATATTTTCCTATTTTAGGTCTCATAAACTACTCAAAAACCATTTGTAATAGGGCATGGCAGGTTGTCCTTATATGAGGGTGTACTAGAAAATATCCTCTAGTAAAGTTAGTAAATGGACACCAACTGGATGGAGCATCATTTAATGCAGACACAAGTGAGAAAAAAAAATAAGTTTCAAGCAATCCATTATAACAAAACTTTTCGAAAAAGTGTAGCTTTAATTGTAGGTTAAAGAATAACTATTAAGAGGGAAATTGGCATCTACCATTATCTCCTTCAAATTATGATAATTCTCTGATTGTCTCCATATTAAATATTATTTGAGTCAAACACCAGGAACACATTTTTAAAAAAGAAGTCCTGGTCAATATGCTTATTTCAGGCCTTTAACTCATATCATACCAAAGATGTTTGATCATCATCCAAATAATGTAGGTCAAAAATGTAGTATACTGATCCTAAAGTTTATCAAAATAATTGGCATATTGTAAATTTGCCTCTGTATGAATCAAAAGTGAACAATCTGAAAAATTTAAACAGTTGCCACATTTAGACAATGTTATGACCATTACGAAATTCCTTTAAAGGGTCCTAACAAAATTCTCATCAGGGCACAAGTTTACCATCAATGAAAAACATTTTCATTCTGTTTTACATACAGACTGATAATCCATGATATTTAATTATATCATAATATAGAATGCAAAGAAAGCAAATTAAAAACAGCAAGATGTAAACAGATTTAACATTCCACATGTCACTCTAGGTGAAATTAGACTCCACATTGCATAGTTACATCTCAGGTGCTGCCTCTGCTCACCTCCACCAAGGTAATCACTTTTACCAAAAAAGTTAGCAGAACCCCAGTTCTGCCTCTCTAGGCGGACTTTACTGGCAATGTTTTGAGACCAGAGTAGTAAAAATTTTTAATTTTTATTTTCCAAGTTAAAAGACAGAGCAAATGTGTCATCATAGAAACATACAAAAATATATATATCCAAGACAGACATATAACCAAAACATAACAAGAAACACAATATAAAAACAGTAGAGCAGGACATGGAATAAACTGGAACGAAGGACACTTTCTCCTGGTGGGGAGATAAGGATAATCCTATGTCCCCCGCTAAAATACCATAAGTTGACACAGTTCCAGCAATGGAAAAATTATACAGCCAAAGGGTTGATGCGTTTTGCAGACCTTAGCTTTATCAAGACCAGGCTGTTTCTGTTAAACATGAAAAAGCATATAATAAAACCATGAAACTATTTCACAAACAAAAAAACATTCATATACATTTATTGCTTTGTCCAGACAATTTTTTAAAATTACAGATTTGTCATTTAAGACCTTGTATGGGGCAATATTCACAAATCCACCAGGGGAATGCCGCTATCCAGGTAAGTATCAGCCATCTAGTTCCCTAGTGGACATATATGTCAGCAACAGCCCTAATCTTTATGTTCAAAGGGGGCTGGCATATAGGGAATCAAAAGACTGCAACCCAATGACAACCTGCAGGGCAACAAAGGTATACATATTTTATAACCATATATAGCAGCATATCAATAGAATGTGCATACTGCATACATCATATATTATAACTTGTATTTGGATCAAACTGTCTCAAGCGCTCATATATGAGCATCAAGTCCAATGGTATAAAAGGATGAATATGCAGTCATAAGGTATATGTCCTATGTTAATATGCCCTGTAATCAATATGCAAATAAGGGTCAATAAAGTTTTGATACGATCCCTGGATGAGAGCAAGAAAAAGGCTTTTCTCTTTTAACTATATTTCCAGGGAGACCATCATCCATGCATATCCTGTTGCAACTACACTCAGAACATACACAGACCCTGAGGTTTATAGCATTTGCAGATGAGGTAAGAGGTGACAGCTGAGATTAGGCATGCACTCCAGGGTGTAATGGCACATGGGCAGAAGATTGTGGTAACTAAGGAAGCCATAAACACAGATGTACACAATGTGAACCCGATTCGACCAGTTGACACTTTGGGCCCAATATGGATATTTTCACTTAGGGGTGTACTCACTTTTGCTGCCAGCAGTTTAGACATTAATGGCTGTGTGTTGAGTTATTTTGAGGGGACAGCAAATTGACACTGTTATACACGCTGTACACTCACTACTTGACATTGTAGCACAGTGTAATTTCTTTAGTGTTGTCACATGAAAAGATATAATAAAATATTTCCAAAAATGTAAGGGGTGTACTCACTTTGTGAGATACTGTACTTAATACCTAGAGTACATGAAATATGTAAAAGCATCCAAAGTTTTATGCTACAAAAAACATGTCACAACGACATGTTAAAACCAAGTCTGACATATTATTTAATCCTCATGCAAGAGGACACACTCGATTTTCCACAGAACATAAGAAAATGGCAACAAATCGTATGCATTATAGACTTTTTCATTCTCATGGAATACCAGCGTGTTTCATTAAATTTCTTCATTAGGGGATAAAGTACATATACAAACACCCCAATAACGGCATTGTAGGGTTCACCTGGCAGGATCTGCTTTATATTCCCAAATGGTCTAATGGAGGACATGAAGTTGTATGTTCAATTGCAGGTCACAAATTCTTATAGGGGCCCTTTTTTTAGGTCCACTTGTCCCTTCTGTTGGGTGATGTCCATCCAAAGTTGTACTCCTTGAGGTACCCTGTTCATTTTGCTTCCTGAGACATTTAAAAGTTTTTTGAAATTGTTGACACTCTCAGCTAGTACCACTTTCTGTGGGAGAGAGTTCTATGAGTTCTATATTTTAACTGCTCTAACAGAAATAACCCTTTCTGCAATCTAAGTTTAAATCCCCTTTCTTTTAACCTCAAACTGTGGCTGTGTGTCCTCTTCAGACACTTTAGAGTAAACAGTTTATCAAACTTCCTGGAGTCACCAGCAAATAATGTCCCCTAATAAGCACCTCTTCTCCAGAGTGACTAGTCTACTGGTGAACATAATATCTGGCGCATCTGTGCACAGTAACCAGTCATCTTCTATATTTTATTGTCAAAGGTTACTTTAACAAGCTGAGGTTAAAAGCTGATTTGTTACTGTTCTCCACTGCACCAGATTCTGTTTGGAAATAGCAGCCTGGTTATACCTGAGGTAAGTTCCCTTAGGACTCCTGGGTGCAAGCCATCTGGCAAAACAAGCTATACAAAAAAGATGGCAACCCCCCTATAAATAGCCTTTGCAGCAAGGTGCACATGAAAGGTCAATGCACATCATAAAGAAACAAATCATTTCCCAGCACACTTACCAGCTAGCCTCCAAAAAAAAAAAAAAAACTGAATCCATCTAACAATTCACATTAAAAACAGGGTTTCGTCATTTGCACATTTATGTGAAAGCTGCAGTGCCTCCCTAAGGCTCCTGTTTACTGAGGTCCTAACTCTATATTTGAGAGTCTCCAAGTTGGAGCACATATATTACTGGAAAGATTAAGAGCAGGTTTGCCTGGAAGGAGCCCACCCCTCCTTAAAGCGGAGTTCCGAAATTTTTTTTTTTTTTTTTGCTTGTTTTTTGGGTGGGACGGGAAAGGGGAAAAAAAGTGGGAAAAAATACAGGATTATAGGATAAATAAGATATAAAAAAAAGGAAGTAATGATAATTATTGTAATAGAGATGGCTTTTTATGCTGAAATGTTACATGTATGCATTGTCAGAAAATCCTGAATAAAATTCATATTTGAAAAATAAAGCGGAGTTCCGGCCTCAAATTTTTTTTTCAATAAAAATACCCCCGGGACAGTCAGGGCTAGTGCATTTCAGCAATGATAGCCTCTGAACTGTCCCTGGGTTCACTTACCTTTTAGAAGAAATACTTACCTTGAAAATTTCTTGTCCAGCGCTGCCATCTCAGGTGTGGGCAGCTGAAGCCAGAGCGTCCGCTTCGGTGTCCTCTTCGGTGACGTCGGAGTCCCAGAATGCCCTGCACCGGCCCTGCTCTTCACTTCCGGTGCAGGCGCATCATCCCTGCACAGCTTCTGGGCATGCCCAGAAGCTGTTTAGCAGGGAATGACGCGCCTGCACCGGAAGTGACGAGCAGGGCCGGTGCAGGCGCATTGACTCCTGGGAGCGATGACGTTCAGCTCCCAGGAGTCATCGCAAGCAGGAAGTCACGGCGTGGGCAGCGGCCGCAGAGAGAGGAAGTGGAAGGAAGGTAAGTATATTTTCTTTAAAAACAAGGTAGGTAAAGCAAAAAAAAATTGTGATTATCCAATTCTTTTTCAGGTTACTTAGAGCAAGCGAATGTCAAATTTTCTTTTTGAGGCTGGAACTCCACTTTAAAGACACAGGAACACACTGGTCACCCAGCATGAACACAATGGCAGCTGAGGCCATCCAGTGTGTCCCCACACCAAATCTAGTGAACAAGCTATATAAAAAGACACATATATTTGAAAATGTGTGCAGCTAAACCCTCTGTTTTTAATGTGAACTGTTAGACAGAGTCGCATTTTTTTTTTGCAGGCTAGCTGGAAAACAATTTTTCCCAGCTTGTTTGTGATGTGCATTGTGATATGCATTGCATAGTTGCCAACATTTGATAAAGATTCCAGGGACACTTTGCGGCACAGCTATCAATTACTACCACATCCACTTCCCTGAAGCTCTGCCCACTCTGCATAATTAATCTCCGCCTACTTATCATCAGATTATAGGGTCTACTCAATAAAGAGAGAATTACAGGAAATTGAAAAGGGAATTTCAAACTTAAGGCCAAAGTAGCAGAGTTGGAATAATTCTCCCATTCAGCTGCACTACTTCTGCCTGAAGTATAAAATTCTCATCACAATACCGCACTAGTAAATATAGCTGGATAAAACAAAAACTGTGTGTCTTCATTTCAGGCTGCAAAGCAACAAAATGTCATTATTTTAAAGGGGATGATTCTTTTCTATACCCACTAAATATATCTCATGGAATAATTTTAAAATAGATTGGTAGCAAGCCTAAATAATACCTTTTTTTTTTTTAATTCAATTTTTATTGAGGTTTCAAGAAAAACAGTACATAACAGGAATAACAGGAATTAAGGGGGGAAGAAGGGGTGGGTAGGGGGGGGGGGGGGTTACAAGTATACATATATACAAGATCCATCAACACAAGAGAGCACAGTTACATGAGCATGGAAATGTGCATTAGACAATCATATACAAGATCCATCAACACAAGAGAGCACAGTTACATGAGCATGGAAATGTGCATTAGACAATCGCCTAAATAATACCTTTTTTCACTACAATGAAGAAGAGGGTCATTCCTGTTTGTGACTCCCCCCCCCCCTTTGGAGATCTATCCCTATTTCCCGCCCCTGTAAAACCTATACAAGAATAGGCGGGGGTGCGCCTGATGCAGAAATAAAAACATGTCCTCTCCTTCCTCTAATGTTATATTTTTGATCACAGAATAAGAGTATTCCGCACACATGTATCACAGAACGAGAGTATTCCTCACACACTGACAATGTTACAATTTCCTCTTTGACATCCCGCTCCGTACAGTGACCTCATTCTGTACAATACAACCCCTCCTGCAACCCATTCTGGCTTCACTGTCTCATACTGTGCATGCTCCTCTGTACAGTATGGCCGCCTAGAATGGGGTGCAAGGTTCAGGACTGCACTGAATGGGGTGCAAGGTTCAGGAATGCCTTGTACAGGGTGCAAGATTCAGGAAAGTGTTGTACAGAGTGCAAGGTTCAGGAATTAATTAAACTGAAAAGACACCAATTAGTTAAACATTGCACACTTAGCTTTAAATCTTGATTAGCAGCATAAAGGAGCAGAGAGAACAATAGCGACGTCAGATGCATGAGTGCAGCTGAGCAGGACATGCAGCAGATAGTGTAACATCTATCCAACACAGCCAGTGATTGGTGGGCAAGCTAGGGGCGGCCACAATGAGAGTGATTGGAGCTGTCAAATTAAAGCACTGATGTAGGGGATGGGCGGGGCCAATAAGCAGGGCTCCACCCCTTTGTTCAGTGCATAGACAAACAGCCGGCATCTGCAGTGTTTATACATTGCTGGCTGGGGAGGAAGGTGGCGAGACCAATTGTAACTACTGTGTATGTGTACCCACAGCGGTGTAGAATTCAGGTTTTTTATACACTGCTGTGAATGCACATTCAGTAGTTACAACTGGTCCCGCCCCCTGTCCCCTTCCTCCCCGGCCAGCGGCTGTTTGTCTATGAACTGGACAAAAGGGTGGAGTGCCACATATCAGCCCCACCCACCCCAACATCAATGCTTCATTTTGACAGCTCCACTCGCTGTCATTGCAGCCGCCCCTGACTTGACTACCAATCACTGGCACTGGATGCTGAAAAAAAAAAAAATGATAATGGGGGCAGCCCAATTAATGGGTCGGGACGAGGTAAATTACTCGGGACAGGCTCCTATTTGCCAGGATTATCCCAGCAAAAATGTGACAGTTATGGCTAGTTATAAATTGTGGTGGTTGCATTCTTTTGTATAGCTTGATAGCTGGACTCGGCATGGGGACACATCGGATGCCTTCAGCTTTCTCTGGTTTTTACATGAATTGTTTGACAGGGTCAATTTTTAATTTTTTTTGCTGGATAACTGGTAAGTGTGCTGGGAATTTTTCTGTTTGTTTGTGGTGTGTAAACCATTTGGACCTGATGATTTGTTCACATTAAGTTTCTCTTCTTTCTTTTGTATCTGGTCTTCAGTGAACCACAGTGGTACCTTTGGAGAAACATCAATAATATTACTGTTAAGACTATCAAACCTTTCTTTTTCATCTGTAAAAAAAAATGATTTAAGACATCTGCTTTTTTCCTGTCATTTGTGATCAGCTTTCCGCGTTTATCTGCTATGGGGCCTAACTGTTCTTTCATAACCTTTTTACTACTGATTATATTTGAAAACGATTTTGGGATTTGTTTTACTTTCTGTAGCAATGCATTTCTCATATTCTATTTTAGCTGCTCTTATGGCTGCCTTGCATCCTCCCAAATCTGGAATTTTAAAGGTCTTTTTTTCTCATTTATTTATTTATTTTTACACTAAAATTTCTCCATATGGGTTTTAATTTTGTTCAGACAGCGACTAATACACTTGTTTAATTCATCATTAAAAATTGCATTGTGTGCTTTTTGTTGCAAATATTTGGTCACTTTTAAGTGTCATGCAGCAGGAATTGCAGCTTTTTGAACTTAGCTTTTTTGAAATGTTCTTATCATACCAACATGCTTCTCTTTTCTATAATGTATAGCAAATGTGATTACACCATGATTACTATTACCCAAGTGGTCTCCAACTTGCAAATCTGTAAACTCCTTGTTTTTTTTTTTTTTTTAAGTAATAGATCCAACAGAGTTTGGAAGCTTCCAATGTCTGCTCCATGAAATTATCCTGCAATACATTTAGAAAATGGCAAGCCTTTGTTGAGTGCAAAGTTTAATTTGCCAAATCAATATCAGAATAATTAAAATCAACAATATTAATAAAATTGCCCTGCCTTCAAGCCATTTCAGTCTGTGAGGCCCCTTTCACACGGGGCAGATCCATTTTGACGTACTCCGCTTGCTCAGCAGGGATCGGTCCGCTCATCACCGCTGAGCAGGCGGATGACAGGTCCATCTCCGCTCACTGTGCAGAGATGGACTTGTCAGAGTCCTGTTCTCCTCTATGGGGAGATTTGACGAAAAAAAGACAGCCTGTCCGTTTTAATTCGATCCCATCTGACCTACTGGATGGATGGTGAATGTATCGCCATATGTCTGTTTTCAGCGGCTCTTGTTGGATCAGATGCCAGGCGGGTATCAGTGGACACATGTCCGCTGACATCTGCCTCCCTATAGAAGAGAATGTGTGGCCCAATCAGGTCCACCTGAAAAACAAACAGGCGGACCCGCTCAGTCCGATCATGTGAAAGGGGCCTGACAGAAGCTGAGGCGACTCCTCATCCTTTGTTTGGGGCCTATAACACACTTTTATAAGTAGTTTACTATTTCTAGCACTCATATGGAGCTCCAGTCATAATGCACCATCACAGTTCTTGTTAGTGATATCATCTCTCCATTTCCTTTAAAGATTGCTCTTCACATACAAACAGTACATATTTACTTTGTACACCTTTTCTGTGAATCCTGTCTCTCTGAAATAGAGTGTTTCCTCAATACCTGCAGCCCAGTTGTGTGAGCTCTACAGCCAGATTTCCAATATTCCCACAAAGTCAAAGTGCTCCTTGAATAACAGTGCATCAGTTCCTCTATTTTGTTTTGCAGGCTTCTTACATTTGTGAACATATCTTTTTAATTTTGTATTAGCATTTGATATTCTGGTATTACTTATTTCTGAGCTATACTTTGATGCAACTACTCTTTTTGCATTGGGCTAAGGTAATGTTTGTCTTTGCCTATTGCTGTTCATCCTCATTTCCCTTCAACTGTTCTAGGTATAATTGGCTTTTTTAGTGAGTTGCTTCAAGGGGGTAGAGTAAGTAAATCATTGGTGTATAAAATATTAAAGAGTTGTTTCATCTCTAATCTTCAATGTGTACAGAGAATTTGGATTAGCTCTATTAGGTTAGCAAGCATTTTCCTAGTATTCTTTCAGTGGCAACCATTTAACTAATTAATTAATAAAAAGTTACAGCCTGCATTAATTGAACAACATAAAATTTAATAGCATGGTATAAAATTTAATATCTGCACAATGATTGTTCATAATACTATCCACAGAACAAATTAATTATCGGGGATAATTATTGTACATAAAATGTTTGTTATACAAGTATATCATACTGTATTGCAATCATACTAATATTTTTTTCTTTGGTTCCATATGCTTCACTGTGAAGTTTAGGGATATTTCATCTACGGAGGTATACAAGATTTTTCTCTGAACAGTCAGATGAATGGGTAAGTAGAAGTAATAACCACGCTAGTGGAAATAACACAAAATAATAGCTGCAACTTCAAGTGTAACCACACCCTCAATCGAAATATAAATTATATAAGTCGCGCTAACCAAATATTGAATAGAAAGTCCATATACCAACTGATAGGTATAGGTTGGTGAACTAAGAAATAGTCTCTACCAAGTATAATTATAAAGTCCAAATTAATGTGCAATATATAAGTCGAGGTGATGATGAAAATCCAAACTCCCATATGATATTGCGCTTACCAGAAACCAGGTGAATGGTATGTTACTTTTTGGCTCTGGTAGCCTGGAGCTGTATATTTTGCTAATTAGCTTTCAGTGTTGTGGCCCACTCTGTTTTATTTTTTTGCTGTTATTGACATTTGAAACAGAACATTTATCACCAAAACTGAATGTGAATTATAGTTTAAGAACCCATGCTTCTGTCCATAAATCTGTTGCCATGCAATTGGATGACATCATTGGCTGGACAGATTGTTTCTTTTGGTGGCTGCGGTACCACTGACCCTTTGGTGTAAGTACTGCTCACACTGCCTTCTCATCTATTCAGAACCTATTCATTCTTCTTTATTTATATTGTAGATAAAAACAACAGAGGTGGTGGTGGCTGAACACTTCTCTGCAATTTAAATGGTAAGAGGTCTGTAGGATTACAAGTCTGTATCTTAAAGAAGAACTCCAGCTTTTCACACAATTTACATTGTCTGGGCCAAGCTGGCCTAAACGAACCATGTCCCTTGCTAACCTGTGAGGCTACTGGATGTGCAGTATAAACTGTATGTAGGAGGAGCGTATGAACACAGGAGAGTCTACAGCAGCGGTGCTCAGCCATTCAGAGGGAGCAATGTATTCTATCAATGAATACAAAGCTTCCTCTGACTGGCTGAGTCAGAGAGCAGGTGGATGATGTCTCGGAAGCTTTGTATTTATTAATAGAATACAGTACTCCCTCTGAATGGCTGAGCACCACTGCTATAGATTCCGCTGTGTTCAAGGTATGAGATAGAAAGTCTATGCTCACACCCTGAACAGCGGTATGCTGTATGTTGCCGTAGCTGCATACAGTTTATACCAAACATTCAGCGGCCTCACAGGTTAGTGAGAGACATAGTTTGTTTGGGCCAACTTGGCTCAAATGAACTATGTAAATTGTGTGAAAAGCTGAAGTTCTTCTTAAATCCAATACCCAGGGGGTTTCTATAGGTTACTTCAGGTCCTGAGGCAGGATGCTCTATAGGTTACTAGAGGTCCTAACATAAAAGAAAGGATGTTCTATAGGTTATGGCTTGTCTAAAGGCAATGTATATAATGTATCGCTTCTCGGCAATTTGGCTAAGATCAAGTGTAGTATCTGTTCTTATCAGTGTTGGAATGGAACCGGAAGGTTAGTATCGGTGGTGGCCGAAGTTAACCGGGGCGCTCTGGGCGTAACTGGAGGACCGGAGTAGGCCAAACCAGAGAAAGCCGGATGGTTCCAATGCCTTCCTGATTTGAATGGGTCCGCCCCTGTCAGTTTGAAGGGAGCGAGAAAGCCGGCGTGGTCAACCGGTTAGTACTGCTCCTGGATGTAATTGGTGGGAGTGCGGATGGTGAGGGGAAGGGTCCTTCCTCTTGGGTGAATTTGGCTAGAAGGGGGCAATTTTCTATACCCTTTGAGGTTGGGCTCTCCGTGAGCTGTCTGCATTCCTGGCCTCCTGACAGGAAGGGCTAGACTTGGTCTGGCCATGGGCGGAGTCCGAAAAAGCCTGTGGTGTATGTGCCCCTGGGGTGGCAGCCCAGGGGTGCCTCAATTTCACTGGTGAGGGGCAGCTCACCTGAGTTTTTGTGGCACCTTGGTCACTACACCATCACACTTTTTCTGCACCTGCCTCTTGGGGTGGGCCTTTTGGCCAACACCAGAGGAATTTTTTTATTCCTGGCCGGGGGGCCTGTCGAGGTCTTGCACTTAGGCACAACCCAGCACTTCTCCACTTCCCCTTTCCCCACTCTGTTTTTTCTTTGTTTGTGTGTTCACGTGTGTCCCTTTTTGGTTATTTGTCACTTGCACGACTTGGATGGCGTAGGTCCTCGGGCCTGCCCTGTAAGTCTTGGGGGGGGGTGGATATGGCCTTTTGGCTTAGTTCGCCCTCTCCCATGGGGTCTCCCTTCGGGGGAGCCCCACCTAGTACTCGGGGTGGGCCGTTTTGGCAGTCCCCCTGGAGAATGGGGTCTGCCCGGCTTCGGCTGGGTGGACCAAAGTGAGTACCTCAGTCCCTGTCAGGAGTTTTGCGCCCCGGGGGATCAGGGTCAGGGCCCTTCCTCTTCGGAGGAGGGCCATGTGTACGCCTTGTGCACTTTTTGTGTGTCTCACGTTTGCGTGTGTGCACTTTATTATGCACCGGGTGTAAGTCTTTTGAGTGTGTTTCACATACCACGGGCTTAAAAAAAGGAAAAAAAATAAAAAATAAAGGCAATGTATATTGTGCCTTATAGGTTATTGTGCATTGTGCAGCCAAAACACAGGATGTTTTTCAGGGTACTGTGTGTCTTGTGGCAGTAGACAGGGTTTAATATACGTTGCTGCAGGTCCTATGGCATTATACAGGGAGTTCTATAGATTATGGAGTGTCCTGAGGCACTATATGTACAGTGTGTATATATATATATATATATACAGTGGGTACGGAAAGTATTCAGACCCCCTTAAATTTTTCACTCTTTGTTATATTGCAGCCATTTGCTAAAATCATTCAGGTTTATTCTTCTTCCTCATGAATGTACACATAGCACCCCATACTGACAGAAAAACACAGAATTGTTGACATTGTTGCAGATTTATTAAAAAAGAAAAACTGAAATATCACATGGTCCTAAGTATTCAGACCCTTTGCTGTGACACTCATATATTTAACTCAGGTGCTTTCCATTTCTTCTGATCATCCTTGAGATGGTTCTACACCTTCATTTGAGTCCAGCTGTGTTTGATTATACTGATTGGACTTGATTAGGAAAGCCACACACCTGTCTATATAAGACCTTCCAGATCACAATGCATGTCAGAGCAAATGAGAATCATGAGGTCAAAGGAACTGCCTGAAGAGCTCAGAGACAGAATTGTGGCAAGGCACAGATCTGGCCAAGGTTACAAAAAGATTTCTGCTGCACTTAAGGTTCCTAAGAGCACAGTGGCCTCCATAATCCTCAAATGGAAGACGTTTGGGACGACCAGAACCCTTCCTAGAGCTGGCCGTCCGGCCAAACTGAGCTATCGGGGGAGAAGAGCCTTGGTGAGAGAGGTAAAGAAGAACCCAAAGATCACTGTGGCTGAGCTCCAGAGATGCAGTCAGGAGATGGGAGAAAGTTGTAGAAAGTCAACCATCACTGCAGCCCTCCACCAGTCGGGGCTTTATAGCAGAGTGGCCCGACGGAAGCCTCTCCTCAGTGTAAGACACATGAAAGCCCGCATGGAGTTTGCTAAAAAACACCTGAAGGACTCCAAGATGGTGAGAAATAAGATTCTCTGGTCTGATGAGACCAAAATAGAACTTTTTGGCCTCAATTCTAAGCGGTATGTGTGGAGAAAACCAGGCACTGCTCATCACCTGTCCAATACAGTCCCAACAGTGAAGCATGGTGGTGGCAGCATCATGCTGTGGGGGTGTTTTTCAGCTGCAGGGACAGGACGACTGGTTGCAATCGAGGGAAAGATGAATGCGGCCAAGTACAGGGATATCCTGGACAAAAACCTTCTCCAGAGTGCTCTGGACCTCAGACTGGGCCGAAGGTTTACCTTCCAACAAGACAATGACCCTAAGCACACAGCTAAAATAACGAAGGAGTGGCTTCACAACAACTCCGTGACTGTTCTTGAATGGCCCAGTCAGAGCCCTGACTTAAACCCAATTGAGCATCTCTGGAGAGACCTAAAAATGGCTGTCCACCAACGTTTACCATCCAACCTGACAGAACTGGAGAGGATCTGCAAGGAGGAATGGCAGAGGATCCCCAAATCCAGGTGTGAAAGACTTGTTTCATCTTTCCCAAAAAGACTCCTGGCTGTATTAGATCAAAAGGGGGCTTCTACTAAATACTGAGCAAAGGGTCTGAATACTTAGGACCATGTGATATTTCAGTTTTTGTTTTTTAATAAATCTGCAACAATGTCAACAATTCTGTGTTTTTCTGTCAGTATGGGGTGCTATGTGTACTTTCATGAGGAAGAAGAATGAACTTAAATGATTTTAGCAAATGGCTGCAATATAACAAAGAGTGAAAAATTTAAGGGGGTCTGAATACTTTCCGTACCCACTGTATATATATATATATATATATATATATATATATATATATATATATAAATATTTACATGTATACAGTCTCTCACAAAAGTGAGTACACCCTCACATTTTTATAAATATTTTATTTTATCTTTTCATGTGACAACACTGAAGAAATTACACTTTGCTACAATGTAAAGTAGTGAGTGTATAGCTTGTATAACAGTGTAAATTTGCTGTCCCCTCAAAATAACTCAACACACAGCCATGAATGTCCAAACCGCTGGCAACAAACATGAGTACACCCCTAAGTGAAAATGTCCAAATTGGACTCAATTAGCCATTTTCCCTCCCTGGTGTCATGTGACTCCCTAATGTTACAAGGTCTCAGGCAGGAATGGGGAACATAAAGGGAGTGTTAAATTTGGTGTTATCACTCTCACTCTCTCATACTGGTCACTGGTAGTGATGTCGCGAACCTAAATTTCGCCGTTCGCGAACGGCGAACGCGAACATCGTCAAATGTTCGCGAACCGGCGAACCGGGCGAACCGCCATAGACTTCAATAGGCAGGCGAATTTTAAAACACACAGGGACTCTTTCTGGCCACAATAGTGATGGAAAAGTTGTTTCAAGGGGACTAACACCTGGACTGTGGCATGCCGGAGGGGGATCCATGGCAAAACTCCCATGGAAAATTACGTAGTTGACGCAGAGTCGGGTTTTGATCCATAAAGGGCATAAATCACCTAACATTCCTAAATTGTTTGGAATAACGTGCTTTAAAACATCCAGTGTGTGAATACGATCAGGTATGATGTTGTATCGGTCAAGTAGTGTAAGGGTTACGCCCGCTTCACAGTGACAGACCAAACTCTGACAGACCAAACTCCCCGTTTAACAGTCAGTCAGTCAGTCCATTTGCACAACCGCAAACTCCCCATTTGCACAAGGTTGGATACCAAGCTAGCCATGTCCCGTTCCTTGTCCTCACTGACATCATTGAAGGTCTCTTCCTCATCCCCACCCACGTACAACACCAAGGGCTCCCGAAAGGTGACAACAAGCCCCCTGGGACGCCTGCTTTGGCTGGTATTCCACCTCCTCAAAGCCACCTTCCTCCTCTGACTTCTCTTCTTCAGACATCTCTCTCTGTGTTGCCACAGGTCCAGCAATTGACAATGACAAGGCTGCTTCTGGTGGTGATGGGGACCACAACTCTTCCTCTTCATGCTCATCTACAGCCTGATCCAATACTCTTCGCAGGGCACGCTCCAGAAAAAACGCATATGGGATGAGGTCGATGATGTTGCCTTGGGTTCGACTGACTACCAGGTTTGTCACCTCCGCAAAAGGACGCATGAGCCTACAGCCATTGTTCATGAGCATTCAGTAACGCGGCCAAAAAATACCCGGCTCCGCAGAAAGAATGAAAGAAAATGAATGTTTTTTCTATGAAAAATTATCCCGCGGATCGCTTTTGGTCTGTTCACAATGAAGCAACGACCTTATCATCTGGGGTGTGCCAACACACTCCTAGAGGTGATCGCTTCATTGTGATACGCAAGCCCCTTCACCACGACAAGGTAATGATCACAAAGGGGAATTGACACATGTATGTGCCTTTTTTTTTGTTTTTTTTTGCAGCCACAGTGTAGCACCAGAGGCCAGAAAAATTAGGCATGTACACATGCATGAAAAAGCAGGTATTGTTGCAGCCGCTGCTTTAGCAGCGGCCTGAAAAATTGAGGTTTTCAAGACAAAAAGTGCACTAAAACATTGCGGCTTGAACCGTAGTTGCTGGCGGAGACATCACGTAAGTCATCCGGCATGCAGAGAATGATTAAATACAGCAGAGTGTGGACCATTTTTAGCCCAAGGCATCTCAGTCATCACCAGGCCTTTTTTAGTCAAATGCATCCCCTACTGTCAGTCCCTTCGGGATCCATGCCTCATTCATCTTAATAAACGTGAGGTAATCAAGACTTTTTTGACCTAGACGACTTCTCTTCTCAGTGACAATACCTCCTGCTGCGCTGAAGGTCCTTTCTGACAGCACACTTGAAGCGGGGCAGGCCAGAAGTTCAATGGCAAATTGGGATAGCTCAGGCCACAGGTCAAGCCTGCACACCCAGTAGTCAAGGAGTTCATCGCTCCTCAGAGTGTCGATATCTGCAGTTAAGGCAAGGTAGTCTGCTACCTGTCGGTCGAGTCGTTCTCTGAGGGTGGACCCCGAAGGGCTGTGGCGATGCGTAGGACTAAAAAAGCTCTGCATGTCCTCCATCAACAAGACGTCTGTAAAGCGTCCTGTCCTTGCCGGCGTGGTTGTGGTGGTAGGAGGAGGATTACTTTCACCTCTTCCCCTGTTGGATTCCCGTTGTGCTGTGACATCACCCTTATATGCTGTGTAAAGCATACTTTTCAACTTATCTTGTAGCTGCTGCATCCTTTGCGCCTGCCGGTAATTAGGTAACATATCAGAGACTTTCTGCTTATACCGGGGGTCTAGTAGCGTGGCCACCCAGTACAGGTCGTTCTCCTTCAGCCTTTTTATACGAGGGTCCCTCAACAGGCATGACAGCATGAAAGACCCCATTTGCACAAGGTTGGATGCCGAGCAACTCATGTCCAATTCCTCGTCCTCACTGATGTCATTGAAGGTGTGTTCTTCCCCCCAGCCACGTACAACACCACGGGTACCAGATAGGTGACAACGAGCACCCTGGGATGCCTGCTGTGGTTGGTGTTCCTCCTCCTCAAAGCCACATTCCTCCTCTGACTCCTCTTCCTCAGACTCCTCTTCCAGTGTTGCCGCAGGTCCAGCAAGCGATGGTAAGGCTGTTTCTGGTGGTGATGGTGACCACAACTCTTCCTCTTCCTCTTCACGCTCATCTACGGCCTGATCCAGCACTCTTCGCAGGGCACGCTCCAGGAAGAAAACATATGGGATGATGTCGCTGATGGTGCCTTCGGTGCGACTGACTAGGTTTGTCACCTCCTCAAAAGGACGCATGAGCCTACAGGCATTGCGCATGAGCGTCCAGTAAGGTGGCAAAAAAATACCCAGCTCCGCAGAGGCTGTCCTAGCACCCCGGTCATACAAATACTCGTTGACCGCTTTTTCTTGTTGGAGCAGGCGGTCGAACATTAGCAGTGTTGAATTCTAACGTGTCGGGCTGTCGCAAATCAAGCGCCTCACTGGCATGTTGTTTCGCCGCTGAATATCTGCAAAGTGCGCCATGGCCGTGTAGGAACGCCTGAAATGGCCACACACCTTCCTGGCCTGCTTGAGGACGTCCTGTAAGCCTGGGTACTTCTGCACAAAGCGTTGTACAATCAGATTCAACACATGTGCCATGCACGGCACATGTGTCAACTTGCCCAAATTCAATGCCGCCAACAAATTGCTGCCGTTGTCACACACCACTTTGCCGATCTCCAGTTGGTTCAGGGCGGACAGTAGTGCTGGTCCGGTGTGACTTTCTGCTTTCAGGCAAGTCAACCCCAAGACAGCGTGACACTGTCGTATCCGGCATGTGGAATAGCCCCTGGGGAGCTGGGGGGGTGCAGTTGGTGTGGAGCAAGACGCAACAGCAGAAGAGGACTCAGCCGAGGAGGTTAGCAAAGAGAATGGAGTAGGAGGAGTAGAGGAGGTGGCAGCAGGCCTGCCTGCAAGTCGTGGCGGTGTCACCAACTCCTCTGCAGCAGAGCCACGCATTCCATGCTTGGCAGCCGCCAGCAGGTTTACCCAATGCGCAGTGTAAGTGATAAACCTGCCCTGACCGTGCTTTGCAGACCAGCTATCAGTGGTCAGATGGACCCTTGCCCCAACACTGTGTGCCAGACGTGACATGATTTCATTTTCCACAATAGAGTACAGGTTGGGGATTACCTTTTGTGAAAAATAATTTCGGCCGGGTACCTTCCACTGCGGTGTCCCAATAGCGACAAATTTTTTGAAGGCCTCAGACTCCACCAGCTTGTATGGTAAAAGCTGGCGGGCTAAGAGTTCTGACAAGCCAGCTGTCAGACGCCGGGCAAGGGGGTGACTCTGTGAGATTGGCTTCTTACGCTCAAACATTTCCTTGACAGACACCTGACTGTGGGCAGATGAGCAGGAACTGCTGAAGGTGAGAGGCGGAGGGGCGGGTTGTTGATAGGGGGCATGGAGGACAGCAGTGGTTGACGTGGCTGAAGATGCTGGACCAGGAGGAGGATGGTGGCTTTCAGTTTGTGTGCTGCTTTTACTCATGTGTTAATCCCATAGGCGTTTGTGATGTGAGATCATGTGCCTTCGCAAAGCAGTTGTACCTAGGTGGGTGTTAGACTTCCTACGACTCAGTTTCTTTTGGCACAGGTTACAAATGGCATCGCTGATATCAGAGGCAGACACACAAAAAAAATGCCACACTGCTGAGCTTTGCAAGGACGGCATTCTGGTGGTGGCAACAGCTTGCGTTGATTGGCGTGCTGTCTGGCTGACCCCGGGTGCCGAATCTACATGCTGTCTGACTGCGCCACTAGCTCCTTGCGATGACCTCCTCCCCCTGCTTCCAACTCGTCTCCTCCTCCTCCTCTCTGTCTCCCCATCTGAACTTTCCCCCTCTTCTTCTGCTCTTCGAGCAGGCACCCAGGTGACATCCACAGACACATCGTCATCATCAGCCGCTTCACTTGACAACTCAGCAAAGGCAGCAACAGCAGGTACAACATCATCATCATCATCACAATGTACGTCCATGTGTATAATGCTGCCTGACTGAGACATATCCCCGTTATCTACATACTCTGGCACTAATAGTTGCGCATCACTTATTTCTTCCAACTGATGTGAAAATAACTCCTCTGACGGATCAAGTGAAGCGGCTGTGGTGCTAGTGTTGGTGGTGGTGCCTGCGGGCTGGCGAGTGGTAAATTGAGAGGTGCCCGAAGCTGAGCTGGAGGAGGATGGTGCATTAAGGTTCCGAGCGGAAGCTGTAGACGATTGGGTGTCCTGTGTAAGCCAGTCAACTATGTCCTCAGAATTTTTTGAGTTCAGGGTCTGTGGTGGCCTCTGAACACTGGGCATTATTCTAGGGCCTAAGGAAATCACAGCACCACGACCACGACGGCCCTTGCGGGGTGGCCTGCCTCTGCCTGTCATTTTTTTTTTTAATGTGTTGTACTATGAGTGCAAGGTGCTTTGCCACCCTATAGGAGTGTTGGGCACTGGGTACAGTACACTCTGTGGACCTGACAGTCACTGGCAGCCCAGGCAACTGCAATTATAAAAAAATATATATATTTTTAATTTGCAAGCTGCTGTGCCACCGTATATATCAGTGGTGGGTGGGCAGTGGCACAGTACACTCTCTGTGGACCTGACAGTCACTGGCAGCCCAGGCAACTGCAATTATAAAAAAATATATATATTTTTAATTTGCAAGCTGCTGTGCCACCGTATATATCAGTGGTGGGTAGGCAGTGGCACAGTACACTCTCTGTGGACCTGACAGTCACTGGCAGCCCAGGCAACTGCAATTATAAAAAAATATATATATTTTTAATTTGCAAGCTGCTGTGCGACCGTATATATCAGTGGTGGGTGGGCAGTGGCACAGTACACTCTCTGTGGATCTGACAGTCACTGGCACCCAGGCAACTGCAATTATAAAAAAAATATATATTTTTTTACTTTGCAAGCTGCTGTGCCACCGTATATATATCAGTGGTGGGTGGGCAGTGGCACAGTACACTCTCTGTGGACCTGACAGTCACTGGCAGCCCAGACAACTGCAATTATAAAAAAATATATATATTTTTAATTTGCAAGCTGCTGTGCCACCGTATATATATCAGTGGTGGGTGGGCACGCAGTGGCACTACAGTGGGCACAGTACACTCTGTGGACCTGACAGTCACTGGCTGCCCAGGCAACTGCAATAATAAAAAATATATATTTTTTCTTTTTTAATTTGCAACAAGATGCTGTGCCACCGTATATATATCAGTGGTGGGCAGTGCACTGCAGTGGGTACAGTACACTCTGTGGACCTGACACAGCACTCACTGCAATTATGACAGAGGAAAAAAAATATATTTTTTAAAATGCACGGTACTGTGCCTGTGCCACCCGAAATGAGTGTAGTGTGCACACAGTACAGTCTGTGGTGGGTCTGTGGCCTCTCACACTCAGCGGGCAGGCAACTGCAGTGTACAATAGATATATATATATATATATATATATAGATATAAAAAGAAAAAACTCAATTACCAGCCCTTAAAAGGGCTTTTGGGGACACTAGATATATATATATATATATATATATATATATATATATATATATATAAAAAATTACACAAATAGAAGGGCTTAGAAGGGCTTTTTGGGGTGCTGTCAGGAATAGGATGCTGTCCTTACAGCAGTAGTGGGCCAAGAACACTGACTAGCAAGACCAGGAACACTGACAACACTGACAACTGTCCCTAGCTATTAACAGCAGCAGCAGCAGCAGCAGCTCTCCCTGCTCTCACTAACACACACTGCTTCAGAATGATCTAAGATGGATGCTGCCCTTGCTTATTTATAGGAGGAGGGAGGTATGCTGATTGGCTGGAAATGTGCCTGCTGACTGTGAAGTTCAGGGTCAAAGTTTGCCTCAATGATGTATTATAGGGGGCGGACCGAACATTGCATATGTTCGCCCGCAGCGGTGAACGCGAACATGCTAAGTTCGCCGGGAACTGTCCGCCGGCGAACAGTTCGGTACACCTCTAGTCACTGGTAGTTCAACAGTTTCTGTTATACAAGCTGTACACTCACTACATTATACTGTATGCAAAAAACATAAGCTGCGCTGACTGTGAAATCAAAGATTACAAAAGTGACAGAAAAATTCAACTGATAATGAAAAGACAAATATGGTAATGAAAACAAACACCAAAATTGTAATAAAAAATTAACAGCAGTGAAAGTACAAAAATGGTGATAAAGTAAATGTCCAACCATAGAGTCTTAAAAAATTGTGTTAAAAATGTGAAAATCCCACCATCGTATCCGCCACCACTCAGATAGCCTGCTTACCAGAGAAAGGGGACCACAACAACGCTAGAAGTATACTTTGTTATGCTGTGGTATCTTATGACACAAACGGACCTCTCCTCAGTGATGTTCCAAATATTGGGTGGCTTGTCAAAGGGTAATGATCCCCAAAAGATATAACAATAGTTGCGCCATAGTGTGATGACGTATGGAAATTTATTGAAAGAGAAGAGAGATTACACTTACAACACAGTAGTAATCATAGGCATAAAAACAGAGCTGGCCGGCTGCAAACACAACGACCGTCCTTCCGGGATCTCTCACACGCGATGATGTCAGCACGTTGTGGATCCGACGTATTTCATCACAGATGACGTCATCCTGGGGCACATTATATTGTAGCAAAGTGTCATTTCTTTAGGGTTGTCACATGAAAAGATATAATAAAATATTTACAAAAATGTGAGGGGTGTACTCAGTTTTGTGAGATACTGTATGTGTGTGATCTATAGGTTATCGGAGGTCATAAGGCAATATACAGGTTGTTCTATAGGTTATGGTGCAATTGTAAAGGCAATATCTATATATTTTTTTAAACAACATACATGTCTATACTTACCTACTCTGTGCAATTGAATTTAACAGAGCGGTCAGGAACCTCTTCTTCTCGAGTCCCTAACCAGTGCTCCTGGCTCCTCCTCTCTGTCCAATGCTGCCACCAGTAAACCACTTCCCATGGGGGCACTTGTGCACGCTCGCTCTATTGACACAGACAGTGGGACTCAGCCCCCCCCCCCCCCCGCTCCCTCATCACTGGCTTTGATTACAATGGCTCCTTGTGCCCCAGCAAAGCTCAGTGAGACTCCGGAAGTGAGGGGAGAGAAGAACTGCAGGCCTGCACAGAGCTGGATTGAATTAAGGTTTAGGTAAGTAAAAGGGTGAGGGGGATGCTGATGCCTAAACATTGTTTATCTTAATGCAAGGAATGATTTAAGGTAAAAAAATGTTTAGGCTTTAGATCCACTTTAAGGCAATATACAAGGTGTTCTATAGGGTACAATATGTCTTATGTAATATATAGGTTGTGCTATAGGGTATTACAGGCCCCGAGGCAAAAGAAAGAGTGTTCTGTAGGGTACTGCAGAGTTTAAGGTATTATACAGGATGTTCTATAAATGATGGTGTGTCTCAAGCAATATATAGGGTTTTTTTTTTTAGGTTACTGCAGGTCCTGAGGTAATATACAGTGTGTTCTTTGGGTTACTGCAGGTCCTTAGGCAATATATATGGTGTTCTATAAGTTTCCGCATCTGAAAAAAGAGCCAGACACGAAGTAGCAAAATACATGATGCCACTAGCCAATTACGTACTGTATGTTTATGTTTCTTAAAACATCTGCAAAAAAGGGCAAAAATGTAGATCTGAACTTTGAGAAAAAGGAAGCAGAATGGATTGGGGTACTGCCCGATGTTCATCTTCATGTTGTTCTAGATTTTACATGCAGTGGTGTTTGATACAGTTTTAACCACTTAAGCCCCGGAGGATTTGGCTGCTCAAAGACCAGGGCCTATTTTGCGATTCGGCACTGCGTGAATTTAATGGACAATTGCACGGTCGTGCGATGCTGTACCCAAATGAAATTGACGTCCTTTTTTTCCCCACAAATAGAGCTTTCTTTTGGTGGTATTTGATCACCTGTGCGATTTTTACTTTTTGCGCTATAAACAAAAATAGAGCGACAATTTTGAAAAAATAACAATATTTTTCACATTTTTTTTATATGAAATCCCCCCCCCCCCCCCAAAATGTAAAAATCTCAATTTTTTAACATTTCAGGCAAATTTGTTTTCTGCTACATATTTGTGGTGAAAAAAATTACAATAAGCGTATTTTGATTGGTTTGCGCAAAAGTTATTGCATTTACTAACTACAGGAAAGATTTATGTCATTTTTATTGTTTTTTTTTTTAACTAGTAATGGCGGCCATCTGCGATTTTTTTTGCGGGACTGCGACTTTGAGGCGGACAGATCGGACTCTTGACTGATATTTTTGACACTTTTGGGGGTACCAGTGACATTACAACAGTAATCAGTGCTATACATATGCACTGTTACTGTAAAAATGACACTGACAGGGAAGGGGTTAACTTTATTAGAGATCCAGGGGTTAAGTGTGCTCCTAGGGGCGTGCTTCTAACTGTCAAGGGGCGTGGCTTTTGATGTAACCACAGAGACATATGATCCTACATTGCAGGATCGTATGATCTCTACAGTTACACCAGGGAGAATGACAGACGGCTGTGTTTACATTAGCCGCTTGCCTTTCTCCCTCTCCAGCGGGAGATCGCGAGTGGCCGGTGGACATTAGAGCCGCCGGTCACTCGCGTGGTGATGGCAGTGAACGAGCGGTGGCGGGAGCGCGCCTCCAACCCCTATTGGCTCGTGGGAGTGAGTGACGTACCGATACGTCACTTTGCCCAGGAGGGGCTGATCGCCGCAGTATATGTACTTGCGGCGGTCAGCAAGTGGTTAAAAAAGTGACAATTTGTATATTTTTGTTGTTCATACAGTAAATTTGGTTTGGCATTTAGGCTCCATTAACACCTGAACGTATTGTTTTGAAATGAAATGGGATTTTGCTTGTTGGGCGTTTAGAGACTTCAGACATGAGCGTTTTACGAGCTGAAATACGCTCAGGTGTGAACAGAGCCTTAGTGCCAGTCTCTGCTAAAATCTGTGCATGAATTTACATGTGAGGAAGCATGTTCAAAAAATTTGTTACTGTTGAGATGTAGGTACATTCCTGCCAAACTTCCTTCTAGTGGCCAAAAATGTGACACAACATTGACTAACAACCTTCTACCTATGCTGTATGCTAATCTCTAAAGTAACATGGCATATTTCTGGACAAAAAGAGTCCTTTTTTTTAACAGTCCGTTACATAAATTTGCAAACTGACAATTACAATGCACCTGTCAGGGACATTCTGGTAATAGGCAGATGCGCGTGCTCAGAAAACACAAAGATTTGCCAGATGCGAACGCCTATGCAGATACGTGCACGTTAGCGGTTTTAGCACTGGTGCCAAAATGTCATATATAAGGGCAGCAGCAGACACACTCCTAAACCTTGTGGACAGCCTTCCCAGAAGAGTTGAAGCTGTTATAGCTGCAAAGGGGGAGCCAACTCAATATTGAAGCCTACGGACTATGACTGGGATACCATTAAAGTTCATGCGTGTGTAAAGGCAGACGTCCCAATACATTCGGTAATATAGTGTGTGTGTGTGTGTATATATAAATATATATACATATACACACACACACAGTATATATAACATTTTTTGTACATTTGGAGGATAAATGTGATGCACTGGAACATTGACATATGTAATTGCATGGGCCTTCTTTTTTAAGTGATCTTATTCTTTGGCAGTATTTAAGATTTTTCAGTTATAGTTATAGTTGTGTCATAGTTTGTCATTTACGTGCTAACCTGGCACCTAAAAGTCCCATGTATATATACTTTTTTATGTAATGTAATAACACAGTGTGCAGTCAAACATGTGGATTTAGACTTTTATATTTGTTTATGGGCTTTATGTTGAATTTTTTTTTGCTATAAAAACGTGTATTTAGCACTGGTGCTATTAAAGTGGTAGTATACTCAAAAAAAAAAAAAAAAAAAAACCCTGCAAGACAAAAGGTATAATGAGCTAGTATGCAGTCGCGGGGGATTAACTTTCCGGCAACTTCCCAGCAAAGAACTCTGAAGGTAATTTTTTTCTGACATGACATCTGCCTGCTCGTCCAACATCAGTGCCTGACCTCACAAATGCGTTTCTGGAGGAATGGTCAAACATCCCCATAGACACACTTTTAAACCTTGTGGACAGCCTTGCTAGAAGAGTTGAAGCTGTTATACTGTTATAGGTGCAAAGGGTGGGCCAACTCAATATTAAACCCTACAAACCAAGACTGGGATACCATTAAAGTTCATGTGCGTGGAAAGGCAGGTGTCCCAATACTTCTGACGATATAGTGTATATGGATTGCACAATAATCAATCAATTTGCATGAATTAATTAGGATATGAATACCATGTTGGCACGTTTAGATATCAGTACTAATTCTTTGAACCCACAGACTATATAGGAGAACTATGCAGCATTTACTAATTGATTAATGGCATTCGTTTTAAAAGAAGGACATTATGAATGTTATTTAAGAGAATATTTTATTATGGAATTTGTGATTTTGATGTTGGTTTTGTCATGCATGTTATGTTTTGAGCACATTTGATCAAGATACCAGTATATTCTGATGCATATGTGAGAATGCACGTGATGCTAGCTGCAGTCCAAATGTATTTCTCTTACAAAATATTAAAGAAGTGCACTGAAGTTTATAGAACCACATAGTTTGCTGGCACAAAGGGTGGTAATAAATAACTCGTACTCAGACTGGTCTGGAGTGATAAGTGGGGTGCCCCATAGCTCAGTCCTGGGACCAATTTTGTTCAATCTATTCATAAATAGCATTGAGGACGGGATCACTAGCTCAATCTCAGTTTTTGCAGACGACACAAAATTAGGCAGGGCAATAACTTCACATTATGATGCAGAAATCTTACAGAATGACCTGAACAAAATAACAGAGTGGGCAACTACATGGCAAATGAGATTTAATGTGGAGAAGTGTAAGGTTTTGCACTTGGGGACTAAAAACATAAACGCAAAATAAACGTTAGGGGGGGATCCTTTGGGGGAATCAAGAATGGGGAAAGATCTGGGAGTCTTAGTAGAAGATAGACTAAGCAATAGCATGCAATGTCAAGCTGCAGCTGCCAAAGCCAGCAGAATATTGGCATGCATAAGGAAGGGGGTGTATTCCAGAGATAAATCTATAATCCTACCACTTTATAAAATTCTGGTCTGGCCACACCTGGAGTATTCTGTCCAGTTCTGGTCGCCAATCCTCAGAAGGGTTGTGCTGAAAATGGAAAGAGTCCAAAGAAGGGCAACTAAGCTAACTAGGGGATTGGATGACCTAAATTATGAGGAGCGTTTACAAGCGCTTAATTTATTCTCCCTAGAGAAGAGACTCCTGAGAGGGGACATGATAGCGATTTACAAATACATCAACAGTGATCTCAACATAGAAAAAAATATATATTCAGTCACAAGGAGTGCAAGAGAACACGAGGCCATTCAATGCGATTAGAGAAGAAGCGATTTAACCTCAGGCTACGCAAAGGGTTTTTTTTCAGTGAGAGTATTAAGATTGTGGCACTCACTTCCACAAATGGTAGTAACTGCGGGGAGTATGGCTACTTTTAAAAGACTCTTGGACATACATCTCCAAGATCAAAACTCTCAGGGGATGGGAAATGAATACATCCACACACACCTAGACAGGATGGACAATTGTCTTTATTCAACCTCAACTACTATGTAACTATGTAACATGATTGGATGATGGAAGTCAGCAGAGCTTTCCCTCATTTACTAAGCTCTTGAGCAACTGCACTTGCAGAGTGCAACTCCACATTCCAAATGCGCAGTCTATTTGCCTTTAGTAAATCAATCCCTATTTGTTGTTATTTTAGGAACAAATACTAGACCCTTGTCCAGGAATATAGCGTCAGCCCCCTAGCCCTGAACTATAACAGTATATATTCCCTAAAAAAGAAAAAAAAACAAGCATGGGGCTCCCTAAAAATTCATATTATACCCTTACTCAGGATCTGGTATGGATGTTGAGAGGGCTAATTACCAAAAAACAAAAGAATTGAATGGGATCCCTTTCAAAACCTATACTAGAACCCTATCCTTGAGCAGGACCACAAAAAAAAATGAAGTGGGGTCCCCCAAAATATCTATACCAGACCCTTGTTCAGACATGCAACTTGGCTGCCCAGAAAATGTGGGCCAGTAAGCATGCCTCTCCCCCAACCAAAAGTTCCTAAATATCCAATATTCACCAGGTGAATGAATAGGAGGTACATACCCAGAGTTACTCATTCAAAAACTGAATTGAATATCTAAATACGAAAAGCGCTTTAAGTAAAAAATAAAAAGTAAATAAACATTGCCCCCTAATCCAATGTCAATCACATCATCTAGCAATGTACATCCATTATCAATTGTGATGAGCGACCAACCGGCGATTTGTGGACACAAAGATCCACTCCATGGCAATCCCACCGCTAATCTTGATGCAAATGAAAGCTCCCTGGCCAGCTGCTGAATGTCAACAGGCCGGCCAGGCTGGCCAGGAATGCTATATGACATCATTGACCACTTTAGTTACAAACACAAGCAAGCTAAGGAAGAACTGTCATTCAGCAGCAGTTTTTTTTTTCTCAAATTCCTGGAATACATCCTACAGGTGTGCTACTTTATATGCAGGTTTGAGGAACCCCAAAAACATGTTGTTTAAAGGATTTGAATCACATGGTCCACAATAGGGTGTGAATGCTATTTTCAGGGTTTGCAGATTTCCCAAAGGGTTCAGCGAACACCCAGCGCACTAAAGTTTGCTCATACTTTTTTTGTTTTGTTTATTTTGTGATGGGGATGGGAGAAGGGAATGAGTGGGATACTCCTCTGGCTCAACTAGGTACAAATGGGACACTGTACAGAAAAATGCCTGTTGGCGCTGTCTTGATGCCAGCTGAATGCCGGCCAACGCTCCCTGGCGCTTGAAGATACTGTTCTGCTGAACTGTGCTGAAACTTTGACTTTAATTCTCAGATTAACTCAGAAGATCCAGGACTATAAGACATTTGACTCCTGACACTCTGTTTAGCTCAAAAGTCCAGTGAACAGCTCCCTCCAGCCCTTCACTGACTGAGATAGCTCCTTGTAACTGCTTGTGCTGCTGCAACTCACAACACTGTACACTTCACACTGTACACATTAACTCTTCAGGGCACAACTGCTGGCACCCCCTCTAACACTTCAGGGTCCTCTTCACTAGGCACCCCCTCTAACACTTCAGGGTCCTCTTCACTAGGTACCCCCTCTAACAATTCAGATTCCTCTTCACTAGGCACCCCCTCTAACACTTCAGGGTCCTCTTCACTAGGCACCCCCTTGACACTATCTGGCTCCTGGATCCCTGGGACCTTCACTGGAGTGGTCCCCTCTACACTTCAGATAGACCCTCAGGGGCAATTCACAGTACTCCCGAACTTGGCATGCTTTCCTGGAACTGAACCCCTCTATCTCCACTGGTCCTCAGCACACCGGATCTTCTCTGCAGCTCAGCTCAGCTCTCTCTCTGGACTATCAGGCAGCCACCCGAGACACCTGTTCCTTCTGACAGGAGGAAAGACAGCCGTACCCTCCCTCCCTGGACTCTGCTTCCCGCCAAAGACGCTGTGTCATGCGTTCCCCTCGAACCTATACCCACTCCCAGAATCCTCTGCAGCAGAATATGCCTTCTGGGGTAGATACAGGCCTGAATGAGCCACTGATTGGGGTTCCTCCACTGCCCAATGAGAATCCTCTCATGGAGCCAGTGGGGAGATCTCCCCCCTCAGCAGTCCCACCTGGGAGACATGACAGCTTAGCTGAAAATCATGGCCCTGCTACTAGGCAGCCAAGGCCCATTATGCTTTTACCTAGCACCTAACTACCTACACTCATGTATGCTGTGCTTAATTTCACAGATGGATGATTGCACCACAAAAACTCAAACAGGTAAGTAATCAAGGTTCTTTGGTTTAGAAACCTTACCCCTCCCTCTTTTTCTGCTGGAGCTCAAGAAAAACTCAAGAAAAACTCCATTGACCCAAAGAAAGCTGCAGGATTAAAAGGTAAATTATGGGGATAGACTGCCTAGATGGTTTCCACAACTATAACCCCCCCCCCTCCCTCAGTACTTACCTGCACAAAGTTCAGTTACGAGACAAGGGTGTTAAGGAACCCCGTCCATAGACAAAAAGGATGAGAAAGTAATCCTTTGATTCCTTGATGTCACCTTACATGCATTGGTTATTCAAGTTACTCCATGTACCAGCACTGATTGCTTTTTTATCATAATGTGCCCTATACTAGCCATTTATTAAGGGCATAATGATATTCAGTTACAGGTACTACCTTGGGATGTTCACATTCAATTGCTCACTCTGCATAGGTTTTAATTTAGAATTCAGTTGTTTTCTAAAACATTGAAAAGCCATTTAAGCCTATTCATTCTTACTCTTTATTAAATAAATCACAGTGAGAATAGAATACATTGATTTTATTGTAAAATTGTGCCTGAATTGTATTTTACCATGTAGCTATGTCTATTAAAAATAGAGCATATTAGCTGTGCTAACATACTGTATATTATCCCTTGGATCTAATATTCACTGATCAGTATCATAGATCTGATGTCAAATCTGGATGTTCAGTGCCAATGCACATAATGACATACACCACTGGACATGATAATTTGTTGTCCATTAAATTAATGAAAGCAAGTTGGGAAAGATCAGTTGTGAAAGCATCTGCTGACACTGTGCTGTCAGAAAGCTCTCTCTCCAACAAGAAGTGACAGTCCTGAGATTAAACACTAATTTCTGTTTGAAGGAGTATGGCCAAAATCTATCCGTAATTAGTATGCATATTCCAAGTGACTAGACATCTGTAACACCATCACAAATTATTATAAAATTACATTAAAGTTAAGGTAATATTTATGAAAAACAACAGGGGTATTTAATTGATGAAATTTCATCTGCACAAACAGATGCAGCCCTGCAAAATTCAAGACTAAAATGAGCCATTAACCACTTCAGCTCCGGAATGTTTTACCCCCTTAAGGACCAGGACATTTTTTGCGATACGGCACTGCGCTGCTTTAACTGACAATTGCACGGTCGTGCCACGCTTTACCCAAATAAAATTGATGTCGATAGAGCTTTTTGTTGGTGGTGTTTTATCACCTCTGCGTTTTTTAATTTTTTAGCGCTATAAACAAAAAAGGAACCACAATTTTGAAAAAGAAGAAAAAAAACAATATTTTTTTAACTTTCTGGTACAAAACATTCCCAATAAAAAAATTTTAAAAACTGATCAGCCATTTCTAGCGGTACTCCGACATTACGGCAGACAAATCTGTAATTAGGTGAAACTTTTTGGGCACCATGACACCATTGATTAGTGTCCCCCCTTTGCCTTTAAGAAGAGGTGGACTCCCTTCAGGTTTATCTGCCCTACAACTGTCTATCTAAATGCATGTGGTTCCACTGTTAGAGAATCACAGAAATTAGAGTTAGGTCCACAGAAAATGGGGTGCCTTGTTGGGACTCTGTGGCTTATTCATGTATTTGCAAATGTGTGCAACTAAACCCCTGTTTTTAATGCATACTTTTGGACAGATCAAGTTGGTTGGTCGCAGGCTGGTCGGTAAGTTGAGCTTGGAAATTTCTTTGTTTTTTTTTTCAGATCATTGAAGCACCTGTCATTGATGACATATCTGATCTATGGACCAACAATAATGCATTCCTTTATTTTATTGGGAACTATAAATATGGGTATCAAAATAATGGGAATCAAAGGAACCAAAGAAGGAGCCCAAGACCAGGTTACCCCAGACATGAGGCTCAAAGAGGGTATGGACATCAAACGAGGAGCCCATCACCTGGTTATAATAGACATAAACCATATAGGGATTATCAAATGAGAAGTACTTTTTCAAACCCACACCGGATATGAGGGAAGAATGGGATACAAACAGGAAATGTAGAATTTCTACATATGCCATTGAAGAATAAATCTTTATTTAATCCTCCCATCAGTGATAATGGCCATATAAAAGTATTTAAAAAGTTAGTCACGCAAAATCTACAGAAAATGGAACTTCAAAAGGACAAAGAGGCCAAGAATATTGAAATTGGAATCAAACGCCTAGAAAACAGAAAAAATCTGGTGATCAGACCTGAGGACAAAGTGGGAGGGATTGTCCTCCAGGCTCCAGACTAAAGAGTCTTATAAAGCTGAGCTAGATAGACAATTGAAGAATATAGAAACGTACTTACCGCTAAAGAATAATCTTATGAGAACATAATACTATGAGAACATATAAGAAGGAGTTGGAAAACTTAGTGGACAAGGGTACGAAGAAAGGATTCTTGAATAAGAAAGAAGGAACATACCTTATTTCAAATACCTGTAGGATCCCTTTAATATATACAGTCCCAAAAATACATAATAATAGTATTAATCCACCAGGACATCCAATCTGTTGGAGCCAGGATGGGCCAATACTTAGATCAAAATTTGCAACCTCTAGTACAAAAACTAAAGCATACCTGAGGGATACAAAGCATCTTATCCAGCTGCTGGAAGAACTACAAATAGAAGAAGGACCATGCATATTGGCCACAGGTAATGTTAATTCCCTGTACACAATTATTGGACACCAAGATGCAATAAGAGATACCAAATGGGCACTGAAGCATTTAAATGATGTACCAAGAAAACAACAAGCGTTTTTGGCTGAAAGTTTGGAATTATTTTTGATACGACAATATGTACTATAGACAGGTTAATGGTATTGCAATGGGGGTACGTTTTGCGCTGAGTGTGACAAATATCTTTATAGCAGAATGGGAGGAAAGTAAGATCTACCAAACCATACCCAAGCAATTAAAAATGTACAGGAGGTATATTGATGACATGATCATAGTTTGGAATAGAGATTCAAATACACGGCTTCCTTATCTTAATAGTCTGAATCAAAATGATAAGAACATCACATTTGTATGGGAATATGACATGAAACAGATACATTCTCTTGATCCCACTATATCAGTGAATAAAGGGTCAATCAAGACAAAAACGTATTTTAAGACGGTAGACAGAAATGGTTACATACCAGTGAAGAGCTGCCATTATGCCTCGAGGTTAATAAATGTCCCAAAGGGCCAAATGATGAGATTAAAAAGAAACTGTACAGATGAAAAAGATTTTATGGAACAAGCATTGATGATTGGCCAGAGATTTGTACATAAGGGATATGGAGAATCATTCATCAAACAACAAACTGAAGCAGTTGACTGAATGGATAGACGAGACCTAATTAAAGATAAAGAGAAGTTGGACACATATCAAGACAATATGCCAATTATTCTAAATTATAGAGTACAACATAAAAAAATAGAAAAGGTTTTTAGAAAGCATTGGCCCATCCTGACAGCAGACAAACATTTACAGCAGGAGTCACACACACACACATATCCTAAATTCACTTATAGAAGAGCTCCTACACTACGTAGTAAATTAACCAAAAATATAGTAGATCCCCCCAAAAAATCGAGTTTCACCTTTTTCACAGGAAAAGTTTTTTTCCCTTGTTGACAGTGTTATGCATTTACTAAAACAAAGAGACAGAATATAAAAAGAGAGACCTATATATCCACTACAACAGTGAGTGAATACCAAATAAAAGATTGCATTACATGTAGAACTGAAGGAGTAGTTTGTCTTACATAGTCTGTGTCAGATTCAATACATTGGACGCACCAAGCGTCCAGTGTGGAAAAGAATTAGGGAACATATTCAAATATTAGCAAAGGTTACCCCAAACACTATGCTACTCATCATAATAAAGATCCATCTTCCCTTGTTTTTTGGGCAATTGAGAAATACCACCCCACTGAAGAGGGAGTAATAAAATTACCACTTTGAGTCAAAGGGAATCTTTTTGGATACATGAAATGCAGACCCTTCACCCGTTAGGGAACAGCATAGAATTTGATATTACCTGCTTTTTTAGTAATTGTTTATATTTTTTTTCTTCCCTGCTGCTTTTTTTGTGTTGACCTGACATTCCTGTTTTTATGCCTATTTTTTATAGGATTATATTTATTTTATTTAGTATACACATGAGGTAGTACATCATTACATTAGGGGGTTTATATTATTTTAGTTTATTTATTTTTACATCTAGTCTTGTATTCTACCATTCAATTAATTGCTTCAGTCCTGTGGTATTGTCCCTATCTAATAGTCTGTTAATTATACAGTTTTCTTATCTATAGTTACCAACAAGCAATCTAGAATAGATACCAATTGTGACAGGAGTCACTTTGGGCATGGGGGTTGTGGACCCCAAATTCCTTTAAGGAGGTTGGGAGGCACTATGTCCAGCCTTGTGTGGCTTTCTTATGTTTAAGTCACCCTGCATCTGTTATGGATGCAGGGTGACCAGGAGGGTGGTGAACACTGAAAATATGGTTTGGACTACTACAAATGGGACAGTCATATTCAGGAATAATGTCTCCCTTGTAATATGAAGATTTTTGTTCCCATTTGCCATGAGGTCTCTGAACAGGAAGTCAACTCCTAATATGGTCATTACAGGAAGTTCTGAGGAGACGGACTGTCTGAGGTGGCTCTCCATTCACCTATTGTCAGGTGTGCTAATGACCTCACCTGTTGTCTGCTAAGGGATGTATTGACACTCAGACTAATGTGTATTGAGGGCTCGTTAGGGAACCATTGTTCTGTATCTGACCAATCCCTGTTGACTCATTTTCAAGTCCTCATTTGCATGGCAGTCCTTCTGGTCAAGTTATCTGACCAATCACTGCTGACTCATTTTCAAGCCCTCATTTGCATGGCTGGAGAGGACCTTATTGGGAACTGCAGGTACTGTGCAATTGACCAATGGGAAAGCGGTTGTTGGGGGAAGGATGTTCCAAATTCTGTATAAAAGTGTGCTGTGTTCTTCCAATAAATGTTGTTCCTGTTTTACCCTCAACTCGGAGCTTTGTCTCGTTATTGGGGGAATCTGCTGCAGGGATTGCTATGGTCTTCCATACTCCCTTAGAGAATCACTAAGCTCTTGTAAGAGCTTGTGTAAGAGCTTGTTCGTGCTGCACTCTCTGGGAAAGAGAGGTTCACCCACAGGAACCTGGTCCTTGTCGTTGGTCCAGGGTGGGTAGGAGATGCCAAGACCCTACCCAAGCTGCGGCGGTTCATGGAGTCTGAAGTGCTTACGAGGTCTGGTGGAGTGCTTGGAGCCCTCGGGAAGCACCAGGAGCATCTGTCAACGGAGGTACCTGCTCAGGGGTGCCCTGTTTCGTAACAATTCTTCTCCAATGCCCAGTGGCGAGATTGGTCTCGTCACAGCAATATTTTTTTAACTTTAAATTTTTAATTTTTTAGTATCTGCCTAATATGTTCTTTAATTATAAATGCTGCTAATGTGACTCTGTTTGTATTTGATTACGAGTTGTATTCAGGGCATAGTATTGGGTGTATACATGTTTATGATCCCATGTACCCTTGATATACCTCTATTGTTAGTTTGGTATCTGTCCCCTATTCGGCCATGTTTCTGGAACACCGCTTGTTGATTTCGACCACGATTTATAGCTGCTGCACATGCGCAAACTTCCTGGATGTCCTGGGGCCACCGCACATGCGCATAACGCAGTAATTTGTACAGATTACCAGTCTTCTCGTATAAATTCACTCCGCCACAACAAAACACTCGGTTTTTCCTCCAGATGAAGCAACGTCTGATAGTGGCATAATGCGTAGAGGTGGAGCCTGGCAGTGGGATCATATATATGAAACACGTGAGAGCTGTTGGAATTTTTAGCTGCGTAATATTGCTTTAAATAAATGTGAGTGCATTTTATAAAGCTGGGGATGTTGTGGCTTATTGAGCCAGTTAACCCAGGTACTGCACTATTGGAAGCAATTCTTTCTTTCTATGTGTTACCCTGGAGCTGTCTGTGAACAGCATGGAACAATTTTAGGAACCTGAACATCAGAGAGTATTCCTGAGTTATGATGTGTTGACCCCTTGTGGGTCTATAATGGAGGTGAGCATGCACTGCATCTGGTATTTGGAGCATGTTATTAATGGAGTGGATTTACACTGGGTGTTTATTTGGGAAGTGCATCATTGCAATAGAGACTTTGGATTTTTGCAAAAATTAAAGGAGAATCACTATTGACTTTATGTAGGGGCTTGTCAATTCCCTGCTGTGTTTTTTTTGCACTTTATTTCCATCATTATCATCCTTGTATTGATTATTTGCACTAGCACTTTTTTTTTATTTAAAGTGTATGCTTTATTATTTTGCCCTTGTTTTTTTATGCTTATCATTGGTGGAGCAGCGCTATCACATATATTCTTCTTTCATTCCTTTATCTTGACATTAGTTATTCTTGGAAACATCTGTCTAAAATGACAACATACTGTATGTACTTCATCTCTCTTGTTCATTGCTTTGACAAAATTTTTCATCAGTCCAAGTTTTGTGAGGAGCAGGGGTAAAAATATTTTTGTAGGATCAACAAGTGGTTCATGTTTCATGTTTTTCTGTTCTAGAACCAAATTCTTTTGGAGAGGCCAATTCTTTTCAATGTAATGCTACTTTTGCATGGCTGTCCCATTTGCATATGTAACAACATTCCATGCATCAGAGCGCCCCTTATTTTAGATCTCCACAGATATTCCAGTTGTACTTAGTGTATTGGATTTGCTTTAACAAAAGTTCAAAATTTTTATATTTTTGTTTCATGTGTGCAGCATAGTCAACAGGTATTATATTTATATTTCTTTATTAATTTTTTCAGGTAAAAAAAGGAATATTACAACACTCCAATCGCTGGAGAAGTTTTCCATACACTTTATGAACATAAAACCCTTTAATCCCTTTATTCCTCCTCCCTCCCTCCCTTATCCCTCCCTACCCCCCACTTCCTCTATCGATCCATCTCCTATTAGGTCTTTATATTCCTTTGAGCTTTTAAAGTTTAACCATTCATCCCAAATTTCCTCTCCATTCCCCTGTTCCTCCTCTTCCCAGTTTCTTAATTGTTCTAACTTTCTAGTTTTTTCTACTTTAGTCAACCAATCTTTACTGGATGGAGGTTCTTCTTTTTGCCATTTTATAGGAATTACACTTTTAGCTGAATTTAATAGATGAGGAAGTAGTGTTTTTTTGTATTGTTTCACTGACATATGCGTTCCGTGAAATAGGCATTTCCAAGGATCCATGGGAATATCTATTTATGTAATTTTATTTATCAGGACTAGGACGTCTTTCCAGAATATTTTAATTTTGGGGCACTCCCACCATATATGGGCCATAGTCCCTATCATCTGGCAGCCCCTCCAGCAGACTCTTGAACTTTCTGCTTGGAATCTACCTACTTTGTCAGGGGTGTTGTACCACCTTGTGAGCAATTTGTAGTTCATCTCCTCGGTGTTTCATATCTATCGCTGATCTATGTACTAGTTGCAAACTCTTATCCCATAATGTGTTGTTCCTACATGGACCAAAGTCCTTTTCCCATTTCTCTTTTAATGAAAGTCCTCTCTCTTTTGTTATTGTTAATAGGATTTTATATACATTAGATGTGTTATTAGCTGTCTTATCCGAGAAACATAGTTGCTCAAAAAGTCGAAGATCACTCATATCTCTCAATGGCTGAGGTAAAGTCTGTGTAAAATGCTTCAGCTGCATGTATCTCCACTCGTTTAACTTCCATTCTCCCTTCCTTTGTTTTAACTCTGCCAAGGGTAAAATTTTTCCCTGCTCAATTATATCTCCTAATCGTGCTTCTCCTTCTTCTAACCATTTACCCAGTTCCTTCCCTTCCCCTGGAGAAAAAAATTTAGTGCCCTGTAAGGGGATCATTGGTGAATTGTGCTTCCAATTTTCTTGTTTGTGTATATTATCCCATATTTTAATAGCATGTCTTGTGATTGTGTGTATATTAGTGTCTAAGTTTCTAAACCTCTGAGGTATCCATATAGCTTTTGCCAGGTGTGTACCACTCATCTTGTTTTCTATTGTTACCCAATTTCTATCACTTTTTTTTTTGTCCATTCTATCACCCTAGTGAGTATTGATGCTAAATAATATTTTTTAAAATCCGGTAGTGCTAAGCCTCCTTGTCCCTTTCCTTTACTAAGTGTAGTGTACTTTACCCTTGGCTTTTTATATTTCCAAACGAAACGAGATATTAGAGTTTTGAGTGTTTTAAAGAACACTTGCGGTATTGGGATTGGGATCATCTGGAATTTATATAAGATTTTAGGCAATATTATCATTTTTATCATGTTTATTCTCCCTATCCAGGAAAAAATTCTTGGGGATACTCTATTCAATTCTATTCTTATTTCATTTAGGAGTTGTATAAAATTAATTCTATAGAGTTTTTCAGGGGTTGGGGTTAATTTAATCCCTAGGTATTTAATCTCATCTTTTCTCCAGTTGAACTGGAATTCATTTTTTAGCCTCTCTTCTTCTAGTTTGGGGATATTGATATTTAGTATTTCTGATTTTTTTTGATTGATTTTTAAATTAGATAACTCTCCGTACTGTTTCATTATTTTTATTATATTTGGTAATGTAGTCCTAGGATTACTTACATAAAGCAGAATATCGTCCGCAAAGGCAGAGACCTTGTACTCCTCTTGTTCCATCCTTACTCCCCTGATGTCTGGACTATTCCTAATGGTTGCCAATAGGGGTTCTAAGGATAGTACAAATAGCATCGGTGACAGGGGACATCCTTGTCTCATTCCATTATACATTTTGAAGGGATCTGACAAAACTCCATTAATCTTTACCTTTGCAGTTGGTTTGTTATACAGTGTTTTAATCCAGGCCAACATTCTAGCTTTTATTCCCAACTCCTCTAAGGTATTTATCATGAACTCCCAGTCTACTCTGTCGAATGCTTTTTCAGCATCTATTGACAGAAGTACACTGGGTGATCTACTTTTTATCATTTGGCTAATCAGGAGTAAGGTCTTTATCCCATTATCCCGTCCCTGTCTACCCGGGATGAATCCTACTTGGTCATTATGTATCCATTCCCTCATTAGGTTATTCATCCTAGTAGCCAATATTTTTGTAAATAATTTAGTATCAACATTAAGGAGGGAGATGGGTCTAAAACTAGAACATAATAGTGGATCTTTCCCCTCCTTGCGTATTACTGTAATTGAGGCAGATAGTGCATCTTTACTCAGTGTGTAATGGGTACCTATTCCGTTTATGTATTCTTTGAATCTTGGAATTAGGATTTCGTTATATTTTTTATAATAATTTATAGTTAACCCATCAGGTCCTGGACTTTTACCTGAACTTGTTTCTTTAATAGCTCTCTCTATTTCTTGCTCTGAAATTGGTCTTTCTAGGAATACTAATTTATCCTCGTCTATTTTTGTCAACCCAGAATCTATAAGATATTTTTTAATTTTCTCTCTCCTATCTGTTTCGTTCTCCTGTTTATCCCCTTTTTTTACTGCATAGAGATTTGCATAGTAATTATGAAATTCCTTGGCTATTCCTGTCGTTGATTGAATTATTTCCCCATTTTTATTCTTTATTTTCTCTATAAAATTTCTCCCTTTTTTCTTTTTTAAGATTCTTGCCAAGTTTTTTCCCACCTTGTTACTTTCAATATATTTTTCTTTTATGCATCTTTTCATTTCCTGTTTGATTTCCTGCTCTAACAAATCTTTCAGTTCTTCCCGTTTTACCTCCAGTAGGTTATTTACTGATGTATCTTGGGTATTTTTATGTTTTTGCTCTAGTTGGTGTATTTCTGTCATTAACCTAGCCTTGTCTTTAATTCTTTTTTTTTCCCTTGGGCCCCTTTTGAGATGAATATACCCCTTATATAAGCTTTATGAGCTTCCCATACCATATCTTTTGATGTTTCATTCGTATCATTTATTTGAAAGTAGAGTTCCAACTCTTTCGCTATTTCTTGTTCCCATTTTTTTTCTCTTAACAGCTCTTCATTTATCTTCCACGCATCCATCCCAGGCCGCTCTTTCGCTATTTTCATCTTAACCATAATGGGGGTATGGTCGGACCAGGTCCTTATCCCAATCTCTGCCTCACTTACCCTTTCAATCCATCTATGTTCGATTAGAATGTAATCCAATCTCGAATATGTTCCATGTACACTTGAGTAACACATAAAATCTCTATCTTTTGGGTGGAGAATTCTCCAGATATCTGCCAATTGATTTGTAAATAATTTTTCTTTTATTTTCCCTATCTGTATTCTATTTTTTCTTGGAATTTTTGATGTAGTGTCTATTTTAGGGTCGAGGCATAGATTGAGATCGCCTGCCAGTATCACTCCCCCTTTTTTAAACTCCATTAATTTTCCCAGGACCCTGCCTAGAAAATCTACTTGTCTCTCATTAGGACTATATATATTTACTAGGGTCAGCTCTTCATCCCCAATTTTACCTCTTAAAAAGAGGTATCTTCCCTCTGGATCCACTAGTCTCGACTCAAGAGCAAATCCAAGGTCCCTGGCAATGCCAATGGCGACTCCCCTGGACCTCCTCCCGGGCGAGTCCGCGTAGTACCAGATAGGGTGGCTCTTAGAATAAAGCCTGATATTAGATGCGTGGGATATATGAGTCTCTTGTAGGAATGTTAGGTCTGCTTTCAAATAACTGATTTCATTTAAAATTTTCTTCCTTTTGTCTGGTGAATTTAAGCCTCGTACATTGTAAGATAATATATTAACTACTACCATATCTGGTTATTAACCTTCATTCTTATGGCTCTTTTCTTTATCGCTCAGCAGGGCTTTAAAATGGCCAGAGAAATATGTGGGTATGTGCTCCCTTAATTCTAGACTTTCCTCGTAGGAGATAATCAAAACTTTTAATTTCTTTTTCCCTCTTGCCCTCCCTCTCTTCCTCCCCCCCGTACCCTCCCTCCCTCTCTTCCCCCCCCTCCCCCTCTTTTGTGGGGGTCTGGCTAACCCCCGCCCCTCCGCCAGATTTGTCGATTTCCCTCCCTCCCTTTCCAATCGACTTGTGGCCGAGGTCGAGCTCTGCCAGTGGTCGCCCTCCCCGCCTATCTTTCCTATTGCTAGGTCCGACAGTAAGCGCCTGCTGATTCCCATGGAGCCATCTAGTTTACGTTCTTATTTTGCTCCTCCCCTTCTTCCCCTACTTCTATTAATGGTCTCAGGATACGTTTTCTATTAATCGTTTCTTGTGCTAGGTCTGGAAAGATCTGGATATCCTCTCCGTCATATTTTAATACCGGTCTATCTCTCATTTTCTCCCAGACCTGGGCCCTTATCTCATACTTGTGTAATCTTGCTATCACATCCCTTGTTTTCTCTTTTGGGATATTAGGTGGTTTGCGTAATCTATGTATTCTTTCAAATTCGATTTTGTCTGTGATCGCTCTTCCCAGTAGAGGATTGAGTATACTTTCCAGGATTTCTCCTAGGTTCTCAGCTTGGCCTTTTTCTGGTATTCCTCTTATTCGTAAGTTTTTTCTTCGATTTCTGTTCTCTTGGTCTTCCATTTTGTATAACATATTTCTCTGATCCAATTGCATTTTCCTCATCTGTTCTTTTAAGTTTTTTAACATTTTCCCATGCAGCTCCACTTTCTCTTCTGTTTCTTCTACCCTTACCAGTATATGCCCCAAGTCCCCATACAAGGTCGCCATTTCAGTTTTGATGGATTTCTCAAGGTTGGCGAACATTTCCCACATTTCCGATTTTGAAGGGGGGGGTGTCTTTTCCACTCAGATCATCTTCTTTACTGATGTCTCCATCCCCTATTGTTAGGACACTTTCTCTTGAAACCTCCAAACTTTCTTCTCCACTTGCTCCTGAGGGTGTTTGGTTCTTAATTTTTTTGGTTCCCTCGATATTTTGTTTTGGTCTAACGACTGGTTGTTTCTCTGGCTGTGTATTTTGTCCTTTCCCTTCTGGCGTCATGTATATTTTAATTGACCCTGGGCTTGCTGTTGTTTTTGCAGGTTTCCCTGCCACTTCTTTTGCCGGTTTATTTTTCATTTTCCTCAAAAGAGGAAGAATATTCAAAGAAAGGATTTACGGAAACTCCAGTTAAATTCACCTTGCAAGGGCTTCCTGGTTATATAGTTATATCCCGTCCAAACCTCTGAGCCTCTATTTGTATAATGTTTTTTTTTGTTTTTTTTATATTTTTTATTTTTTTTTGCCTTTCTTTGTACAGTAACCCTTATACCATATGGCAAGTCTTTATACACTCTGGGAAGGCTAGTAGACCAAAGACAAATCAGGGTCGGCTCTGATAGGATATCACAAGATATAGAAAAGATAGCGACTACATAGACCTCTATATTGGTCTAATTAACCAACTATAAAGGGTCAAAATCCCCACATATGGTTGAGTTCTTGAATGTTCTCTTCTTTTAATAAAGTATAAAGTATAAGGGGTTCAATATATTTAAGACGACAGTGTAAGGAATTTCTCTATTCCACATTATCCCATCCAGACCTTGCCTCTGTTAGAAACATAGACTTTTTCAACGCTCCTTCTTCTCAATTAATTTTTAAAAGTTTTACCCCTACTGTTGATGATAGTCTAACGAAACCTCATGGAAAGGTAGTTTTTCAGTTATACGTACAGTATACTAGCAGGAGATATATTTATTTCAGATCCTGTGAACAGTCCTGACTTATAGCTTACTTCTGGGGGAGTTGTATACAATCTCTCTACTGTATACCTTCCAATCTTGTCCAACCTTTCCCATCCTAGTGTGTATTATGCAATTGATACTTCATTCATTGATCTTTTTTAAATGTCCTTATTCATATATAAATGCAAGTGTCCAAGTTCATACACATTATCCAGGGTGCATAAAAGAAGGTGATGTGAGCCAGGTATGGATTAGAGGGGCGAATAGGGAGAAACAAAAATAATAAGGGGGGGCTTTCACCCTCTCACCACTCCTTTGTCAGCGTGTATAGGCTTTCTCTGGAGCTTCTAGGTGGCGGTCCCGCTCCACTTCCCTCCAGGTAGACCAGGCTGGCTGCCAGCTCTCACACAGTGCGTTTTGGCTGTCCTCCGTATCTCCGTATCTCCGCTGCTGTCTTCTGTCGGAGTCAGCTTCACTCTCTGGCAGCCACGCTGCTCACTCGCGCCTTGGCGCGTCCTGCCCGATCTCCGCCTCTGTTCTCCAGCGGGATCCGGCCACACCAGTGGCAGCTCTCTCCTGGTCCGGAGCGGGTCCCTATGGTCCTCCACCGAGCTTCTTCTCACGCCGACGGTAAGGGGGGGTAAGAGGGGGGCGGCGTTCCTAGGGGGGGGGGGGCGCTCAGTAGCCCATGGAGGCTGGGTTGGCGAAGGCTTTCAGGTGCATCTCTCTGGACAGTTCTCTCCTCACGGCATCAGCCTGCGCATCGGTTTGGCGCCATTGACAGGCTCCTCCCTCCCCTAGTCAACAGGTATTAAAGGGTGCACACTGCTATTGTTTAACAAGACAGCCTTGAGGCGTAACACTATATCAATAAAGATATGCCAATCTAGTGGGTCATACACAAAACCCAAAGCTGTGATTAAGCCATCAATGTCAATACAGACAACAAGGTTGGCAACCTGTGCAAAGAAATGTGTTACATAGTGTACAGGAGCAAAATGGTCAGAAGAGATCTTATAGGCAACGCATTCCCATAAAAGTAGGTGTCGTGTACATTGTGGCTGAGCCTGATGGGCAGAAGGAGGCCTCTTATACAGCCCCGACTTGAGAACCACTGATGTTGCGACAGTCATCGCTGGAATGCGGTGAGGTACAGGTGCCTGTTGTTATGGATGATATGTTTCTTTAAATGCAACTCTATGGTGCATCTCTGTTGTACTACTTCCTGTGTTGTGTTTCCTGTTCCTGTTTGTTTACTTCAGTAAAGCATGGCTTCTGTACAGTAATGGCTTGTGCTGTCTCCTTCCATATATCACATCAAACCCCTGTGATCTCTCTGCTGGGTGAAGAGGTGAATGGTAGATACATCACTAGAGCTGGACGGTAAGCTGGAACGGAGGACAGCAGACAGTGGATACCAGGCTGGTGGTAGCGACAGCAGCAGTAGGGACTGGATTCATGCTCAAACAAGCCGGGTCGGTAACATATGGGCAGATGCGGGCACAGACAGCAGGCAAGGGATAACCAGGATACAGGCAGAGGTTGGCAACACAGGATCAGGTTGATATCAGAAGGCAAAGTGAAGTCCAGAGCAAGCCAAGGTCAGGATAGGTAGTAATCAAGCAAACAAAAAGACAAAAAGAGGATGTATCAGCCTAGTGCATTATCCTCAATAAAGGCTTTATTAGTAGAAAATAAAAAGTGACTACTAACAAACAATGGTATTAAAACAGCATATCCAATCCAAATAACAGGAGCAGTCTGTATCAATGCCCACTGTCCTTAACAAATGACGGCTGACGTGTTTTCAAGGCTTCGCCTCTTCCTCAGAGCCAATGGGCCATGTCAAGACCACTAGTTTATATAGCAAATGGCCCAGGCCTCATCTGTGGGGCCTTGAACGACTCCTCCCTCATGGGTGTGGTTCCGATACTAACAACCCATGCTACACAAACCATTACTATCAACCCACAATACTGTAGATTCATAGCAATCATAAATTATAACATGATCAAATATGCAAACAAAGAACTAAAATAATTGATTCATTACAAATAGTTGCAGTAACTTACCCAAACATATCCAGGGAGGTGCTGCCGAAGAGATAAGTAGTAAATGTCATATTGTGACCTTTCTGTACTCTTAGCCCTTACTAGAGTGTTGGTATGTAGATCAAAGATACATGCACTTACAGTATATCCATGTACTTATAGTATATAGTGCATACTATAGTGTGTATATGATAAAATATGTGATATATACTAGAAGAAAGGGCTTCAATACACCCTCAGGGGCCCCTTTCCCTTGTCGGGTCACCAGATGGGGATGGATCGCACGTCGCTGAATCCCAGAAGGGCCATCGCGTCATGCGCTCCAAGCCAGTGACGTCAGTTCTGCCTACATCACTTCTGCCTCTGGTGCTAATTCCAACCTTAACTAATACGGGAACAATGACCCATTGGTGGGACATCCTGCTTCTGGAAAAATACCTTGAGGTGGATAGGATACCAACAGGTCTAAGACTTACTAAATTGTGTTTTTTGGTTAGATGAAGACTTGCAAGGTGAATGGATAGGGAAATTGAGAGAATGCAATAAGCTACTCCTTAAATCCATAGTATTACAAAGAAAGAGATATTTGGAGCTATTTGGACAAAATACGTGTAGATCTCAAGGATAAACAAGAGGAATTGGCCTCTTTTGTTGATATTACATCCTTTAACACCTGGGATAGTAGAGTGTATGAACAAATAGTTTGTTTTGAAACCGACCTAATTAGTAAAAAATCTGGTAAATTTGAGAGAGAAAGACCTGGACTATCAGGAGGGACGTGAATATAACTGGAAAAGAGGTCCACGTTCACATCCTGCTAGTGGAAGTGATTTAAACTGGGCAGAAGGAAACCGACCATCTAGGGGAAACCATGCAGGGCAGGTAAGGGCCCAAACTGGAGGAAGGAAGAAGCATAACTCCTATTACAACAATACAGTAAATCCAATAGAAACCCAAGGAGTACTGGCCCCAATAACATCAGGAATAACAAGCTCCACCCAGGAAACAACGGCTCCAACATAGTTCATCGTAGGAACCACCATCATAAGAGCACTGATACTCCTATAGGGTCAGGTACAAGCATTGAAAACTCCTCCCCTTGTGGGACAAATGACAGTTGGAACAATGGTGTTCCATCCAACAAAACAAGTCCAGTTCGACTGTCAACTGGCTGCCCCAGCGAGAGGAGTCCCAGTCCCTTACTTTTTCAGGGGGCTATCGGGGGGGTTCACCCCTACAGCCTCAAAACATCGCATACCTCCATTCTTCAAGAGAAGTTTTGATGGCAAGGAGCTCTCTATCCCCCACATCATAATATCTCTCCGCTGGAGAGAGCTTATGGGAGAAGAAGGCTACCGGATGCATTAAGTCCGTATACCCTGGTTTTGAGAAATACCTGCCACCACTGCCGTTATATGTGAACAATAGCCACGTATCAGGCTATGATGGGACCAGTCCGTATGCTAAAGTTCCAGCAGAACAAGTGTGAATCCTTGAAAAAATGTGTCACTCAGTCAAAATTATAAAGAAAAGAGGGAAAGGGGATGTGCTGGTTATGTGTACACCCACAATGAAGTAGCAACCAGTGTAATTCTTGTGTGAAACAAAACTTAGATGGTGCTCCCCCCCCCCCTTAGGACAAGAAGTACACCGGAGGCTTCTTCATTTAAGGTGTACGCATAACCAGCACAACCCCTTTCCCTCTTTTTTTACAATTGTGACTGAGTGACACATTTTTTCAAGGATTCACACTTGTTCTGTTGGACCTTTAGCATATGGACTGGTCCCATCATGGAAGGGGGCCCGAGGTATTCAGAAGGCACTCGAAAGGCGTCCGGTCCCGTAGGAACGGAGATGATGGTCCCAGTTACCGAAGGAAATGGAGGAGCTGGAGAGCCTGCCAGCGAGATAGTCTAAACCTACCAGACCGAGATGTCAAGTGAGAAAGGGACGGCCACGCATATCCCATCAAAAAGTGGGAAACCTGGAATGTACCCTCCAGCAGCAGGTCCCCAAATTTACCCCTCTCGCACCCGGGCGGGAACCGCGGATTCCCCAAGATCGGGAGCATTGGAGACTGACCATCCGACAACCCCTTGCTAACCACCAGCGCCGAGCACGAACAGAGTGTCGGCCCGACCGTAGGATGCAGCCTAGCCAAGGTCAGGAGGTCCCGAGAAAGTAACATCGCTCTGGGTAGGTACAGAGAAAACAGGGACATCTCCAACTTCACCCACAACTTCAGATCAGCGTGTCGGGCCCAGTCGACCCACCGTGTCAGCATAGCCGCGTGATAATAGCGTCGGATATCCGGGAGCGCCACCCCCCATATATTTTAGGCAGGACCAGGAAGCGGCGCGCCATCCATGGCCTCCTGTTCGCCCACACAAAAGACATAAAAATAGAGTCAACCTTCCGAAAGGACGCTGGGATGGAGACCGGAACCGCCTGGAGCACGTATAGAAGCTTAGGCAAAATCGGCATCTTCAAGATGTTACAGCGGCCGAACCATGAGTGGAGTCCCAAGGTCCACTTCTCAAGGAGGGAGCGGATCACAGCCAGCAGAGGCTGGAAGTTGAGCCGCAATAGGTCTGTCGGGTCCGGGGACAGCCAGGTGCCCAAATAGCGCAAACCCTCCGATGCCCACCTAAAGGGAAAGGAATGCGAGAGTGAGTCCCTCAAGGCCGGAGGAAGCGCAACTCCCATGATCTCGGACTTAGAGAAATTGATTTTCAGATTAGAAAGCACGCCAAAGGAATCAAATTCCCTCAAGAGGCAGGGCAAAGAGATCAGGGGTTGTGCAAGAGAGAACAAAAGATCATCGGCATAGGCCGAAATTTTATAGGTAGAGTCTCCTACTGTGATCCCCGAGATATCCGGATTCGAGCGAATCCTCTCCAGAAAGGGTTCCAGGGATAACGCGAAGAGCAGGGGCGAGAGTGGGCACCCCTGGCGAATACCATTAAAAATATGGATCGGGTCCGAGAGAACCCCGTTCGCCTTTACCATCGCCCCCGGATTAGTATAAACACTAGCTATCCAGAACTGCATCTGCTGACCCAGACCAAAGCGGCGTAGAACCTCAAACAGATAAGGCCAGCTCACCCTATTGAACGCCTTTTCCGCGTCCGTACTCAGGAAGATCGCTGGGGTATTGGAGCTTTTGGCGATGTGGATCATGTTAATGATCTTCGTAGTGTTGTCCCTAGCTTCTCGTGTGGGGACAAACCCCACCTGGTCCAGGTGTATCAGAGCCGGAAGATGGGACTGAAGACGCAGGGCGAGCATCTTAGTAAAGAATTTGAGATCCGCATTCAGCAAGGAAATCGGGCGGTAACTACCACAAACCGAAGGGTCTTTCCCCTCTTTGGGGATCACGGAAATGTGAGCGCTTAGGGTATCCTCAGGAAGAGGAGAGACCCACCACATTGAAGAGTGCGAGCATCGGGGGGATCAATTGGGACTGGAGAGTCTGATAGTATAGCACCGTGAAACCATCCGGCCCTGGTGCCTTACCCTTTTTCGCCGATGCGACAGCAGCCGCGAGCTCCTCTTGCATAAAGGGGGACTCCAATTCCTCCCGAATCGGGGAAGGGAGACGGGGGAGGTCAACCGAGTCCAGATAATCCGTCAAGGACGACCCCCGGCACCGCCGCTGAGGTAGGCCATATAGGCGCGCATAGAAATCTCCAAAGCATCGGGAGATGTCCTTGGGAAGATGAAGTTTCGCCCCCCCACCATCGACCAGAAAGGGGACATAAGAGGCAGCCTGCTGAGTGCGCATGCGCGGCTGCTCCGTCATGGCAGCTTAGCCCGGAGCTCCGCGCCTCCCCGGTCTCATTCAGGCACCAGCGCCGGCATCGGAGCGCACGAAGCCCCGCAATCGGCACCGATCGCTGCTCCTTCCTCCAGCGGTTCCCCCTTGGATGTCGGCGGGTCCCCGGAGCGAGGTCTCCCGCCGTCTGATCTTCTTGTCCCCGGAGCGGGACACAGCCAAGATGGCGACCGCGCCTTCTCTTCCCTCAGAGGACAGAGGCACACAGGAGGTAGGGGACATACCAGCTTGCCCTATGGACACCCCCTCAGCCTCCCCCGATCCCTGGCCATCCCCAGCGACCCCTGCATACCTGCCACAGCCCCCATTACTATCACCAGCCTCCACTGAATCCCTCCTCAGCAGACACCTTGCACAGGCCCCAGGGATCATGGGGCTGCATTCACCAGAGGCCCTGGCTTTCCCTCACCAACCAGGCCTCACCTCCCCAGGACAGTTTCCGGACATCACACTATTAATGACTAGGTTCTCGGAGATGCTAGCTGCCGGCCTGGCCCATAATGCCTCACAAATCACGGGATCCATTAAGGCGGAACTCCAGAACCTTGGCACCCGGATTGAAGCAATTGAGAGCACTATGGATCAGACAGTCGCAAGGGCCAATAAAAACACAGCATGCATCCAGACTATCCAAGATCAACTAGACACAGCGCTTAGTAAGCTGGATGATATGGAAAACAGAAGCAGACGCCTAAATTTTAGGGTCAGAGGGATCCCAGAAACCATCACGGACATTCCTACCACAATTAAAGCTTTTATTAGGGATCTCATTCCGAACATTTCGGACCATCGCCTGGAGCTCGACCGGGCTCACAGGGCCCTACAACCGCCCCGCAAAGATGGCCTTCCCAGAGATGTTATCGTCAAACCCCACTTCTATGGGGTTAAAGAGGAGCTTATGAAAGTGTGTAGGGGTAGAGAGGACCTATCCATCCAGGGTCACAAGATTCAACTCTTCGCCGACCTCTCCCCCTTCACTATTCAACGCCGCAGAGCTCTAAAGCCGCTTACACAAGCTCTTTCTGCCCGGGCGCTGAAATATTGGTGGTCTTTCCCCTTCCGGCTGAATTTTCAATTCCAGAACAAGACGTACAACTTCACCAACTTCCAGGAGGGTGAAGGCATGCTCCTGCATCTGGGTATCATCACCAGGGCTTCTGCCCCGGCCACTTCCAGGAGAGAATCTTCCAAGCGACCCCCTCCGATCAGCCCTGTCTCCTCAGTTTGGAACAAGCAGCAAACGAAGCGTCACCGTGATGTCCAGCCTCCCTGATATCTGCATTGCTCCTCTGGAATCTTCTTTCTTCAGTCGTCGAAGTTCGTCCTTCCTCGCCTGATGGGGATCCGAGATGATCCCTGCCTCCATTTTTTGGCCCCCCTTTTGGGTCTTTTTCCGGACTGTTTTGTTCCCTTTTTCCAGCGAACTATTTATTTTACAATTTTTGATCTGACTTACCTCATCTATTTTCTTCAGGCTGGTCAGGTTCTTTTTGAATACTGGTACTGTAATTACTGCTTAATCTGTTGTCGTTAAGCTTGCAGCTCCCCTCCTCCCCAGTACTCCCTCCCCCCCTTATTTTTATCCCCCCCCCCTTTTTTTTTTTCCCTGCCTACCTTCCCCTCCCCATGCTGTCCTTTTCCCCCGTCCCCCCTAGACCTAACATCCTATTAGTGCTTTTGGGGCAACTCCCCATATTCTACACCTAGGGGTGATTTTCGTGCTCGAATTTTGCTATCTTTTGTTGATTTTTTTATGAGGGTGCCGGGCTGGTGCCCTATGGCCGGAGAGGCTTTAATGTGCCTCCTCCTGTCGGACGCTAGATGATTTCATCTGGCCTCCCTCAGGAATGTGCCCTGACTGGTTCAGGACGCATCCTTACACGTGATGAGGAGCTGCGGGTCCTTCCTGCGGCTTTCTCATCCCTTGGCAAGTCTTTGGACTTGCTACTTTCTTCTTCCTCTGTTGTCTTCTTTTTTCTCTTTTTCTCCCTTTACTGGTGTCTTTTTCTTCCCCTTAGGTTCCTGCGGTCCTTCTGGTTCCCTGTTGCTCCTGACAAGCCTGCTACCGCTGTGAATAGTCTCCTCTGGGGATGTCCTCGGGATCCCGCCGGATCACCTACATCAGCGTGCCTCCTCCCTGCGCAACATGCAGCCTAATGTGAGTACGGTCTCTTCTCTACAGGTGGCATCACACAACACCCAGGGCTTAAATTCACCTGTTAAGCGTAGGAAGGCATTCCAACATTACCATTATCAAGGATTGGGGGTCCTCCTGCTTCAGGAGACTCACTTCCCGGAATCCTACCAACCGACATATGTCTACCATGAATGCCCCTTGTTTTATCTTGCCAATGCCCCCTCCAAACAGAGAGGGGTGGCCATATTTTTTGCTAAATCCCTTTCCTTCTCGCACCTGCACACCGTAAGGGACCCCCAGGGTCGATTTATTCTGGTCAAGGGCCACATACAAGGAGCGTTATACACATTTATTTCTTACTATGCCCCTAACAAAGGTCAGGCGAAATTCCTCTCCGAGATGTTTCTCCTTCTCTCTCCCCACTTTGAGGGCCGCGTTCTCATTGGAGGGGATTCTAACTTAGCCCTCGACTGCTCCCTTGATAAATCCCAATCCTCCGGTGGTCGGCTTTGCCGACCTTCGAAGCAGAGCCTTCGGGTGGCTAGATCGCTCCATGCATTGGGTCTGATTGATATTTGGCGGGAGTTGAACCCATCTACTCGAGATTACACACATTTCTCGGCCCCTCATCATACGTTTGCGCGGATTGACCACATTTTCATCCCCACGACGGATATCCCTTCTGCCCAGAAGTCTAAAATTAGAGAAGTCCCTTGGTCAGACCATTCCATGGTCACTCTTCAGCTCTCCTGCTCCCTATTTCCCCGAGGCCCCTCTCCATGGAGAATTAATGAATCTATTCTGAGCGATCCGGCTAGATGCTCCATGATAGACACTGCACTTCGCGAATACTTCACGCTTAATGATCTCCCAGACACATCCCCTACTACCTTATGGGGGGCCCATAAGGCTGTCCTGCGAGGCTACCTCATCCAGCTGGGGGCGAAAATTAAAAAGGAAAGTCTAGTTGATATCACCCGCTTTGAGACAGAATATGCTCGCCTCCGTAGAGCCCACAAGCGCTCCCCTAATCCCTCCTCTCTTGCCGAACTGGATGCGATTAAATTGTCACTTAACCTGGCCCTAACTTCCAGGGCCGAAAAGGCCCTGCGCTGGCAAGGGGCTCGCGCTTATGCTTTAGAGATAAAATGGGTACAAAATTGGCATCGAAGCTCTCCCCAAAGTTTCGGGCGATTTCCATGCCCAAAATAAAATCCCCCGCTGGTGTTCTTTCGAGCAACCCTACATCCATCATGGATTCCTTCCACTCCTTCTATTCCCAACTTTATGCGGCCCCCACCCCCCATAAGGGGGACGATCCTGACTCATTCCTAGACAACGTGCCTCTCCCCCGCCTCACGGATACGCATAGATCCCTTTTGGAATCCCCGGTTGACGAACGGGAGGTGCTGGAAGTGATCAAGTCTCTTCGACCCAATTCCACCCCAGGTCCTGACGGTTTTTCCAATTCCTATTACAAGACATTTGCGTCGGTCCTATCTCCTTATCTGGTCAGGTTCTTCAATGCCCTCAGGGGCGGAGCTCGCCTGGATGAAGCCTCTAATAAAGCTTACATTTCGGTTATCCCCAAGCCGGGGAAGGATCCCTCCGATGTGGGCAATTACAGACCAATATCTCTCATTAATAATGATTTAAAGATATTGACCAAAATTTATGCTAATCGCTTATCCAGCTTTATTGCCAAATACATTCATAAGGATCAGGTGGGGTTCATTCCGGGTAGGCAGGGACCTGACCAGATAAGGAGGGTGGTTGATGTCATCTCGCTGCTAAATTCAGGGTGGGACGGTGGCCCTTCCCAACCTGGTTTTCTCCTGTCATTGGACCTACAAAAGGCCTTTGACTCCCTTTCATGGCCGTTCCTCTTCCGTACCCTCGAACGATGGGGTTTTGGTCCCTCTTTCATCACTACACTACGAGCCCTTTACTCCCAGCCGGCAGCTCAGGTCAGAATGCAGGGATACTACTCTGCAGACATCCGGATCGGAACGAGACAGGGATGCCCCCTCTCCCCGCTACTTTTCGCTGTTGCCTTTGAATCTCTTGCTTCGGCGATCCGTCTTCACCCTGATATACATGGCATACAATGCGGGTCCGAGTTCCACAAATGCGCGTTGTTCGCGGATGATATAATGCTCTTTGTTACGTCCCCATTGATCTCTCTTCCCAATATCGTTTCCCTCTTGGACACCTTTGGGGCGGCTTCTGGCTTGCGAGTAAACATGACTAAGTCGCTGGCCCTTAATATCACTCTCCCTGGACCACTGGTGGATCGTCTGAAAGACCATTTCCCCTTCTCCTGGCAATCGAATTCTATTCCTTACCTTGGAGTCTCCTTGACTCCCACTATAGACAAACTCTATTCGACCAACTATCCGCCCCTGATACAACGACTAAAACGGGATCTCTCTGACTGGTCTCGCTGTCACATTTCCTGGTTAGGGAGAATCAATGCAGTTAAGATGACACTCTTGCCACGTATTCTTTATTTTTTCCGGTCGCTCCCAATCCCGGTGCGGAAATCCCACATTAAAAACTTACAAGGACACATCTTTAAATTTATCTGGGGAACGAAGGGATATAGAATTAATAGACTTACGCTTCTACGCTCCCGGAAACAGGGGGGCTTAGGAGTTCCGGACCTTTGGAAATATTATCTGGCAGCACAGCTGACTCAGTTTTCCGTCATTTATTCCAGAGGGGGGAAGCCTGACTGGTACTTTATGGAACGCCAAGCAGTCCCTCGACACACCATTGACTACCTGCTTTGGAGACCTGCTCGAGCCCGCCCCCCGGTGCTGGCCCCTACTCTTTCACATTCTTTATCCATCTGTGATCGCATACACAAAACGCATAAAGTTACTTCGCCTTGGGCTCCCCTCACTCACCTATTCCATAATCCGGCCTTCCCTCCAGGTGAAGACATAGGGGCATTTAAATGGTGGACTGACAAAGGCATGTACAGAATTGGCCACTTTTTGGATAGCTCGGGTCCTATCACTCTTTCTCATTGTACCACAAAGTTGAAGATGCCGCCTGTGGAGAAATTCCGTCTTACCCAAATTTCGCACTTTATTAACTCTCTTAGGTCCAAATTCTCTAAACCCCTACGGGTAACGCCTTATGAACAGTGGTGTGCTCAAATTTCTGATGTCAAGGGGGGAATCTCCCTCATTTATGCTCTACTGAACGATGCACAAACCAAATCTGTCTATATGTTTAAATGGGAGCAGGACCTCAAATTAGACTGGGACCTCTCTGACTGGCACGCTAATGTTGGGCGCTCATTCCGGGGTATTCATAATATTGGCCTCATGGAAGCTAATCTTAAAGTTATTTTGAGGTGGTACATGGTGCCGGCCAGATTGGCCACCATCTTTCCCTCCACATCCCCTACCTGCTTCCGGGGATGTGACCTGGCTGGCACCATTCTCCACATCTTTTGGGAATGCCCCAAACTCAGGTTGTTTTGGCAGCACATTTAGGGTATTGTTCGTCGGATTTCTGGTCTCACGTTGCATCCATCTCCTGCTCAAGCCCTGTTGAACCAACGCATCCCTAAGCTCCCTAAACACACCCAATCCCTCATTTTCTACATCTTCCTCTGTGCCAAGATGGTGATAGCCAGGCAGTGGAAGATGCCTTCGGTTCCACTCCGCTTGGCTAAGGGTAAGATTTCATGGATAATGGCACAGGAGAAGATGTATAGTATTCGGGACGACTCCAAAGAAAAGTTTGAAAGTATCTGGGAACCCTGGGCAACATACATGAATGTTACTATTTGATGTTTTCTTTGCACTGGACAGTGGGTTAACCCTTTTTTTTTTTTTCCTTTTACCTCCCATTACCCTGTTGCCAATTTGTCTCACAGTGTCTTCAGGAACCGGTCCGCAGGAACCTCCTTCCCCCCCTTTTTGCATTCCCTTCTCTTTTCTTTCTTCTTATTTCGTAGGCTGTCTGCCTTCTTTCTTCTCTTTTTCCTTTTTCTATTCTTTGCCTGTTCAACTCTTGGTTTTACTGTACTTATAGCCAACTGCTGACGATCCGAATTGTTTAGTTCTCTAGGAAGTGGTTTGGAGACTATGTTTTCTATTTTGGTGGAGCTTTCATCGTACCTTTACACACCTGTAGTTGGGGCCCCGTGCCTCTTTCATCTAGGGTTGGTAGATGGCATTCTTGTAGGTTGTTCTCCCTTGAAGTTTTTTTTTTTTTTTTTTGGGTCACTATACCATTTTGCAGTTCACACGTGGGGTGCCTCTTCCGAGACACAGTTTGCTCCCTTTAGGGGTGTCTTGGGTGGGGGCTCCCTACGGTTTTGGGGGCTATCCCCTGCACTTACTAGATAGTGACCACCTTTTGTTCTCTTATAGCACGTAGGTTTGTCTACTTTTCTAATGACTTAACCCTAGATGTTTTAATAGCATTGAGGGCTGGGTATCCACCTGCTACAGTTGACCTCCACTTTTCAACTATTATTTGTTGTAAAATAGCCTTCACTATTGTACCACTTCCATTGTTATTTGTCTTTGTTACTCTCTAATAAAAATCTATTGAAATAAAAGAGGCAGCCTGCTGCGCCCGCAGGGATCTGGCTAAAACCCGGCCGCATTTATCGCCCGATTCATAGGTGATCTTCTTGCACCGCTGGAGAGCCGCCTTGGCTCGGTAACGCAGTAGGTTAGTAATCTGCTCCCCAAGACTGGTCAGTTGAGCCCCATTTGGTCTGGACTTGTGGCGGTCTTCCAATGCCGAAACCTCTGCCAGCAGGGTGTTCAGGCGCGCCTCCCTCTTCCTCTTAATCCGAGCTGCATGGCCGATCAGGACCCCCCTGATAACGGCCTTGTGGGCCTCCCAGACCACCCCCGGATCACTATCCGGGGTGGCATTGATCTGGAAGTAAGAATGCAGGTGCTGAGAAACATCCGCCAGAACAGCGGGGTCCTGAAGAAGGTCCTCATTCAACCTCCAGTGCCAATCAGAAGCTCTATTTGTGCCGCTGAGGTTAACCGTAAGTGTGACTGGGGCGTGGTCCGACCAGGTAATAGAACCTATGTCTACTGCAACCGTGGTTTGAAGGAGACGATGGGGGACCAGGAACAAATCGATGCGGGAGTACACCTGGTGCGGGTTGGAAAACGTTTAATCCCGTTCCCTGGCGTGTAGAACACGCCAGGCGTCCACCAATTGGAGTTCGTGGAGCAGGGACTGGATCTGGCATCGCGTACCACGGGAGACAGCCGAGGTACCCGCAGAGGTGTCCAAGGATGGGTCCAGCAGGAGGTTCAGGTCACCGCCCAGGAGTGTCAAAGTCCCGTAGTTATGTGAGGGTTTTGCGGAGGAAAACCTCCTGGTGGACATTAGGGGCATAAATCGTGGTGAGGGTAACCAGCACATCTCCCAGATGGCCCTTCAAGAACAAGTATCTGCCCTTCAAGTCCTCCCGGCGGTCCAAAAGGGACCAGGGGAGTCGGTTGGAGATCAAAATGGATACGCCTTTCGATTTGGATTCAGAGTTGGCTGCATGGTACGTGCACGGCAAAAATCTATTCTGGAGAAGGGGAAGGCCCCCAGTCTTAAAGTGGGTCTCCTGGATGAAGGCAATATCAGTGCGGAGGCGTCTCAACCGCATACGTCTCTTTTCCGGCACATTGAGTCCTCTGGCATTGAGCGTGGTCACCCGCACAGGATCCATGAAGAAAGAGGTGGAGAGGACAGGAGGGGGAAGAAAAGGTCAGAGCAAGGGTGGAAGGGGGAAGGAGGGAACACCCCTCAGAGAAGGAGAGGATGGAGGCAAACAAAGGGGAAGAGGTGGAGGTCCTAAGGGGGGAGGGTCAGTACTAAGGACACCACCAAGTGCGATGGAGGGGTGATAGGGATAGAGGTCGGAGTAGGAGGTTAGGGGGTAAGAGTTACAGCAAGGGCCAAAGTCGAGAACAAGAAGGGGGAAAGGAGGGGAGAAACAAGAGGGGGGGGCGGGATGGGGAGAAGAGACAGCGAGGTAGACAAAGACCAGTAGGAAGACAGAGGGGGAAGAGGAAACTAAGCAGAACAAACAAATAGCACCCTGGGGTCCCCCCCGATCAGGGACAGACCAACTACGGGGTGTAGGCCTAATGGGGGGTAAGACCTAGAAACAGAAGCTGCACAGACAGGGTGAGTACTCCGGCCAGCACCTATAGAACATAACAAAGTTAAAGTGAAGGAGTATACAAAGAAATACAGAATCAACTGCCATATAACAATACATCAGTAAACATAAGAGCACCACACCGGTGGCAGGGTCCCTCAGCTGTGGGATCCCCCTGTCAACAAAAAATAAAACAGGAGGTGTCCCCCGGCCCCCAGGCCCCAGAGCCAGGAACCGCGTGTGACTTGAGTAAAGTAGAAGTATAAAATGCATAAGGTTACATTTGAACGGTAAAAACCAACAAGAATCCCTATAACAACATTAACAGCAGACCCCCCGCAAGTCCCCCAGGGCCCCAAGCAACACGCCCGCCCCCCCTCCCCCGGCAAAGAGGACCATCCCAGAGGGGAGGGATCACCAGCAGGCCGGGCCCAGGTGGATGTACCGCAGCGAGACCCAATCGGCACCCGGGACCAGTCCCCCCTCCAGGGGTCCCCCCCTCACACATATACCCCCACCCACCCCCCCCAGACCCAACAACATACCCCCAGACAGCAGCAACCGAGTACTCGCGACTCGTCCAATGGTGGCATCCCCCTCCCCAGAAAAAACTGGACCCCCGTGGACAGCCAACTGCCCCCCAGGGGGGTCCCGGAGCACTCAACCATGTGCATTCCACCCCCCCAGTAATCCGCCACTCCATCCACTCTCGCATAGGGTGGCCCATCTCGAAGCAAGAGGATCGGAGGGAGGGAGGACGGACGCCACACAGAGCCACCCTCTCAGACGGCCGACGGTAGCCGCCATACTACAAAGGCGGGACCAATAGCACCGCCAGCAGTATAGCACAAGAAATACCCCCCCCGCACCCGCCCCGACCACATGAAAATGGCACACCGCCACCCCCCCTTCCCATTCCCCAGTAAACTGCATTCTATATCTCCGAGGCCCAGCCACCCCTAGCAAACCAAAATGTCAATAAAAAGTACATCCAAACAGAGGGGGTAGATGAGCAGGAGGCATCCATTAACAAAGGAAGGGATCCGCACGGGGCAAGAGGCCTAGGCCAGTCACACAGAAATCCAATGTCTGCAGTGGGGGGGCGGGGGGGGGGCAGTCCGGCCAGCAAAAGTCTCCACAGGACCCGAGGGGGCCAAGATGTGGGGGGAGGGAGCCCACACCACGGCCGCAGCAGCGGTCTCCCCGCAGGAAGGGGAAAGGGGACAGGCAGCACAGCGGGAGTCTAGCAAGGGGGTCTCCAACCCTCCAGACCGAGTCACAAGCAGGGGGGGCCCGAGACAGGTAAACCCAAGCTCCAAGAACAGGAACACAGTACCTCAGGAGAGTAAGGCGGGGGCCAGAAGGGATCCAGGCCCTGGAAGGTCAATAAGCCCAGGAGGACACGCAGGGGGGGACCGCTCAGACTTCCTTCGCCGCAGCAGGTGGCTCCTGCTGCAGGTCCCCCGTTCGTTTTTCCGCCGGGTCCATGACCTGATAGGTTCCTTTATTTGGGGTAACTCCCCTCCTCGGATTGGTATTCAGGTGTTACAGGAGCCCTGGGGTCAGGGGGGTCTGGCCTTGCCTGACCTTTACAAATATTTTCTGGCTGGGCAGGGAGTGGTTGCGCGTCGCTGGCTTTGTGGGGACGATGGGGATTCTGCCACGGTGCTGGAGGCGGCTGTCTTGGGTTCCTATGAGAGCCTTCATCTTCTTTTACATCGAGGATCCAAGGCTAAATTTATGCTAACGGGCACGATGCGCTCCACCATCAAAGCCTGGGACCATATGCGGGCGCTGATGGAGCCTGGAGCGTCTGGTGTGTCCCCGGCCTCCCCCCTGTGGTGGAATCCCAAGTTTCCTCATTTTGCCTTGATTCCTGATCCTGCTATCTGGGCGACTAGAGGGGTAAAAACACTGGGAGATGTTACCTCCGGTGGTGACTCTGCACCTTTGATGCCCTGAAGGCACGATATAATCTACCAAATCAATATCTCTTTCACTATCTTCAGCTCCGTCATGCATTTCTGTCACAGTTCGGTTCCTCCCTTGTGGAGCTTAAAGCTTTGACGCTGGAAACGGTTGTGCAGGCGGCGGATATGCGGAAACCCCTCTCAGAGTTGTATAAGGAACTGTTTGTTACCACTCCGTTAGCGGTGCACAGGTGTAGGGAACGCTGGGTGAAGGAAGTGCCTGACTTGGATGGTGACGATTGGGATGATATGTGGAGCTCCCCTTTCGCTTACTTAGTCTCTGCAAGAGATCACCTGCTTAATTTTAAGTTTCTACATTGGATCTATTATACGCCGGCGAGGCTGGCACGTATTTACCGGACATCTTCTGCGGAGTGCTGGCGTTGCTTGCATTCTCCGGCAGATTTTAGCCATGTCTTCTGGCGGTGCCCGGTGGTCCGGGATTATTGGGCATCCGTGCTAGCTTGCATTGCTGGTCAGTTTACTTCTTTTCTATGCTCGTAAGGCCCTGCTCCTACACTGGAAGAGCCCCTTGGCTCCCACTATCCTCTTTTGGAAGGGCCTGGTTGTCACTTGTTTCGTTCTAGTGCTGCCCTGTGTGGCATTGTGTTGTATTTGTCTGTTTTGTTTTGCTAAAAAATTTAATAAACAAAACTTTTCAAAAAAAAAGTGTCCTTGCACCTCACCTCCATAATGTCTTCAGTTCTGCTGCTGTCTCCTCCTTCTTTCCGAATGAAATGCTTAAAGCCCTGATTGTTACCTTTCCCAAACCGGGGAAAGCACCAGATGTTCCCCAGAACTTCAGACCTTTCTTTACTGAATGTAGATATGAAGGTATATGCAAAATTGTTAGCTCTCTGCCTGAATGATATCTTATCTACCCTGATACATCCAGACCAGTCAGGTTTCACTAGGGGTAGGCAAACCTCAGACGCTACTACAAGAATTGTAAACATAATCCATTCTGTCAGTGAGTCGAAAACAACTTCCTTACTACTTGCATTAGATGTGGCGAAGGAGTTTGACCGTATCCACTGGCATTATCTGGTCAAAGTTCTTGAAAAGTTTTGCTTTTTTGGAGTTAATATTGACTGCTATTACTGCCCTTTATACTTGTCTGTCAGCACAAGTTTATAGTAAATGGCAAGTTGTCCTACCCTTTCTATATCACTAACAGTACTCGTCAGGGATGCCCATTGTCCCCTTTAATTTTTAAACTTATGATGGAGCCTTTAGCGTCCTACATACGGTCACACCCGGATAAACATGGCATCACGATTGGTAATACCTCACGTCATAGGCCTTTTCGCAAATGACATTATTTTAATGTTATCAAAAGCAACAACATCTCTAGGAGTAGTGCACGAGACAATCCAAATATTTCAGGAAGTTTCATACTACAAGGTTAATACATCCAAATCTTCCATCTTGGACCTAGGACTAGACCCCATAGATAGGAAACGTTTGATGTCCTCCTATCCTTTTGTGTGGAAAGAGGAGGGAATAGACTATTTGGGGGTTACTCTCACTAACTCTACCGACTCATTCTTCAAAGCTAACTACCTATCCCTATTACCTAAGGTACAAGCCTTGTTACAACATATCTTTAAAATAGAAATATCTTGGTTGGGTCGGTTGGCTGCACTTAAGATGTTGATATTTCCAAGGTTTCTTTACCTTTTTAGAACTCTCCTGATCCCAGCCCCTATCTCATACTTTAGTAAATTACAGTAATCAGTCAACAGCTTCTTATGGCAGAACAAGAGGTTAAGATGTGCTTTTGGGAGACTTATTAAACTTAGGAAAGCAGCAGGACTAGGCATTGCGATTTTGCGCGACTACCACCTAGCTTCAATATTAGCCCAATTAAAACATTGGTTCACATACCCACACCATTCGTTATGGGCCTCTATCGAAACTGAACAAGTCACAGATAGAAATTTATCTACTTTTTTACTATCACAACCACTCCACAACAGGCTATCAATGTCCTTGTCCTCTACGATTTTAGCTGCGGTCCGGGTGAGGAAAGCTTTAATCTCTGCAGACTTTCAAACGACACTACAATCCATGTCTATCCCAATAGCAGCTTGTCGAGTTGCCATTCCTGACCTAAACCTTGGAGAGTGGGTATGAACTGATACATACATAACCTATTCTCTAAGAAAAAACCTAAACCATTTGCCACCCTCCAGAAGGAGTTCCGTCTACCAGATAGAGAAAATTACAACTATTTGAGAATTTCCTCCCACCTGAGAGGTTAGTGCAATATACAATGACTGTTACCGGAAGGTCTGGTTGGATATTTCCAGAACCTGGACGTATACCTCATCTCACTTATGTACTGTATATAAAATTCTGGGTGACATATGTCTTCACCAAATCATCCCCTTTCCTAGCGTGGGAGGAAGATCTAGGCAGTAGATATACACCAGCCCAATGGCAACAAGCTATCTCAGCCATCCACAAGTTCTCCAGGAATGCCAATCTGTGGGAAATGATGCATAAATTAAATCTACGGTGGTACCTAACACCATGCCGCCTATCTAAGTTCTACCCCCAGACTTCTAACTTGTGCTGGAGGAATTGTGGACAACCGGGTTCGCTGTACCACATAGTCTGGTCCTGCAAATTGCTAGCTCCATTCTGGCATCCCATCTTTCAAATTGTATCAGACGTCACATCTATGCCTGTAGGACTCTCCTCTGATTTGGCATTGCTAAATATGGGAATAGGCACATTCCCAGTGCTGCTGAGAAACACAATAATTAACATAATGCTGGCAGTGAGATTGGTAGACTTACGACACTGGAAATCCACTTTAATTCCCAAAATATCAGAAGTGATAGCTTTAGTTCATCAGCACTATACATACGAAACAATGTTCGTATTAGCAACAGATTCCCTAAAGACCGCTAAGACAAGATGGAGCCCTTAGAGAGAATGGCATGACAAATATATTAGTACTGGAAAGCAAATATATTAACTACAATCTGAATTTGAGTGCATGAGTTACAACCCAACTCAAGTTTGTTTGTTTTTTGTTTTGCCTGTCACCCTTCTTGTTATGGATAATAGATGTGTTCACCTCTTGCAACACGATGGGGACAATGCTTAATGTATGAAAGCTCTAGACATGTCAGAGGCTTGTTGAAGTCTCCACATGCAGGTCTCTGTATTTTGGGGATTTGGAATGTGAAGTCGGGGTGATGGTGATGTCTCCCGCCTTATGGCACAGTATGCTCCCAGGTGGGGTGTCTTGGAGGGGGAAGGCACAGCCATGTTCAGACTGTAATTGTTACCCCGTTAACATTTTGCGCTCAATTGAGACATCTATTGTGTTAATGTGACGATTTGATTGTTCCTTTGTTATTGGGAAACCACCCACATTACAGTGACATAACTCTGTACTTTTTCCTTTGAAACTTTAATAAAAACCTAATGAAACTTAAACACACCGACACTAACTGATACTGATGCTGATATTGAGGCCCATACTTGACCCAAACACTAACTCTGGCACTGACCTAGATCAAACCTTGATCTGGGTACTTTTCTTTATTTGTTTTAATTTACATTTTTTTACAAACATTTTTTTTTCTTTCTGCAAGGAACAGGAAAGAGTGTATCCTTCTTCTCCATTCACAGAAAGAAAAAAAAAAAAAACACAGGGGCTGGCTTTACAGTGGCTGATCACTATGGTAGCCAATCAGAGGGTACTACAGCGATCAGGTGTGTATGGGGGATGGGCTCCCGGTGAGACCCCCATCTCTGTGCTAGGACGCGCTGTGCGATGCGCTCCCAGCACAAAAGGAGAAGCGAAGCGACCCCACGTAAAAAAAAAAGAGCCTAATGCAGTAAGGCGGCATGTATGTCTTATGTCGGCATGAAGGGGTTAAAGGATAAGTTCACCTTTCTGAGCATGTTACACCCATTTTTAAGCTGTAATATGTAACACTACCAGGCCCGAAAAAAGAAAAAAAAGCTCCGCCTGCGACAAAGGCTAACCACCGTCTGCTCCACCATCTAAGAGTTCTTAAACAGCTAAGGGGCGGAGCCACCCGTCAATGTCATCTGGTGGCACCGCCCCGTGTGACATCACTGAGCAGTGCATGCTGCAAGGCTGCATGTCTGCCAGGCTGCATGCTCGGATAAGAGTCTGGTATAGATTTTGGGGGGACCCCAAGCCGGTTTCCTTTTAAATTTTGACATGGGTTCCCCTTAAAATCCATACTAGAACTAAAGGGCCTGGTATGTATTGGGGGGACCCCCACGCTGTTTTTTTTTTTCACATTTTTCTATTGCTGGCAATCTTTTTTTTTTTTTTATTCAGCTGTCAACAGGGAAGCCCATTGACAGCTGATGATTCATCTAGTGGCTAGCTTCTTGGCCCTCTCCTTAACAACCAGCTATTTACTGTGCCTTGATTTGCAAAATCAGGGCATAGAATGCACTGTGCAGCACACAGTGCATTGTGGGGCACTCAGCTGGTAAACATCCCGCTGAGCACCCGACAAATTTGGGTGTTCGCCGAATGGGTTGAACAGGCAATGTTCGGGCCAAACTTATGATCGGGCCGAACCACTTGCCCAACACTATTGACCATTAAAAACTGTTGTTTTATTTACATCTGTACTAGTCATATAATGAATAATATCTGTGCTTGATTAACTGATAGTTTTGTTGCAGAAATTAATTCCTGCCTAGAAAAAAAAAAAAATCATCATTATAAATGGGTCTTGAACATAACCTAGGCGCTTAGACAGAAATTTGGCACCTAATCATCTCTTCCTGAATAAAGTAGTCTATTAATTACTAGCAAGCCCTCTGTTAATAGACTTCCACCAAATGAGGTCACAGCAATGGCAGTCCTGCTTTTGAATAATACAGATTTAATCTAGAGACTAATAATGTTTTGAAGAATCAGGTTTTAAAGATCAGACGTGATGATAATTAATTCTTAATTTCATCCCTTCAAGGATTTGACCTAGGTAAAACATGGAAATCTCAGAAACATGAAAGGATAGATAATGACTTTTCTAAAGACTCAGAGGAGATGGAAAATATGAGGCCTAAGAGACGTGTGCCACCCTGTTTGACCTCCATGTGATGACTTGCAACCTTACAGCTTTCTCCACTGCCATGATGAATTATTACTTGTTTAGATATTGACACTGTGAAACAGTAGGATTTGTTCAATTAAGATGTTAATTCTCTCAGTTTGCACATCCACTTCTCCCAATTAGCAACAATACACCATCAAATAACATGTCATTTAACCACTTAAGGACCGGAAGGTCTTACCTCGTAATGACCAGGCCATTTTTTGCAATACGGCACTGTGTTACTTTAACTGACAATAGAGCTTTATTTTGGTGGTATTTGGTCACCTCTGCAGTTTTTATTTTTTTGCGCTATAAACAAAAAAAAAGCAACTATCCTGAAAAAAAAAAAAACAATATTTTTTACTTTCTGCTATAAAACATTCCCAATAAAAAAAAAAAAGAGGAGGGCAAGTAGGTGGTAGATAATTCCCCATTGCCAGTATGTGATCCACATACTGGGGGGGGGGGGACATATTTCAATGTGCCACCCAATCAAGTGTGCTATGTGTGCATCAGGAGGAACACAAAAAGGTTTGGACCACTAATCCCTACCTTGTCACTGCTAACCATTTTGCTTGCATTTTCAAAATGGGACAAAATGCTGTACATATCCTAAATGATGAGCCATTGATGATGAGGTAATACAAAACCAAGCTCCAAAGAGTCTATCCTATTATCACAATCACACAGGTACTCATTGATTGAATGCTGCTGGGGCAGCTTTTACAACATGTCAACATTGAGCTCCATTTTGTAGGGGTATCATAGATGGGGCAGATGGCAGGCATCATTTCTGACAGACGAGACATGGCTAAAGTGATAAACTGCGCTAACTAAACATGAGCCAAGCCGCTAGCACAAAAAACAGACAAATTAGGTTAGCAAAAACATGAACAAGATAAATAAAGTGCAGCGCTAGAAATTGTGACTGAACAAACAAGTCCATCCATAAAGAAAATTCGCCAAAAATGGTGAATAAACAAATTAATTGGTCTCATGTGAGTGGTGCAACAAACAATCCAAGAATTGTAAGTGTGGTCACAGTGGTAGCCAAATCCCAACACCATCAGAGGAGAGATAATAATGCACTTACCGGAGGCCATGGACCCAAAATACCATACGGCAAATAGGTCAGATAAGCTGATATGGTAGATCTTTAATAACTCCAAATGCCAGTTGTAACCTTGGTTATTCCAATGGATGGTCTTGAGATGGATTCAAAGGAGAGGAAGTCTCAACCCACAGATGACATAAGGGATAAATCAGAGGAAACAAACATAGTGTGAATCCGCTTAAAAAGGGTTTATTAAAAAGGGGAAGTAAACTTACAGACATCCAGAGGTACAAGCATGTAACAAGCAAGCAAATCAGGCTGTCCTTGGCATAGTTCTGATGCGTTTCGTTAGAGATAACTTTCTCAAAGGATATTACTTTGGATATGGCTAAAGTATGGTTGCCTAAAGCCTTGTGCACACTCATCAAATGGTGGGAGACATACTGTAGATCAGTTCAAAAAAACTGGCCGACATTCGTCCCGTGTGTATGGCATCCAGGCTGACAGAAACCAGCTTCTGTCAGAGTATGCTGGGAAAACCAGCAGCTGACTGGCTCCCGATCAGCGCTCTCAGCCAATGGCTACCAGCCCGGTCTGGAGTGTTCTGGCAGGGAGGCCGTCCCCTTGTCAAAACACAACAGCTTAGCAGGAGAGATCGTTGTACTAATGTCGGACTGTTAGTACAGCGCCTCCAACTGGAGCCCATGGGTTGAATAAAAAAAGCTATTTGTGTGTACCAGGCCTAAAGGTGGAAGAACATAAAGGCTTTGCAAGTCACTACCTATTGCATATGCGGTCTGTGGCTGTATAGCATGGCCAAAAGCAAAAAAAACAAGAGATGTGTCCTGTTTATAGATGTTGTGTCCCAGTCACCACATTGGTCTGTAGAACCTGTTAAATTGCTACCTCTGTGTGCAGAACCTTTTTCCTCTCACTTTGAGCCTGGCTGATATATGTTTTAAATAAGAAATGCAGCTATGGCAATAGGGGGGTAAAAATGTGGTGCACAGTACTACACTGTACAAGTATACGGTGACATGTTGCAGAACAGGGTTACACTGCTTACCCCTGAAAAACGAAAACTGAATCCATTATTTTTTTAACATACCAGACATTTAAAAAAAATGGATACACAAGAAATAAAATAAAGAAAAAGAAAACACACTGCAAGGGGGCAGAAGCTGAATCACAACTACAGTTGTTCCATAAACACACAATGTGCTGTTGAGTCTCTGAACTGTGAACACAAGGGGGTACACATAAATAAGTAGCCGAACAAAGCAATCTACAGTAGATCAATGCAATACAGCACAGTATAGCACCATATAGCAACCAACTCTCCCAATACTGACTGCCAGTTCTCCCTAAACTACTCCAGCACACATTGACAAATGCCTCTTGGGAACCTACCCTTTTATAGGGAGGGTGCTGGCAAAAAAGAGACTCTCGGTGATAAAGATTATGGTATGTTGCTGTACCATTTATTGACTATTTTAAGCTTATAGGCTGTACATTTCCATTGTTGTATAGATTGCAAGAAGCATACCAAACTTTTACAGTTACCTTAAATATGTTGAGAAGCATAAATAAAGTTATGAAGTTCAGTGCAAAATAAAAGTGCTTTAGGATGTCATCCTTGTCGTCTCCACTACATTTTATTTACAAGTAAGATTTAGCAGGTTTTAAATTGATTAGTTATAAAAATATCAACAAATCAATGGTGATATTTACCTTTCTATTATTTATACAATGGCAACTTTAGCTTAAACTGATGCTTATAAAATATGTACAAGTCTCATATTTTGGAGTTGTGTAATAATTATACATATAGATCTTCTGCAGCACACAACACTCTAGAACAAAGTACTCTTGTTTCTATGGTGATATTTAAAATGCGTGTAAAAAAAACGAATGGCCTTTTAGAACAGCAATTTAAGGAGTCCATAAATTCAACACAAGTTGCAAGTGAGGTCCTCAAAGCTGAATGTTTCAAGCAAACAACATTGTGGTTTTTAACTTCAACAATGATTATGCCTGTGATTATTATAATTATTATAATAATATAATTAATGCTCATTGAGTCAGGCAAAAGTTCACAAAATAAGCATATAACACATTGCTTTCATAATTTGTATTATTAACCACTTAAGCCCCGGAGGATTTGGCTGCTAAAAGACCAGGGGGTATTTTGCGATTCGGCACTGCGTGACTTTAACGGACAATTGCGCGGTCGTGCGACGCTGTACCTGTAACGAATTTGACATCCTTTTTTTTCCACAAACAGAGCTTTCTTTTGGTGGTATTTGATCACCTGTGCGATTTTTTGATCATGCGCTATAAACAAAAAAAGAGCGTCAATTTTGCAAAAATAACTATATTTTTCACATTTTTTTTTATATGAAATTCCCCAAAAAAAAAAGTAAAAATCAAAATTTTTTAACATTTTCGGTCAATTTGTTTTATGCTACATATGTTTGGTAAAAAAAAAATCGCAAAAAGCGTATTTTGATTGGTTTGCGCAAAAGTTATCGCGTTTACTAACAAAGGGAAAGATTTTTGTCATTTTTGTTGTTTTTTTTTTTAACGCGTAATGGCGGCGATCTGCGTTTTTTTGCGGTACTGCGACATTGGGGCGGACAGATCGGACCCTTGACTGACATTTTTGACACTTTTGGGGTTACCAGTGACATTTCTACAGTAATCAGTGCTATATATATATATGCACTGTTACTGTAAAATTACACTGGCAGTGAAGGGGTTAACTTTATTTGAGAGGGAGGGGCTGTGTGTCCCTAGGGGTGTGATTCTAACTGTGATTGGCTGTGGCTTGAGCTGTAGGAACAATGATCAACGGTCCTACATAGTAGAACCGTATGATCAGTGTTTCAACACAGGGGAGAATGACAGGCGGCTTGTTTACACTAGCCGCCTGCCTTTCTCCCTCTCCCCCGACGATCGCAGAGTGACCGGCAGACATCGGGTCCGCCGGTCACACGTGCGGGGGGGTCCGTGACCGCGCGGGAGCGGGAGCGCGCCGGCGGCGGCGCGCGCTCGCTCCCCAGAGCCTCACAGGCTAGTGACGTACCGATACGTCACTCTGCCTGTGAGGGGCTGACCGCCGCAGTATATGTACTTGCGGCGGTCGGCAAGCGGTTAATATATATATAATTGTCTATTACAAATCATAACACCTTTTCCATTGTTCAGTTGTTATTTTAATTACAGCCAGTTGTAGATACTGGATTTGCTACATATGCCCCAAAAATGTTATCAAAGTACAAAAAGGGCATGTGTAGTATGCCCTATCCTTCAGTTCCTCTGCAGCTTTCCCCTTGCCAGTGTCCAATTCCCAGCTTTCAAAATGACAGACGGGAGATGCTGTGAAAATACAGCAACGAAATGAAGGACCTGTTACATTCTGGATGCTTGTTGCAGTCTACGAGATCTGTTCTCCCTGTGAAAATGCAGTAACTTAATAGCTGCTGCTGTAAAAAAACAGACCATCTCAAGTACAGTTTAGAAACACTGTTTAGTGGCGGTTCACGTTGGAGTGATGCGGGAATCCTGCAAATCCACTGCATGTTCCTGCATGGCACTGACTTGCAGGCAGTTCACACTGCCATATGCAAACTGCTGGCAGTGTCAATACTAAGTTAACGACACCCCCAGATTAGTTCACATACAGTATCTCACAAAAGTGAGTACACCCCTCACATTTTTGTAAATATTTTATTATATCTTTTCATATGACAACATTGAATAAATAACACTTTGCAACAATGTAAAGTAGTGAATGTACAGCTTGCATAACAGTGTACATTTGCTGTCCCCTCAAAATAACTCAACATACAGCCATTAATATTTAAACCGCTGGCAACAAAAGCAAGTACACCCCTAAGTGAAAATGTACAGATTGGGCCCAAAGTGTCAATATTTTGTGGCCAGCATTATTTTCCAGCACTACCTTAACCCTCTTGGGCATGGAGTTCACCAGAGCTTCACAGGTTGCCACTGGAGTCCTCTTCCACTCCTCCATGACGACATCACGGAGCTGGTGGATGTTAGAGAAATTGCTCTCCTCCACCTTCAGTTTGAGGATGCCCCACAGAAGCTCAATAGGGTTCAGGTCTGGAGACATGCTTGGCCAATCCATCACCTTTACCCTCAGCTACTTTAGCAAGGCAGTGGTCGTCTTGGAGGTGTGTTTGGGGTCATTATCATGTGTGAATACTGCCCTGCCGCCCAGTCTCCGAAGGAAGGGGATCATGCTCTGCCTAAGTATGTCAAAGTACATGTTGGCATTCATGGTTCCCTCAATGAACTGTAGCTCCCCAGTGTTGGCAGCACCCATGCAGCCCCAGACCATGACACTCCCACCACCATACTTAACTGTACTCTTGTAACGCTCCTGCGTTTTACGTATGATGTGGATTTTCAGCTGCAGAAATATTCCACTTCAGTAGTCATGTAGAGAAACGCTGAGACACCATTCCCAACTCTCAATGACTCATCATGTGTGGATGATCTCAATTCAGCAAGTAAATACACACACTCAATAAGATGTTTCCTAGAGTGACTTATGTATATAGTAACACAGTGATGATAGGCTGAAGAGACAGGTTGGGTAGAGATGGTAGATGACAGACACTTGAAAGGAAATGTTCTTGAAAGTAAGATAGTAGCAGATGGGATGCAGATAGGTTTAGCAATCATGTATGGTAGTAGATGACAGAGTAGCAGGTGGAGATCAACCCAGTGCAAGAACAGGTGGTAGTAGGCTCAAGAGCTAGCAATCTTAGATAATGCAGATGTAGTAATAGTCCTTAGTATGCAGAGCTAGATAGTGTAAGCTTTAGTATAAAGGTTATAGAGGTTTCCCCTGTGGGGTACTTATCACTAATAGCAATGTAGCAGAGGAGAGGTTCGGCAAGAGCGGATGATCCGGTAGCGGGATACAGGGATCAGCGCAGCGTGGTTCCGACAGCGAGGTATGCTTGCAAGCATGTGAGCTTCAAGACAGGTTAGCATCAAGGCACAAAGCAGTTTGAACGAACACATGTGAGTGAGAGCCGGTGATCTAAATAGCCATCCAGTCCGGCGCTCAGTGATGACAGCATCAGTCTTAAAGGTGTATGCGCACCTTACCAAAAGAGAATGGTGGGGCGCATACACTTATGAAAGAGTAATTAGGGTACCCAAAGGTACCAGAACATTACAGTACCCCCCCCTTAAGGCCGGCTCCTGAAGGCCTCTGGAGCTGGTTTGTCTGGGTACTTCGCATGAAAATTGCGGATTAATCTAGAGGCATGTATGTCAGAGGTGTTTAGCCAGGTGTCGTCTTGGGGCCCATAGTTCTTCCATCGAACCAAGTACTGAAGTCTTCCTCTGTGGATACGAGAATCCAGAATCTCTTTTATCTCATATTCTTCTCCACCTTCAACTTGTACAGGAGGAGGAGGTGGGATAGTAAGCCTTATTCCTTGGTCAGGAACATGGGGCTTCAGTAGTGACACATGGAAAATGGGATGTATTTTGAGGTCTATTGGCAATGTAAGCTGTACTGCAGCTTTTCCAATAAGTTTCTTGATTGGGAAAGGTCCCAAGAACAGAGGTCCAAGCTTTTTGCTAGGGATTTTCAGTCTTAATTTTTTTGTTGAGAGCCAAACGAGGTCCCCGATAGCGTACTGAGGAGAAGGTCTTGTGCGAAGATCATAGTACTTCTTTTGTTGACTATGAGCGTGTGCAATGGTAGTATTAAGCAAACCCAGAGAGTCCTTTATTTGGGTAAGATAGTCTGAAGCTACTGGGTTATTTGAAGGAAGGATGCGTGGTAGAAGAATAGAGGGATGAAACCCATAGTTCAAGTAGAACGGACTCTGCTTGGTCGTACTGTGGGTTGCGTTGTTGTAGGCAAATTCTGCCAGAGGGAGAAGATCCACCCAATCATCCTGTTGGTAAGAAGTGTAACAACGTAAATATTGCTCGATGCATTGGTTGACTCTTTCAGTCTGTCCGTTGGTCTGCGGATGGTAAGGAGAAGTGAGCTTCCGCTCGATCCGTAGTATGTGACATAGTTCTTGCCAGAACTTGGAAATAAATTGTGATCCACGGTCAGACAGAAGAGTTTTTGGGATACCATGTAACAAGACATGTTTCATCAGGAGTTCTGCCGTTTGTTTGGACGAAGGTAGTCTGCGAATAGCAATGTGCCATTTTTGTCAGATGGTCCACTGACACTAAGATGGTATTAAATCCTTTGGAAGGAGGCAATTCCACTATAAAGTCCAAGGACACAACTTCCCATGGAGTTTGGGGTATTGGTAGACTGCATAGTAGACCGGATGGTCTCGTAGTGTCAATTTTGGACCTGGCACAGACATTGCATGAAGAGACGAATTTTTGTATAGATGTTTTCATGTCAGGCCACCAGAATTGCCTGGTAATCAGATTAAGAGTCTTTGTCATACCCATATGTCCTGCCATAGGCACATAATGCGATAATTCCAAGATCTTGGTGCGTATGGTAGGTGGTATGTAAAGTTTGTCGTTGTAGTAGAGGAAGCCTTCTGCATCAGTATTTAGTTGTGGTGGGGGTGAATCCAAACTTATACCATGCAAAACCTCTTCCTTCAAGGAACGGACAACTCCAATAATGCGTTTGTGAGGTATTATAGGAACGGAAGGGATTTCGAAGTAGTTTTCTTCAGTTAGTCGTGATAGTGCATCTGCCTTTTTGTTCTTATCTGCAGGTGTGTAGGTCACTAGGAAGTTAAACCTTAGAAAGAATAGTGACCATCGTACCTGTCGGTGCGAGAGAGTTTTGTTAGTCTGAAGATATTGGAGATTTTTATGGTTCGTGTATATAAGTATTGGTAATTGGGTGCCTTCGAGTAGATGTCGCCAATTCTCCAGAGCCAATTTTATAGCAAGCAGTTCCTTTTCACCCACGGGGTAATTTATCTCTGGACTGCTTAGGGATTTAGAAAAAAAGGCGACTGGATGAAGTGGTGAAGTGTGAGTTGGTCGTTGGGAGAGTATTGCTCCTACTGCCATGTTTGACGCATCTACTTCCAGAATGTATTGGAGGGATGGGTCTGGATGGCGTAGTATGGGAGCAGAAGTAAACCTTGTCTTTAACAGGTGAAAAGCTTTATTTGCTTCATCTGACCATTTGTATGTTTTTTTAATGCTAGTGAGCTGTGTGAGTGGTCTCACAATGGCAGAGAAGTTTCTAATGAACTTCCTGTAGAAATTTGAAAATCCAAGGAATCGCTGTAGCGCCTTGCGTGTGGTTGGTGTAGGCCAATCCTGAATGCAGGATATCTTACTCATGTCCATCTCGATTCCTGTTTTGGATATGATGTAGCCTAGAAACAGTACCTCTTCTTTATGAAACAAGCATTTTTTCAGTTTCACATAAAGGTTGTGTGCAAGCAATCTCGATAATACTAGTCTTACATGTCTTATGTGTTCAGACAGGGATCGTGAATATATAAGTATATCGTCCAGATATACCACAACACAGACATCTAGTAAGTCTCTGAAAATATCGTTTATAAATCGTTGAAAAACTGCAGGGGCGTTGCATAGCCCGAATGGCATTACAAGATATTCGAACAATCCGTATCTGGTTCTGAATGCAGTCTTCCACTCGTGTCCATCACGGATTCGAATGAGATTGTATGCTCCTTTCAGGTCCAATTTTGAAAAATAGGTAGCTCCACGCACCTGCTCAATGAGCTCAGGGATAAGCGGTAGAGGATAGCGATCTTTTATTGTAATAGCATTCAATTGCCTATAGTCGATGATAGGCCTGAGACTTGAGTCCTTATTGCGGACAAAAAAGAGTCCTGCTGCTGTGGAAGAAGTGGAAGGTCTAATAAAACCTTTTTCCAAATTCTCATCCAAATAGTCTTTGAGATGGGAAAGTTCATCCTGTGAAAGAGGATAAACATGACCGAACGGCAATTTGCTATTTGGGAGTAGATCAATGCTACAATCATAGTCTCGATGGGGAGGCAGTGCTTGAGCATTTTTCTCAAGAAAAACCTCAGAGAGATCCTGATAACATAGTGGTGCAATCTCATCTGTCACCACAGACAGGATCTTCCCGAAAGATGGGAGGTTACACGTACCCTCGCAATAGCAAGAGAGGAAGGTCAGGGTCCGTTCCTTCCAATCTATGGTTGGTTGATGTGTGTGCAACCAGGGAAGTCCCAAAACAATGGGAAAGTGGGTTGAAGGTATTAGATCGAAGGTAGTGGTCTCCATATGAGACCCGTTAGTAGTGACTAGGAGTGCCTGTGTCTGATCAGTGATCGGACCAGAGGATAAAGGAACACCGTTAATAAGACTCACTGAGACAGGTTTAAGTTTAGAAATAATAGGAACTTTATTTAAAGCAGCAAAACGTATGTCAATATAATTTCCACAAGATCCTGTGTCAATCATGGCCTTAATAGTAATCCTGTTCTGGTCCCACTGTAATGTTAAGCAAACAGAAAGGTAAGGGTTAGTGATTGAAGTTGTCAATCCCCCTAGGAGGACATGTGAACACTCACCCTTCTTTTTGTAGACTAGGGGACAGACGTTTATCTTGTGATCCGGGGATGCACAGTACAAGCAGAGATTACCAGATCGTCTACTGGCTCTTTCCATAGTTGATAGAGGTGGGCGTATGGTTCCTACCTCCATAGGAACGGGGTCAACGGCCGAAATCCGAGAAGAACTGGATAATGGCATTCCCATTTTATCAGCCTTTCTTTCTCGTAGTCTTCTATCTATGGTGATACTGAGTTGTATCAATGCATCCAGGGTTTTTGGCAGATCCGCTCGGGCGAGCTCGTCTTTAACGGCCTCTGATAGGCCAAGCCTAAATTGGGATTTCAGAGATGCATCATTCCATTCTGAATCAAGGGTCCATCTCTTGAATTCTGCGACAAAGTCTTCTACAGGTCTCCCACCTTGTTTCAAGGATCTTAATTGAAGATCGGCAGTACTCTGCCTATTGGGATCATCATATAGGCTAGTGAGTTCTGCTAGGAACAAGGCATAGGAGTTGAGAAGCTGGTCGCTTTTCTCAAAAAGAGAGTCTGCCCAGGCCCGAGGATCGCCTGTTAGGTAAGAAATAATAGTACAAACCTTAATGTGATCAGTAAGGTAGGTACGGGGTTTTAGCAAGAAAAGTAACTCACATGCGTTTTTAAATTCGCGAAATTTTTTGCGATCGCCTGTAAATACCAAAGGAGGATTTATTTTGGGTTCAGGGGACTGAGCAGTGGTAAGTTGTGTCAGTCTAATTACCTGCTGCGACAGAGCCTGATTGTCTTCTTTTAATTCAGCAAGTGCGTGTATTAACGCAGGCACTTGCTGTTTTAATTGTGTCATCTGAGTGGTTATTTCTGCTGAATCCATTTGGGGTTCGTTCAATCTGTAACGCTCCTGCGTTTTACGTATATTGTGGATTTTCAGCTGCAGAAATATTCCACTTCAGTAGTCATGTAGAGAAACGCTGAGACACCATTCCCAACTCTCAATGACTCATCATGTGTGGATGATCTCAATTCAGCAAGTAAATACACACACTCAATAAGATGTTTCCTAGAGTGACTTATGTATATAGTAACACAGTGATGATAGGCTGAAGAGACAGGTTGGGTAGAGATGGTAGATGACAGACACTTGAAAGGAAATGTTCTTGAAAGTAAGATAGTAGCAGATGGGATGCAGATAGTTTTAGCAATCATGTATGGTAGTAGATGACAGAGTAGCAGGTGGACATACAAGAGAGATCAACCCAGTGCAAGAACAGGTGGTAGTAGGCTCAAGAGCTAGCAATCTTAGATAATGCAGATGTAGTAATAGTCCTTAGTATGCAGAGCTAGATAGTGTAAGCTTTAGTATAAAGGTTATAGAGGTTTCCCCTGTGGGGTACTTATCACTAATAGCAATGTAGCAGAGGAGAGGTTCGGCAAGAGCGGATGATCCGGTAGCGGGATACAGGGATCAGCGCAGCGTGGTTCCGACAGCGTGGTATGCTTGCAAGCATGTGAGCTTCAAGACAGGTTAGCATCAAGGCACAAAGCAGTTTGAACGAACACATGTGAGTGAGAGCCGGCGATCTAAATAGCCATCCAGTCCGGCGCTCAGTGATGACAGCATCAGTCTTAAAGGTGTATGCGCACCTTACCAAAAGAGAATGGTGGGGCGCATACACTTATGAAAGAGTAATTAGGGTACCCAAAGGTACCAGAACATTACAACTCTTCACCTGGTTGCCTCCACACACGCTTGACACCAGCTGAACCAAATACGTTTATCTTGGTTTCATCAGACCACAGGACATAGTTCCAATAATACATGTCCTTAGTCTGCTTGTCTTCAGCAAACTGTTTGTGGGCTTTCTTGTGCATCATCTTTAGAAGAGTCTTTCTTGTGAGACAACAGCCATGCAGACCAATTTGATGCAGTGTGCGGCGTATGGTCTGAGCACTGACAGACTGACCCCCCACCACTTCAACCTCTGCAGCAATGCTGGCAGCACTCATACGTCTATTTCCCAAAGACAACCTCTGGATATGACGCTGAGCACGTGCACTTAACTTCTTTGGTCAACCATGGCGAGGCCTGTTCTGAGTGGAACCTATCCTGTTAAACAGAAATGGTAAATGGAAGCATCCAAAACGAAATGAAGGACCTGTTACATTCTGGATGCTTGTTGCAGTCTACGAGAGCTGTTCTCCCTGTGAATAATGGCAGGTCCTTGTCCAATTCTCTCTATCCCTTGATCTTTGCAACTCCCCAGGGGCCTTGAAAATTAAATGTGGCTGAAGGTTAGGGCTTCATGATTTAACTGAAAGCCTGAAGCCCTTTTGCCTTAGCAGTGCTCTCTGGGGTTTCCTTTCACTTACTATTTCAATTCACTTAAATATAGAGTCAATAATGAACACATACAGTGGAATTTGAGGACCTATAGTGTTACAAATCAACAGTTGTAAGATGTTTTTAAATATTTTCATGCAATTGGCCAAACATTTTAGCACAAGTGACAATATTTGTCCCAAATAATGGTAGATTGAATCCATAGTGCATGACGAACATCCACACTCTGGATATCAAGTCCCAATAAATTATACAGGAGGGGTTGATATGGTGCTCATCTAGTTTTAGAAAAGTGTCCCATTGTTCTTTTTCAGGCTTTATGCCTTGTCGCACCTTTGCCCCCCCAGAGGTTGACATATCCCACTTAATAGACTCCTAGTCCTTATCAAACAATCATTGTACTCACACAGGCCCTGACCCAGAACTGTATGTCCTTCTCCTTAGTAAAGGGAAAGAGCTGGAATATTTAGCTCCACGTGTCCTATGGGAACATGTCTACATCTTAAAGGGAGACCACTCTTACACATGCACCTGTGCCTTCTGAAGTTTATATGTAAAAGTAATAGCAAGTCTCAATTATTAATGTCTTTGCATATTGACCCCCCCCTTCTAGATTGTAAGCTCCAACGAGCAGGGCCCTCTAAATCCTCCTGTACTGAATTGTATTGCAACTGTATTGTCTTCCCTCATAATGAAAAGCGCTGTGCAAACTGTCGGCGCTATATAAAGCCTGTATAATAATAATAATATTACAGTATATTGCATTGTGTGCATAGTAACATAGGCATAAGAGTGAATGTTTTATGTGTATTAAAAAAAAAAAAAAAAAACTGATTGATCCTGCCTTTTGATGTCCCTCCCTTCTTCCCTGTGTCCCCGCTGCAGCATGAGAATGTCTGGATCCTCCATTTTCACAGTAAAAGGACATGCTCCTGTAGTCAGGTGCAAGGCTACAACGTAATGGAGGAAAGGAAACATTGCTAAATAAACAATAGACTGTTCATTTCACCCTTATGTTCATGGACAGATAACTGTACCATCTTCTTGCCTCCAAAGGAAAGTTGCCATTTCCTGACCCTGGGGCAGAGGACCATGGGATATGTAGTCCCTCAGTTAGCGTTTACTGTAGAGGGAATCAGCCCAGAGACTGCAATTCCCACTGGAGTCAGAGCAACAGAGGATTTTGGGAGAGTATATGAAGTTGACTGTAAATGGCAGGCTCCCCCTTTTGGCCCAGAGTAATATGAGAGTCTAGTTAGGTGCTGCCGCTATGACCGCTTTTGTATCTGCATAGGGACACAGCAACACAGCCCTTTTGCGCCCAGCAGTTCAGTAACCGTTCTGCACCAGGTTCAGTGACACCTTACATACCATTGCCAGATACCCAGCAACACAGCCTTCTTCAGCAACCAAAGGCACAGATACACCCATACAGATTATTAGTGGTGTCCTGCCAACCCTACTGCAGCCCACTGTGCGACATTCACCTATCCTACCATGAATCCAGAGCCTGCTCATCCCACCTCCTTGTACCAGAGTCATGTCTTCATTCAGGATTGGTAAGAGGGCGGTTTGCCCAACTCTGACTCTGTTTGTTACACATAGACACTGCTAGCAGACACATTTACACCTCTCAGCTAAGGAGATCCATTAACCCTATTTTAACTGCTGCACACTTGTCATCATTTATACTCCAACTATTAAAGGGCCCCTACTATTGCCGGTAGAACATTCAGCCTCAAGCACAAACTGACTCTTCTCTATATATCTAGCAAAGATTCAGGGGGACTTCCCCTCTATCAGTATAGAACTATTAATCCTTCCTCCATCAGGGCATCATATATGGTCTAGGCTTGGCAGTTCCAGGTATGCACATGTGGCCACATGGAACCTGAGTGCATTAGTAGCAGGCCTTCTTTCCACAGTCAGTGCTGCATCTCTAATTCTATGCTGAAATCCCTGTGATTTATTGTTTCTTGTTCTGCCTACTTTTCTAATATTATTTGACCGGGTGTTGCTGCAAGCTTATTGTTTTCTATTGTCAACTTGAACTACTCTGAAGTAATCAATACAATAGTGTTGACTGAAATGCTTGTTTATTGTCTTTATATTGCATTGGGTATTGCAATGCTCGTGGCAAGGTTACTGAACATTGTTTGCAAAATTTATGACTGAACTTAGAGTGTCAGAAGGGTCAAAGTGTTTGTAAGGTCAGGGGAGTTTCAGAAGACAATCATTACTCAGCAGGAGTAATGCTACACTCCAATTTCTGTTACCGTACAAGCCGATTGTTCTCTCCTTTTTGCCTGCTAGGCAGCCCACATGACCATACTGTCATACATGTGGGCATATATACAGTGATGATTGACATGCCCTCCCTTATTCTCTGCCTACAACACATTAAAGCACCAAATAAATAAACATTTGCTGTCCAGTAAAGATTTATATGAGGTTTAAAATGGTGTATTGCTATTTTTTATTCATTTTTAATCTATATTCCGAAAGTTTTTTTTTTTTTTTTTTTACATAACCGACACAGGGCCAGTCAGTGCTGTGCAGATAAGGAATCATGCTGCAGATGCTCTCTTGTGACTTTAGAGCAGGTGTACCCAACCTTCTGGGCCACAGACCGGTACTGGTCCGTGGCCTGTTGACAACCAGGCCGCACAGCAGAAGGTGAGTGGCGACTGCGGTTAGTGACAGTTGTGTCCAGACTGCAGCAGTGCCACTTGGCAGTACTTAGCGGAGACACGGGATAGGACACACCACCTGAAAACTGCCTCAGCTCTGCTGAAGGTAGGACTGTGCAAAAAAAGGCAGAGATTGAAACGGGCACTGTGATGTAAGAAAGGAAAGAGGGTATTATGACTGCAAGGGGCACTGTGATGGGGGGGCTGTGATTGCTAGGGGCACTGTATTGTAAAGAGGCACCTTTATATAAAGGGGACAGCACTGTAAAGGGGCAGTGTAATCATTACAGTGCAGTACCCTTTATATCACAGTGCCCCTTAATGTGCAGTCTCCTTTACATTATAGACATTGGCGTCATGCCGCACCCCCAGCGTCACGCACCGGTGTCATTACCGACGTCGTTACGCTACTGAGTGCCTATACATCTGCGGGATGGGGGAAGTCTGCCTACTGGCGTCCTTCTCCCCCATGAGATCACGGATGCCTTGCCCCTGCCTGATCCGTTGACTGCCCGCTACATGACGCTGGGGTCCTGTGTCATGCTGCTGATCTTGGATCCTCATGGTAAGTTTGGGCACTGTGGCATTTTCTTCTCTTTTTCTTCCACATTTTTCCAGCACTACTTGTTTCCCTATGGCCGGTACCTAGCTACTCAGTCACACACTATCTTTACTTCACATTTCCGGTGGTTGGCTATGGCACTTTTTCACCACTCACCCACTACGGACATCAGCATTGTGGTGGTTGGATCACTCCTACTTCCTTTCTCCAATTCCTTTCTTTTTTCATCTTGGTTTTTTGGCACCCACACTACTTCTACACCAGCTCTGTCCATACCGTCATACCACTTTTTTATTTTTATATTTTTATATGATAAATTACTTCACTTTTACCACATTATCCTTATGTATGGCAGATTCTGGAAGGTGCATCCCCCTATTTCACCACCTGTCACCTACTTGCCATGGGCCCTCCGTTTTTCAGCTTGCATTCAGCTGGGACCCCTCAGCTCCCGGGTCAGACATTTTCTACTACTGCCACACAGGAAGTGCATCTCCCCATTCCAATTTCATTGACCTGTGAGTACTCCATACTCCTTTGAATTTTTACTATTATATTGAACCTTTTTTTAGGCATTTGTATTCAACTATCCACATTTTTTATTTTACTCCAATATGTGTTCCCCCATAGACATACTTCGAATACATTTATCTCTGAGGAAGCGAGCGCATAGCTCGCGAAACGCGTCAGTTCAGGATGCAGCTTACTGTATTACTATGGAACTACAACATGTCATTAAGGTTACCCTTGAAGCCAAGCTGTATTATGAGATGTACACCGTTATGTGATGTATTATTTATTATTTATGCTGTATATTGTTTATATTTTAGGCATGGGGCTTCTCCAATATGCAAACCAGTTTATGATACTATTCATCACTTGTATACTTTTACATAGCGTAATAAAGCTTACCTTATCTACCTCAGTATTTTATTTCCAGCCCCTAACATTTACCTCATCTAAAGTCCCGAGGGCCTATCTTTCTTTGTTTCTACGAATATTGCGATGGAGGTGTGTTATGGAAGCCACTAGACCATTATCCCTTCTGTCTTGCTATTGTTTCGGGGTGGAAGACACCCACTGGCCCACCAATGGTCTGGTTTCTTTACGGCTGGCAATTAAAATCTTGGCTTCCTTTTTCTTTTATTTTATTTAGCATGTGATATCAATCAATTGGTCCCCCCTATGTGATGTTTTCACATTGGGTGCTATATTGGATCTTGGTCCTCTGGGGTCCTGTGTGTATACAGCGGTGGCCGTCCGAGTCCCGGGAGCTGCGATGTATAAACAGGGTGGCTCCTCCCCCTGGCTGTCCCCGCCCTTCCCCTCTGGGGCGGGCGAGTCCACCCTTACTTTGGCATCATGCCGCACCCCCAGCGTCACGCGCCGGTGTCATTACCGACGTCGTTACGCTACTGCGTGCCTATACATCTGTGGGATGGGGGAAGTCCGCCTACTGGCGTCCTTCTCCCCCACGAGATCACAGATGCCTTGCCTCTGCCTGATCCGTTGACTGCCCGCTACATGACGCTGGGGTCCTGTGTCATGCTGCTGATCTTGGATCCTCATGGTAAGTTTGGGCACTGTGGCATTTTCTTCTCTTTTTCTTCCACGATTTTCCAGCACTACTTGTTTCCCTATGGCCGGTACCTAGCTACTCAGTCACACACTATCTTTACTTCACATTTCCGGTGGTTGGCTATGGCACTTTTTCACCACTCACCCACTACGGACATCAGCATTGTGGTGGTTGGATCACTCCTACTTCCTTTCTCCAATTCCTTTCTTTTTTTCATCTTGGTTTTTTGGCACCCACACTACTTCTACACCAGCTCTGTCCAATCCGTCATACCACTTTTTTATTTTTATATTTTTATATGATAAATTACTTCACTTTTACCACATTATCCTTATGTATGGCAGATTCTGGAAGGTGCATCCCCCTATTTCACCACCTGTCACCTACTTGCCATGGGCCCTCCGTTTTTCAGCTTGCATTCAGCTGGGACCCCTCAGCTCCCGGGTCAGACATTTTCTACTACTGCCACACAGGAAGTGCATCTCCCCATTCCAATTTCATTGACCTGTGAGTACTCCATACTCCTTTGAATTTTTACTATTATATTGAACCTTGTTTAGGCATTTGTATTCAACTATTCACATTTTTTATTTTACTCCAATATGTGTTCCCCCATAGACATACTTCGAATACATTTATCTCTGAGGAAGCGAGCGCATAGCTCGCAAAACGCGTCAGTTCAGGATGCAGCTTACTGTATTACTATGGAACTACAACATGTCATTAAGGTTACCCCCTAAGCCAAGCTGTATTATGAGATGTACACCGTTATGTGATGTATTATTTATTATTTATGCTGTATATTGTTTATATTTTAGCCATGGGGCTTCTCCAATATGCAAACCAGTGTATGATACTATTCATTACTTGTATACTTTTACATAGCGTAATAAAGCTTACCTTATTACCCATCTACCTCAGTATTTTATTTCCAGCCACTAACATTTACCTCATCTAATGTCCCGTTGGCCTATCTTTCTTTGTTTCTACGAATATTGGGATGGAGGTGTGTTATGGAAGCTACTAGACCATTATCCCTTCTGTCTTCCTTTACATTATAGTGTCCCTTTACAGTGCAGTCCCCTTTACCTTAATGCAAAGGGGACTGCACTGTAAAGGGGTATTGTAATGTAAATAGGACTGCACTGTAAATTGGAACAGTGATATAAAAGGGACTGCACTGTAAATAGGCACTGTGATATAAAGGGGACTGCACTGTAAAGGGGCACTGTATTAATTACAGTGCAGTCCCCTTTACATTATAGTGCCCCTTTACAGTGCAGTCCCTATTACCCTAATGTAAAGGGGACTGCACTATAAAGAGGCACAGTGGTAAAAAGGGGACTGCACTGAAAATAGACACTGTGATATAAAGGAGACTGCACTAAAGGGGCACTGTGATGTAAAGGGAACTGTGATCTGTGATGTGAAGGGGAACTGAGGATACTATGTGACTGCTTTGAAGGGAGAACTGCGATGTAAATGGGGACTGTGCAAAATTAAACAAAGGGAGTGCTGTGCTGTTAAGGGGGTGATGTGAAGGGGGACTGTGGAATGACTCTGTGAAACAGAATCCCCCCCCCAAAAAAAAATGGCTGCCATGAAACTGGTCCCTGGTGCTAAAAAGGTTGGGGACTGCTGTGTTAGAGCATTCATCTGCAGAAGACTAGAAACTTCTCCCATATATCTTCCCTTGCAGATGGATTTTTTTTTAAATACAGTGCCATGATCTATATGGATTATGCGGATGAATGATGGCAATTAACCCTTTTGAGTTTAGTATCACTTTAACTGACTCCTTGGCTTCCATCATTTATAAAATATAAACTGACATTATAGTAAAGGTGAAATCCAGCCTTGCATTCGGTTTTGCACGGTTGTATAGGCCTCTCTCCTGTACTTAAAATGTTTATCCTGATTTCACTGCACAATCTCAACTTTTCACACTATGCATCAAAAGTTGCAGCTAGCCAGAGAAAGCCTGCCTCATTTCCTGGCTGGAGGACCCCCAGCATCATCTAGTGCCTTCTTCCCCAACCTTACTATCTCTGGCCCCCTCTTTCATTCACTGGATTTCAGCTCTTTCAATCACAGAGACTCAGCATCACATGAAGGTATTACATAGTGTGGTCCACATGCAAATGCATTCTGCCTAGGAATGTCCACTCCTCCAGATCCAATACCTGCCCATGAAGGTATTTTGATATTTGCATAACTCCTCCTAAAAGTGAACCACTTCTTATATATAACTGAGGGTTCTTGATAGGAGTACTGAGGCATGGTGTTTTTTCATGATTTTTCAGAAAGTACCCTGTTGACTAGTTAGACTAGCGATGATCTGTCTGCATTGCATAAAGAAGCACAGAGACCCAGTCATGACATCACTGGGTCCAAAATAAGGTATTTACTGAAAACAGAAGATTTTTTTTTTTTATTAAGTTCATTGGCATGGTTGATAAAGGGGATAGTTGGGCAAAATATAAACAAATTCAACTTCAACTTAATTTTATTAACCACTTGCCGTCGGCAGACTTTGCGTTGTTATACCGGGATGATGCCTCTAGCTAGAGGCACCATCCCAGTACCGTGGTTTACAGCCGACAGTCGGCTTTCCGTCAGTATGACCGATGTGGCTTGGGAGCAGCTCGATCGTTACCCAGGTGAGCGGGAGGGGACATCCCCCCCCCTCCCGCCACCTTCCGCGACTTTGAACGGGCCTCCCGTCTCACCGGGAGACCCGAGCACCCAGCCAGCGCATCCGCCGGCTGGATGGAGTCCCGATCAAAGCCGGAAACAGCTTTGATCGGGTCTCTGATGACATAACCCGGAGGCGGCATCCATGACGTCACTTCCGGGTTACTCTGCTGCAAAAGGCGGCAGATTTAAAAAACGGCTCTATGCAAAAATGCTGTTTTTGGCGTTTTGCATACATGGAAGTGTAGTGGAGGGGTCTAGGGTATTTTAGACCCTCGATCCCTCCATAAAGAGTACCTGTCACTGCATATTGGTTTCAAAAGGGATGTTTACATTCCTTGTGACAGCAATAAAAGTGATCAGATTTTTTCTTTTTTTTTAAAACCTGTAATAAAGTTAAAAAATAAATAAAATAAATAGGAAAAAAAAAATTTAGTAGCCCCTGTCACCGTTACCTTGCGCACTAAAAAAAATGTATACGGAAGTCGAGCCGCGAATGAAATCACTGTTCAAACCACACATGTGAGGTATCGCCGCAATCGCCAGAGAGTGAGCAATAGTTAAAAAAAAAGAGCTACACTCTAAATCTAAACTGGTAACCTTTAAAAAAATTTAAAGCGTCGCCTATTGAGATCTCTATTGACAGTAGTTTGTCGCCATCCCACGGGTGTGTGCAATTTTAAACCATAACATGTTGGGTATCTATTTACTCGGCGGGACATAATCTTTCACAATATACAACACAAATGGGCTAACTTTACTGTTTAGTATTTTTAAAATGCAGTGAAATGTGATTTTTCAAAATTTTTCCAAAAAAATGGCGTTTTAAAGACCGCTGCGCAAATATCGCGTGACAAAAAATATTGCAATGACCGACATTTTATTCTCCAGAGTCTTTGCTAAAAAAATATATATAATGTTTGGGGGTTCTAAGTAGTTTTCTAGGAAAAAATACTGGTTTTAACTTGTATACAAAAAGTGTCCGAAATAGGGCTGGGGCTTAAGTGGTTAAAAAGAAATAAAAAGATAGAAGCACTGAATTTGTAGCATTTAATCAATTTGCTTTACCGTCCTCAGTACTTATGCCATAGAAATGCAGACTTGTCAGTTCTATTTTTATGTTAGGAAGGTATCATTAAAATCAGAAATGTGTCAAAAGTTTCTACTTAATATAAAAAGGAAAAGTTTCTTTCCTAACAATCTGCAAATATTCCTGTGGTAATAACAGAAGTAAAAAAATAAAATAAAAAATAAATTTGCATTATGTCGAAACACATTGCTACCAATGTCTTACAAGTTTACACCTGATTAAACTGTTCTTTTTCTCCCCGCATGGCTTTAGCCCAGCAAGAAAACATCTAACAATCCAAAGCACACGTACAATGTGACAGTGCCTTGGCTTACCAACTGATTCAAAAAGACAGCAAAGATTAGAGGGGGGAATTGTCTTTTGAATTTATTGGCGGTATGTGCAAGCTTGAATTCTTTGTCTCCTTTGAGTTATTCTTAGCGCTTCCATTGTTCAATGTGGAATCAGAAAAGGACTTGTGATGAATATGTATTCAGACATTTCCCTACCTGACATTACAACTAACCAGTCGAATCACAGTTAGCATGCAAATGTTGATTTATGACTGCTGTCACCAAGGTATCAAGCAAAAGTCTCCAGTGAGAATGCACACTAACCTTTGCTCATTCTGCCGATTCTGATTTTTGTTTTTCTCTTGCTTAGTGAAATGAGATCTATGTCGAAAGCATTTATCTGCCCCCTGCACACACTAAACACTGGCTGTCTAAACAGCTTATATCTCTCTCCAGAAGATCCTCTGCCCTATGGCAGAAGATCCACTGACCTCTTTTCATTAGTATTCTGCAAATGTTGCAATCACGCATGCATCTGCTGCTTCAACCGCACTGTGCAGGTGTAAGCTGACCAGTTGGAAATGAGATAAGACAACTGTAGTTAATAGGCTGATACAATTAATTTTTTTCACTGCACACTGTGTTAAGTATTAAAATCACATTGGTTTGTCCTTTTTCCAAGTTAAAGAGGAAAAGAAAATATGTATTTTTAGCAAATGTTCAGCTGCTTTTGGTAAAACAATTACAAAGAAATAAACTAGATAGAATGTATTAACGTGCGGTTTCTGTACCTAAATAGATGCGATATTAACAGGAAGATAGGTGGATATAAAGTAGACTACAGTTTACGGATATGTACTGAATGACATCAGCTGCACAGTCATGTTCACTTTATATCACAAACAGGGGACTTGGGTTCTATACATATTCACTCATACATTCATTCCCCAAACTTATTGTAAAATCCGGAAATTTCAAACCTTAATCTGAATGTCATTAGGAGAGAATCTTTCAAATAATATTTGCCCAATTATAAAGCTAAAGGATCCTCAAACAATAGGCGCGTGAGCTGGGAATTGCCATGGGGACATATACCAATGCAAAAAAAAAAAAATACTGTTCAGAAGGAAGAGCGAAAGAGGGTACACTGAGAAGAATGTACGATTATCAGTGACAGTGTCAGTGATACATATACCGCAACATTTCCAAAATATGCCCCTTTCTAACCAATGACACAACAAAGTTCCTAGTTCACTCCCTGGCCCTCTCGCGCCTTGAATACTGCAATTCCATTCTCATTGGCTTACCTCTACATAGGCTATTCCCCCTTCAGTACATCATGAATGCTGCTACCAGACTCATCTCCTTACCAATCCCTCAGTGTCCGCTACTCCTCTCTGTCAACCCCATCTACTGGCTTCCGCTCACCCAACAAATTCAATTCAAAATACTAACAACAACTTACAAAGCCATGCACAATTTAGTCCCCAGCTACATCACTAGCGTAGTCTCAAAATACCAACCTAATTGCTCTCTTTGTTCTTCTCAAAATATCCTGCTCTCTAGATCCCTCGTCACCTCCTCCCATGCTTGTCTCCAGGACTTTTCCAAAGCCTCTCCAATCCTATGGAACTCCTTACTCCAATCTGTCTGATTATCTCCTACTCTATTCGCTTTTAGATGATCCCTGAAAACCCTCCTCTTCAGAGAAGCCTATCCTACCCACATCTAACAACTGTACTTCCATTTTCTCCATCAGCTCATCCCCCATAGGTATTGCCTTTTGTTTCACTTGACCCAACTATACTTCCATTTTCTCCATCAGCTCATCTTCCATAGTCATGGCCTTTTGTTTCACTTAAACCTCCCTTCTAGATTGTAAGCTTTAACGACTAGGGCCCTCTGATTCCTCCTGTATTGAAGGCTAATTGTATTGTAACTGTATTTTCTTCCCTCATATTGCTGCGCAAACTGTTGGCGCTATATAAATCCTGTATGATAATAATAATAATATTGCATTCTTACATAATTTTCATCTGTAATTTTTTTACATTATTCCTTGGCTAACATACAGAATCAGCAACCCAATCTGATTTCAACTTAAATAAAAAAACATTTTTGGGTAGTTTTTGCTGCAACACAAGCAGTAATAGGCCAGAATTGAGTAGTGAAAGTAACAGAAAATAAAGATGTTAGAAGGCATACATGTCTAAAAAAAAAACCATGAAGCTAAAGCCCTCAACTTTGTACAAATTGTACATTTTTGCAGAACAGTTTTATAGGATAGATTGAGATCATCTTTTTTGTTTATTACCTCACTGTGTTGTTTGCAAAGTTTATTAAAGTGTCAACGCTGTGTACACAAAAAACACTACAAACCCACAGCCACAATTTCCAGAGATGAGGCAGTTGTTATGCTGAAAATAAAAATGACAGTGCCAGAAATATTGTACAGATTCACAACACATCATGTAGGAGTTTTTACTAGGCTGCTATGGAAAAGCTAGATACAGTACAAGGAAGGTTTTATTGTAAAACAAAAATTAGAGTGTATTATGTCAGCAACAATAGCCTGAAATATTGCCCAGTCACCCTGCACATCATGTAAGTGGTTTTACTAGGCTGCAATGTAAGAGGGAGAGACAAGACTCTCTCTGCGTCCCCACAGTGTTTTCTGCTGTATCATGGTGCTTTTACATTTTCAATAATAAGATAGATGAGTTTTTTCAGAGTATAGCTTTCCACATTCCTGTGAAATTTCACAGATCCCACTTTAACTTTGGAGGACCAAAAAAAAGTAGTGATGTGATGTCAGAAGGGGCGGTGTCCACTGGGTGACGTAGCCAGGTGGCCCCACCCCTTGCCTATATAAGAAATGTCAAAGCGCAGAGCGGGCATATGGCGGGAGGCCTCCTATGAGGCAAGAGTGTTTTTTTTTTTTTTTTTTCATTTTTGACAATGGATTTACATCGAGGGACACCATTTTTTTATTTTTAAAAAAAAAAGGTTTGGCAAAAACTGTCTTGTTTTTTTTACTTTTGTACACTTTTTTGGTGATTGGGAAGGGGTACTATGTACCCAATATCATATCAAATAAGGGGGGGTCAGGATCTCTGGGATCTTGTTAAAGGGAGCTTCCAAATTCCGATAAGCCCCCCACCCAGAGACCCTGATGATCACAGTCCAGGATTGTCAGGTAGAGGCCCTTGTCCCCATCAACATAGGGACAAGGTGCTTTATGGATGGGGCAAAGCCCCCCTGCCTCACTCGTTCCCCCCCCTTTCCTGACCTCCCAGGCAGCATGCCTGGATAAGGGTCTAGTATAGGTTTTGGGGGGACCCCACAACGTTTTTTTTTTTTTGGCATGGGGTACCCTTCCAAATGCATACCAGACCCAAAGGGCCTGGTATGGACTGGGGGGGGGCTTCTCGACCCCGTTTCTTAACAACCAGCTTACACAAAGCTTTGCCCAATCAGGGCGCAGAATGCACTGTGCAGTGCTCAGTGCATTGCAGGGTGTTCTTTGGGGCGAACAACTGGCGAACACCCTGCAAATTCGGGTGTTCTGCGAATGGCTGAACAGGCAAATGTTAGGCCAAAACTCACTGCTAATCAGCTAATCACATGTCAGCCACTCATTGCATTTAGGTATCTAGATCTGGTAAAGAGGAGTTGCTGAAATACAAACCTAGCATCAGAATGGGGAAGGAAGGGGATTTAAGTGATTTTAAATGTGGCATGGTTGTTGGTGCCAGACGAACTGGTCTGAGTATTTCAAAAACTGCTGATCTACTGGGATTTTTACACACAAAAATCTCTAGGGTTTACAGAGAATCGTCCAAAAAAGAGAAAATATCCAGTGAGCGGCAGTTGTGTGGGCGAAATGCCTCGTTGATGCCAGAGGTCAGAGAAAAATGGGCAGACTAGTTCCAGATTATAAAAAGGCAATGGTAACTCAAATAACCACTTGTTACAACCAAGGTATGCAGAATACCATCTCTGAATGCACAACACATCAAACCTTAAAGCAGATGAGCTACAGCATCAGAAGACCACACCGGGTGCCACGACTGTCTGTTAAGAACAAGAAATTCAAGCTACGATTTGCACAGGCTCACCATAATTGGACAATAAAAGATTGGAAAATTGTTGCCTGGTCTGATGAGCCTTGATTTCAGCTATGACATTCAGATGGTAAGGTCAGAATTTGGCATAAACAACATGACAGCATGGATTTATCCTGCCTTGTATCAACAGTTCAGGCGGGTGGTGTAATGATACGGGGGATATTTTCTTGCCACACTTTGGGCTCCTTTTTACCAATTGAGTATCGTTTAAACACCACGGCCTGCCTGAGTATTGTTGGTGATCATGTCCATCTCTTTATGACTACAGTGTACCCATCTTCTGATGGTTACTTCCAGCAGGATAATGCACTATGTCACAAAGCTCAAATCATCTCACCACTGGTTTCTTAAACATGAAAATAAGGTCACTGTACTCCATTTGCCTCCACAGTCACCAGATCTCAATCCAATAGAGCACCTTTGGGATATGGTCCCCTATGGCTAAGAAGGACACTATTCCTAATATAATTACAGCAGAACTCATCAACACACCAAACGTTCATGAGTCCTGCATGCAGGTGCCCTCATCCCAATCCTCTAAGATCAACATGAGCCTGATAGGCTCTTCCTCAGGTGTGTGTCCCCAGCACACATTAGGGATGAAAACCTTTTGCATCTAAGAAAGGGAGTTCTCCAACCAGAGCTTGCTGCCACCGTGGAGCACATCACCATGGATCTCACCAAGTTGATGGAGTGCAGGGCAAAGGAGCAACCAATGTGGGTCTCACCACACAGCAGTCACCAGGGTGGGACATATGAAGCAAGGGAAAGGCGTCGAGCTTGGTTCACAATATAAAAGCACATAAACAAATGGCAAAAATGAAAGAGGTCATAAGAATATACGTATGTATGTAAAAAAGGTTTCTACTGTGGCCAATAACCCACAAAGGTATGGTTGTTAGGCATTCTGTATTTTTAAATGTGACCAGCACAGGTGGATTAATTATGTAGTATCAATGTAGTAATTCCTGGTATCATAATCATGATCATAGTGGCCGAGATTTGGGTGAAACTGTGGCACTGAAAGTTACTGCAGGTATATGTAGGTATGACTTTATGCCTGTTAGTTGTTTTTCTTTTTAAGTGACAGTCCCTGTAAAAAGTGACCCTTTCGGTAAAAGAAACCTGTTCATAAAGGTGTCTACACACAAGAAAAGAGTACATTTTCTAAAGTCTGCTGATAAAGCTACATATATGGAAGAGTTCCCCCGCTACGTTCATCTGTGCCTCCTGCCAACCTCTATATTGCTACCTTGTCCACTACTCTTTCTTTGGCATGAACTCTTTTATGAATACACTTATTTTACCGACAGGGTCGCTTTAAGAAATGTAGTGCATTTAAAATATTGCCCTGATTAAATATGGCTCATCTTGCTTCAGGGCTAAAACAGATATTTCATTGTATGACTCATTAGTTGACTAATGGGCTACTTGACAGTGGCACAGCCTAATAACTAATAATTTGAGAGAAAGTCTTACACCATTGCTTAGAATTGCCTTAAAACATCTTAACAGCTGGGTTATTCTTAGATATTTAAATATTCTGTAAAAACTATACTTGAAGTATTATATCAGGAAACATATGAAAAATACATAGTTTTACTGGTTTTTGTTGTGTGATATCTTCGCGGTCACAGTTTACCACTGGGATCACAGTGATCTCTATTGCAGTTTGTCTAGAGATTGTCATTTTCATTAGACCATATTTTTATTTCATATGGGCAGTATTGTGATTTATGCAGTACATTCAGTGTTATTGAGTTGCTTTTTACTCGCCTCTAGTCCTCCTAAAAAGAAAATCGATCCCTAAGCTTTCACTCCTTGGTTAATATGATCATACTGTGGATCATGTACCGCAAAGGGAAAATTGAATGTATGGGTTCATTAACTAAGCCATAAAGCAATCAGTTCAGAGGCTAGACAGCAAAGAAAATAGTATAGCAAGACAAGTTAGAGCTTGTAGAATTTTACTTACAAGATTTAAAATGAAAAAAAGTTGTGACACATTTGTTTTGAAAGAAGAGGGTTCTATTAGAATGGACTATATATATTTTATTGCAGATTTTTACCAGTATTGCAAATATACTGTAGATATTTTGGGCTTTTGGAAACCTAGAGAAAAAAAAAAAGAATACTGTTGTGAAATGTCCCTTTTTAAACGATTAAGCAAGAATGATTTGTTAAAATCTGCTTTTAGCAAGCAATTTATTTAACTTCTCAAAAAGTATTCCCTATTTCAATTATCTTACCTATGGATAAAGTGTTCTCCAAAATAAATTCTGGCATGTGTCAAACTCTTTATGCCTTAAAGTGGTTCTAAAGGCAGAAGTTTTTTTTTTTATCTTAATGTATGTAGCACCCTTCTAGATAGGTGCTAGATAGGGAGAATAGTTTTGACTCTGCCTGCCTATCAGGAGAGCAGCAGGCAAAATATAGCTGCACTCTGCTTATCAGGGGAGCATGATCACTAGTTAAGCCTGTTCAGTGTGTCTGATGTGTGATTCATCTGGGCTGAGGGAGTTTCCCCACTGTGTCCAATAGGGAGGCATGTTGGACAGTGGTGGAAAGCCAGCCAGTGACACATAGGCTTTTGTGGCTGTCTTAGTGAGTTGGCACAGACAAGTGGTGCATCCTGGGATATGCTATAAAAGCCAATGACACATGTGGCAGGGTGTCTTCGGGTGGGAAGCCAAGTCTCAGAAGGAGGGTGACATCTGTCTCCTCTTCTGAAGTTGTGGAAGGTGGTCACAGGCAGTCGGCCTAGTGAACCAGAAAGTGTGACTGAACCCAGAGGTCCAGTGGAAGCAGGCTAGTGGAGTTGGAGGCAACGGTGGTTCTGCAAAAACAGTGTCCGTGAGTACAGAACAACTTGCCCACTGGTCTGCCAGGAAGGGGACCACTCCAGAGGCTAGAGTCAGCGGGCGGGTGTCAGCACACAGGCAGTGAGAGTAAAGGGGGGCCAAGTTAGAACCCTGAAGAGAATAACCAAGCATGAACCTTTAAGTATCTTTACTTCAGTGGCAAGGTGAAACAGTGGCCTTGCTGCATTCTACAGTTAGCTGTCCTCAAGACTGTGAATAGTTAATAGTTGGAGTATCCCTCTCATCCCTTCTCCTATCCAAGTTCCAAATAAAAACACAAAACCAACATTCCCTGGATTGATTATTGACTGAGCCAAGGACTTTCATTGGTGTTTATCTGCTATCAGTTGCTACGGGTAACCCAGGGGAATCCAGAAAGTGTAATTCTCACTGGGTTACCGGAATGGTTTCTAACAGCAACGAAAATTTCTGAAAATAAAATTTTTCTATCAAGAAATGTGTTCTAATGCTCAAGTGGATTGTGAGGCCTGCTCTACAGGAAATAGGGAGAGTGGGGTGAAGAATCAAATTCACACTGATGGTTGGCAATGGCAACGGAAGAACCTTTGATGGGACTATAAATTGTCTGCTCAAGTAATTTACTAGAGAGTGGGAGAGTTGCATCTTGCTGTAAAAATGGACTGTGTCTGCTTAACAGTAGATGGTGCAAGTGTGGACGGAGAAAATGGCAGTCCGAGGCACATGGATCGGTGTGCTGGGGGCCATGTGTGTGCTAGAGCTATGCAGGAAAATGTTGACCGTGCATCTAATGACAGCGGGGCATTCTTCCAAAATAGTGACAGAGAGGATGCTGTGGAGAAAATTGTTGACCATGCAGCTAATGACAGCGAGACATTTTTCCTGGACAGTATGGTGAGTCTTGCCTGTACAAGAGAGCAGGCTAAAAACATCAAATGAGGATATATGTAACCGGTCAAAATTAAGAGGTTTGTATACCAATGCCAGAAGCCTGGCCAACAAGATGGGAGAGCTGGAGCTGCTGATGTTTGAGGAGGACTTAGATTTTGTGGGGATAACAGAGACTTGGTTTGACAGCTCTCATGACTGGTTGGCGACCATTCAGGGGTATTCCCTTTATCGCAGAGATAGAGAAGGTAAAAAAGGGGGAGGGGTATGTCTGTATATTAAGAACAGTGTACAGGTAAATATGAGGGATGATACTAATAATGGAGCTAAGGACGAGGCAGAATCCCTATGGGTAGAGCTTCAAAGGGAAGGCACGGTGGGGAAGGTAATATTGGGCGTATGCTATAGGCCCCCCAACCAGAGGGAGGAGGGGGAGGCGGACCTCTTTTTACAGACAGGATTGGCAGCAAGGATGGGAAATGTCATTATAATGGGGGACTTTAATTATCCAGATATAGACTGGGCAGAAGGAACCGCACACTCAGCCAAGGCTAGGCAGTTCCTAAATGTTTTGCAGGACAATTTCATGGGTCAGATGGTGAATGCACCGACAAGAAACAATGCGGTACTTGACCTACTGATTACCAACAATACAGACCTGCTCACGGATATAGAAATACGGGGCAACTTAGGAAACAGTGACCATAGGTCAATAAGTTTCAGTATCAATTACAGTTATATGAAGCAGAGGGGTAATATAAGGACGCTGAATTTCAAAAGAGCCAATTTCCCAAAACTGCACTCGCTGCTAGAAAATATCAATTGGGATAGAACCCTTGGAACAAAGAACACGGAGGAAAAAAAATGGGAGGGCTTCAAGAGCATACTTAACAAGGGGATTGACCAGTGAATTCCAAAGGGAAATAAATTTAAAAGAGCAAAACTAAACCCTGGGTGGCTAAACTCCAACATAAAAATGCATATTAGTGCTAAAAAAAAGGCCTTCAAAAAATACAAGACTGAGGGGTCATTGGCAGCATTTAAGCATTACAAAGAGTGTAATAAGAAATGTAAAGATGAAATCAGGGCGGCTAAAATAGAACACGAGAGACATATAGCGGAGGAGAGTAAAAAGAACCCCAAGTAGTTCTTTAAGTATATAAACAGTAAGAAAGCGAGGCCAGAACACATTGGCCCCATAAAAGATGACAAAGGAAATATGGCCACTGAGGACAGAGAAAAGGCAGAAGTGTTAAATAATTTCTTCTCTTCAGTCTTCACAAAAGAATCGGGGGGGCTACACGAACCTAGCTTGTAAGGCCGAACTAAACAACACACCTCAGGAAATACCGCCATGGCTAACAGAAGATAGACTTAAAACTAAACTAGAGAAACTTAACATAAATAAATCACAGGGACCGGATGGCTTGCGCCGAGGGTTCTTAAAGAGCTCAGCCAGGTGATTGCCAGACCATTATTCTTGATCTTTAAGGATAGTTTACAGACGGGTATGGTGCCAGCTGATTGGAAAAAAGCCAACGTGGTACCGATATTTAAAAAGGGGCAGAGATATATCCCGGGTAACTATAGGCCGGTCAGCCTAACATCTGTAGTCTGTAAGATCTTGGAGGGGATGTTAAGGGACCACATACAAGACTTTAGTAATGAAAACGGTATTATTAGTGGTAATCAGCATGGATTCATGAAAAATCGTTCTTGCCAAACCAATCTATTAACCTTCTATGATGAAGTGAGCTGCCACCTAGATAAAGGAAAGCCTGTGGATGTGGTGTATCTGGACTTTGCAAAGGCCTTTGACACCGTTCCCCACAAACGCTTACTGTACAAATTAAGGAAGGTAGGTATGGATCATAAGGTGAGTACCTGGATAGAGAACTGGCTCCAGGGGTGAGTGCACAGGGTGGTGATAAATGGAGAGTACTCGGATTAGGCGGGTGTGGAAAGTGGGGTCCCCCAGGGTTCTGTCCTGGGACCAATCCTGTTTAATTTATTCATGAATGATCTAGAGGAGGGGATATCTAGTACAATCTCAGTATTTGCGGATGATACTAAACTAAGCAGGTCAATATCTTTTATGCAGGATGTGGAAACCTTACAAGCGGACTTGAACAAAATAACGGGGTGGGCAACTACATGGCAGATGAGGTTTAATGTTGAAAAATGTAAAGTAATGCACTTGGGGGCCAGAAACCAGAAAGCAAGCTACTCACTAGGGGGGGAACCTCTGGGTGAGTCTAGGATGGAAAAAGACTTGGGGGTACTGGTAAACAACAGGCTTGGCAGTGGCATGCAATGCCAAGCCGCCGCAAGCAAAGCCAGCAGAATACTGGGATGTATAAAAAAGGGGATTCACTCCAGAAATAAAGAGATTATTCTCCCACTCTACAAGACTCTGGTCCGGCCACATCTGGAGTATGCTGTCCAGTTCTGGGCACCGGTCCTCAGGAAGGATGTGCTAGAATTGGAAAGAGTCCAGAGAAGGGCAACAAATATAATTAGGGGAATGGAGGACATCAGCTATGAGGAAAGACTACAAGCACTGAACCTATTCTCTCTGGAGAAGAGACGCTTGAGAGGCGATATGATATCAATGTACAAATACTGTACTGGCGACCCTAGCATAAGGAACAAATTATTCAGAGAAAGGAGATACAATAAGACACCTGGCCACTCACTAAAACTAGAGGAAAGGCGGTTTAACCTTAAAATGCGTAAGGGTTCTTCACTGTAAGAGCGGTAAGGATGTGAAATTCTCTTCCACAAGCAGTCGTATCAGCAGGGAGCATTGATAGTTTTAAAAAACTATTAGATGGGCACCTTAGAGACCACAACATAGAGGGGTATACAATGTACGGTTAAAAGCAAACACACACATCATAGGTTGAACTGGATGGACTGATGTCTTTTTTCAGCCTCACTAACTATGTAACTATGTAACTAAGTGCTGTGAAGAGAAGTGTCGACCATTGCACAAAAGAAATGAAACTATAATATTACTTTAACCACTTGCCTACTGTGCACTTAAACACCCTTCCCATCCAGGCCAATTTTCAGCTTTCAGCGCTGTCACACTTTGACTGACAATTGCGCGGTCATGCTACACTGTACCCATTTGAAATTTTTATCATTTTTTTCACACAAATAGAGCTTTCTTTTGGTGGTATTTAATCATCTCTGGGTTTTTTATTTTTTACAAAAAAAAAAGAATAAAGACAGAAAATTTTGAAAAAAAAAAAAAAAGTTTTTCTTATTTTCTGTGAGTAAATTTTGAAAATAAATTTTTCTCCTTCACTGAAGGGCGCTGATGAGGCGGCACTGATGGGCACTGATAGGCTGCACTGATGGGCACTGATGAGGCGGCACTTATGGGCACTGATGAGGTGGCACTTATGGGCACTGATGAGGAGGTACTAATATGCCGCAATGATGAGCACTGATAGGCGGCACTGATAGGTGGCACTGATAGGTGGCACTGATAGGGGGCACTGATAGGCGGCACTGATGAGCACTGATAGGCGGCACTGATGAGCACTGATAGGTGGCACTGCTGGGCACTGAGAGGTGGCACTGCTGGGCACTGAGGTGGCACTGCTGGGCACTGAGAGGCGGCACTGGCGGGTGGCACTGCTGGGCACTGAGAGGCGGCACTGATGGGCACTGGCGGATGGCACTGATGGACACTGACGGGTGGCACTGATGGGCAGCACTGATGAGCACTGATGGGCAGCACCATCAGTGCCCACACTCAGTGCCCATAGTGCTGCCAGTCAGTGCTTATCAGTGCCTAGATGAGCAGGCACTGATGGGCACTGACTGGCAGCACTATGGGTACTGATTGTGGGCATTGATGGGGACACTGATGGCGGGCACTGTGGGCACTGATGGGGGGGCACTGTGTATGTTTTTTACCTTGTAGTAATCAGGGCACTGGTGATCAGTGCCCTGATTACATGTCTCTTTGTCCCTGGCGCTGTGCAGCTCTCCCTCCTTCCTCACACTGCAGGCTCCGTGTGAGGAAGGAGCGCCGGCGATGAGAGATGATCTCATATGTTTACATATGAGATCATCTCTCATTGGATGATCCGATCACGTGGTGAATGGCCGCTGTGATTGGCCATTCACCACGATCTGTGATCGGCCGTGTCCAAGGGACACGGCCGACACAGATTCTCCCCGCAGCGCGCGGGGGGCGTGTCACTGGGAGGCCGTTCAAAAACGGCCTCCCGAAAATTCGAGTCCGCGCTGCAGCCGTATATAGGCTGTAGCGCGGATGGCAAGTAGTTAAAGTGAATCAAGAATAAAAATATAATATACTGCAACTTACTAGTCTTTAGATGCGGTGGCTGCATTAAGTTGTTTTTCAGGCTTGTTTTCTTTTATTTTTAGCTGCTGGTACTGCCAGTAAAACACTTTTTAAAGAGCACTGGACAGATCATTGTAAACAGATGAACCGCGCAAAAGTTAATGTAGTAGTGATGCAAAAAAGATCCTCAAGAAGTAAGAGCATCAATTATGTTTAATGGGCCCAGATAATTTTTTTTGTCAAAGTGAAAGCCACATGGAGCCGCATAAATATTAAACGTGTTTTAGGGGCTCACCAATCCCCCTTGATCAGTGCTTTCAGTTACACAATATAAGACTATGTAACACACTGAACCAGGAAAAAATGGTTGAAAAGAATCCATATACATGTGTAAAAAGGCTCGTTCAGTACAGTGGTCAAACAGTCTTCCTACACAGGTAGCTTCATCCCAGTCCTTTGTCTTTTATCCTACAACTCATTGGCTACTCCTCTGACTCAACCAGATCTATTAAATATAGTTGTAACTCTCACTTCATGATCATCTTTTTTCAGCAACATACTTTCTGTCCTTGGATGACATCACCGACTAACTGAACAGATATAACAACGTGCTTTCAATGGAAAATTTAGCAGAGTACTGCTACAGAAGTCTGTTCAATTTTTGAAGTTCATGTATTTTGTATGTTCCCCTGTTTCCCTTCTCCTGTTTTATGTTAGATAAGACAGTACAGTCACCTGTTAGACCAGGGGTCATCAAACCTTTGATGGCAATCTACCCATTGATCACATCCAATTGATGGGTAGATTGCATCTATTCCTTGCCAACCCCCAGGACCTGGATAAGAACGATGGCAGCATTTACATGAACTGATTCCCTTTCCTCCTGCAGCCGCTGAAGTCAGCTTCTCCTCCTCTTCCTCCTGCCATCTTTCAGCTTCTACAGGAGGAAAGAGGATCAGGTCCAGTAAATGCTGCCCCTGCTGCCCCTTAAGTACAGGTTACTCTTCCTTCCTCTGCCCCCCCCCCCCCCCCCCCCCCCCCGCAGCACTTCCAGCTTACCTCCTCTCCTCTACCACCAGCTTTTCAGGATAGAGAGCGGGGGGTGGGGGGGGGGGGGCGGGTTTAGTAAGTATGACATTTACTGGCCCTTTCCTTTTCTGAATGGACACAGTGAGTGATTAGTGCTAATCACTCACCTGTATTCATTCATTGCTGAAGCATATCAGACACTGTTTACTGAGGCTGCAGAAATGGAAATTGAGGAATGTGTATTTGTCTCAAAAGGGGTTTATATTCCCTGATATTTCTACAAAGCCTGCCAACAGGGCTGCTAACATTTTTTTTTTTAATTTAATAAAAAATAAAATTGGAAAAAATAATGCAAGAAAATTGTAAAAATTATTTAAAAAAAAAGAAGACAATAAAAATAAAAAAACTACTGGCACCATCCACTGCTCTACTGACACCATCTACTGCTATACTGACATCATCCTCTGCACTACTGACAAAGTCCACTGCTCTGCTGACTGACACTGTCCACTGCTCTACTGGTTGACACCATATTTTGCCCTACTGACACCAACCTCTTGGCACTGTCCAGTTTTAAGGTAGGTTACATTTTCAATTTTTTACAGTGACATTTATTTTATTATAATATTCTAAGGATTCCTTACTATTGAGTTAGGCATTGCTAGTTAATTTATTTTTCATGTTTTTCAGGTAGATCTCCACTTCTCAAAGGTTGTCTACCCCTGTGTTAGACACTTCCTGCTTTGCCATGTTCTCTGTTACTTTTGTTTTTACCCTCATAATTTAAAGAGCTCCTGAGAGTAAAGGCCCGTACACACGTACCGATTGTCGGCCGAAAATGTTCGGCCGCCGAACGATCGGCCGATTTTCGGCGTGTTAGTATGATGCTTCCGACAGCAGACAGCACACTTTCGGCCCGAAAAGAATCTGTCTTGCAAGCATGAAAATTTTTGTATGCCGACACCAGAACGGCCGATTGTTCGCCAGTCAGTACAGAATTCGGCCGACAGACAGCAGATTTGCAAGACTGGGCATGCTCAGAAAAGAAAAAACACAGGGAAAGTTAACCATTACATGACATCACTTCTGCAGTCGGCTGTAGTTGGCGGACAAAATTCTTGTGCAGTCTTTTGCACTTTTCAACAGACACCGACAGCCCCGAACAAAAGACGGCTGATCGTTCGGCCGACGATCGGTACGTGTGTACGGGGCTTTAGAGGGTGTATTGTTACAGAATGTTTTCTTACTTTCAAGAATTTATCAGAAAACACTATTCTGCCAAGCCTGAATTCAACTCTGAGTCTTCTTGGTGAGAAGACATTGCCTGTGAGCTGTTGAGTAATCAAGTTACTATACTTTCGGCACAGACTGGATTTAGAAGGTATGTTGAAAGCATAAAGTGACATTTGAAACAGAACAAAAATCCACAAATATGGCAAATAAGATAATATTAGGGTTTACATACACTCAAAAATACTACAAGAGAATAGGCAGTAAGAAATATCAGACAAACAGTAAGAACAATTAAGTTGTTCACCAGTACAAGAACAGTAAGAACCATTCTATATTGTCATGACCATTTCCCCCATGAGAGGACACGGTAGTAAATAATTCTAGCATTAAAATGTAGAAAAATCAAAGAATGCGTGGGCAGTACCTGCCCTTGAAGTCTGCAGCATATGACCAGACCAAGTCTGATCACATAAGACAGATGAAATTAAGCTAGAGGTTTTATGGAAAAAAGCTTGAAGCTTGGCCTCCGAGATCCAGAGATGAAAGAAAAAACTTAACCTGCCTCGAAAGAAAACAAAGCAAAACAAAGAATAAGCTACCAAAGTGACAGTAACATCTCAGGTGTTAAGGGACCAAAGACCCAATAGTGTCTTACATAGGCAGGAGCTTACGTTTTCCTATTGAATTTGATAAGTTGCCCTTGGCGTACCATTCAGTGAACTGAAATGACACCATGAGTTGAGTTGTCTCTGAGGTAGTAAAAGCATACTCAAAGAAAGGTTTGCAGCACTATGTGGTGGTATAGGTCTGAATCATGGTATCCATCTTTTCTAGGTAGAGAAGTGACTTAAGTTCACGTATCACAGTGCAAAGAGAGGGGGTTGATGTCCAGAAGGTGATATCCAGGCCTTTAGAATAGCCCTGCGAGCTGTTAACCACTTAAGCCCCGGAAGATTTTACCCCCTTCCTGACCAGGGGGTATTTTGCGATTTGGCACTGCGTGACGCTGTACCTAAACGAATTTGACGTCCTTTTTTTTCCCACAAATAGAGCTTTCTTTTGGTGGTATTTAACCTCCCCCCATCCGCGCTACAGCCTATATACGGCTGCAGCTCGGACTTGAATTTTCGGGAGGCCGTCTTTATACGGCCTCCCAGTGACACGCCCCCCCTGCGCGCTCCCGCGAGCGCGCAGCGAGGAAAATCTGTGTCGGCCGTGTCCCTTGGACGTTGTAAATGGCCGTTTAGGACTCGGAGCAGTTGGGCGTTTTTTTCAGAAGCCCCTGAACCCACGCACATGTTATCTTATTTGTCCATGTACACAGGGTCATTTACAGTCATTTGCAGGCTGTTGAGTTTAGGGACGTTTTTTGGAACGCAATTATTTGCGTTCGAACGTGTGTTTCCCGGCGTTTCAAATGCAAAAAATTCCATTTTAAAGGGGAATGATTTTTTTGACCTCTAGGAACGGTTTTAAACGCAAATGCCCGCAAACGCGACACGTCCTAAAAAAAAATTTAAAAAAATTCCAGCATTCAAGGGACTTTTAACAACGTCCCGTGTACATGGAGCCTTAATGAAGATACTGTAATATGGGTTTTCAAATGTTTATCGGACTCATGACAAAAGTAGGAGTGGCTTGTTATAGGCAATTTTTCTTCTCCAATGCAAATATTTGATGCTATCTCAGTTATGAGATCTAAAGTTAGAAAATGTGTTGTCTAATGCAATGATAAATGATGAAGAAGCTAGAGCAGAAGCTCTCATGACCTTTTCCATCCCAGATTTTCCACAAAACAGACTTTTAGATTACTCTTCCTTCTGTGATTTAGAAAGCAAACAAGTTATCCTGTCATCTGTGCCAGATGTTTTGGAAAGGAAGATTCAATCTCCTATAGCTATTAAGTGAAATTAAACTCTCTTTTAAATGAAAACAACTGAAAGGCAAGGTTTTTTTTTTTGTTTTTTTGTTTTTTTTTTTATGACAGAACAGACCCTAATGTTCTGTCTGTCATAAATGCTTCTTATTGCCTGTCAGTGGTAACATACAATGAGCCACGCATGCACAGCTCAGAGTACATTTACAGCACCGCTCTGTGCTATGATGAAGTGACTTCCATGCAGTGATGTCACCATGGCCTGACCATTTAAGCAGAGGAATTGAGCGAACCTGGAAGGAACATCAGGAGAAGACGGAAGCTCCAGGGACCAGCTGCAGTGCTGAAAGCACAGCCCTGGAGGGTTTCTTTCGACAGATAAGTCTGTCATAATGTGCTAATATGCTATGTTTACCAGCACATTATGGCATAAACCTCCTGGGGCCCATTTAAAAAAAATATATATGTAGCTGATTTAAATTTTTTAAGCTTTGTTGTTGAAACTACTGACAACACTTTTTACTGCCACCTATGACAATTACGATTGATCAAAATCCAAGCTGCAAAACTTTAATTGATCAGTAGCTGCAGCCACTGATCAGTGTATTCTGACAGCAAAGAGTCTTAAGCCCCGTACACACGTACCGATCCTCGTCATACAAACGTTCGTCTTTTCTCCCCGGGATGTCGATGTCTGTTGAAAAGTGCAAAGACAGCACAAGAATTTTGTCCGCCGACTTCAGCTGACTGCAGAAGTGATGTCATGTAATGGTTAACTTTCCCTGTGTTTTTTCTTTTCTGAGCATGCCCAGTCTTGCAAATCTGCGGTCTGTCGGCTGATTTCTGTACTGACTGGCGAACAATCGTCCGTTCTGGTGTCGGCATACAAAAATTTTCATGTTTGCAAGAAAGACTCTTGTCCGCAGAATGTGCGCAGACAGCTGTCGGAGGCACCATACTAACAAGCGTACAATCGGCAGATCTTTCGTCCGCCGACGTTTGTATGACGACGATCGGTACGTGTGTACGGGGCTTAACTGTCAGAATACAATGTCCTGGCAGGCATGATTCCTCCATACACCTCGCTCGGCGAGGTGGATAGGGGATATCCATTTTTTTTTCTATCAGCCGACCAATTAGATAGGTAAGGCAAAACCAGGGAGTAGCATGTATTTTAAGGAGCTCCAAGGCTGAGATTGTCCATGTGATTATCTATAGCATTGGTATTCACTTAAGCAATATAAGTGAATCAATAGCTTTTAAATAAACAATTTTTATGCTATGCATGTTTTTTTTTCTGACTTATACCTAAAATGAAAGAGTAGAATGAGGTGATTTGAAATCAGAGTGATGAGCGGAACCTACCCGAAACAGGTTCAGTGAATAAAATCCGGATGCCAAATCCAACCACATTGAATGAAGGAAAAACATATTTGGTCAATGACATTTTGGGATCCAGAAAAGTCATACATGGTAAATAACATCACCTGGGAGACCCTGCCCCTTTGCTTATGACAAGTGTCATTCACTGGACCTGTCATTCAACATGGGGCCAAGATATCGCCTCATGTTAAGGGCATGTGGCCTGGTATGGTTCAGGTGGGGGTAACATCATTGACTGCAACCATCTGCATCTCAACCACTTGCTGACTGCCCAATAGCAGTTTTACTGCTACAGGGTGGCAGGTCTGTGCAGGATCATGTATACAGTGCCTTGCGAAAGTATTCGGCCCCCTTGAACTTTGCGACCTTTTGCCACATTTCAGGCTTCAAACATAAAGATATAAAACTGTAATTTTTTGTGAAGAATCAACAACAAGTGGGACACAATCATGAAGGGGAACAAAATTTATTGGATATTTCAAACTTTGTTAACAAATAAAAAACTGAAAAATTGGGAGTGCAAAATTATTCAGCCCCTTTACTTTCAGTGCAAAAAACTCTCTCCAGAAGTTCAGTGAGGATCTCTGAATGATCCAATGTTGACCTAAATGACTAATGATGATAAATAGAATCCACCTGTGTGTAATCAAGTCTCCGTATAAATGCACCTGCACTGTGATAGTCTCAGAGGTCAGTTTAAAGCGCAGAGAGAATCATAAAGAGCAAGGAACACACCAGGCAGGTCCGAGATACTGTTGTGGAGAAGCTTAAAGCCGGATTTGGATACAAAAAGATCTCCCAAGCTTTAAACATCCCAAGGAGCACTGTGCAAGCGATAATATTGAAATGGAAGGAGTATCAGACCACTGCAAATCTACGAAGACCTGGCCGTCCCTCTAAACTTTCAGCTCATACAAGGAGAAGACTGATTAGAGATGCAGCCAAGAGGCCCATGATCACTCTGGATGAACTGCAGAGATCTACAGCTGAGGTGGGAGACTCTGTCCATAGGACAACAATCAGTCGTATACTGCACAAATCTGGCCTTTATGGAAGAGTGGCAAGAAGAAAGCCATTTCTTAAAAATACTGTATCCATAAAAAGTGTTGTTTAAAGTTTGCCACAAGCCACCTGGGAGACACACCAAACATGTGGAAGAAGGTGCTCTGGTCAGATGAAACCAAAATCGAACTTTTTGGCAACAATGCAAAACGTTATGTTTGGCGTAAAAGCAACACAGCTCATCACCCTGAACACACCATCCCCACTGTCAAACATGGTGGTGGCAGCATCATGGTTTGGGCCTGCTTTTCTTCAGCAGGGACAGGGAAGATGGTTAAAATTGATGGGAAGATGGATAAAGCCAAATACAGGACCATTCTGGAAGAAAACCTGATGGAGTCTGCAAAAGACCTGAGACTGGGACGGAGATTTGTCTTCCAACAAGACAATGATCCAAAACATAAAGCAAAATCTACAATGGAATGGTTCACAAATAAACATATCCAGGCGTTAAAATGGCCAAGTAAAAGTCCAAACCTGAATCCAATCGAGAATCTGTGGAAAGAACTGAAAACTGCTGTTCACAAACGGTCTCCATCCAACCTCACTGAGCTCGAGCTGTTTTGCAAGGAGGAATGGGCAAAAATGTCAGTCTCTCGATTTGCAAAACTGATAGAGACATACCCCAAGCGACTTACAGCTGTAATCGCAGCAAAAAAAGGCGCTACAAAGTATTAACTTAAGGGGGCTGAATAATTTTGCACGCCCAATTTTTCAGTTTTTTATTTGCTAAAAAAGTTTGAAATATCCAATAAATTTCGTTCCACTTCATGATTGTGTCCCACTTATTGTTTATTCTTCACAAAAAATTACAGTTTTATATCTTTATGAAGCCTGAAATGTGGCAAAAGGTCGAAAAGTTCAAGGGGGCCGAATACTTTCGCAAGGCACTGTATATACATGATCTTGCACTTCCACCTGAAGGGGGCATGTGCGGCCTGCCAGCGGGCCGCTTCTGCTGTAATTATTCACAGCAGAAGCCGATCTGTGGGTGCTAGGCACTCAATGTCCTCCGACATCCACTGATCGTCAGTAAACCACACAGAACGGGGATCTGGCTATGTAAACAAGACAGATCTTGGTTCTGACAGAGGGGAAGGGATGGATTCTGTGTTCCTGCAGGGACTAGAATTAATTTCTTTCCCTAGTAAAAGCACCACACTGTACACACAAAAACACTGGCTAGGCACACAGATAACCCTTTGATCGCCTTAGATGTTTAACTCCTTCCCAGCCAGTGTCATTAGTACAGTGACAGTGCATATTGTTTAGCACTGATCACTGTATTAGTGTCACTGGTTCCCGCAAAGTGTCAAAAGTGTCAGTTAGTCCAATTGTCAGCCGTAATATCACAGTCCCGCTATAAGTCGCTGATCGGCGCTATTACCAGTATAAAGAAAATGCCATAAATATAAACGATACTGTAGTGTGTAAACGCTATAACGTTCATGTAACCCATTCATCAAATAAAAGTGCAGCGCAATTTTAAAATGAAATATATACATATAAATATATGTAGCATAAAAGTCCAAAAGTCGCAGAAGGATCCAAATAGTGCACGTAGGAATAGGTCACAGGAAGCCCTTCACCAGTCTGATTACACAGCGCTCACCTTAAGACAATCAATATATGCCTAAGTAGTATCCAAATACTGAATAGGCTTGAGCAGATGGTCACTTCCTGGTATACAAATCCCCTCATCAGCTGTGTACTCCAGCCAGATCCAAATAGCATGTAAGAAAGCAGGGGCGAGATCTCACTGCATAACTTTTATTAAAAGTAAACCATATAGTATACACTTACATGTTCACTAAGAAGAGTCAGCATAAAAAACGGATGGCACGATCGGTGCAGACGGTCCCTGCAGCTTGCTCCGGCTTCCGATTGATAAACGAATGAGGATGGCAGCGGGTGACAGGCGGTTCCACCTCCCATACGCATATCGTCCAATCAGGGACTTCGTCAGCGGTGTCTGTTTTAAAAAAACATAATTAATACAGTGTGTTTTTTTTACTATTAAAGAAGTTGTAAAGTCAGGAAGGTTTTTTTATCCTAATGCATTCTATGCATTAAGATAAAAAGCCTTCTGTGTGTAGCAGCCCCCCCAGCACCCCTTAATACCTACCTGTGCCCCCACTCTGTCCAGCGATGTCCACAAGTCCCTCAGCCTTCCTTGGACTCTCCCTCCTGATTGGCTGAGATACAGCCACGGTGCCATTGGCTCCCACAGCTGTCAATCAAAGTCAGTGATCACACAGCAGCCCTGGACAAAGAAGGTATTTAGCGTTATAAATTATTTTTAAAAAAACAAGCTGTACTTAATATGTTCCTGAAACTGAGAGCATAAAAGTATATAATATAAATATAATATAATATTTTACTAAATGGAAGGGGCAGCGGTAGCAGACTTCTCAATTAAGGCAGGTGGAGAAGGGAGGAGATCGGCTTCACAGTTCACAAACAAATTACGGAAATAACAGGGAGAGAGGGAGGGGGAGAGGGGGAGATGCAGAGACACTGGATGACAGAGACACATAATCGAACAACGCTATCAAAGATCAGCAGCCATGATAAGCATGATCAGTACACACAGAGGAACAAAGGAACATGTGGGATCAATTAGATATTGCACAACATAGAAAGAGACAATTGACAAGGTAAAAGCACTGTGCTATATCTCGTGCCTTAAAGACACAGGAGCATGTTTTTTTTTTTTTTTTTTAGGGTTACAACCACTTTAATAAAATATGTTCTCTTACTTCCTATTGTGTCTACAGAACAGATACTGAAAGGCAATCTCCCCAATTCGGCACAGATGAAAAAAAATAAAAAATACAGAAGATTTTCACTATTCATTTTCTATTCCATCCAACATAAATATAAATGTTTTAGCTTTAGTCATACTTTAATTTTATGCAGCATGTATGGAACTTTTTTTTCTTTTTTTCCGTCAATGTGACCTGACAAAAAAGTCACTCACAGTATGTACATAGTGTGACAGTGCAGTCAGCTGTGACGGGGTATGTCACCCAGGATTGTCAACCAGGCAGGTTGAGAGGCTCCAGGAGGATTGTTTTATTTGCAGGAAGCTGACTTTTACGTTTTCTCGTTGTTTTGTAAAGTCCAGTTGGGGAGCCTGGAGATTTCGCAGCGATCTGGGTGGGAGGAAATCTCCAATCCTGGGACCAGGATTTAGGACTAGCCAGGACACTGATGGTTCAGGTGGATCTGGGTCTTTTAGTAGAGACAGGACCAGGGTTCTGTGCTCCACCCTCCCGAGGAGTCCTGGCAAGCAAGGGAGAAGTGTGCATGTCTACACGGTGCAGTCTGACAGAGCAGACAGAAGGCCCAAGTCTGTGGGCTGGAGCAGCAAGGAAGCTGTGAAAGAGAGTGGCAAGCAGGGGTACAGATTGTGTATCAAACAGGGACACTGTTAGAGGGTCAAGAGAACCAAGGTCAAAGCCGTATCTTCAGTGCTGACCTGAGAGCCAGGGGGCTTGGTATTTTTCACTTATTATTTCTTTACTGCTGTGTAAAGTTGAAACCCGTGCCTGGGAATCCTGGATCGACTATGTTTTTCCTTTTTCTTTAATAAAAGCCCTTGAACGGCACAACTGTCATGGACTCACTGGTAAGCTCTACATTTAAACGAAATAACCCACAACAAACACTTTTTGCGATAGAATCTTGGACAAAGTAAATAATGTAGCTATTAAAAAATATATATATGTAAATATGTATACTTTTTTAATTCACTTTATTGTTTATGTCCCCAGTACTTAGATGTACCCTCCCTATTTGTCATGGTGACCATTTTCACTGATAGGAAATCCAAAATGTTTCATTTGTCATCAGAACAGTATTACTACCACAATTATGCATGAGAAATTCCCTGCTGTCAATATTTTTTGTATAGGGTACTGTCTTAAAATCCATAACAGACTAATTTGTTCATTCTTGTTGTAAGATGTGGTACAGTAAAAATTATATTTGCAAAGAAAAAAAAATTAGACAGTTTAAATTACCGGCAATAGAGAATAATTGCCAGCTTCTTTTTTTGCTAGACAAAGAGGCTGCCATCAATTTTTGAAGCTTTTTTGCTATGTAAATGTCAAAGCTAAAAAAAATCACTGCTCCCTAATGATCAATAGCTATAGATTACAACCCTTTAATATTCATTGAGGTACACGCCAGGGTTGCCCATTATCTTGAGTTTTATTTATATTGGGACAGGAACCCCTGGCGATCAAGATCCAAAGTCATCCACATATCAGGGGCATTGTATGCAAGAAACAGGAACACAAATGCGTGCTTTTTGCAGATGATATACTCATGCTAATCTCTTCCCTTCTTATAACGCTCCCAAACATACTCAATACTATGCAAACATTCACTTGGCTGTTAGGTCTTAAAGTAAACCAATATAAGTCCCAGGCATTAACCATCTCTCTGGAGACCACGACCCTACGCAGTGTTCAGGATAGCTTTCCATTCTGATGGATGACTGGCTCCCTCTCCTATTTAGGTGTACACTTGACACCCTCTCTACAGATGCTATATCAAAGAAATTACCCTCTCCCTCATACAGAAAGTTGTCAGAAGACCTGGATAGATGGTGGGAACATCCTCCTTCATGGTTTTGTAGGATTTACACTGTGAAAATGAATGTTCTGCCTAGAATTTTATATTTATTTAGAACTCTACCAATAGGGAAATCCAGTAATGATCTTCAAGTTTTTCAAAATAAGGTATTCAAAATTATATGTGGAGATACAAGACTCAGATAAAATAAAAGAACATTATATACCCCTAAATAAGAGGGGGTCTAGAATAACCAGATCTCTTAAAATATTTTCATGTGGCTCAACTATCTCAACATATTACATTTGCTTCGATTCATCCCTCACTTACATGGGTGGCAATAGAATCCTTTTCTTGTGTCCCAAAAACAGAGGATTGATTGATGAGATTGTCGAGCAATCCTAAACCTACAATTTTATAATTCAAATGTCCATCAGCTATCAAAGTTCAATAAAAATCCAACTGTCCAGCAACTCAGGAATACGTTAACCGTCAAAGGTGAGTACTCTCCTGCCCTCACTAACCCAGACTTTTTTACTTTGCAACACACCCATCTCTGTGTCCTTTGTTTCTTCCAATTGTGCTTTCACATCAGTGTTTCCATAACTTCCACAGAATACTCATTATGTGTACACATACATGTGTAAAATGTTAAAAACTCTTGTATAAAAAGTTACTGTATTGTGCTCACATGCATGTTTGACAAACAAGTGTAAAATTCACCAGTTGCTTAACTTCTTACCAAATATCCACTTTAAAGGCGGTGAATCCATCAATACATGCCACCATACACCACCCCCATGTGCACAAAACCCCTTATCAAACTCAGCCCCTTATTAGACACAGGTTTGGGTGATATTGTATCTGATAATCTTCTTAGATGTTACTTCTCCCTTATTGCACAGACTCCCAATGTGTGAACGATATATAGGACATAAAAAGATAAACAGGCTCACAGTGCATAAATCCCCATTAAAAAGGCTTAACTTATCATAAAATTGCTAACATAGGTACAGAGATACAGGTTTCCATCAATAAAGATGGCAGAACGGGCACTTCCAATTTCTGAGTCAGCATCTGACATCACTTCCTGACATGTTTCACCTGTAGACATTATTATGTCCATCACTATAATTTTCATTGAACCATTGGGACTGCTTTGGCAGGGTGTATAATCTTAAATCTCCTCATGGCCCCATGTACCCCATAATAAATAACCTAGCTTTTACCCCAGGTCTTGCTCCCACTAATTTTCAATCATGGACCAACAAGGGTTTTCTCAGATTGGCAGATTTTTGTGATGACTGTGGTTAGTTTTACAACCAACTACCCACCACTGAAGCTTACCACTATGCGCAGGCACACCGTTTCCTTCAGACGCTTTCACATAACTCCGATGTGACTCCTATGACCGCAATGGAACACCTATTTAAAAAGATCGACAATATCTTTGGTCATATGTCAGCAATGTATTCTATTCTGACTTCCACGCTAGAAATATTGCCTTATATGGTAAAGTGGGAACAGGATCTGGATCTACAGTATCTCACAAAAGTGAGTACACCCCTCACGTTTTTATAAATATTATACCTTTTCATGTGACAACACTGAAGAAATGACACTTTGCTACAATGTAAAGTAGTGAGTGTACAGCATGTATAACAGTGTAAATTTGCTGTCCTCTCAAAATAACTCAACACACAGCCATTCATGTCTAAACTGTCCAAATTGAGCCCAAAGTGTCAATATTTTGTGTGGCCACCATTATTTTCCAGCACTGCCCTAACCCTCTTGGGCATGGAGTTCACCAGAGCTTCACAGGTTGCCACTGGAGTCCTTTTTCACTCCTCCATGGTGACATCACAGAGCCGGTGGACGTTAGAGACCATGCGCTCAACCACCTTCCATTTGGGGATGCCCCACAGATGCTCAATAGGGTTTACGTCTTGAAACATGCTTGGCCAGTCCATCACCTTTACCCTCATCTTGTTTAACAAGCCAGTGGTTGTCTTGGAGGTGTGTTTGGGGTTAACGGCTGTGTGTTGAGTTATTTTGAGGGGACAGAAAATTTACACTGTTATACAAGCTGTACACTCAATACTTCACATTGTAGGAAAGTGTCATTTCTTCAGTGTTGTCACATGAAAAGATATAATAAAATATTTACAAAAATTTGAGGGGTGTACTCACTTTTGTAAGATACTGGATGTAGCACCCTACAAGGTAGGTGCTAGGTAAAGTGTAGTAGGTCTTGTCTGCTTATCAGCAGGGCCATTATTTTTAGCTAGGTTGTCATGGTTCCCAGGTGTGGCTGTTGAGACTGGGGAGTCTCCCCACTGTGCTAAATGAGGGCTCTCATTGGGCAGTGGAGGAAACCCGGCCAATGGCACACCCAGGCTTGTATCTATCCCAGAAAGGCAGATTCTGCCGCACAGCATTTTGGGAGTAGGTTTAAGTTTGAGGGGAGCGCATGACGCAGCGTCTTTGGTGGGAAGCAGAGTCCCAGGAGGGAGAGTAGGGCTGTCTCTCTTCCTGTCAAGAGGAATCGGGTGTTCCAGGTGGCTTGCCTGAGGGGACAGAGGGCTAAGCTGAGCTGCAGAGAGGATCCGGTGTGCCGAGGACCAGCGAGCTGAAAGGGGTCGAGTTTCAGGAAAGCATTCCCAGTCGTGAGTACTGCAAACTGCCCCTGGGGGTCTGCCTAGTGAGAGGGGACCACTCCGGAGAAGGTCATAGGGATCTAGGAGCTAGCTATCCAGTGCAGGAGCTAAGGAAAGGGGGTGCCAGTGAAGACCCTGAAGAGTAAAGGGGGTGCCAGTGGTTGGGCCCTGAAGTATTCAGTGTACAGTGTACAGTGTTGAGAGTTCCAGCAGCAGTGTTACTAAAGGCTACCTCAGTCAGAAAGGAGTGGAGGGAGCAGTGTCAAGGACTTTTGAGCTAACCAGAGTGTCAGAAGTCAGTCTTCAGGAGAGTGCAAGCAAGTCAGTGATTTCAAGCGCCAGCAAAAGTTGGTCGGCATCCAGCCGGCGTCAAGTCAGCGCTGAAAGGCATTTTTTCTCAAGTGTCCCAATTTGTACCTAATTGAGCAAGAGGAGTATCCCACTCATTCCCTTCTCCCATCCCTTTATCAAATAAACAAAACAAACCAAAGATGCCGGACTGTTCTTTGACTCAGATCTCACACTTGGGAAGTCAGTTTAAATGTGCTGTTGGTGTTACCGGTGACCATGGCAGACCCACGTCAGGCCCAATGCCTGGAAATATTGCTACATGTAGATCTCTCCAAGTGACACACTCTGGCTCAAAAGGCCTCTTATCAATACTTTTATGATTGAAGCCAACTATAAAGTTCTATTACTCTATTATATGATACATACAGAACTAGCATCATACATTCTAGGTACCTCCCCAAAGTGTTTTAGGGGATGCAGAGTTTATAACTTTATCTACTCTTTGACCCAGATGAATTTGAAAAATTCCCGATGGCAAGCCTTTTTGAGTCGCCCATCAGAGGAGGTACCAAAACATACTACTTAGTTGATTTTTGTCATATTCTTAGCAGCCCAGCAAGCAATTGCTAGATCATCGAGGTCCCCGCCTATGCAGTTCTCACTGGCAAAATCAAAGCTACCATGGCTAAAGATAAATGAAAAATTGTGGTTTACATTACAAGATAAGCAATGGGTGTTATAGTGCTGCGCTGCCTCTCTATTGTTAGAGTAAAATTCCAAACAATAATGATACCATCACATCAATCATAAATAAATACTTATCAATACTATATGATGTAATGATGCAAAGTGCAAATGCTGAAAATAAATTATAGATAAATAAATAAAGTGACAAGTATATATGTGCAAAGCTGTGATAATAACCGATGAGGTAATAAAAGTAAAAGTAACCAAGTGGCATAAGGGATATGCGGCAAAGTGCTGAGTGCTAGAGAGTTGTGCAATCACAGTGACGTGGTATATGAATAAATATACAAAGCTGCAATAAATATATCCACAAATGTCCGTATGATCAATAGAAGTCCATAATTGCATGAAAAAATAAACAAATAAATAAATATAAAGTGCTTCTTGATTAGTGTCACCAATAAAGTCCAGTATGGTGTCTATATATATATATATATTTTTTATATATATATATATATATATATATATATACACAGTTGAGTAAACTTTCACAGTGATGTGCTCTTGATAGAAAAATAGATATCCTTTGGAGTGCAGAACAGATAATAGTGGATCCTTCACTTGTGGGTCAGAAGTGAAGGTGTTCTTCTAAGCAGTGCCACCAAATAGTGTGCCTGGCCGCTAACCTCTCACCTTCTTGTAAAACAGCCTTTCAGTATGTATGGGTCAGTGTCTCCTGAGGGTCCTGGGTTTGGAGCCCGCTCGGTGTCCTCTGCATCCACTACTCCTTTTTCATATAGTTGTCTCTTGTGTGTGAAGTTTAAAAAGAACCTCTCATGGTGCAGTATATATAATTTTTTTTATTGGGGAAAATCATTTTTAAAAATATTTTTTTTTGCATTGGTACATGTTCCCCAAGGGAAGTGTCCAACCCCTAGTGTGCTATTTTTTGACACCTCCTTGCCTATTAGCCTGGAAAATGGGCATTTTCAATATGACACATTCGGCTCCCGTTGATTTCAATTGGGTTCATGTTCAATGTTCAAACTACTTTGACGATTGCTGAACCAAACACAGGCTAGTTCGGCTGATCACAAATAACCACTAATAAGGTAATTACTCTCACTTTGTAAAAATGTCTTCTTCCTCGTTTGAAGTTTCAGGGTAGTAATACAAGCAGTGAAAAATATGCAAACCAGCATTTTAACTCCATACTCTATCAAAAAGTATAAAACAAGTTGTGCCTTTAAATGGAAGTAGTAGGGCTGCAAATTATGTGGAATTCCAGTGGAGCTGTGTCGAAGCATTGGTAGTAGTACATACAGTTTGACATTACAGTGTTTACATTTATTTCTGCAGTACCCAGAAGGCCTAAAAAGTATTCTAAAAGAATAATTGTCACTTGCTACTGCATCATTAGAAAGACTGAGGAAGACGTAGGCACAAATGTCTCTTTTTGTTTCTTGCCACATCAACAGACAGACAATTTCTTATTTGATGTTGTAAAGAAAGCAATGTAATTTTATGTGAGGTGTCAACTCCACTTTAGTACTCAGTCAGTAGCAATTCAGAGTACAAAGTTATAGATGGTATTTATAACTAGTGCTTGAAAGAAAAGCACTTAAATTAGAGAAGGCAATAATTTCACAGACTTGACTAGTATACAGCAAGCCAGTATATAGAACCTCATGCACATTTGTAGTGAATACAGTATAGAGATACAGGCGGCCCCCAGGTTACAAACAAGATAGGGTCTGTAGGTTTGTTCTTAAGTTGAGTTTGTTTGTAAGTCGAAATAGGTTAATTTTTTAAGTGTAGCTCCAGCCGAAAAAAAAAAAAATGTTTACATTTTTTGGATAGCACAGGGAAGGGTTAACACCCCTGTACCATTTGTTTTGCTGTCTGTACTCCTCTTCAGAAGATTTCACCTCACTTTCTGTCCCTTGACAACTGGATTTTGAAAATGTTGGGTTGTTGTGGAAACAAGGATTGGTGATAAAGCTTCAGTGGAGACACCTTTTTCCCATGATAACTCTTCCAGGAGTGAATTTCCCTTCCTAGGAGGAGATTTCTCCTCACTTCCTGTTGTCTCTCTCCGTTTGTAAGTAGGAGTCGTTTGTAAGTCGGATCTTTGTAACCCGAGGACCACCTGTACTTCACAAATAAAATAATTGTGGTTTGGCATTCATTTACAAGTATAATAATAGTTGTAGATTGACCAATGAACAATTTTAGGGCTTGCTCACAGCAGCAACATTGGGTTGCATTGTCCAAACCCTGAACACAACAAAAAGGCAATTTGCCTTAAGTCCAATGAGTTTGGTTGTTGTGTGCTTAAAATAAATGGGACATAGCATAGCCATTTCCTGCAGCATGTTTTGATGCACTATAAGGTGCTTCAATGCATGTTAATAGAATACAGTCTAAAAATGTTTTAGTGCCGGTTCACACTGATGCGCTTGTACTGCGAATGCGTTGCGTTCTAAAAAGTCTCCAATCGCATGCACTTAAAAAATACATTGCATTCGTGACGGTCGTTCACATCTATGCGTTGCGATCTAGATGCGAATGTGATGCGATGAAAAAAAGGGTCTTGTGCGAGTTTACAGTGCTGCGTTGCGAATTTAGTCTCCATAGACATCAATGTAAATCGCTCTGAACTCGCATGTACAGTTCAGATTTGTGCGAATATGTGTATAGTTTGTCCCGACAGCTACACCCCCCTATTTCCTGTCCCGAGCCTGCATGTGACATCCACAAACATCTTCATCAACAAACAACATGGCACCCAAACGTGTTGGGATCGACAATGAGGAGCTGATCAGGCTTGTCCGTTCCAGGCCATATATATGGGACAGCCGTACTGCAGAGTACAAAAACAACGCTATGAAGAAAAGAGGGTGGGAAGAAATTTGTGCAAGCCTGTATGAGGACTGGAGTGGATTCACAACTCAAGAGCGCAAAAAGAAAGGTATGTGTACAGGGGCGGACTGACAACTCATGGGGCCCCCGGGCAATAAGAGATCATGGGCCCCATGTGTCCCCGCCCACACTCAAGCCACACCCACACAAAGCCCCGCCTACATCTTGCACTGCCCACATTACATTTGTTTGTCACAGAATTTCTCTACACTATGTTCAAAATAAATGTATATTATAGAAAAAAAAGAAAATAAACTTACATTAAATAAAGTGCAACAATGGTTCATTTCCAAAATTAAGCCCCGGTTCACACTACTGCGTGTGCGGGGTTCGCATGTCATGTCGGAGCGCACTGCTCCGACATGACTTGCGATCAGCTGTGCGGTGCGAGTTTAGCCATACAGTTTGTATGGCTAAATTCGCATCGCACCCGCAGCAAACACGCACAGGAGGCATTTTTGCTGCCGCATCAGGATCGGATCGCACAGCGGTTCACACTTGTGCGATCCGATCCTGTGCGAACTGCACGATCGCACTGCGATATGCGATCAAACTGGGGGTGTCGTTAAGATTACATTGACACCCCCAGCGGATCGCATATGGCAGTGTGAACTGCCGGGGGTGCGTGTGCGATGCGGGAACAGGCTGCGAATTCGCAGCCTTCCCGCATTGCATATATGTGAACCGAGCCTAAGGTTTTCATGAATTAACACAATATAATAGGTGCAACCAATGTCTTCTTAGCTGAACAGTTTAATAAAAAAAAAATACAAAAAATAAAAAGCTCTGACCAGCATGTTACAAAATGATGGCCCTAGAATTGCTCTCAGTGCGACGTTCCCGATGATACCATACATATGTGCCACCATTATTGTTCACATATGTGTGCTCATCCTACATAGCCCTCTACCTGGATGTGCTTTACAATCATTTTTTTAACAATTTTTATTTACTTTATATAATTTTCACTGACCACCAATGTAAGGGGGCCATTCCTCCCAATCGACCACCATTGTAAGGGGAATTCTTCCTACTGACCACCAATGTAAGGCACATTCTTCCCACTGACCTCCAATGTAAGGAGCATTCTTCCCACTGACCATCAATGTAAGGGACATTCTTCTCACTGATCACCAATGTAAGAGACATTCTTCCCACTGAACACCAATGTAAGGGACATTCTTCTCACTGATCACCAATGTAAGGGACATTCTTCCCACTGACCACCAATGTAAGGGACATTCTTCCCACTGAACACCAATGTAAGGGACATTCTTCTCACTGATCACCAATGTAAGGAGCATTCTTCCCACTGACCACCAATGTAAGGAACATTCTTCTCACTGATCACCAATGTAAGGGACATTCTTCCCACTGACAACCAATGTAAGGAGCATTCTTCCCACTGACCACCAATGTAAGGGACATTCTTCCCACTGAACACCAATGTAAGGGACATTCTTCCCACTGACCACCAATGTAAGGACCATTCTTCCCACTGACAACCAATGTAAGGAGCATTCTTCCCACTGACCACCAATGTAAGGAGCATTCTTCCCACTGACCACCAATGTAAGGAACATTCTTCTCACTGACCACCAATGTAAGGAGCATTCTTCCCACTGATCACCAATGTAACGGACAATCTTCTCACTGACCACCAGTGTAAGGAGCATTCTTCTCAGTGACCCCCAATTTAAGGAACATTCTTCTGACTAACCACCAATACAAGACATATTCTTCTCACTGACCACCAATGTAACAAACATTCTTCTTACTGACCCCTAATGTAAGGAGACATGCTTGTCACTGACTCAATGTACGGGACATTTTTTTCATTGACCCCCAATGTAAGGGACATTCTTTTCATTGACCAATCGGGATAACTATTATTGAGGAAACTGACCACCAGGCTGGAAAGTTATTAGGAAAGTGTGATTGCTGGTTCCACCAGCTTAATTTCCAGCGAGTCCATTTAGGGGAAATAGTGGTGCACGGAAGGTGGGATCCCCACATGTGGACACTGAATACACGCAGTTATTGGATAGTGGCACTTTTTTGCACGTTTGCACTTTTTCTTGTGACTTGGGAAGATTCACTATGGACAATTTTTTTTATAAAAATGTTTTTTATGGACTAAAAAGATTTTTTAATATTTTATTTATTAATTTACTTATCCTTGATAGGGGAGGGAAAAAGAAGAGAGAGAGAGGGAAAGAAAGAGAGAAAGAGGGAAAGAGAGAGAGAGGGAAAGAGAGAGAGAGGGAAAGAGAGAGAGAGGGAAAGAGAGAGAGAGGGAAAGAGAGAGAGAGGGAAAGAGAGAGAGAGGGAAAGAGAGAGGGAAAGAGAGAGAGAGGGAAAGAGAGAGAGAGGGAAAGAGAGAGAGAGGGAAAGAGAGAGAGAGGGAAAGAGAGAGAGAGAGAGAGAGAGAGAGAGAGAGAGAGGGGGAAAGAGAGAGAGAGAGGGAAAGAGAGAGAGAGAGGGGGAAAGAGAGAGGAGAGAGAGAGAGAGAGGAGAGAGAGAGGGGGGGAAAGAGAGAGAGAGAGG